>NC_090371.1:266510836-267710836 GCF_036365525.1 Heterodontus francisci
TGAGAGAGAGAGAGCGCGAGAGAGAGAGAGAGCGCGAAGAGAGAGAGAGAGCGCGAGAGAGAGAGAGCGCGAGAGAGAGAGAGCGCGAGAGAGAGAGAGCGCGAGAGAGAGAGAGCGCGAGAGAGAGAGAGCGCGAGAGAGAGAGAGCGCGAGAGAGAGAGAGAGCGCGAGAGAGAGAGCGCGAGTGAGAGAGCGCGAGAGAGAGAGCGCGAGAGCATGTGTGCAAAATCTTCAGGGAAATCACAGAGATATGCAAGAACTATAAAATGATGATACTGGGGTCTTTAGCCAAATATCAATTGGAATAATTTTAAGAGTAAAGTAAGAAGGAGTTTCTAAAATGTGTTCCAAAGAACTTACTTGATCAGTGTTTAATCAAAAGATGAGGTGCTGTTGCTCGGGCTTGTGTCCTTAAACTTGCTTTTTCATGTTGTGCTTTTGGACAGAACTGTTCATTGTTCTGCCATTAACACTTTCTCTGGACTAATGCTTTGTCTTTCACAACAACCATTAGCAACTCCTTTGTCATTATCCCATGACAGCTTTGACGTTTAATCTCTCCTGTCCTTTGCCCCATCACACACTTTTTCTTTTGTTCTCTTACCCAGCCCACCCCACCCCTCCCAATCATTTGCTTAAAACCTATTTCATCAGAACTGGCAAAGGTTAGAAATGTAAGGTCACAGACCTGAAACGTTAACTCTGCTTCTCGCTGCACAAATGCTGCCTGACCTGTTGAGTAGTCACAGCACTTTGTTTTTATTTCAGATTTCCAGCATCTACAGTATTTTGCTTTTATTTTTGGAAAGAGGCATTGCTGAATCTGGAGTTGGGAAATGAGGTGGGCGAAGTGTCTGTGGGGGAGCACTTGGGTAAGAGTGATTATTGTATCATAAGGTTTAGACTAGTAATGCAGAAAAGCAAGGAACAAAATAAGGTAGAATGTCCAGATTGGAAGAGGGCTAATTTCAATGCGATGAGAAGGGATCGAGCCAGGGTAGAACAGGAATCAAAGACTGGCAGGAAGAATTGTATCAGAACAATCTTTAACGAAGAAATGCTTCCGGTACAGGCTAGAAACTTTCCGAAAAGAGTGAAATGCAGGAGGACCAAGAGCAATGCTCCTTGGTTGACGAGAGAGATAGAGATGATGATGAAACAAAAAAAGAGGGTGTATGATGCATGTAAGGTGAACTCATCAAGTGAGAACCAGGCCACATACAGTAAGTCGAGAGGGGAGGTGAAGAGGAAAGTAAATCTGCGGCAAAGAGAGAATATGAAAACAGAACGGAGGTCCACATAAATGGAAATCCAAAGATCTTGTGTAAATAGTAAGCGAATACTAAGAGGAGGAGTGGGGCCTATTAGGATGGAAAGGGTAATATATGCTTCAAGGTCCAGGTCAAGGCAAACATACTTAATGAGTACTTTGTATCTGTTCACAAAGGAAATGGAGGCTGACAGAACATCATTAGAAGCAGAGAGAGCAAAGGCAATGGATAGGATAAAAATTGAGAAGGGATGGTACTGAAAAGGCTGGCTATGCTTAATCTGGACAAGACACCTGGTCTGGATGACTTGCATCCCAGTTTGCTAGAGGAAGTGGGCATGGAGACAGAGGGGCTTGCCATAATCTTCCAAACTTCCCTGGATACGGTGGAGGTGCCAGAGGATTGGAGAATGGCAAATGTGACACCCTTATTTAAACAGTCCAAGCAACTACAACCCAGTTAGTTTAACATCGCTGGTGGGTAAGGTTTTGGAAACAATAATCCGGGAAAATATCAATGGACACTTCGGGAGGCTCAAGTCAATTAAGGATAGCCAGCATGGATTTGTAAATTGCAGCTCGTGCTTGACAAATCTAATTACATTTTTTGATGAAATAACAGAGAAGGTTGAAGAAGAGAATGCAGTGGATGTTATTTATATGGAATTTAAGAAAACATTTGATAAGGTACCACATAAAAGGCATTTACCAAAATTGAGGCTCATGGAATAGGAAGGTCACTATCCAATTGGATAAAAATTTGGTTTAAGGACAGAAAATAGCAAGTCATAGTAAACAGTTGCTTTTCAGACTGGAGGATGATAGACAGTGGTGTAGTCCAAGGGTCAGTGCTGGGACCACTGCTTTTTTTGCTATATATAAATAACTTGGATCTTGGAAAACAGAGTAGAATCTCAAAATGTGCTGATGACACCACAGCTGGAGGTACTGCAAACAGTAAGCCTGAACTAGGACATAGATAGGCTAGCAGAATGGACAGAGTGTTGGCAGATGGAATTTAATACTGACAAGTGCGAGGTGTTGCATTTTGACAGAAGGAAATAGGGAAAGGCAATGGATACTTAATGGCACAGCTCTAAAGAGTGTGCAGAAACAAAGGGACCTGGGGGTGCATGTGCATAGACCTTTGAAGGTGGCAGGACATGTTGAGAGAGTGGTTAGTAAAGGATATAGGATCTTAGGCTTCATAAATACAGACATTGAGTACAAAAGCAGGGAAGTTATGCTGACCCTTTATAAAACTCTGGTTGAGCCCCAACTGGAGTATTGCCTCCAGTTCTGGTCACCACACTTTAAGAAGGATGTGAGGGTTCTTGACAGGATGCAGAGGAGATTTACCAGAATGGTTCCAGGGATGGAAGATTTTAGTTACAAGGAGAGGTTGGAAAAGCTGGGGTTGTTCTCCTTAGAACAAAGGAGATTGATGGGAGATTTCATAGAAGTGTACAAGATTATGAAAGGCTTAGGTAAGTTAGACAAGGCAAACTGTTCCAATTAAAAAATGGTACAAGGACTGGGGGACACAGATGGAAAGTTTTGGGTAAAAGGTGCAGCGGGAATATGAGGAAGCACTTTTTTTTTTAATGCGGGTGGTAATGACCTTGAACTCGCTGCCCACAAGGGTGTTAGAACTGGAGAGAATCAATGACTTCAAGAGAAAGTCAGATGGCCACCTGACACAAATAGACTTGCAGAGCTATGGGGAACGAACCTGAGGGTGGGACTGACTGCATAGCTCGGTGGAGAGCCGGCATGGGCTTGATGGGCTGAATGGCCTCCTTCTGTGCCAATGTTTATCCTTCACACACACTTCCTTCCAGCTTACTTCACCTAACCCCATCAGTATGTTCTTCAATTTCTTTCTCCCTCATGTATTTATCTAGCTTCCACTTAAATGCACCTATGCTATTTGCCTCAACTACTCAACTACTCCACATGGTAGCAAGTTCAACATTCTCACCACTGAATAAAGAGGTTTAACAACAGCAAGACTTAGTGTCAAATGTTAGGACTTAAAGAAACCATCAACAAATTTTCATTTCCAAATATTGTTCAGGCCAGGAAAACTTCTTTTCAATGAGCAAGAAGAGTTTCATCAACAACTTGCATTTATATAGTGCCTTTATAATGTAGTAAAATGCCCCAAAGCATTTTAAGTCATGTTGAAGGAACTACAACAATGGATGCATGAAGTTCCTAATAAATACAGAATAGTTCAGATAAACAATTACAAACTACTACATAGAGATTTCCAAACAAATTTTCCAACAACATAAGGAAGTTTGTCACTCCCAATAAGATCCTACAAAATGTGAAAGTTAGAGCATAATCTACAATGGCCAACTACTGTACTGCATATAGCCCCGCACTACATACATGAATTACAGGCTGGCTCCACATATTACTGTCCAATATAAACACATTTTATTGTGCTAAGTTGGAATTTGAGTTAGGCAATAACCAGAACCACTGCTTAACAGCGAATCCAATAAATTAAATACAATGCATAATATTTAGGAATCCAGAATTTAAACACTTTGAAGATCACAATCCACAATTCCATCCATTTCTCTAACAACTGAAAGCTAGTGGCCGAGGCAATAGTAAATGTTATATGTGAGTTTTACATCACTGACCCATCATGGGGCAAAGCCAGATACTAAAACAATCACTGGTATCACAAAAAATCTTGATTATTTATCTGCCTCCCTACTCATTCTTATACAAGAGCGTGGTATCAACTCAGATCCAGTGCATTCTGAATTTTCTAATGGCTGCTTATATAATTGTTAACAACAGGGTTTCCAATCCTTCTGGGTTGTCCTAAAGTCTCTAGAAATTAAAGTTATAATCTCCTGAACGTTGTTGCGAGGAATGCAGGAGAAATGTTGCAGGGACATGAAAAATAAAATCAGACATGAGAAAGGCAGCCGTATTGTTGAAGGAAATATGAATCCAATTGGATAACAAAGAGGCTGCTCACTTTCCATGGGCACAGGTAGGCAACACACATGAAGGATGAACAAGTCAGGAGTCCAATGGTGGGGATGTAGGGGCATGCTGGAAATCATGCAACGAAACCTCCTGGAATAAGTGCAAATGGAGTTGGCAACCCTAGTTAATAATAAGCTGAAATGGGGAAACACATCTCAGATTTTAATTTCAACTTTGTATGGGGAGAAGATATGAGAACAGCTAACAACTTTGTTAAAGTTGATTACCGTTATTTAGTAAATTATTTTAATCAATTTTTTCAGGACCTTATCCAATGACATAAGAAAGGAACACTATAAATTGTTTATAGAGTCAGTGTTAAATGCAAAAGATGAAGCAGAAAGTATGAGTAATTTTTAACATTTCATGAATCATCTATAAATAGATTAAGAACAATCTGCACAAACCAACTAGCAGTCAGATTAATAAAATACACGAGAAGGTCCCTTTTTTTTTAAATAGTGGAAAATGCTGAACTTTGACCATTTCTGACCAAATTGCAGACATGAAATGGATGACTCAACTCCCTCAAATGATTCGTTCAATACCTGTTGAACTTGTCAGAAAAGGATCCTGTCCTTGCTTTACATCTGCCAAAGATAGGTCTTAAAAAGCTATGCATCATCATAGTCTTGGACAACCGCATAATCAGATTAGTAAATGCAATCTTTTTGACTATATATGGCTTTAATAGTTTGAAGGTATAACTTCACAAGAACATTAAAACTAGCTTCAAAAGTTTGTAGTAAATCAAAATAGCAGTCTCGTTCCCTTGCATTAAAAACAAAGTCTGTAAAGGGTTTAGCAGGCAAGCAGTTTCAACATTACTTCATATATGGAATAGCTCAGATTTTACTGTACAAATTGGGAATGTTTCGTAGCCAGTGAGTCATTTGGCTGGAATTACAACATAACCTGGAATAGAAACAAGGTACTGTAAAACTGCGCACTGACAAGAGTCAACAAGAATTACAATCTCCTATCTCCCCACCCACCAAACTAGAACTTGGAACAGAGTCAGAGAATTAGCAAAAAAAACCAAATAGGGCGGCACAGTGGTTAGCACCGCAGCCTCACAGCTCCAGGGACCCGGGTTCGATTCCGGGTACTGCCTGTGTGGAGTTTGCAAGTTCTCCCTGTGTCTGCGTGGGTTTTCTCCGGGTGCTCCGGTTTCCTCCCACAAGCCAAAAGACTTGCAGGTTGATAGGTAAATTGGCCATTATAAATTGTCACTCGTATAGGTAGGTGGTAGGGAAATATAGGGACAGGTGGGGATGTTTGGTAGGAATATGGGATTAGTGTAGGATTAGTATAAATGGGTGGTTGATGTTCGGCACAGACTCGGTGGGCCGAAGGGCCTGTTTCAGTGCTGTATCTCTAATCTAATCTAATTAGATAGTGGACAGGTCGCAATAAAAGGGAGCAGGCTTATCAGTAGAAAAGAAGGACTTGCATTTAAATAGCGCCTTTCAGAACCACCAGACATCTCAAGTTGTTTTCAAGCACACTGTTGTGATGTAGGAAAAGTGGCAGCCAATTTGCGCACAGCAACCTCCCAAAAACAACAATGTGATCCTGACCAAATAATCAGTTTTTATGATGTTGATTGAGGGATAAATATTGGCCAGGACACTTCAAAATAGTGCCAAGGGATCTTTTATGCCACCTGATAGGGCAGATGGGGCTTCGATGTAATGTTTCATCCGAAAGACAGCACCTCTAACAGTACAGCACTCAGTACTGCACTGGAGTGTCAACCTCAATTTTTGTGCTCAAATGAAAGATTTGAGTGGGATATGCTGCGTGTATGTGCGGCTAGGCTGAGAAGACTGGAGTAGGATTAATAAAAACAGCCGTTCAAGACTGAACTAAACAAGAGGCTGAAACAGATTATTGTTTGGCTTTTCCAGCCATCCTTAACCCCACCCTTCCTGCAAAACAGCTCTTTATTCTGGGCAACTTTGATCCCTACTTCTTTTGCTCTGTCCCCTTTACTAAACAAAATTACTACTGATGTGATGAGTGCAAACGCATTAGTATATAAACAGATACAAATTGATGCCCAAGTCTTTTACTTCACTCCACCAACAGTGCAGGTCACTCAAAGCTAATTAGAAATGAACAGAAGAAAAAGAATGTTCACTCATATACAGGTTGGCATCCTTCCATCTAATAAAGATGATGGACATGCAACAAACAAACCATTTAGTTTAGTTTAGAGATACAGCACTGAAACAGGCCCTTCGGCCCACTGAGTCTGTGCCGACCATCAACCACCCATTTATACTAATCCTACACTAATTCCATATTCCTATCACATCCCCAACTGTCCTGATATTCCCCTACCACCTACCTATACTAGGACAATTGCTAATGGCCAATTTACCTATCAACCTGCAAGTCTTTGGCATGTGGGAGGAAACCGGAGCACCCGGAGGAAACCCACGCAGACACAGGCAGAACTTGCAAACTCCACACAGGCAGTACCCAGAACTGAACCCGGGTCGCTGGAGCTGAGGCTGCGGTGCTAACCACTGCACCGCCCTTGGGATGTCTTCTCTTGATGCACTTTTTTTGTATTCGTTCATGGAATGTGGACATCGTTGGCTAGGCCAGCATTTATTGCCCATCCCTACTTGCCCTTGAGAAGGTGATGGTGAGCTGCCTTCTCGAACTGCTGCAGTCCATGTGGGGTAGGTACACCAATAGTGCTGTTAGGAAGGGAGTTCCAGGACTTTGACCCAGCGACAGTGATGGAACGGCAATATAGTTTCAAGTCAGAATGGTGTGTGGCTTGAAGGGGAACTTGCAGGTGGTGATGTTCCCATGTGTTTGCTGCCCTTGTTTTTCTAAGTGGTAGAGGTTGTGGGTTTGGAAGGTGGAGTCCAAGGAGCCTTGGTACATTGTTGCAGTGCATCTTGTAGATGGTACACACTGCTGCCACTGTGCATCAGTGATGGAGGGAGTGAATGTTGAAGGTTGTGGATGGGGTGCCCATCAAGCGGGCTGCTTTGTCCTGGATGGTGTTGAGCTTCTTGAGTGTTCTTGCAGCTGCACCCATCCAGGCAAGTGGAGAGTATTTCATCACACTCCTGACTTGTGCCTTGTAGACGGTGGACAGGCTTTAGGGAGTCAGGTGGTGAGTTACTCGCTGCAGGATTCCTAACCTCTGACCTGCTCTTGCAGCCACGGTATTTATATGGCTACTCCAGTTCAGTTTCTGGTCAATGGTAATCCCCAGGATGTTGATAGTGGGGATTCAGCGTTCGTAATACCATTGAATGTCAAGAGGAGATGGTTAGATTCTCTCTTGTTGGGGATGGTCACTGCTTGACACTCGTGTGGCATCAATGTTACTTGCCACTTACTTATCAGCCCAAGCCTGGATATTGTCCAGGTCTTGCTGCATTTCTACACAGATTGCTTCAGTACCTGAGGAGTCGCAAATGGTGCTGAACTTCGTGCAATTATCAGCGAACATCCCTACTTCTGACCTTATGATTGAAAGTCATAGATGAAGCAGCTGAAGATGGTTGGGCCTAGGATACTAGCCTAAGCAACTCCTACAGTGATGTCCTGGAGCTGAGGTGATTGACCTCCAACAACCACAACCATCTTCCTTTGCGCTAGGTACGTTTCCAACCAGCGGAGAGTTTTCCCCGATTCCCACTGGCTTGAGTTTTGCTAGGGCACCTTGATGCCAAACTCAGTCAAATGCTGCTTGATGTCAAGGGCAGTCACTCTCATCTCACCTCAATTTCAGCTCTTTTGTCCATGCTTGAACCAAGGCTGTAATGAGGTCAGGAGCTGAGTGGTCCTGGCAGAACCCAAACTGAGTGTCAGCGAGCAGGTTATTGCTAAGCAAGTGCCACTTGATAGCACTATCGGTGACATCTTCCATTGCTTTACTAATGATTGAGAGTAGACTGATGGGGCAGTAATTTGCCGGGTTGGACTTTTTGTGCACAGGACATATCTGGGCAATTTTCCACATTGCCGCGTACATGCCAGTGTTGTAGCTGTATTGGAACAGCTTGGTTGGAGGCGCAAGTTCTGAAGCACAGGTCTTCAGAACTATTGCCAGAATGTTGTCAGGGCCCATAGCCTTTGCAGTATCCAGTGCCTTCAGACGTTTCTGGATATCACACGGAGTGAATCGAATTGGCTGAAGACTGGTATCTGTGATGCTGGGGACTTTAGGAGGAGATTGAGATGGATCATCAATTCAGCACTTCTGGCTGAAGATTGTTGCAAATCCTTCAGCCTTGTCATTTGCACTGATGTGCTGGGCTCCCCAATCATTGAGGATGGGAATATTTGTGGAGCCACCTCCTCCGGTTAGTTGTCCACCACCATTCACGATTGGATGTGCAGGACTGCAGAGCTTAGATATGATCCGTTGGTTATGGGATCGCTTAGCTCTATCGCATGCGGCTTACGTTGTCTGGCACGCAAGTAGCCCTGAGTTGTAGCTTCACCAGGCTGACATCTCATTTTGAGATATGCCTGGTGCTGCTCCTGGCATGCCCTCCTGCACTCTTCATTGAATCAGGGTTGGTCCCCCGGCTTAATGGTAATGGTAGAGTGGGGGATATGCCGAGCCATGAGGGTACAGATTGTGGTTGAATACAATTCTGCTGCTGCTGATGGGCCACAGTGCCTCATGGATGCCCAGTTTTGCGTTGTTAGATCTTTTCAAAGTCTATCCCATTTAGCATGGTGGTAGTGCCGCACAATACAATGCAGGGTATCCTCAACATGAAGACACAACTTTGTCTCCACAAGGACTGTGCGGTGGTCACTCCAACTAATATGGTCATGGACAGATGCATCTGCAGCAGGCAGATTGGTGAGGACCAGGTCAAGTATGTTTTTCCCTCCTGTTGGCTCCCTCACCACCTGCAGCTCCAGTCCAGCAGCTATGTCCTATAGGACTCGGCCAGCTCAGTCAGTCGTGGTGCTACCGAGCCACTCTGTGATGGACACAGAAGTCCCCCAACCAGAGTACATTCTGTGCCCTTGCCACCCTCAGTGCTTCCTCCAAGCTGTTCAACATGGAGGAGTAGATTTTAGATTTAGAGATACAGCACTGAAACAGGCCCTTCGGCCCACCAAGTCTGTGCCGACCATTAACCACCCATTTATACAAATCCTACACTAATCTCATATTCCTACCACATCCTCACCTGTCCCTATATTCCCCTACCACCTACCTATACTAGGGGCAATTTATAATGGCCAATTTACCCATCAACCTGCAAGTCTTTTGGCTGTGGGAAGAAACCGGAGCACCCGGAGGAAGCCCACTTAGACACAGGGAGAACTTGCAAACTCCACACAGGTAGTACCCAGAATTGAACCCGGGTCGCTGGAGCTGTGAGGCTGCGGTGCTAACCACTGCGCCACTGTGTCGCCCATTAGCTGAGGGGGGAGGCAGGTTTCCTTGCCCATGTATATGACCTGATGCCACGAGACTTCATGGGGTCTGGAGTCGATGTTGAGGACTCCCAGGGCAATTCCATCCTGACTGTACACTACTGTGCCGCCACCTCTGCAGGGTATGTCCTGCCAGTGAGACAGGACATACCCGTTGATGGCAGTGTTCGGGACATTGTCTGTAAGGCATGATTCGGTGAGTATGACTATGTCAGGCTGTTGCTTGACTGGTCTGTGGGACAGCTCTCCCAACTTTGGCACAAATTCCCAGATGATTGCTGGTCAGAGCACTTTGAAACTCTCTTCAGTGCATGATACTGCCATCGATCGCATCCAACAACAGCCTGTCAAAGAACTGGATGAGAGTCCAACCCTGGAGGAACCTGTGACCGCCATCAACCAGATGAAAAACAAAGCCCCCGGAGCCAATGGAATTCCACCCGAAGCCTTGAGGCATGGCAGCCCTTACCCTACACACCAAGCTCCATAAGTTTTTCAAGCTGTTATCATCACCATGTACAAAATCAAAAGAGAAAAATCAGACTGCTCCAACTACCATGGGATCACCCTCCATTCTATTGCTGGGAAGATTCTGGATAGAATACAATACAGCTTGTGCCTACCATTGCGGAAGAAAACCAGCCAGAGAGCTAGTGTGGTTTCAGAGCAAACAGAGGCACCAGAGAGATAGTATTTGCACTCAGACAATTACAAGAAAAGTGTTGTGAGCTAAACAAAGGCCTGTACATCACTTTAGTAGACCTCACCAAGGCATTCGACACTGAGCAGAGATGAACTTTGGAAAATCCTTGAAAAACTTGGATGCCCATCCAGGTTCTGGCCATGGTGAAGCAGTTTCATGAAAATCAATACTGACCAGTCAAGAAAAACAGCGACCTCTCGAGTCCCTTGCGTATCTCCAATGACATGAAGCAGGGTTGTGTGCTGGCCCCAGCCCTATTCACCATCTTTTTCAACATGATGCTGCAGCAGGCAACAGAAGACCTTAAGGAGGTAGTTTACGTACACTTGCGGACTGATGGAGGCCTTTTCAAACTCAGGCATCTTCAGGCTCACACAAAGACAACAAGAAAAACTCATCCGTGAATTTATTTTCGCCAATGATTGTGCTCTCCTGGCCCAGTCAGTCAAATCGGCAACATATAACACATTTTCCTAAGGCAGCACCAACTCTTCAAACTAAAAATCAGTTTAAAGAAACCTGAAGTACTGCATCAGCCTGCACCTAAAGAAGAAAATAGACCACCAAGCATTGTTATCGAGGGAACTGAGCTAAATGCCGTCAACTAATTTGCTTATTTGGTGAGAGTCATTTCGTTTGATGCCACAATATACAAGGAGTGGCCAATAGGCTCTCAAAAGCAAATAGAACATTTGGCAGACTGTACAAACGTGTGTGGAGCAACCACAGCCTCAGAGCACAGACCAAACTCAAAATGTACTAAGCCATAGTCCTCACCATCCTTCTGTATGGCACCGAGTCATGTCTGCCTTCTAGAGCGCTTCCATCAACACTGCTTCCGCAGCATCCTCAAGATCCGTTGGCAGGACCATATCACAAACAGTGAAGTCCTGGAAACAGCCAACATCACCAGCATCGAGGCCATCCTCCTGCAAAGCCAACTGCGTTGGGCAGGTCACGTTGCCCGGATGGACAACAGTCGCCTGCCCAAGATCCTGTTGTATGGACAGCTGACCACGGATAAAAGGAACAGAGGGGCCCCATGCAAACATTTCAAGGACTCCCTGAAGAAGTCCCTCTCTGTGTCCTACATTGACCATCACCAGTGGGAAGCGCAGGCCATAGATCGTGATGCCTGGAAATGCTACATCGGGAGGGCTACAGACACCTTTAAGGCTGAATGAAGAACCAGGATGAAAGAGAAAAGGAGCAGAAGGATAGATCCAACTGCCTCCAGCAGCAACTTCATCTTCACTTGTACCCGCTGTGGGAGAAGCTGGTCACAGATATGCCTGACTAGCCACCATTGGACCTGCAACCAATGAGTACAACCTTCCCAAAATCTTCATCCGCGAAGAAATGCTGAGATGAGCAGTTAGATACAATTGAGAAGCTTGCTAGGCCATTTCAGAGGGCATTTAAGAGTCAACCACAGTGGGTCTGGAGTCACATGTAGGCCAGACCAGGAATGATTTCCTTCCTTAAAGGTCATTTGCTGAAACCTGTGAGGGCCAATCCTTGAGGCATGTTCTGCCACAAGTGCTGCAGGTGAAGAGGAGAAAAAGAATGTTCATTGATATCGTGTCTTTCATATTCTCACAACATCCTAAGGTTTTTAAACAGCTAATTAATACGTTTGAAATGTATACATGTTTTGTGGTAAATGCAGCAGCATATTTTAGGCACAGCAGGAACCTCAGGTGAAGGGAAAGGTTTGACAATGCATTGTTTTTTGTTTCTTTTGTTCCACTTACTTCACATTTTGCGATAAAAAATTATTGTCCTTATTTTCAACACCCTCCATGGCCTCATCCCTCCCCATTTCTAATCTCCTTCAGCCCTACAACCCTAGGGCGGCACAGTGGCGCAGTGGTTAGCACCGCAGCCTCACAGCTCCAGGGACCCGGGTACGATTCCAGGTACTGCCTGTGTGGAGTTTGCAAGTTCTCCCTGTGTCTGCGTGGGTTTTCTCCGGGTGCTCCGGTTTCCTCCCACAAGCCAAAAGACTTGCAGGTTGATAGGTAAATTGGCCATTATAAATTGTCACTAGTGTAGGTAGGTGGTAGGGAAATATAGGGACAGGTGGGGATGTTTGGTAGGAATATGGGATTAGTGTAGGATTAGTATAAATGGGTGGTTGATGTTCGGCACAGACTCGGTGGGCCGAAGGGCCTGTTTCAGTGCTGTATCTCTAATCTAATCTAATCTAAAATATCTGCACTTCTCATTCTGGCCTCTTGAGCATCCCTGATTATAATTGGTCCACTATTGGTGGTCGTTCCTTCAGTTGACTAGGCCATAAGCTCTGGAATTCCCTCCCTAAAACTCTCTGCCTTTTGACCTTTCTTTCCTCCTTTAAGACACCCCTTAAAACCTATCTCTGACCAAGCTTTTGGCCATCTGCCCGAACATCTGATGTGACTCGGTGTCAGATTTTTCTTTATAATGTTCCTGTGAAGCACCTTGGGATGTTTTATCATGTGAAAGGCACTATATAAATGCTAGCTGTTGTGTAGAAGTACAGTTCATTACTAACTGGAGAGGTGAGATCTTATAGCAGATTTGCATAAATGGATCATTATCTGACTACTATCTACAAACTACTATTTCTACTAATTATTTTCTACTTACACAGTATGTATGCAATATACACACAAAAAAAAATTAATGAAATACTCAACGTATGTTCACACGCATGGTAGTCCCAACAGGTTTAAGTGCTGTGACTGGAAGTCACTGTATTTAGATGGATAGGGTCTGCACCCTAGGCATGTCTTGGCTTTTCTTATTTCTGGCATGATTCCAGCATTCATTCTTTCAAACTGTGCTGCCACATTTTAATTACAGACTATCAATATTTGCAGTGTTTTTATGTTGTACTTTTTCCTTTTGGGTCCTCTTTCCCCGTCTTTTTAGCACCTTAGTAATTTTCACATCCTTTTAAGGGAAAATTCCATGCTCCCAAGATGTTTAGCAGAGAAGATAGTAGAATATAGAATGTACAACACAGAAACCAGATATTTAACCCACTGGTCCATACAGGTGTTTACGCTCCTTGAAACTCAAACGTCTGAAATAATCCTTATGGTAGCAACTTTCACATTCTCATCACTCTCTGGGTAAATAAGTCATCCCAAATTGCCTATTGTATTTAGTATATTAGTAATTGTCTTATATTTATAGCCCCTAGTTCTAGTCTCCCCCACAAGTCGATACATCTCTATGTCTAGCCTATCAAACCCTTTCATAATCTTAACAACCTACCAAGTTAAGCCTCAGCCTTCTACAGAAAAGAATCCTAGCCCATGATTTTGCAACTGGCAAAATCTACAGATGGAAAATCACAGCCATGTGCACAAGGTCAGCTCTTCAATTTCTTCTGATTACTTCATCTTTTTCTTAAATGTCAATTACAATAACTAATTTTAATAGCCAGCTTTAATTATGAGCTTTCGCATCTTCTATTCAGCCAAAAACACTAATCTGCCTTGTTGCTTTACAGATCTGAACTGATCTGCGTATTTTCACTACTTTCTGTTTTTAATTTCTTTAAGTGTAAGTTACGTTCTGATGGCTACTCTCACAAAAATGGGATTTCACAGAATTATTTCTGGAATGACTCACTTTTGAAAATTCTGCTTAGTTTGCACAAATTTCACAACTGATAAATAACAAAGAACACAATTAGATCAATGGGCAAAAAATTATCTGCACAAAAACTGCAGCCTCAATTGATGGTGTTACTTATATAATCGCTTATGTAGTTAGTAACCATGTCCGTCTAAGAGCGAAGTCCAAAGTACGGAAAGTCCTCATCAGGGAACTCCTCTTTGCTGATGATGCTGCTTGAACATCTCACACTGAAGAGTGTCTGCAGAGTCTCATTGACAGGATTGCGGCTGCCTGCAACGAATTTGGCCTAATCATCAGCCTCAAGAAAACGAACATCATGGGACAGGACGTCAGAAATGCTCCATCCATCAATATTGGCAACCACGCTCTGGAAGTGGTTCAAGAGTTCATCTACCTAGGCTCAACTATCACCAGTAACCTGTCTCTAGATGCAGAAATCAACAAGCGCATGGGCAAGGCTTCCACTACTATGTCCAGACTGGCCAAGAGAGTGTGGGAAAATGGTGCACTGACACAGAACACAAAAGTCCGAGTGTATCAAGCCCGTGTCCTCAGTACCTTGCTCTACGGCAGCGAGGCCTGAACAACGTATGCCAGCCAAGAGCGACGTCACAATTCATTCCATCTTCGCTGCCTCCGGAGAATACTTGGCATCAGGTGGCAGGACCGTATCTCCAACACAGAAGTCCTCGAGACGGCCAACATCCCCAGCTTATACACACTACTGAGTCAGCAGCGCTTGAGATGGCTTGGCCATGTAAGCTACCTGGAAGATGGCAGGATCCCCAAAGACACATTGTACAGCGAGCTCGCCACTGGTATCAGACCCACCGGCCGTCCATGTCTCCGCTTTAAAGACGTTTTCAAACGCGACATGAAGTCCTGTGACATTGATCACAAGTCGTGGGAGTCAGTTGCCAGCGTTCGCCAGAGCTGGTGGGCAGCCATAAAGGCAGGGCTAAAGTGTGGCGAGTCGAAAAGACTTAGCAGTTGGCAGGAAAAAAGACAGAAGCGCAAGGGGAGAACCAACTGTGTAACAGCCCCGACAAACAAATTTTTCTGCAGCACCTGTGGAAGAGCCTGTCACTCTAGAATTAGCCTTTATAGCCACTCCAGGCACTGCTCCACAAACCACTGACCACCTCCAGGCGCTTACCCATTGTCTCTCGAGATACGGGGGCCGAAGAAGTTAGTTTCTACTAAATTGGGATTATACTGTTGCCAATTTAGCGACGTGAAGTAAATAATCTGCCTCATGCATAACTAAAAATGTATAAGTACGTACTAAATTTACGTTAACCTCAATAAAAGGTACATAATTGAAAACATACCACACCTTCGTCCTTACAAAATACACAGCTCTACCGCCGCAAATTGCAACACAAAGATTTGCCAAACGCACGTTTGCCTGATGAAAACGTATTTCCTTAGCAATAACCTTTCAAATTTGCGGTGCACAGGCATTTGGCACAAGCACGACCTTAACTGCCGTGATTGTGACCATCAGTTTTCCCCTGACGTCTGCAACCGGGAACAGTTGGTGAAGCGGTGATCGAGATACTGACCGTCCTCTGTCGCCGTGTAGGCGGGGGATGCAGCCTGCGACCCATCCCTGTCGCCGTCTCCCGCAGCAGCGTTTAACTGCGACTTTCCCTGTGGCAGGGTTGCGAGCCGCTCTGCCTGCATCTTCTCTGACAGTCCGCCCGCCGTTGCTATTGCAGTCGAACTGATGCCTGCCTGCAAGGGCGCAGCTTCCCCCAGGCACTGAGCTCACTCCACGACGCTCCGATTGGTGGATGGGCCGCGTCGCAGCGTTCCGACAGCTGCTCTGTGACGTTATGACGCCACGGCGTTGGAAGTACGTTTGCAACCGTCTCTTCAGACGCTCGTGGCAAAACCGATCTGGCGGCTCCCTCTCCCGCTGGACAAATTGAGTTCTCTTCATCAAAAGCCACCAAACCCCGGTTGTGTGTTGCAACTGGCCACTTGATTTTGGCTTCCGGCCAGGGGCGTTTTGCTAAGACATCGCGAATGAAACTGTAATTGGAACGGCCGAGAACACCGACCCTCCAGTCGCACTGCCTCGCCGGCACCTGGACGCGCAGGCGCTCTCTGGGTGCGCGGGTGCCAGTCTCCGCCCTCTCCCGGGGAGTCTGATCCCATTGGCTGCCGGGCGCTCGCGCTCGGTCCCGGCCAACATTCTGCTACGCGCGGACATGGAGCTGGAAGAATGTGGCGGTGTGTCCGGGGTTGTAGACGGTGCCCAGGGTCCCGACTTCACTTTGTCTCCCTTCGCAGTTCAGCTGAGCAGGAAAGCGGCCTCTGTTGGAAGGACGGACTCGGCCTCTGTCGCCGGTGGAGGAGGAGGAGGAAGAAGAAGTAGCGGTGAGGTGACGGCCTACAGCGGCAGGGACTCGGCCACTTTCATCGAGAGCGTGCCGGTCACCGTCTCCTTGGAGAACGTGGATGGTCAGCACAGGTACGGGGGGGGGGGCGGGGGAGGTGTCATTCCTGCACAATACAGCACAGAAACTGGCCCTTCGGCCCAGCTAGTCCGTGCTGGTGTTTACGTTCCTCTTTTTATGTCTACCTCATCTCCGCCTGTCCTGTTAATGTAAAGGAGCAAAGCAACAGAACTCAATAGTCTGTCACTGCTTAAAACGAGAGATGGCGAGACGAGGAACTGAGTGAGATAGTGAGACCTGAAGGTGCAGTACAAAAACCCCCCACAAACACCAGGGTGTCTGCTGGAGAGACCCAGGAAGATGGTATTGTTTGTGGAAAGGGTGTTACTCAGCCATCCGTCCCCGCTCAGACACCAGCCAGTTCAGCTTTGACTGCAGGGCTTGAATTCACAACAGCAATGACTATTTGTTTTTATACATATACAACAACCTATACTTACATGGTGCCTTTAACATAATAAAAAGGCCCAAGGTGCTTTACAGGAGCATTATAAAACAGAATTCGTCACTGAGCCACATGAGATATTGGGTCAGATGACCAAAAGCTGGATCAATGAGGAAGATTTTAAAGAGTGTCTGAAAGGAGGGAATTCCAGAACTTAGTACGTAGGCAGCTGAAGGCACGCACACCAATGGTGGAGCAATTAAAATTGGGGATGATCAAGAGGCTGTGCAGATATCTGAGGGTTTTGGAGCTGGAGGAGATTACAAATTGGGAGGGCTGAGACGATAGTGATTTGGAAACAAGGGTGTGAATTTTAACATCAGAACTTAACTGGGAACCAGTGTCAGTCAGCAAGCACAGTGTGATAGGTGAATGGGATTTAGTGCAAGTTAAGACACAGACAGCAAAGCTTTGGATGACCTCAAGTTTACGGAGGCTAGAATTTTGGTGACCAGCCAGAAGTGCATTGGAATAGTCAAGTTTAGAGGTAACTCCGGCATGAATGAGCGTTGCAGCAGCAGATGTGCTCAGACAGGGGCAAAGTCGGGCGTTGTTATGGAGGTGGAACAAGGCGGTCTTAGTGATGGTTCGATTATGAAGTCCGAAGCTCATTTCGGGGTCTAACATGACACCATAGAGTCATAGAGCGATACAGCACTGAAACAGGCCCTTCGGTCCACCGAGTCTGTGCCGACCATCAACCACCCATATTATACTAATCCTACATTAATCCCATATTCCTTATCACATCCTCACCTTCCCTCAATTCTCCTATCACCTACCTACACTAGGGGCAATTTACCTATCAACCTGCAAGTCTTTTGCTGTGGGAGGAAACTGGAGCACCCGACAGAAACCAACGCAGTCACTGGGAGAACTTGCAAACTCCGCACAGGCAGTACCCAGAACCGAACCTGGATCGCTGGAGCTGTGAGGCGGCGGTGCTAACCATTGTGCCACTGTGCCTCCTCAGACTTTTGCCAGCGTGCACGGATCCCACACGTTTGCCCTTTTGAGTCAGCGGTGACTTTGTTGGCTGGGTCACCAAATGTATTTTTTAATTTTTTTTCAGGAGATGTGGGCATCGCTGGCTATGCTGGCATTTATTGTCCATCCCTAATTGCCCTTGAGAAAGTGGTGGTGAGCTGCCTTCTTGAACAGTTGTAGTCCTTGGGGTGTAAGTACACCAACAGTGCTGTTAGGAGGGAGTTCCAGGATTTTGACCCAGCGAGTGAAGGAACGGCGATATAGTTCCATGTCAGGATGGTGTGTGGCTTGGAGGGGAACTTGCAAGTGGTGGTGTTCCCATGCATCTGCTGCCCTTGTCTTTCTAGGTGGAAGAGGTCATGAGTTTGGAAGGTGATGTCGAAGGAGCCTTGGTGAGTTGCTGCAGTGCATCTTGTAGATGGTACACACTGCTGCTACTGTGCATCAGTGGTGAAGGGAGTGAATGTTGAGGGTGTTGGATGAGGTGCCAATCAAGCAGGCTGCTTTGTCCTGGATGGTGTTGAGCTTCTTGAGTGTTGTTGGAGCTGCACCCATCCAGGCACGTGTTCCATCACACTCCTGACTTGTGCCTTGTCAATGGTAGATGGTAGGGTCGTGCAGTGGATGTGATTTACATGGATTTTAATAAGGCATTTGACAGGGTCCTGCATGGCAGACTGGTCAGTAAAATGAAAGCCCAAGGGATACAGGGGAAGGTGGCAGATTGGATCCAGAATTGGCTCAGTGATAGGAAACAAAGGGTAGTAGTTGATGGATGTTTTCATGAATGGAAAGCTGTTTCCAGTGGTGTTACACAGGGCTCAGTGTTGGGTCCCTTGCCTTTTGTATATATTAATGATTTGGACTTAAATGTGGGAGGCATGATTGGGAAATTTGCCGATGACACAAAAATTGGCTGTGTAGTTAATAATGAGGAGGAGAATCGTGGACTCCAGAATTATATCAATGGTTTGGTTGAGTGGGCAGAAAAGTGGCAAATGGAATTCAATCCTGAGAAGTGTGAGGTGATGCATTTGGCGAGGGGATATACAATAAACGGGAGGATATTGAGAGGTGTAGAGGAAGTGAGAGACCTTGGAGTGCATGTCCGCAGGTCCCTGAAGATGGCAGGACAGGTAGATAGAATGCTGAAGAAGGCATATGGATTGCTTTCCTTTACTGGCCGAGGTTTAGAGTACAAAAGCAGGGATGTGATGCTGGAGGTGTGTAGAGTGCTGGTTAGGCCTTAGCTGGAGTATTGCTTACAGTTCTGGTCACCACATTACAGAAAGGACATAATTGCTTTGGAGAGAGTGCAGAGGATATTTACAAGAATGTTGCCAGGGCTTGAGGGTTGTAGCTATGAAGAAAGGTTGGATAGGTTGGGGTTGTTTTCCCTGGAATTGAGGAGACTGAGGGGTGACTTGATTGAAGTGTGCATAATTATGAGGGGCCTAGATAGAGTAGACAGAAAGGACCTGTTTCCCCTAATGGGGAGGTCATTACCAGGGGACACAGATTTAAGGTGATTGGTAGAAGGATTAGAGGGGACATGAGCAACTTTTTCACCCTGCGAGTGGTGGGTGTCTGGAATTCACTGCCAGGATTGTTGGTGGAGGCAGAGACCCTCGATACTTTTAAAAAGTACCTGGTTATGTACCTGAAGTGCTGTAACCTGCAAGGCTATGGACCAGATACTGGAAGATGGGATTAGTTTAGGTGGATAGCTTATTCGGCTGGCTCAGACATGATGGGCTGAATGGCCTCCTTCTGTGCTGTATTTTGTTCCATGTTCTATGGTGGACAAGTACTGGGGAGTCAGGGGGTGACTCACTACAGAATTCCTAGCCTCTGACCTGCTCTTGTAGCCACAGTATTTATGTGGTTGTTCCAGTTCAGTTTCTGGTCTGTGATGACCAGTATGTTGATAGTGGGGTATTCAGCAATGATAATGCCATTGAAGGTCATGGGGAAATGGTTAGATTCTCTCTTGTTGGAGATGGTCATTGCCTGGCACTTGTGTGGCACAAATGTTACTTGCCACTTATCAGCCCAAACCTGACTGTTGCCCAGGTCTTGCTGCATATGGACATGGGCTGCTTCACTATCTGAGGAGTCGTGAATGGTGCTGAACATTGTGCAGTCATCAGTGAACATCCCCACTTCTGACGTTATGATGGAGGGAAGGTCAAATGTATGGTGAGCTTGCTATTGGCACAAGACCAACAGGTAACCCACATCTGCGATATGAAGATGTCTGCAAGCAAGACCTCAAGTTGACCAGGATCAGAGTCGATGTTTGGGAAGTCCTTGCTGCTGACTGGAGTTCTTGGAGAACGGCAGTCAGGAAGGGCATGAAAAAAGCACAGGACTAAAGAAATGACCAGTTAGCGGAAAACAGAGCCCAGCGGAAGGAAAAATCACTGGTCAACTATGGGCTAAAGATATTCGTCTGTGCTAGATGTGGAAGGGATTGCCACTCTCAAATTGTCCTGCACAGCCACAACAGGCGATGTTTAATATAAAAGTGACATACGCCCTGGGTGCAGTCCATCATCTTCGAGACGGACGGTTGCCTATTTCTACACTCTTCCCAGTGTTTAATTGGAGGAAATTTCTGCTTACTCAGTACTGGATGTCAGATAAGCAGTCTGGTAATTTGACAACAGTGGAGGAGCTGAGAGGTGGAGGTGAGTTAGAGCTGGGTGTCTCAGTGTACATGTGAAAACTAGTGCTGTATTTTCAGATGTTATTTATTTTATTTATTTTTATTTAGAGATACAGCACTGAAACAGGCCCTTCGGCCCACCGAGTCTGTGCCAACCAACAACCACCCATTTTATACTAGTCCGACATTAATCCCATATTCCCTACCACATCCCCACCACCTACCTACACTAGGGGCAATTTACAATGGCCAATTTACCTATCAACCTGCAAGTCTTTGGTTGTGGGAGGAAACCGGAGCACCCGGCGGAAACCCAGGCAGTCACAGGGAGAACTTGCAAACTCCGCACAGGCAGTACCCAGAACTGAACCCGGGTCGCTGGAGCTGTGAGGCTGCGGTGCTAACCACTGCGCTGCCAAGGGGCAGCATGTAGATATGAAATAGGAGGGGACCAAAGATAGATTCTTGGGGACACCAAAGATAATGTTGCGGTAGTGGGAAAAGAAGCCATTGCAAGTGATATCTGCCTACGATTCAATAGATAAGAATGGAACCAGATGAAAGCAGTCCCAGCCAGCTGGATGACAGTGGGGAGGCATTGGAGGAGGATGGTGTGGTCAATCATGTCAAAGGATGCAGATAGGTTGAGAAGAATGAGGAGGGATTGTTTACCACGTTCGTAGTCATATAGGATGTCATTTGTGAGTTCGATAAGATCTGTTTCAGTACTGTGGCAGGGGCAGAAACCTGATTGGAGGGATTCAAACATGGAGATCTGGAGAAAATGAGCACGGATTTGGGAGGTGACAGCAGGTTCAAAGACTCTGGAGAAGAAAGTGAAGTTGGAGGTGGGGTGTAGTTTGCAAGGCAAGTGGGGTCAAAGTTTTTTTTTTTGAAGAGTGGTGATGACGGATTTAAAGGAGAAAGGACCAACACCTGAACAGAGAGATCTGTTTACAATATCGGCTATCATGAGTAGCAGGAAGAGAAGTTGGATAGTCAGCAGTTTAGTGAGTATAGGGAGCAGGAGATGCGTCTCATGAACAAAATGAGCCCAGAGAGGGCACGAGGGGAGATAGGAGTGAAACTAGAGAAAGATGCGAGTTCAGGGCTCGGGCAGGGGAAATATTACAGGAAGTTTGACCCGGTGGGTAGTGGAAGGGAGGGACGCAGCAGAGGCAGCTGATCTGATGGTCTCGATCTTAATGACAAAGAAGTCCGGGAGCTCACAATTATTGTTAGAGATGAGGGTGAAGGAGACAGAGGAGAGGGGTTTAAGAAGGTTGTTTACAATAGAGAAAAGAAGCTGGGGTTGTCTTTGCATTCTAGGATGATTCTGGAATGTGAGCAGTTTTAGCAGACAAAATCAGGATCGTGCTTTCTGTCGTCCAGCCAGATCTGGTGGTGGATGGCTAAACCGCTTGTCAGTCATTTCTTTTCAAGGCTGCGTCCCTTGGAACAGCCAATGTGAGAGAGTAATGGTATTATACAATAAAGGCCTGCTTAGGTCAGGAAAAAGAATCCGACCAATCCACAGCAGACCTGAGCCCGACCCAGCCCGACTGCGTCCAATTTCGCCCCGAACCCAACCAAAGCTCGACCTGACCATCCCTTCCGACTGGGAAGCTCCACGAAGCTGCAGCACATGCGTGATGGCGTCATAGTGATGTCACTTGCTCACTGCACAGACTCAGTTTCGTCCTGAACTCCCAGCTCAACTAAGTTTTTATTTTTAATACTTACCGGCAGAGCACTTACCGCGTGTGTCCGGCCCAACCCAACCCGAGCCCGAAAGCCAGACCCGGAAGAGGGGCCCGACCCGACCCGAACCCGACACATGTCGTTGGGTCGCGTCGGGTTCGGGTCAGGTAGCAGGCCTTTATTATACAACTCATTTAATACAGTAAAACGTTCCAAGGTGCTCCATGGGAGCATAAGTTGACAAAAAGTTAACGCAGAGTCACATAAGGAGATATTAGGACAGGGTGGCCAAACACTTGATCAAAGTGTTAGATTTTGAGGAGCATCTTAAAGGAGGCAAGAGAGAGGTGTGAGGTTTGCAATTATTGTTAATCACATCCAGGGCACAACCATATTTATTTTGGCAGTTGGGTTTGTTTCTACTAATGTTTAATAACCCTGTAACTGGGCTAGAGTTTGATATTCTAGAGATATGTTGAATAAATTGACTTTATGTCATGCAGGAAAAAAGTGTGGAAAATACCCAGACCTCTGCTGAGCTGGTCATAGAGTCACTTACCTTCAAAGCATGAGATGAGCCATAGGTTTACAGTGATCTGTAAAGAAATTTAGTTTTTCATGAGATTCATTTATTATTTTCACCAGTGACTTGGATTTTTTTTGTGATTCAATCCATCACTGATAGGATGGAAAATATTGCTCAGCATTTGATCCACTGTTTTTTGAAAGCAGGATGATTTTGCTTCAGTATTTACCAGGGAGGCGGATTGAATGAACATGTTATCAGAAGATGAGCGTAGAAATGTTGTAACTGTATTTAAATAAAGAGAAATATTAAATAAAGTAGACAAACTCAAAGAAGATACCTCCTCTGGTTCAGATGGATTGCAGCTGCACATTCTAAAAGAATGTAGGTCAGAAGCACTATTGCACATACAAAATTAGTTATTGGAGAATGGTGTGGTGCCAGTAGACTAGCAGATAGTTAACGCTGTGCCTATATTTAAGAAGGGAGATAGAATCAGTCCAGAGAACTATAAACCAGTTAGCTTAACATCGGTCGTAGGAATCCCTACTGAAGGAGAAAATAGAAAAACACAAAGAAAATAAAACTATAATAATGAATAGTCAACTTGGATTGCAAAATTGAAAGTCTTACTTGTTGAACCTCCTTGAATTCTTTAAAGAGGTAACAAAGAGAATAGACGACGGTAATGCAGTCAGATTTCCAAAAGGCCTTTGATAAAGTACCACATAATAAACTGATGAATAAGGTCAGGGTATGTGGAGTCACGGGACAAGTAACAGAATAGATAGCTGGCTGGTTGAAAGGCAAAGCAGAGAGTTGGGTTAATGGGTAGTTAGTTATTCAGTGTGGCAGAAGGTGGGAAGTGGAGTTCCACAAGGATCAGTGCTAGAACCGCTGTTCACAATTTATATTAACACTTCAGATTTTGGAATAAAAAGTTCAATTTCTAATTGTGTGGATGACACCAAGTAGAAAGGGATAGTCAAAACTCCAGAGGACTGCAACAAATTACAGAACGATATTAAACCTGCAGAATAGGCATATAATTGGCAAATGAATTTCAACATAGGTAAAAGTATTATCTTTTGGCAAGAGAAATAAGGAGGTCACATATGAGAAAATAAAAATCTAAGTGGAGAGAGGAGCAAAGCAATCTGGGAGTACAAATACACAATCACAAAAAGTTGCGATGCAGGTTCGTCGGGCCGTAGCAAAAGCCAACCAAGCTCTAGGGTTTATTTCTGGAGGGGTGGAATTGAAAAGTACCGAAGTTCTGTTAAACCTCTATCAAACCTTGGTTAAATCACACTTGGAGTACTGTGTAAAATACTGGTTGCCATATTATAAAAAGGATATAGAGGGACTAGAGAGAGTGCTGAAAAGATTTACAAGGATGATGCCAGAACTGTGAGGTTATATCTGTTAGGAAAGAATGAACAGACTGTGCCTCTTTTTCTCTTAAAGAGGTGACCTAAATAGAGATCTTCAAAGTTATGAAAGGTTTTGATTGAGTGGCCACAGCGTGTTCCCACTTGTGGGGAAGAGCAAAGCTAGAGGCCATCAATGTAAGTTGGTCACAAAGAAATCAAATGTGGAATTCAGAAGAAACTCCACTTGGAGAGTGGTGAGATTGTGGAATTCCCTACCATGGAGTAGCTGAGGCCAATAGTGTAAATGTAGTTAAGGGGAAGATAGATAAGCATATGAAGGAGAAGTTAAATAAGGGTAGATGAGGATAGAGCACGGATACCTGACCGGGACCCAGCGACGTGTCGGGTTCCGGTCGGGTCGCGCATTCGGGTCGAGCTGGGTTGTACGCACTCTATCACCACCTCCAGTAAGTGGCTCCAATGTTAATGTACTTTTTGGACTAGAAGGGTTGTTTAGTTACAGTTTTTTAAAGTTTGTGCAGATAAGTAACAAAGTGAAAAACAGAAGCTAGGTTAACTGATGGTCGGGTCGGGCGTGGGAAAAAATGAAAGGGCTCAGGTTGGGTTTCATTTGCAGACCCAAGCCGACCTTTAGATGAGGAGCAGGCTACGGTGGAGCATTACCACCCACATGGACTAGTTGGGCTGAATGGCCTGTTTCTATGCTGTATGTTCTAAATAATTCTAATGTTAGTCGAATTCTGTTTTCTTTTTTAAGATTACTTTGTTTTATGGGATTTCTACTGATAGTTAGTGGATCACATACATTCATTTTTTCACGTGGAAGCTGCAAATCCATAACCTTGATCACACAATACTGCATGAAAGTTCGTGTTATAATCACTTATTTAGGTAGCAGAGTCCTGTATTTGATGCTGCCATAATGACAGATTCCTGTTGACAAAATTATTTCTGTTATGTAAAATAACTCTCTGCTTGAAATGTATCACAAGCCAGTCACATTTCAGGGTTGAATTTTCCTCCTATTTTTGACATCTGAATCCACTAGATAGATTAAGTTGCAACTAAAAACTTTGTTAAAAGGATGTAGTTTATGCTGCTTTTCTTTACACAACTTGTTCCTATTTTCATGCATACCTGCATTATATCTTTATATAGTGTGTAGAAGCATCTATTTTAACTTTCTCATGAAAAAGCTTTGCCTCTGTTTGCTCTGCAAGTTCCTTAGATCTTTTGAAAGTACAAATATGTCATTGTCAGGAATTTTGTTGTGGTGTTGGAGAAATGCCTGAAGTAATTCCTGCTGACACAGCAACATTTGATGCATTAACATAAAAATCAATAAGTGTTTTCAGGGATAATGCATTTCTTCTGTTTAAGTTTGGGTGGGCAATACTATTGACTGTAGGAACTGATGGATGAATCAAACCATCACATTTGGTGTTTAACTTGTGTTTTAATGTGAGCAGTAATTGGCTGCTGGGTGTAAGTCACGCTTGTTGCTTTTGGATATGTTTTTACAGTATAATTTTGTAGCAACTGTGGGGATGCTAATGTGTTTGTTTCGATTGTTTTAGTGTAACTGAAAATATAAACGTTTTAGAACTGCATGTTTTCTCTGACTATTTATTGTGGGGGATTGAAGTCAAGGGGATTTGTGAATTGGTTAGTGTTTTACAGAAGTTTGATGAATTTCACACATCTTCTGAATTCATTGTTTAGCACGGTTCCTTCACTATTTATTCTTTACATATGTTTTAAAACACAGCTGATCTTTAAAAAATTAAGGTTAGCAGTTTCTCCTTGTTAAAATATTTATTTGTCTGTGTGCAGTTCATGTATGTCACCATATCATCTGTTCTCCATACAGTTATGAAAATGCTGATTTTATTTTCTAAGCAGTACAGATCACCTGTCAGAAATGTAACCATTCCCAGTGCAAGTCGACACAAATATAATTTGCCTGCGTCTAAAATGTATTTGTCACGAACATTTTTTGCTGATATGTTTTTGCTGATAAATATTTTCACCAAATACATTAGCATAGCTTATAGTTAGCCCAATTCTGCATATTTTCTAGTAAAAAGTGGTTCTGATACTTATATATGTGCAGGAAAATCTCTCCAATGCAACTTTTTTGATAGAGAAAAATAAGTTTTAGAATTTGGTGGCGAATTCTAAAACTTTGCAATTTTTTCCCCATCGGGGAGTCACATTGTGCAAGGATGTGAGAGACAATTTGGAAATTGTGTTGACTTTGTAGACGGCATACAATCGCAAAAGGCTTCAAACCAAGAAGGTACAATCACTAACCGAAAATACATCAATAGAAAACAAAAGCACAAGGAGTTTGCAAGCTTTCTGTTTTTCTAGGATGTGTCCTAAATTGGTTGCCATGCTTGACATGCATTTTACTTTACTAGATTAAGTAAATTACAGTGGTTCATTAGAATAATGGAGGGCCAACAGTCATTTCCCCAAATTTTTCTCCACATTACTATTGGATTTCCCAATTCTGTTCCCCCACCTCACTTTACATCAGATACCTTGAGCATTTTGTAATGTTAATGGCATTATAAGTGTGTATTTTTTGGTGTAGAAATGAGGATTGCGAATGAAGACAAGTTGCATACAAATAGCTTGAAAATAATCTTTTTCCCATTCTGTTTCTCCTTATAAGCTGTTAATTTTTAATATCTCCCAATTATGATGAAAGGTCATCGTCTTGAAGTATTCACCCTACTTTCCTCTTTCCACAGATGCTGCCTGACTGCTGAGTGTCTTCAGCATTTTCTGTTTTTATTTCGGATTCCTAGCTTCAGTACTTTGCTTTTTGAAATAAATCTTTGTGTGCAGTTGATTCATGTCTGACGAGATTGTTGTCAGCTGGTCACCCAATGAAGGGATGTTGTGAACACAGCTTTATACCCCAAATATTCTGGTTCCAAAAATAAAAGTGAAAGTATTTTTTTTTTCATGAGATTTGAGCATCGCTGGCAAGACCAACATTTATCACCCATGATTCCGATGAAGGGTCACTGACCCGAAACGTTAACTCTGCTTCTCTTTCCACAGATGCTGCCAGACCTGCTGAGTGGTTCCAGCATTTCTTGTTTTTATTTCAGATTTCCAGCATGTGCAGTATTTTGCTTTTATTTATCACCCATAGCTACTTGCCTTTGAGAAGGTGGTGGTGAGCCGCTGCCTTGAACTGCTGCAGTCTCTGTGGTATAGGTACACCCACAATGCTGTTAGGGAGAGAGTTCCAGGATTTTGACCCAGTGACAGTGAAGAAACAGCGATATATTTCTAAGCCAGGATCATGTGTGACTTGGAGGGAAACTCACAGGTGCTGGTGTTCGCATGCATCTGCTGCCCTTCTAGGTAGTTGAGGTCGCAGGTTCAGAAGGTGCTGTCGAAGGAGCCTTGGCGAGTTGCTGCAGTGCACCTTTAATATGGTATTCACAGTTGCTGTTGTGCAGCTGTGGAGGAGGGGGTGAATGTTGAAGGTGGTGGGTGGGATGCTGATCAAGAGGGCTGCTTTATCCTGGATGGTGTTGAGCCTCTTGCGTGTTGTTGGAGCTGCACTCATCCAGGCATCTGGAGAGTATCCTAATCACACTCCTGACTTGTGTCTTGTAGATGGTAGACAGGCTTTGGGGAGTCAGGTGGTGAGTTATATGCTGCAGAATTCCCAGCCTCTGAACTGCTCTTGCAGTCACGGTATTTATGTAGCTGCTGCAGCTCAGTTTCTGGTCAATGGTAAGCCCCCAGAATGTTGTTGGTATGGGCTTCAGCGATGGTAGTGCTGTTGAATGTCAAGGGGAGATGATTAATTTCTGTCTTTTTGAAGATAGTCATTGCCTGGCACTTGCGTGGTGTGAATGTTTCTTACCACTTGTCAGCCCAAGCCTGAATGTTGTCCAGCTCTTGCTGCATACAGGCACGGACTGCTTCTGTATCTGAGGAGTTGTGAATGGAACTGAACGCTGTGCAGTCATCAGGGAACATCCCCACTTCGTTCCTTTGTGATTGAGGGAAGGTCATTGATGAAGCAGCTGAAGATGGTTGGGCCTAGGACACTACCCTAAGGAAATCCTGCAGTGATGTCTTGGTTGTAGTAACTGCCCTATCTTAATCACTTAGCTGCTTCATTTTTCTTGGTAGTTTTTATTTTGGTGCTTGATTGATCATAATGTTGCAATGTAAGGCAACTAAAATGTGGCCAGTGGCTTTAGCTCCTGAAAGAAAGGACACCAAAGAGTTTAAAAGAAACCTTATATAAACGTCGTTTTAAAATTTGATCAAGAACTTTTTTCCATGTCTGTCATGATTGGCCTCCAACATTCACACCCATCTTTCTTTGTGCTTGGTATGACTCCAACCAGTGGAGAGTTTTCCCCCTGATTCCCATTGACTTTAGCTTTGTTAGGGCTCCCTAATGCCACGCTTGGTCAAATGCTGCCTTGATGTCGAGGGCAACCACTCTCACCTGCCCACTTGAATTCAGTTCTTTTGTCCATGTTTGGACCAAGGCTGTAATGAGTTCTGAAACTGAGTCGTCCTGGCGGAACCCAAACTGAACATCAATGAGCAAGTCATTTATATGGTTATAAATAACAAACAATAACAACTGATGCCATTCTCATGCTTACAAACTGAGAGTTTGCACAGTCAAACTGCTGTTGAGGTTTTACCTTAGAGATGAGGAAGAAAGGCATTATCAGGATATCCAAGTTGATGATTTCTTTCAGCACAGACAAGTTGTAGTAACTGCCCTCATCTTAATCACTTAGCTAATATAATATAAAAACAAGAAATGCTGGAACCACTCAGTAGGTCTGGCAGCATCTGTGAAAAGAGAAGCAGAGTTAACGTTTCGGGTCAGTGACCCTTCGGGATATATGTGTAAACTAAGAAAATATTGCAAGTGGTGGAGGGGGTGGACACAGGGTTATTAATCAGATTAAATGTTAAACTAAACATTATTTTGTTTGCTTTAATTGCTCAATTTATGTCACAGCTATGACGAACCTTTTTTAATGTGCTATTTTTGACAAAAATAGTGTTGTGCATGGGAACCGTTGACTAAAAGATTTGCTCTTTATTTTGAATAGTAAAATAATTAATATGATTTTAAGTTTCCTTTTCCTTTCTGGGGCTTGTTTTGACTGAAATTTTTATTACTTTCAGAATAGTGTGCGTGACTACAGATGCTAATGGAGGTACATTGTCTTACGTTGGCCAGCTGAATTCTGAGGTGAACTTGGAACTGCAGACTGCTGGTAATGAATGGTCTTGTATACTGTTGCTGGAGATATACTTTACTTTAAAGTGGTTTTATTCTGTCTAGGGATGAAGAAATGTATTTACAGTAAATGCTTTTTTTCACTTGCTAACTAGTGGGTAACGCCCAGTCTGCAATTTGTCACACATCAAGGAGTTGTGAAACAACATGCTAAGGAAACCACACGGATCAAAAGGAGTAAAAGTAAAGAAGCAGGTATCAGCCTTGGAACAGTGGAAGCATTCTTGCCTCAATCAGAAAGTCATGGGTTTGAGCCCCACTCCAGAGACTTGAGCATATTCGATTAGCACTTCAGCAAAGTGCAAAGGAATGCTACACTGTCAGAGGTGCCGCCTTTGAAATAAATCTTCCCTTTCAGGCAGATGCAAAAGATCCCTCTAAGGAAAATTGACCGGACGTAGGTTTGACAGTGTTGACGTCCAGGGAAAGAATGATACAGTGGCACATTGTGAATTGAATATAGGAAGGAAGAACAATATAAAGGGTGGCACTTTGTAACTCAGAGCATGAGAAGCAAGTTCAGGGGAATAATAATTGTCTATAAATATATGAACTTTGCTACAATTCTAGAATTTTATTAGTTGTAATTGGCATGGTTGAGATTGGGAACCTAGTGTATAGGAAAATTGCAGGTATAATCCATTGGCCCGGCATATTGGTCCTTCAACATGCTGCATTGACTTTGTTTTCAAAAGATGGACATTGCACAGGTTTTAGCATTTGAATTGTTGAACCCGCAAAAGAAGATTTCTGCTTACAACAAATAAGAAGGAAGAAAAGGTAGCGATAGACATAAAACACAGGATACTATATGAAAAAGAATGGAATCAATATAAAGAGCTCCATAAATGTCAAAAGTATAAAAATACGAATGGAAATATTGAATAAAAACAGTAGTGCAAAGTGATGATGAAAATTTGTTTCAAAATAGCTGCGCAAATACTTGAAGCTTGAAAACCGAGTCCAATACTTTAGCAAAGTCTTTGAGACCTAAGGTGATGCCGATAATATTTGGCTTGTACACTCTCAACCTTTCCATTATTTAATGAGGTAGGTATCAACACTGAGTCCTGAGATTTCATTATTCTGGCAGAGCTACTGGTAGCCCAGAATCCGAAAGTATTTGAACCTTTTTGTGAATGGAGCCATTCATTTTCAGGAGTTTGCTCTAGTCATAACTGCAAACACATTTTTCTAAAAGCGATTTGCATAGTTTCAAAGGACTTGTTTCCTGAAAGGATTCTGATACATCACATAAAATATCAAAACTCTGAACTAATTCATGGGATCCCAAACAGCAGAAAATCTAAGCCAGTAACACACAAAAGCTCAAAATCATGTGGTCTGCTTAAAGATTGCAAGTGGCTGACAATAAGTGGCTGTCTTTATATTGTCTCTGAAGAATTGGGGAGAGGTCCAGTGTTTGGGGGTTCTTGCATCAGGTAATCTAGAGGAGAGCAAGGTTGCAATCCTGAGTTAAAGGAACCTAAGAGCATGGAGTCGACTTGGTACCTTTTGATCCATCAATTCCTGACCCTCAATATCAGCCTCCTCATTGACTCCCATCTCCTGCTGTCAGCCCTCTTCTCACTAAACTGCTGATATCCAACTTCCCTTAGCTCCCAGATAGATTAGTTGATATTGTTAACAGTTCTCTCTCCTCAGGTTCTGCACCCTTCCTTCAAATCTGCCGTCATCATCTCTGTCCTCAAAAATCCTACCCTTGTCTTCGGTCCCCACCAGAAACTCTACTCCCTAGCCATCAACTCCATCCCTCTTCTAGGGAACCATCTGAGGCTGAATCAGACTGTTCGCAGCCTTGCTGTCGTATTTGACCCCATGTTGAGCTTCAACTGCATATCTGTGCCATCATGGTTTCCACCTCCATAACATCGCCCCTCTCCGCTCATCTGCTGCTGAAACCCTCATCCATGCCTTTATTACCTCTAGACTTGACTATCCTAAAGCACTCCTGGCTGGCCACGGACATTCCATAAACTGGAGGCCATTCAAAACTCTGCTGCCCATGTCCTAATTCAAATCCCGTTCACCCATCACCCTGTGCTCGCTGACCTACACTGGCTCCCAGATAAGTAATGCCTCTATTTTGAAATTCTAATCCTTGTTTTTAAATCCCTCCCTACCTTCTTCAGCCCTACAACCCTGTGAGATATCTGCCCTCTTGTACATCATCAATTTTAATCACTCCAACCTTCGTTGGCTATGCCTTCAGCTGCCAAGGCCTTAAGCGCTGGAATTCTATCCCTAAACCTATTCACCTCACTACCTCATCTTCCTCTTTGACCAAGCTTTTGGTCATCTGCTGTAATATCTCCTTATGTGGCTCAACGTCACATTTATTTTTATAGTGCCCCTACGAAGCACCTTGGGACGTTTTATTACGTTAAAGGCGCTCCGTAGATACAACTTGTTGTTATTGGCTTCTGAAGAAAAATATTATACTAGATCTATGCCTGTTCTCTGCCAGTGGGTGGACAAGGGTTTAAGATTGTTAGATTCCTAATAATTTCTTCATGGGCATTTTAAATACCATCTCCCAGTATTACGTATTTAAATAAAATGATGATGAGTGAATGGTGTCAGATGCCACATTACAACTGTAACTATGTTGGAAGCTAGTCATTCAACATTTCACTGGTGACCAGTGTTACTGGGGCTGGCCTGGGTTGATTGATTTGATCTCCATCACTGTCTAGGAAATCGTGATACAAACACATCTACCTCCCTCAAAGAACTGATTTGATCTAATTCCGTCATCACCTTCCTTTTATTGGTTGATCCTCCTTACTTCTCGTACTCAGTTTCTTATTGGCAGTTTCTAGCCATGTTCCTCAGTCTTGAAAATGTTTCCTATCCTTTCCACTTTGGTTAAAAGTAAAACGGCAGCAAATCAGTCAGAAAATGTGACGAATGTTTGCATGCAGATGTGAGATTTTTGATATGTAATTTGCAAATTTCCCATGGTAGTTTGCACTAAGTTTGAGGATATCTTATTTTATACTGTAACTCATTGTGCCTGATGACATACCATGTAGGCCATAGGATCAGGCCCACTGACTTACAGTAACTTATCAAATGTCATTTTTATTACATAGTATTCAGGAATTTGAACTTTATGGCTTGAAATCCATAACTCTTTCATTACCTATATATTTAATTTTTAATCCCTTATTTTTAAAACTGAGGATGCATAGACAAATGGTGTGCAAGATGTACCAGTTGGAGATGGGTCATACTGGAAAGGCGATGGGGTTTATCTGCATGGAGAGGTCCTGGGACTTTGTAGCATTTTGAAGAATGGTCCTCGGGTTTGGAAGCAAAAATGGGTGGTCCTAATCTTGGTACCATTGTAATGGTGGAACCTGGGATTTGGCAGATCTGTGAGGGGGGCTATCTTAGATTTGGCAGACTGGAAGGTTTGTATGTGTGTGCAAAAATTGAAATGCACTTGTAGATAGAGACTAAATTTGAGTCTTCCACGAAGAGAAATAAATCAGTATGGTCTTTCATGCTTAAAATGGATCTCTGTTTTCTTATTTGTTCACCCTCATCCTTTCCCCATATACAGTTTCTGTGTTGAACACTCAATTATAAACTTTACCTGAATGATGCTTTTGAACTTTGTCCTAGATTTTCTTCAAATAATTTTGGAAAAGCAGTGAAGCAGATATTCGAAGCTGAAGAGAAATAAACAAGCAGTTGGTCTGATTAAATACTTCTAGTGCATCCTGGGAGATTGTGCACAATGGACATGCTCAGACTGCAGGATTGAATTCCAGCTAATACAGTCAGCTGGGAGCAAAAATATCAAATTCAAGTCTGGGATTTTGGGGGAGGCTGAGGCCTTTCAAGTACTTTTCAAATTTAGACAACTAAGATTTCCAAGACAAGTGGAAGATTATTTTTTAGTGAATTGTGGTTGAATTGGTTCACCTTTTTAAAGTGTTTTTTATTGGTATCCTGATTGGTCATTCCAGATTAGCTATTTTGATAAAGCCCTCAATTTCTCTTTGGCAGTTTGCTAGTTGATTTCACCAATTTTGATTTTTTACATTCCCTACTTATTCTGATTTGCTACTGTTTTACTTTGAGTCAACCAACAAGGTGTAATGGCAAAATTGCAAGAGACAAAAAGTGTTACAGGAGATATGTGCAAATGTAAGCTTTTTAATGCAAGTATTTCACAATGTGTTTATTTTAAAAATGTGTTTCAGTGTCTCCCCAGCCTTTGCTGCAACGCGATGGTGTGAGTGCTGTTTCAACAAGCAATCCTTTGCTTCAGATTCACCCTTTGGATGCAGGATCCCAACAGCTGCAAAGTGTTATCCTGGAGGGACAAGTAGAAGGTAGCAGTGGTACAAAAGAAGTGGCGAATGATGAACCAAAGGTATTCATGTACGATTGTTGAAATAAAATTAATTTGTAGATATTGTAGAGTAGGAAGATTTGTTTCTTGTGAACTTATATTTCAACTTAAAATACTAACTTAAGTTAATATGTTAGTGGAAGTACCAATCCTGACCAGGATGATGATATGACTTTTTATTGGTGCTGTGGCTTTGTTATACAGCTTCCCACAGCTTGTTCATATCCAGAATTAGACATGAGAAGACATTAAAGAGAGTTGATAGTTTAAATTGTGAAAAAGTCAAAAGTTAGCAAACAGATAAACTTAATTTGTGGTATGTATAAAAAAAAAGGATGAATTTCTTCTTTTGAAGAAATGGTAATTCTACTGGTCATTGGATCCAAAATTGGCTTGGTGGCAGGAAACAGGGGGTAATGGTCGAGGGTTGTTTTTGCAAGTGGAAGCCTGTGACCAGTGGTGTACCACAGGGATCGGTGCTGGGACCCTTGCTGTTTGTAGTGTACATTAATGATTTAGACATGAATATAGGAGGTATGATAAGTTCGCAGATGACACGAAAATTGGTGGTGTAGTGAGGAGGAAAGCCTTCGATTACAGGACGATATAGATGGGCTGGTAAGATAGGCGGAGCTGTGGCAAATGGAATTTAATCCTGAGAAGTGTGAGGTGATGCATTTTGGGAGGACTAACAAGGCAAGGGAATATACAATGGATGGTAGGACTCTTGGAAGTACAGAAGGTCAGAAGAACCTTGCTGTACTTGTCCATAGATCACTGAAGGCAGCAGCACAGGTAGATAAGGTGGTTAGGAAGGCATACGGGATACTTGCCTTTATTAGCTGAGGCATAGAATATAGGAGCAGGGAGGTTATGATGGAGCTGCATAAAACGCTAGTTAGGCCACAGCTGGAGTACTGTGTACAGTTCTGGGCACCACACTATAGGAAGGATGTGATTGCACTGGAGAGGGTGCAGAGGAGATTCACCAGGATGTTGCCTGGGCTGTAGCATTTCAGCTATGGAGAGAGACTGAAAAGGCTAGGGTTGTTTTCCTTAGAACAGAGAAGGATGAAGGGGGACATGATTGAGGTATACAAAATTATGCGGGGCATTGATAGATTAGATAAGAAGAGACTTTTTCCCTTAGTGGAGGGGTCAGTAACCGGGGGGCATAGATTTAAGGTAAGGGGCAGGAGGTTTAGAGGGGATTTGAGGAAAAAAAAATTTCACCCAGAGGGTGGTTGGAATCTGGAATGCACTACCTGAAGTGGTGGTAGAGGAAGGAACCCTCACAACATTTAAGAAGTATTTATATAAGCACATGAAATGCCATAGCATACAAGGCTACGGGCCAAGTGCTGGAAAATTGGACTAGAATAGTTCGGTGCTTGATGGTCGGCACAGACACGATGGGCCGAAGGGCCTGTTTCTGTGCCGTATAACTCTGACTGTATGACTCTATCCGTGGGGTAAAAATTGCCAAACAAAACTGACATCGTAAAGTCAAAACATCACTGAGGACTCTTGTTTGAATGGATGAAGAAGCAAAGGAGCCTGCCTCAACAATACGGTGCTGCAAATTAGATTTTCTGTGCAACACAAGAAGTTAACACTACTATAAAGGGGATTGTGTTTTATGAACAAACTGTTGAAATTTAACCTCTGTTGAATGAGGCTATTTCCCATTAACAAGATGCATGTAATGTCAGCAACTTTAGCTTGAATGTTTTAAATAAGAAAGGTTATTTGGACTTGTTTAAAGCTTGATTACTGTACAGTTGTCAGAGAGTATTAAGTTTTTAATTTTGAAAATATACACTGATTGTAGGGTGATCTTTTGCCAATCCTTTAGTTTGCAATTTTGGGTGTGTCACTTCTTTCAGTTATGGTTGAATCCTGAAACATGCAAAACTGGTTTGCTAAGGAATAACACACTTTGGCCAAAAGTTTTGAAAACTAAGTGCAGGGGTTGGGGGGAGCATAGCAAATGTTCCAACTTTGCACCATGTTCCATTTAATCAATGCTTTGTGTGATTGAACTGGAACAAATACAGCACTTGTTTGCAAAAAATATCCTGCAGTCTCAGTGAAATCTGGTAGTGGATTGACTAATGCACTAAGCACTGGAAACATTAAGAATTTGGCTTGGGTCTAGAATTCTGTACAGTAGGGGTGAATGAGTATCATTACGCTGGGACACTGTGGCTAGATCACGTTTGCATTTATCAAGAAACTGCAGGGCCTGAGCATTTTGTTTCCATAATATATAGGCATTGTTTACACTGGCCAATTAATTTGAAGAGAAAGGTATTTCTCTTGGAGCCCCACCCCTGTTATAGATTCTTTCTTAGATTATTAAGAAATGATCATGTAGGCATTATAAAATAGTTCAACCTGAAGTAGAATTTGAGTAGCAAGTTTAATTTTCACAAGCTTGGCATTCTGGAATGATGCGATCTCGTAAATACAAGTTTCAGTCTATTGATGTGATGTTTGCATGCATTGGTAGATGTGAGTGAATTCGTGTGCTGGTAATTTTGTGTTTATGTAAATTATAAAATTGTAGCTGGGGATGATAGTGAATCTCTTTCATGGATTGGAAGAGCAATGTTATTTATTGCTTTGCTGTTTTCATAATGTGTATTTCAGTTAAACACTTGTGGTAACAGTGTTTAGATTTTGCTAAATTTAAACTTCTAATGGTGTTGCAACTATTTGCAGATTGTATTACCTTAAGCACACCAAATGCATGAATCGCTGTGGTTATTGCTTTTGATATTTTTCTGCTACTATATTTGGCAATTTGATTCCTGCTTCTGGCAAGAATTACGGAATTTATACTAATTATAATAAAATTCTCTTTATGGTAGGTTCAGTTTTCAAATAAAATGTCAAATTCTCAGCATTAGTGGGCTTCACATCAAAATTCAAGATGGGGATGGTGGAGAATCAGCCATCTCTTCCCTCCTAATTAGTGGTCCTAAAGGAAGAGTGCTAAATTGGGGGAAGGCCAACTATACCAAAATTCGGCAGGAGCTGGGGAATGTAGATTGGGAGCAGCTGTTTGAAGGTAAATCCACATTTGATATGTGGGAGGCTTTTAAAGAGAGTTTGATTAGCATGCAGGAGAGACATGTTCCTGTGAAAATGAGGGATAGAAATGGCAAGATTAGGGAACCATGGATGACAGGTGAAATTGTGAAACTAGCTAAGAGGAAAAAGGAAGCATACATAAAGTCTAGGAGGCTGAAGAAAGATGAAGCTTTGAAAGAATATCGGGAATGTAGGACCAATCTGAAACGAGGAATTAAGAGGGCTAAAAGGGGTCATGAAATATCTTTAGCAAACAGGGTTAAAGACAATCCCAAAGCCTTTTATTCATATATAAGGAGCAAGAGGGTAACTAGAGAAAGGATTGGCCCACTCAAGGACAAAGGAGGAAAGTTATGCGTGGAGTCAGAGAAAATGGGTGAGATTCTAAACGAGTACTTTGCATCGGTATTCACCGAGGAGAGGGACGTGACAGATGTTGAGGTTAGGGACGGATGTTTGATTACTCTAGGTCAAGTCGGCATAAGGAGGGAGGAAGTGTTGGGTATTCTAAAAGGCATTAAGGTGGACAAGTCCCCAGGTTACTGAGGGAAGCGAGAGAGGAAATAGCTGGGGCCTTAACAGATATCTTTGCAGCATCCTTAAACACAGGTGAGGTCCCGGAGGACTGGAGAATTGCTAATGTTGTCCCATTGTTTAAGAAGGGTAGCAGGGATAATCCAGGTAATTATAGACCGGTGAGCCTGACGTCAGTGGTAGGGAAGCTGCTGGAGAAGATACTGAGGGATAGGATCTATTCCCATTTGGAAGAAAATGGGCTTATCAGTGATAGGTAACATGGTTTTGTGCAGGGAAGGTCATGTCTTACCAACTTAATAGAATTCTTTGAGGAAGTGACAAAGTTGATTGATGAGGGAAGGGCTGTAGATGTCATATACATGGACTTCAGTAAGGCGTTTGATAAGGTTCCCCACGGTAGGCTGATGGAGAAAGTGAAGTCGCATGGGGTCCAGGGTGTACTAGCTAGATGGATAAAGAACTGGCTGGGCAACAGGAGACAGAGAGTAGCAGTGGAAGGGAGTTTCTCAAAATGGAGACGTGTGACCAGTGGTGTTCCACAGGGATCCGTGCTGGGACCACTGTTGTTTGTGATATACATAAATGATTTGGAGGAAAGTATAGGTGGTCTGATTAGCAAGTTTGCAGACGACACTAAGATTGGTGGAGCAGCAGATAGTGAAGGGGACTGTCAGAGAATACAGCAGATTATAGATAGGATGGAGAGTTGGGCAGAGAAATGGCAGACGGAGTTCAATCAGGGCAAATGCGAGGTGATGCATTTTGGAAGATCCAATTCAAGCGTGAACTATACAGTAAATGGAAAAGTCCTGGGGGAAATTGATGTACAGAGAGATTTGGGTGTTCAGGTCCATTGTTCCCTGAAGGTGGCAACGCAGGTCAATCGAGTGGTCAAGAAGGCAGACGGCATGCTTTCCTTCATCGGACGGGGTATTGAGTACAAGGGTTGGCAGGTCATGTTACAGTTGTATAAGACTTTGGTTCGGCCACATTTGGAATACTGCGTGCAGTTCTGGTCACCACATTGCCAAAAGGATGTAGATGCTTTGGAGAGGGTGCAGAGGAGGTTCATCAGGATGTTGCCTGGTATGGAGGGCGCTAGCTATGAAGAGAGGTTGAGTAGATTAGGATTATTTTCATTAGAAAGACGGAGGTTGAGGGGGGACCTGATTGAGGTGTACAAAATCATGAGAGGTATAGACAGGGTGGATAGCAAGAAGCTTTTTCCCAGAGTGGGGGATTCAATTACTAGGGGTCACGAGTTCAAAGTGAGAGGGGAAAAGTTTAGGGGGGATATGCGTGGAAAGTTCTTTACGCAGAGGGTGGTGGGTGCCTGGAACGCGTTGCCAGCGGAGGTGGTAGACTCGGGCACGATAGCATCTTTTAAGATGTATCTAGACAGATACGTGAATGGACAGGAAGCAAAGAGATACAGACCCTTAGAAAATAGGCGACATGTTTAGATAGAGGATCTGGATCGGCGCAGGCTTGGCGGGCCAAAGGGCCTGTTCCTGTGCTGTAATTTTCTTTGTTCTAATGTCGCTAGTTGCATTCTTTTATCAAAATCATGCTTTTATAAAGGGAGTAACTTCAAAAAAAAACCTCTGGTTGAGTCAATATTTGGAGCAATATGTTGAGTCATGTATAGATTACAAGTAAAAATTGAGTAGCTTGATTAAACCTGGTAAGGAGGAGGCTGGTTTGTTGTAGAAGTTAGGCAAGATGGCAGTGCTTCTATTTTCTTCTCTTTATTCACTCTTGGATTCAATAGAATTGTTCTTTTGATTTTTTTGTAGCCTCAAGGTTGACCTAACAAGAAACTAGATTTCCCCATTGTCAAAATCACCTCTTATGCCACCTTGTGGCATAATTAATTTCTAGCTTGTGAAGTCTATTCTATCTAGAATGCAATGCATTGTATCAATGTAGCTATTTGCTTGAGGTAACTAAAACTACATTGGTCACTGAATTGTAACTAGTGTCTTGTTGAAACAGTTAAATTGTGCTTTGGCTTCCATTGTTACTATAAATGTTAGGTATTTGGGGTATTCTAATTACTTTTATATGTGAAGTTCCCACTACTATAAAAAATGTATTTGTACAGCATCTTTCAGCGTGTCCCAAAGTGTTTGACAACCAATGAAGCACTTCAGGAGTGTAGTTACTGTTATAATGACCAGATAATCTGTTTTTAGTGATGTTGGTAGAGGGCTAAATGTTCGACAGGACACAGGCTAGTGCTTTCTTGATCTTCTTTGAAATAATGCTGTGAGATCTTTTTGGTGCATCTGAGAGGGCAGATGCAGCCTCAGTTTAACGTCTCACCTGAAACCTGGCACCTCCGATAGTGCAGCACGCCATCAGTACCACATATAAGTGTGCTCAAGTCTCTGGAGTGGAACTTTAACCTGTAACCTTCTGACTCAGGTGACAGTGCTACCATTGAGCCACAGATGATACCTATAGATGCTCATTAGCGTTGGTCAGTTTGCAGCAGCAACTAATTATTGATGCTACTGGGAAATCTCCCTACACTTCCTCCTGCTCTGTCTTTATTATAAAAGAGAGGTACTTTTGGCTGCACTCTTTTCCTCAGTGTCACAAGATGATTGCAGATGAAGGCCATTCAGTCTTCCCAAAAGAGCCGAACATGCCCTTAGGATAGCATTCAATTTTTTCATAGATGATTCCATGATTTTCACCTCCCTTCCCCTCGCTGGAAGCTTATTCCACGTGTTGAAGTGTTCAAAAGGGGATGTTGATTTAAAATTTTCCTTTTTTCCCTCTCTGAGCCTTATATACTGTGTCGAGAAGAGGGGCCTCATTCCAAGTGTGGACAGTCAGAGGAAGGCATTGATGGTGCTTGTATAATTTTCCCTCATCCTCGTGGGGAAGCTGTCCTGTAGTACAAGCGAGTTAAGTTTCGACAGTGAAATTGATTTTGTTTTCCCTATTTTGCATCGATTGATATCATAAACACACATGCTCTGTACCACAGCCTAAAACCAAGATACTGTGAATGCTGGGAATCTGAAACAAAAACAGAAAATGCTGCAAATACTCAGCGGGTCTGGCAGCGTCTGTGGAGAGAGAAACGATATATTTTCAGACCTGTGACCTTTCATTAGAACATGCTCTCTATTTCTCAATAGAACAGCCACAATGCTGAACTCTCCTATATCTGAAAAGAGGGTTAGGAGCATAGGAAATACCAGTAGGAGTAGGCCATTTGGCCGCTTGAGCCTGCTCTGCCATTAGACTAGATTATGGCTGATCTTCTATCTTATGCCATTTTCCCGCACTATCCCCATATCCCTTTATCTTTAATCCAGAACATTCACCCCTAATGTACCGTCTGTTTTTTTTAAACTCTCAAACTGGCAACCTCTGTATGGATTGAATAATTAGTAATGAGTAGATTATTGATTCTAGATCAAGTCTATCAGAATGGGTTTCACTTTAAATCCCATAAATACAATGAAAAAATATCAACTTCACTTGCAAGAAGGAAAACAATATGACAAATCATCTGTTTGCTATGGAGGTAGCAACAGTCAGGTAGATGTCTTACAAATTTTATATGACTTATTGAACATGCCACTGTAACAGTGTCAAAGATTAATGGCAGTCAGTCTGTGACTCTGAGTACAAACAGGGTACCAGGGCCACAGACTCCTTGGTTTTTTAACTGACCTACTTGCAGATCTTTTAAATTGCACTGTTTTCTCAAAATATTCAACATCAAGTTGATAAATCGTGTCCACACTAATATGTTTCTGTATGTCATGTCATTAAGACAAAAAAGCAAGACCAGTACTTCAACGCAATGACATTTGAAGTAATCAGTTTATTCTTCAGGGCAGATTAATGCGTTGAGATTTTAAAAATTGTGACCAACAGGGATGAAAGTCTATCTCTGTTTGCTTTCCCTTGATGGTGAAATTCTTCCTGTCGATTTTAAGTTTGGTGAAAAGTCAGCATGAGTGCAAATCCTGTTATGGTTGTGCTGATCTGTTCACTGACTTTCTCCTGCTGATAACATTAGTTACCACGTTCCCCCCGCCCACTTCCACCTGAAGCCCAGAGACTATTTCAGCAAAAAAGAAATTCACTTATTTTCTGATTATTCCTCAGTGAAACACCATGTTTTTTCTACATTTTAGCACGTTATGTAATTACTAGTTGTTGATTGCTATCCCTGCATAGATTCTTGGACTTACTTGGTAATAGTGATATAAAATAGTTACAGATTGGTACTTATCTGCTGCTATCTTCACAGCAGATAGTTGATGTGTTGTATTGTTTGCTTTTTTGTAAGTGAAATGGAATGTTATTGATTTTAAGGGATTTTAAACTGAAATGCATTTGAAAAGACTTGATCGATCCAAAGCACCAACCGATGTTTTTTAATTCAGTTTGTTGGTGAAAAAAACAGGGTAACGGGGGAATGATCTGAGGTTGATGTCAAACCCTGTTTTCAGATTCGGGGAAGTCAGCTTTGCCTCTGATCTGCTGGAGGTACAGAGAAAACATCTGCTTTTGTGATGTCACTTGGTGCAAAGTAAGAGAGAAAAAAATCAATTTTCATCACTGCCCTTCTACATACTCTCTGAATTGAGCAAAGTAGCAAAAATGGCCTTGCTCAATACAGTAGGAACACTGACTAAATTAAAGAAAAATGTTGTGCAATCACAGAATGATTAGGTCAATTGAAAGCTAATAGTGTTACAATTTGATGGCAACACAGGGGTCCTGATGCCAAATGATATTGTAATGCTAGCAACAGTGCAATAACATTTCAGCTTTGGTGATACAGTCATTGTTACTATTTCATCCACATCGCCAGCACTTCCGGCATTTAATGAATAAAGTTACATAGTTTTAAAAATAGAGCATTCAGTATAGTAAGAAATTGCTGGAGAGATTTTAGGTACTAATTTGATCTTGAGGTCTACAGATATTCATTAGCAGTTTCAATGTCACTCCTTGTTTAGATGAGTAAGAAATGCTTGATGGAATTACTGTGTTGTAACTAACTAGAAGTCATCAATTATGCAAATACACAGTCTTTAATACTTGACTTTGTGTCTTGCATTGCTGGTACCTTTAAAGGCTGCTGTGCAGTGACACATTCTGTGACTGAAAGCAGGTTTTTGGTAGATAAGTATGGTAAAGTTTTGCTGAAAGTTACATATTTTAATCCAGGGCATGTGTATGTCCATAATTTTATTTTTGAGAAACAAATTGGAGTCAAAACAGCAATGCCGGGTGCCATCAAGGTTGAAAAGTGCACAAAAGAAGACGAGGTAAATCAGGAAATAATAACTGGATGAAACCAAGCTTATTTATATATGATTTTGGCTCTGCTATACACACTTGGAGTGATTTCTCACTTGATGGGAATGGTAGCATAGTTGTTGCATTATGGGATTAGTAGACCAGAGGCCCAGACTAATGATCCAGAGACATGTGTTCAATTCCCGCCATGGAAGCTGAAGAATTTAAATTCAGTTAATTAAATAAATCTGGAATAAAAAGCTAGTATCAGTAATGGTGACCGTGTAACTGCTGGATTGTTGCAAAAATCCATCTGCTTCACTAATGTCCTTTAGGGAAGGAAATATGTCATGCTTACCCAGTTGGCCTGTGTGTGACTCCAGGCCAACAGTAATATGGTTGTTTCTTAACTGTATCTGAAATGGCCTAACAAGCCACTCAAGTTGTTAAGAAGGTGGCTCACCACCGCCTTCTCAAATGCAGTTATGGATAGGCAATAAATGCTGGCTTTGCCAGCAATGCCCACATCCTGTGAATTAATAAAAAAAAACCTACTGTATGGCATTTATATTTATCTGGTGTAATCAATGTCAAGGCTACCTTGAAGTCTGAATTTTATTAAAAACAGGAATATGATTTTGCCCAGTGACTGCTTCATATATTGAAGTGTAATCCTGCTGAGATATCCATAAACCTCTCCAGCCTGATGCTGACATCTTTTAAATTCAGAAAAGAAAAGGTGGTTGGCCCAAAGGCAAGAAGAGAAAGCCTGCAAAAGATTTTACTGCACCACGGGCTCCTACCACAGGGTAAGAAAATGGTTTCCTGTTGAATGTCAGTTGCTGGTGATGTTATCCACACACATTTCTGTTTGAGGGACTAACTTTTGATCGTGGCTGACGCTTCAGTCAACGTAACCACTTTTAACGATATTTGTCTGGTTACTAAGTTGTACAGTGTAACATGCCATCTGCTTCACCTAATAAAAATCACATGCCCTGTGATTTAATAATGTTTGTGTCGATGACATTAATGAATCCCTCAGGTCTGCTACCATGTATTCCTGAATTTCAAATTGGCACCCAGAATTCTTAATAAATTAAATAAAAGCATGAACCCATCAGTTGTTCTCACACCAGTGCTAATTTGTGTGCACACAATGCCCAGGAATAAATGCTGGTAATCCAAATCCATATCCTCTCCACCACGTGTCACCACTATTCCCAGTCAAAGTAAAAGGTTTACATATGCAAATCAGGATCTATGATTAGAAAAATTAAAGAGAATAAATAAAAGCTTTTATAACAGCTGGCCACCCCTATAAACCCAACAGCTGCACTAAATTAGCAGGTATGGACACAAAAAACAATTTTAGCAAATTGCTGCACAAGATATAGGAAAAGGATGATCGAGTTTATGATGAAGATTGAAGCTAAATTGAGTGAAAGTCTTAGTGTTTAAATGGAGTGCTGACTAGTGGTGTAGATCAGTCTGTTCCTGTAACTCTAAGGCAGTGTATTGATCAAGAACATTTTACAAAATTGCCAAAAATATACATTTTATGTTTAAGAACAAGAAGCCACTTTATGAATAGATAACTCAACCTTTACATTTTAAATGTAATAAATAATTTGTGTCAATAGGAGTGCAAAGATTTGTTGCTTACTCAATCCTTGTCTTTTTTCTTGAATAATGCAAAGAAAAGATGTTTTGATCTTGTGTAAATAAAGTTTATGGTAGTGTAGATAACTGTATATATAAATAACCAGATGTTTAGTAATAGTACTTGTATAGTAAGCAAACCTTAAGCATGTTTTGTGACATGTACAGTTTCTGAAATGCTTGATGTAAAATAACAGTTGGGTAATTTCCATTATTTATATTTCGGGCATAATAAATGAATAACCTCGTCCGAGATTGTCTTCCGATGCACTACCACTTTTCATGACCTTTTCAGATGCCTAGTTAAAATATGATAAGATTTATTCTTTCTGTAGTTTCACTAATATTTTAATTTAATAAGCCTGGTAGCACTGTTCTTAAGAATTTGTTCCTTTAATCCCTTGTAACTGCCTGACAGGTATGTGTTATTCCTGAATGAACAGAGAGCCAAGCTGAAAACTGAACATCCGGATCTCCCTTTTACAGAGATTACAAAGTTGCTGGGCACTCAGTGGTCTCAACTCTCTCAGGAGGGCAAACAGGTGAGAAATGCCTTCTTGTTCTTCTATTATGGGCACTTTTTCCCATATAAATAGTTTTGAAGTAAAAGTTTAGATGTTCCAATGCTTATTCTTTCCAGATTAAATCTTCTATTCTCACCCCAACGCCCCAAACAAAAGAAAAAGTTGATTTAGAGAAGGGAGAAGAGGGTATGTCCAGGACTTTACCTTCAGGGTTCACATAGGTGTTTACCATGGTGCCTTAAGGATTACATATGAAGTTTGCATTCATGTTCCCATTAATTGATGCAAACAGATCTTGGTGTTCTGATTTAGGAATTATCCACTGATAAAACAACAGCATTAAAAGCAGCCCTTTCAAAAGCTCCAGGCATACAAAATTCAAACAGGAATAACTAAGAAATAAAAAATAAGCAAATAGGACTGAGTTACCTGGGCTTTCAGGGTCAGATTACCAGTACTCTAGACAGGGCTAAGCGATCCCACACCAACAAATCAGAGCTAAGCTCTGCAGTCCTACTACATCCCATCGTGAATGGTGGACAATTAAACATTTAACAGGAGGAGTAGGCTCCACAAATATCCCCATCCTCAATGATGGGGGTGCCCAGCAGATCAGTGCAGAAGACGAGGCTGACGCATTTGCATCCATCATCAGCCAGAAGTGCCGAGTGGTTGGTCCATCTCGGCCTCCTCCTGAGGATTTCAGCCAATCCGATTGACTCCACATATCAAGAAATGGCTGAAGGCACTGGATACTGCAAAGGCTATGAGCCCTGACAATATTCCAGCAACAGTACTGAAGATTTGTGCTCCAGAACTAGCCGCGCCCCTAGCCAAGCTATTGCAGTACAGCTACAACACTGGCATCTACCCGGCAATGTGGAAAATTGTCCAGGTATGTCCTGTCCACAAAAAGCAAGACAAATCCACCCCAGCCAATTACCATCCTATCAATCTATTCTCAATCACCAGCAAAGCGATGGAAGGTGTCGTTGACAGTGCACTTGCTCAGCAATAACGTGCTCACGGACGCTCAGTTTGGGTTCCGCCAGGGCCGTTCAGCTCCTGATCTCATTACAGCCTTGGTCCAAACATGGATAAAAGAGCTGAACACCAGAGGTGATGTTAGAATGACTGCCCTTGACATCAAGGCAGCATTTGACTGAGTGTGGCATCAAGGAGCCCTAGCAAATCTGGAGTCAATGGGAATCAGGCAAAAACGCTCTGCTGATTGGAGTCATACCTAGCATAAAGGAAGATGGTTGTGGTTGTTGGAGGTCAGTCACTGCAGGAGTTCCTCGGGGTAATGTCCCAGTCCCAACCATCTTCAGCTTTTTCATCAATGGCATTCCCTCTATCATACGGTCAGAAGTGGGGATGTATGCTGATGATTGCACAATGTTCAACACCATTCGCGACTCCTCAGATACTGAAGCAGCCCGTGTCCATATGCAGCAAGACCTGAACAACATCCAGGTTGGGCTGATAAGTGGCAAGTAATATTCGTGCCTGACAATGACCATCTCAAACAAGAGACAATCTAACCATCTCCCCTTGATGTTCAATGGTGTTACCATCACTGAATCCCCCATTCTCAACATCCTGGAGGTTACCATTGACTAGAAACTGAACTGGACCAGCCACATAAATACTGTGACTGCAAGAGCAGGTCAGAGGCTAGGAATTCTGCGGCGAGTAACTCACCACCTGTCTCCCCAGGGTCTGTCCACCATGCACAAGTCAGAAGTGTGATGGAATACTCTCCACTTGCCTGGATAGGTGCAGGTCCAACAACATTCGAGAAGCTCGATGCCATCTAGGACAAAGCACCCCCCTTGATTGGCACCCCATCCACCACCTACAATATTCACTCCTTTCACCAGCAACGCACAGTGGCAGCAGCATGTACTGTTATGAAAGTGCTTCTGTTTTAAATCTTTTTTTGAGGACTTGTGGTTGAATATTGTGGAGATGGATTCATTTGGGACTGAAATGATTCTGTAGATGCTAGCCTTTTTTTTTAAAAAGGTCATTGGAAGGGCTTAAGCTTTCTATTTAAAAACAACCTTTTCTGGATGTCACATATCTTAAGCTAAATAAATAGCAGAAGCCTTGATGACGATGGGGAGTTGTTTATAGAGAAGTGACATGTCAAGATTTATGGTGGTCAAGTGGTTTCATTTTGAATACTGTTTTGAGTCAGTTGGGTTTGTAGCCTGCTGATAGAAACACCCTTGACGTCGCCTGAAGAGAACTGCTCCAAAAAGATCTCCGTGACAGCCGTCTACATGTATTTGAGATGCCAGAATAAAGGGACAACTGATATCTTCCATATCTTCTCCTTTTCCTTCAGGAATGAACAAGTAATTGTCCAAAGTATTTTTTGTCTTTTTTGCAAAAAGGTCTCTGCGGAAAAAAGTCTTTATTTTTTCTTTAATGTGTGTGTGTGTCTAATTTTAAAAAAGAACTTTCATAGTTCAATCTGTGTTAATGCTTTGCATCTTTACTGGATATGTCTTGTTTTATAATAAATTAATAATTTGGTTTACTCCCTTAGCCTTGCTCTCTCCCGAGATGCCCACAAGGCAGAGGGGTTGTTAGGGCCCCTGCTCAGGGATAGGTGGATGCCAGTGGGGGGTGGGAAGGGGTGGAGGGAAGGGCGTGCGAGGGGGAGCTGGGAAGGGGGCAGTAGGGGAGGGGGGTGCAAGGGAAAGATGGTGTGAGGGGGGAGCTGGGAAGGGAGTGGGAGGGGGTGGAGGTGGAGGAAGGGGGTGCAGGTAATAAAATATTTCATCAGCTCCCACCATTGTCCTCTAGTGATCTGAATGCTGGTGGTGGTGTGAAACGCTGGAGATTTCCCCCCCCCTCCTGTATAATATGCATCTATTTTACCTCTGTGCAAAGTGCTGAAGTGTGGCCTCATCACTCGGACACAAAGAGAGAGAGAGAATGGCAGACCGCAAGGGAGTAAACCCTAACACAAAATCTGGAGCGGAGCCTCGAAGGCGGTCATGTGTCACCTTTGGCATGTTTCCGGCAGTTCCTGCAGCCATACCGGTGCCAAACGTCGTGCTCTGCACTCCTTTGGACCCCACCAGAAAGGCCGAGAGGGGGTTAACTTTGATGCCTGGGCAGCTCACAACCTCCATACATCCGCCCAGGCATGTGCCATGGAGAGGTCACTCCATAGTCGCCTCACAGCGACCAAAACAACATGGAAGGCAGCAGTTACAGGTTATAAGTCCAGCTCAATTGGCGTAGAGATTGGGCACCACGGGTTGCCTTTGTTGGTGGGAGAGGTCATTGCATCTCACTGGACAGCTACCGCCCGCCTCAAACCGGGCAGCCCCCGGTCAGTAAGAGTCTATCCTGCCACAGTCCACCTGCTTCAATGGGTGCTTGGAGCTCAGGGTCATTGCCCGACAAGTGGACTGTAACACCGCACCAAACAGCATGACAAAAAAAGGAAAGAAGGTACCAGCTCTTCATCTTGCAAGCTGGAACGTCAGAACTATGTGTCCTGGCCTGTCGGAAGACCTTACAAAAATCAATGATTCTCGGAAGACCGCCATCATTAACAGCGAGCTCAGTAGACTCAAGGTGGATATTGCAGCACTTCAGGAGACACGCCTCCCTGCGAGCAGATCTCTGAGAGCAAGACTACACCACCTTCTGGCAGGGTAGGGATCCTGAAGAACCAAGACAGCATGGAGTGGGCTTCGCCATCAGAAACTCTTTGCTCAGCATGATAGAGCCACCCTCAAATGGCTTGGAACGCATACTGTCCATCCAGCTGTTCACCGCCACTAGTCCAGTGCACCTACTCAGCATCTATGCTCCAACACTTTGCTCCCCACCTGAAGCTAAAGACCAGTTCTACGAGGAACTCCATAATATCATTAGTAGCATCCCCAATACCGAATACCTGTTCCTGCTGGGGGACTTTAATGCCAGCGTTGGGGCCGACCATGACTCATGGCCCTCCTGCCTTGGGTGCTTTGGCATTGGAAGGATGAATGAGAATGGATAGAGACTGCTCGAGTTGTTTACCTATCATAACCTCTGTATCACGAACTCGTTCTTTCATACCAAACCTTGTCACCAGGTTTCTACATTCACTTGAAAAAGCCCTTCAAAACACTCCTACAGTGGATGCAGAGACCAAGTGGGCCCATGTCAGAGACGCCATCTATGACTCAGCAATGACCTTCAAAGGCAAACGTGAAGCGGAACGCAGACTGGTTTCAATCTTACTTTGAAGATCTGGAACCTGTCATAGCCGCTAAGCGCATTGCACTGCTGAACTACAAGAAAGCCCCCAGCGAGTTAACATCCGTAGCACTTAAAGCAGCCAGAACAGCCAGGCGCTGCGCAAATGAATACTGGCAACACCTATGCAGTCATATTCAGCTGGCCTCAGACACCAAAAACATCAGAGGAATGTATGATGGCATTAAGAGAGCTTTTGGGCCAAACATCAAGAAGATCGGCCCCCTCAAATCTAAATCAGGGGACACGATCACTGACCAACGCAAGCAAATGGACCGCTGGGTGGAGCACTACCTAGAACTGTACTCCAGGGAAAATGTTGTCACTGAGACCGTCCTCAATGCAACCCGGTCTCTGCCAGTCATGGATGAGCTGGATGTACAGCCAACAAAATCGGAACTCACTGATGTCGTTGATTCTCTAGCCAGCGGAAAAGCCCCTGGGAAGGATGGCATTACCCCTGAAATCATCAAGCGTGCCAAGCCTGCTATACTTTCAGCACTCTACGAACTGGTTTGCCTGTGCTGGGACAAGGGAGCAGTTTCACAGGACATGCGTGATGCCAATATCATCACCCTTTATAAGAACAAGGGTGACCGTGGTGACTGCAACAACTACCGTGGAATCTCCCTGCTCAGCACAGTGGGGAAGGTCTTCGCTCGAGTCGCTTTAAACAGGCTCCAGAAGCTGGCTGAGCGTATCTACCCTGAGGCACGGTGTGGCTTTCGAGCAGAGAGATCCACCACTGACATGCTGTTCTCCCTTCGCCAGCTACAGGAGAAATGCTGTGAACAACAGATGCCCCTCTACGTTGCTTTCATTGATCTCACCAAAGCCTTTGACCTCGTCAGCAGACGTGGTCTCTTCAGACTACTAGAAAAGATCGGATGTCCACCAAAGCTACTAAGTATCATCACCTCATTGCATGACAATATGAAAGGCACAATTCAGCATAGTGGTGCCTTGTCAGACCCCTTTCCTATCCTGAGTGGCGTGAAACAGGGCTGTGTTCTCGCGCCTACAGTGCTCGGGATCATCTTCTCCCTGCTGCTCTCAGAAGTGTTCAAGTCTTCAGAAGAAGGAATTTTCCTCCACACAAGATCAGGTGGCAGGTTGTTCAACCTTTCCCGCCTAAGAGCGAAGACCAAAGTACAAAAAGCCCTCATCAGGGAACTCCTCTTTGCTGATGATGCTGCATTAACATCTCACACTGAAGAGTGTCTGCAGAGACTCATCGACAGGATTGTGGCTACCTGCAACGTATTTGGCCTAACCATCAGCCTCAAGAAAACGAACATCATGGGACAGGACGTCAGAAATGCTCCATCCATCAATATTGGCAACCACGCTCTGGAAGTGGTTCAAGAGTTCACCTATCTAGGCTCAACTATCACCAGTAACATGTCTCTCGATGCAGAAATCAACAAGCGCATGGGCAAGGCTTCCACTACTATGTCCAGAATGGCCAAGAGAGTGCGGGAAAATGGCGCACTGACGTGGAACACAAAAGTCCGAGTGTATCGAGCCTGTGTCCTCAGTACCTCGCTCTACAGCAGCGAGGCCTGGACAACGTATGTCAGCCAAGAGCGATGTCTCAATTCATTCCATCTTCGCTGCCTCCGGAGAATCCTTGGCATCAGGTGGCAGGACCGTATCTCCAACACACAAGTCCTCGAGGCGGCCAACATCCCCAGCATATACACCATACTGAGCCAGTGGCGCTTGAGATGGCTTGGCCATGTGAGCCACATGGAAGATGGCAGGATCCCCAAGGAAGCATTGTACAGTGAGCTCGTCAGCTGGTGTCAGACCCACCAGCCATCCGTATCTCCGCTTTAAAGACGTCTGCAAAAGCGACATGAAGTCCTGTGACATTGATCACAAGTCGTGGGAGTCAGTTGCCAGTGATCGCCAGAGCTGGCGGGCAGCCATAAAGGTAGGGCTAAAGTGTGGCGAGTCGAAGAGACTTAGCAGTGGCAGGAAAAAAGACAGAAGCGCAAGGGGAGTGCCAACTGTGTAACAGCCCCGACAACCAATTTTATCTGCAGCACCTGTGGAAAAGTCTGTAACTCCAGAATTGGCCTTTAAAGCCACTCCAGGCGCTGCTTCACAAACCACTGACCACTTCCAGGCGCTTACCCATTGTCTCTCCAGATAAGGAGACCAAAGAAGAAGAATTTGGTTGTTTATTAAAGAAACCTGGTTGGATTTTATTCTGAAATAAAGAGTATATAATTGGCCATATCAGTAACTGGGTAAACATTTAAATATATGTTGTGACCTGTGGAGAAGTGGAACTAGGGAAAGACAGTACACTCCTCCCGCTTCAGTTATAACATGTACCATCTACAAGATGCACTGCAGCAACTCACCAAGGCTCCTTCATTACCTTCCAAATCTGCGACCTCCACCATCTAGAAGGGCAAAGGCAGCAGATGCATGGTAACACCACCACCTGCAAAGTTTCCCTCTAAGCCACACCATCCTGACTTGGAACAATGTCGTCGTTCCATCACGGTCGCTGGGTCAAAATCTTGGAACTCCCTTCCTAACAGCACTGTCAGTGTACCTACACCACATGGACTGCAGCTGTTCAAGAAGGCAGCTTACCACCACCTTAAGGGCAATTGGGGATGGCCTAGCCAGTAACGCTCACATCCCAGGAATGTATTTTTTTTTAAAAGGGCTGCATGTAGTCCTTGGTCTGCAGGTTGGACACCTATACACTATATCTCATTGTTCAGTGGACTGTTTCCATTAATTGGTGGTCACTACTATGTAAAAGGACAAAGAAGAAGTCATAAACGCATCTACTAAAGGACTGCAATTTGATAAGATGAACAGACGCATAGCTACAAAACAAACACAAGCGTATTATGGCAGAGATTTGAAGCTGGAGTTTTTATTTGGGCGAATACTGTTTCACTGGATACACACTAGGAAAAATGATTTCCTTCATCTCCAAGAGATGTGAAAACTCAGCGCTGTCTTGTACGTCAGGAGTGGATTTATACATCCTGGTCGTAAAGTTGGCTCTGAAGTTTGAAGTTGTGCTTTCTGAGCTTATCTTATTGGCAATCAAACAAAACAGACTGTGATTAACCTCTGGACATTCTGGAATCTGCTGAGATCCCTGTGTGTAATGAGATAGTCAACAGTTTTTTGGCTCATATAAAAGCAAAATACTGCAGATGCTGGAATTCTGAAATAAAAATAGAATGCTGGAAATACTCATCAGGGTCTGGCAGCATCTGTGGAGCGAGAAGCAGAGTTAACGTTTCAGGTCAGTGACCCTTCTTCAGAACTGGCAAATATTAGAAATGTAAAAGGTTCCTCAGCAAGTAAAGTGGGGGTTTATGTTTTAGGTCTGTGACCTTCTAATGAAAGTTCACAGAGCTGAAATGTTAACTCTTTTTCTCACTCTACTGATGCTGCCAGACCTGCTGAGTATTTCCAGCCTTTTCTGTTTTTTTATTTTGGATTTCCAGCGTTTGCTGTATTTTACTTTTGTACTATAGATCTCCTGTTGTGTTCTCGCCCTGTAGTGAGATTTCTGATAAGAGACTTGCCATCATTATAACATCAATTTATTGAAAGAATCAATAGCATTACTGACCGAAGAAAATTTCACTTAGTGTACTGATACTCACAGGTTTAGGTCTCAGATATACTTGTAAAGTGGTCAGTAAATAGTGTCACAAAATTTACTTTGTCTTTCCAACACTGAATTCCCTTACTTCTGTTTCTGAACATAACAAGTGCTTTTTAACTCCCTCTGTTGATGTTTATAAATTTACTTTGCAATAATAGATGTGGATTCCACTAAGCGTTCTTTCCTTTATGTGGACAGAAGTATATTGATGAAGCAGAAAAAGACAAACGTCGATATATTGAGGAGCTGAAAGCATATCAAAATTCAGAGGCTTATCAAGCTTTCCTGAAAAGAAGAGCAATGAACAAAGTAAAAAGCCTGTGTGGTAAGAATCCAAAACATTGTCTTTTTATTATGTTACTTTAATCATGTGAAGTTTCTTTAAGTGCTATAACTGGAATCCATTTAAAGGGAAAATTAACCCTGTTGCTTGGAAAGGAAGAGAAAAATAATCAATAGTTCTGTTCACAAAATGTTCTGCAATTGTTTGGAACCATAATGGAGATAAAATGCAAATGTGAGAAATCTGAAAGTAAAACAGAAAATGTTGCTAAATGTACATTGGCAGATATATTAGTATCTGAAAAGAAACAAGGTTAATGTTTTAGGTGTAAACCTTGCCACAACTGAAGAAGGATCTCTGATTTTCAGCTTTGTTTTTGTTCTTTGGAGAAATTAGTGTTAATACTGTCCTTGATGAACTAAAGGAATGGGGGCACAACTGCAGCAACTTTATCCAGTGTGTCCTATGTAACCCTCCTTGGTGGTGTCATAACTATGCATTGTCTAGTTTTGCTAGACAACCCTTCATAGTTCTTACAAATTCATGCAAAGAAGAGCAGATTTAAGATTCTCTGGTAGGGTCAATTCTCTACTATTCTTGTATTTGCTTTTGCATTTGCTCATGGAGCTTGGATGCAACCTCCACGAACACCTTGCCAATTCTCACTATCTAAGCTCACACATGCAAATTCCCAGTGACCAATTTTACAACAAACACCAAATGGGTTGAGGCTCTGAACATTGGAATGTCAACCTAGCGAGTGAGTCAAAGTGCTTCACATAGAATGAGTTTCTTGAATGTGCAGTGTGTATTTACGTAGGCAAATGTGACATTACATCAAGATCCCACAAAACAGTGATGTGATGAATGAATGCTTTGTCGCTAGCATTCTAACCTCTAAAGTCAGAAGGCTGCGTGTTCCAGCTCCAGTATAGTATTGAGGGAATGCTGCATTGTCAGTGATGTTAAACTGAACTGCTGTCAACCTATTCCAGTGGTTCAATTGCCTGTTAAAGAAGAGGAGCAGGGAGTTCTGAGTGTGCTGGCGATAACTCTCATCACAGCCAACGCTTCTTTAAATTGATTAAGCAGTCATTCATCTCATCACTGTTTGTGGGATCTTGCTGTAATGCCACATTTGCCTACATGACAATAGGCACTGCACATCCTCATAATCCATTCTATATGAAGCACTCCCTAGCTAGGGAGTCAATGCCTAACCCATTTGGTGTTTGTTGTAAAATTGGTCACTGAAATTGTATGTGTGATCGTAGATAGTGAAAGTTGGCAAGGTGTTTGGTTATGAAGGTTGCAACCAACCACCATTTTTTTACGCACATGCACCTCTAGCTTTAACCAGCTGAACCATTGAGTAACTACAGGACCTAATATCATGCAATGTCAGCAGTCCCTTGGGATTGCTCATGCTAAGTTAATAGATGCTTTGTTTTACGATGTATTATGGCATGTAATGTAGGATGTAGTATTCTAGTAAGATGCAGCAGTGTCTCTTTAAGGCGACACAATTTAATTGTCCAGTAAAGAAAGCCTCAGGCCATTCAGAGATTAATTGATGTTTGTTCAGGGGAGTTTGGAAATTGGAATGTGCTCGTCAGTTTAAAGTTTCAGAAGCACATCACATTTTCAGATTGTTTAGCATTTGTTCTTGTGTGTGCAAGCAGAAGCACAGGTATTAATACATTACAATGATGTAACTTTATCATTTAGTAGATTTTTTACCTCATCTATTGTTATGTAGAACCTACTAAAATTTATATCAACAGATATTTTGGGATTTGTGGTTATAGGCAAAATTTCAATTTGAAAATATCTGATCAGACTGGCAGGGAGTAACTATTTCATTGCTAACAAGGCATATGAAGCCACATATAATGTTGAGCTAATATTGGATTCAGCAGCATTGCTTGCCAAGGAGGAGATGTGTCCCTTGACATCCTGCTGCTGGTGAGGCATTTAACTGTTCAGAATTAAAGTTGCAGTTAATGTAACATTTTGTTTGATCAGGTGTGGAGTCTCTCAACACTGAGTTTGAAAGTGAAGCAGTTGCACTGTCAGAAATTGGTGTAAGTAGAGTTTTTATTTCATTAAACTTAATGTTTAACAATTATGCACTATATTTCCACTGCATTTTCCTGGTTTAAAAAAAATAGTAGAATTGTTCATTTGGTAAAAGAAAGAACTTGCTTTTATTTAGCACTTTTCCAAACCTCAGGATGTCCTGACTGCAATTGAGTACCCTTGAAGTGTAATCACAATTGTAATGTAGGGAAATGCGACAGCCAATTTATACACAGTAAAGTCCCACAAACAGCAATGGAATAAATGACCACTTAATCTTATTTTTGGTAGTGTTGGTTAAGAGATCAGTGTTGACCAGGACACTGGGTGAACTCCTGTGCTCCTCTTCAGATCGTGCCATGGGATCTTTTATTTCTACATGAGTGAGTAAACTGGGCCCTGATTTAACGTCTCATCTGAAAGACGGCACCGCAAATAGGCAGCACCCCCTCAGTGCTGCACTGAAGTGTCAGTCTGGATTATGTGCTCAAGAGCTCTGGAGTAGGGCTCGAATCCACAGCCTTCTGATTCCGAGGTAAGAGTGGTACCACTAAGCCAAGGCTGATGCATAGCCTCGATAGTAAACTATCCTTTTTATATTAATGTCATATAAAAATGGCTCATTGTTGAGAGTATACCAAGGTAGATCCTCCAACACTTCGATGTAAAAACATTTTACACTAGTTTGCACACAGCTCAAGCTGTCGTTTTTATGCTCTGGGTGGAAGAATGACTTCTGGAAAAATTCTGTCACAATTATTTCTGGGTTTTAAAATGTTATTTCACACAGAACTTTTCAGTTAAAAAGTAAAGATCTATATATCCCTCTTCCACATCCCCTTTTCTTGTACAGGTCTCAGCTGGTCACGTATAGCCAAGAAGGAAGATGGTTGAACTGCTTCCTGGCCCTCAAATTCACAACTCTTGGTTGTCCATTCGGGACACGCAAAAGTGCCAAAACAACTCACCTACTTGGCGACATCTCAGAGAAACCTGGATGAGATCGAGCTTTAGGGGTGGAGGGATTGTACTCCTGTTGCTCCATTCTGGCTCCATACATGGGCTTCTCAAAACGTTTTGTTTTCAGGCATTTAGTTTTGACCCTGTAGATGTTGAAACTATTGGGCTGATGAGAACAAATCATAGTCCACTACTTTGACAATAGTTGGACATGCGGGGCAGGAGACCAGTAGCAGAATGGGTAGCTAGCTGGCTGAAAGACGGAAAGCAGCAAGTAGAAGGATAGCTATTCAGCATAGCAGGTTGGAAAGTGGGGTCCCCCAGTGACCCTACCACTGGGATCACTGTTCACAATTTATATCAACGATTTAGACTTTGTGTTCAAAAACACAATTTTTAAATTTGCTGATCACACCAAGGTGGGGGGAGGGAGGGATAGTCGATATTGGCGAGGACTGCAATAAAATACGAGAAGTCATTAATAAAATTGCAGAATGGGCATACAATTGGCAAATGAATTTCGGCATGGGTAAGTGTGAGTTACTACATTTTGCTAAGAAAAGGAAGGAGGTCACATATTAGAAAATAAAAATCTAAATAGGATAGAGGAGCAAAGATATCTGGGAGTCTTCTTTGGGCCTCCTTATCTCGAGAGACAATGGATATGGGAGTACAAATACGCAAATCACTAACAATGCAGGTTAAGGCTGTAAAAAAAAAAAACAAACCAAGCACTTGGGTTTATTTCTAGAGTGATAGAATTGAAAAGTAGAGAGTTTATGCTGAAGTTGTATTGATCCTTGGTTAGACCACACTTTCGATTACTGTGTAAAGTTCTGGCTGCCATATTATAAAAAGGATATAAAGACACGAGAGAAGGTACATAAAAGGGTTACAAGGATGATGTCAGAACTGTGAAGTTATATTTTTCAGGAAAGGATGAACTGGCTGGGTGTCTCCCTTGAAAAGAGAGGGCTGAAGGGTGACATAATTGGGGTCTTCAAAATTATAAAAGGTTGTGATAGAGTAGACACAAAGGGCTGAATTTTCTTTTCCTGTCGCCAGGAGCAGCAGCGGGCAAAAAAATGGCAGCCCACACGTATGGGATGCGTACTGCCACAATCCAGCACGTGGGGCTTATTTAGATATGCAGGGCGGGCCGACCCCACCCCCAATTACATGGCGGGGCAGGCTCTGTGATGTCATGAATGGCGTCAGCTGCCTCTGCACAGGTGCTGGCACCATTTTTAAAGGGCTGCCAGACCTGCACTGTTGAATCCTGTAACCCCTCCCCTCCTCCCCCAACCACCCCATTACACTATAAATAAGTTTATGGCCCATACCCCCCCCCCCCCCCCCCACTACAATAAAAATCAATGGCCGCCCCCAGTCCCCCTGCCAAAACACTTACGTTGAAGCTTTGACCTCTCTTCTCCCCTGCCCCCAAACTGCACAAAATGCAGAGGTCACCCCTTCCCCCACCCCCTCCAACGCTAGAAATGCAGAATTGACCCCGTTCTCTTTTTCCCCCCCCCCCCCCCACCGACTACACACAAAATCCTAAGCTCTCCCCTTCCCCACTGGATGGGAAAATAAAGGCGTGTGAGTGCCGCCTGTCGTAAGGAAGATTCCGGACAGCCGGTAAAATCACCGGGAATTGTAGGTAAATGTATTCATGAGGTTTATTTAAATATTTAAAATTGGGTCCCGTCGCCGAGCAGCTGCCAGGAAGATCAATCCCGGCGTCAGTCTCCATGGCAGGCCGCTGCCATTGCAATCTTCGCACCCCCCCCCCCCCCCCCGCCACAGAACCTGATGTCAGGAGCTCAACAAAAGTAGTATAAATGCATTTAAAGGAAAGCTAGATAAGCATATGAGGGAAAAGGGAATAGAGAGTTGTGCTGATAAAGTTAGATGAGGAAGGATAGGAGGAGGCTCGAGTAGAGCATAAACACCAGAATGGATTGGTTGGACCGCAAGGCCTGTTTCTGTTCTATATATTCCTTGTAATTCTATTTATTTATGCACAAACTTGATGGTGTGGAACAGTAATTATGTAATTAATCATTACGTTCTCAATTACCATTAAAACAAAAACCTAACTTGCACATTTAGCTACCTGCCTTGGTGTGCATAGTGTTATGATGTTTCAACAAATTATTTCAAAATCTATTGTACAAATCATGGAGTGAATGATTTGCATTCTCTAAGTGCAGGGCAACCATTTGTACTTAGCACGACTTCTTTGTTTTAAATATTGTTATCCATAAAAATGGGCCAGCAATTCATACATTGGTTCAATTTATTCTGGATTTGAAATTCTGCTTTTGTTGTCTTGAAAATAACTCAAGTTGTCAAAAGATGTATACCAACCTTGTCTGTTGATGGTAGATTGAAGAGTAAATAATTGGGTGTTTTTGTTTAGCAGGATGAGGACAACAATGGCCTGTATTGCAAAACATGTAATCAGTATTTTAGCTCATTACATAACAAGAAGGAACATCTTTTTGGAAGACAGCATCTGCAGAATTTGACAGGTAAAAGATTTTGTCATGTTTTCTGATTACTGGCCTTGTACATCCAGGAAATATTTCAGACAAATCTAAATAAAATAATGGCATCAGAAAGGTTATAGGTGAATTCAGCACAGCAATTACACAAAAGGGTTTTTATGAAATATATATAGTTGTGGCTTTTCGATTAGTGTGGTAAGTCCTGTGTGATTGTTATTTTGCACAATTAACACCATTGCAAGCTGACGCTACTGATGCTACTAGTCAAATATCAGTTTTAAAAATGTTAACTGTTAAAACACTACCACGGCAACCTAGAAACATTCAGATAAAGTTATAGTTTCAACATGCTATTAAAAAAATCCCTCAAATAATGAAAACTGCAACCTCTAAAATGTACATGCTCAATGAATGTGACTCAAGCAACTAGCTGACTGAATTACTGCATAGCTGCAGTCCAACATGACATTATGTGTAAAAGAATAGGTAATTTGCTTGTATTATGTCTTCATTGACAACAAAAGTTTTTCAAATTTTGATAATTGACATTATTTAATGATTGCATATATGAAATTCCACATCAGCTTTTGTGTGATACAACATATAAACAACTTTTGTACCTCTTAAGATGTAATCCATGCACAACTTTATGACTAACCTGTCATGACATAAGGTGCAGTGATGCATATGTTTCACACTGCAAAAGGACTATGTGAACAATTTTAATTCCTTCAATCTTGAGATGTGTTATGGTGTTTTTTTATAGTGTGCATTTGGAATTAGGGTCAGTTTTATTGCTTTTTTTGATTGCTTTTTTTTATTGGTAGTGATGTCATGGTGAACAACAGGCTTTCAGGATCATCACTTGATAAAACACTTTCAGGCTCTATCGTCTGATTTTATCTACATTGACAGGTTTTACTTTGCATATTGGAGAGGAGTGTACATCTATTTTTTAAAGTTACTTTGGATCAGATTTGTCATTACAAAATACATCTGAACTGATTGCCAAAATAATGTTGGGCTGGATTTTGCTGTAATAATAAAGATGAGGCTATCAGTGTTTGCCGTTATGGCAGGGTAGATCTGACAGCAACTTCTGGTGTTCACACAGGTGTAGTTGAATGTGGAAATCCGGAAGTTGCTGTCAGAGGTACCCTGCCCCTCCACAGTGTGCGCTGTCAGACTCCTGCACTGAAATCACTAATGGCGTGAAGTTGGAGCAATTGCCCACTAGTTCTGCACTAAAAACAGCTGAAAAACTTAGTGCTGGTATATTTAGAAGTGAGTGAGTTTTTAACTGCATAATAAATGATAATTATGGCTGGACAACCTCTTGGACCCTAAATTAAGAGTGGAGTCTTATTCCCTTAGAAAAAATTAAATATTTAAGATTTTTTTAAAATTAACTGTTGTCTGTCTCTTTTAGCGCTCTTCCTGAATTCCATCTGTATTTCACAATCTTTATTTTGCTTCCTGTTCATGCTGTTAAGTCATTTATATTTCCTGATTTTTACTTCCTGGTTAGACCCTGTGTGGTTTAGTGAATATTCTTCAATATGATTGGTTAAAGAGCCTCGTTGTTGCTTGCCCTGTGAACAGATGCTGCAGATTCCCTATAGAGAGCACAGCATTGAAACAGACACTGGATGACTGGAAGTCTCCACTGATAAACCTGCAAAAAGTCTGTGGGCAGCAGCTATATGCAAGGTGAATGGCAAAATCTGTTCCTTCGCAGTGAGATGAAAATCTGGGTCATTGAATTTAATTCTTTTCTCAGCTCATTTTCTGATAGTAATTGTATTGATTACAGATCCCACTTGAAATACTTTATAGTAAGGAGCAATAAGCAATCCCAATGCATCACTGTGCGCTAGCAGTCTCTTCCCACTCTAATTCCATATTTCCACCCTGCTCTCATATCCCATTTTTCCATTTTCCCTTATATATGCATCAAACCTCCCCTTGAATGCCTCAACCACCCCACACAGCAACCAATCCACATTCTCACCACTCTGCAAGCAAATTCCTCCTAAGTTCTTTATTTGGGCCGTTCTATTTACCCACCTTATTCTGGTCTTGCCCAAAAGTAGAAACAGTTTCTCCATGTCCACCCTATCAAACCCTTTCATAATTTTGATTAGGTCTTCTCTTAGTAGCCACAGCCTGCTCAGCTTTTCAATTATCCCCTCAATTGTGACAGTATCCTTTCTGCGCTTTCTCCAGTTCTTCGATAACATTTTTGCAGTATGGAGATGAGAACTGTATTCAGTTCTCCAAATGTGGTCCAACCAAGGTTCTATATAAATTTGACATTACCTCCCTGCTTTTGTTTGCTATTCCTCTAGAAATGAACCTCTGTACTTGGTTTGCACTGTTGATTGCCTTATCAATTTGCATTGCTACTTTTAACAACTTCTTTATCTGAATGCATAGGTTTTGTTGCTCCTCTACCTCATTTAGTTTCTTATCTTCCAATAACTGGTCCCCTTTTTACTTCTACCAAAATGAACCATCTCACACTTGGCAATATTGATTTTCATTTACCTTTTAGTCGCCCACTTTGCAAGCCTGTTTGTCTTCCTGTATTTTGATGCAGTCTTCCACATTATCTGTTAATACGCAATTTGAAAATTTCATTTGAATCATTTGAAAATTTCAATACCATACACTACCTTCAATTCCTGAACTCAAATCAACCTCTTCAGTTTATCTTGAGGTTATCAGTGTCATACATATCGGAAATGCAATGATACAAATTTTGGGCTAAATCTGAAGAGTTATAAAAAACTGACTTTGTCTTTTAAAAAATGAACCTTTATTTTAAAAAGTGAACAATGCATCCAAAATGGCCATTGAAGAAAAAAGCTTGGCCTTTGTGCATTCAAACTGTCTGACAAGGGCAAAGGACAAATCTTCAAAGCTAAGCAGTGTCAAATGAACCCATCCCACACCATTCTGAAATATTCCAGAATTGAATGTTGCCTTCTGAAACAAAGAAGGTGTGAAGTAGCAACTTCCTGGGCCATTGTGCGTTCACCATGAATGTTGTCCAGATCTTGCTGCTTCAGTATCTGAGGAGTCGCGAATGGTACTGAACACTGTGCAAACATCAGCCAACATTCCCACTTCTGACCGCATGATGGAGGGAAGGCCATTGAAACAGCTGAAGATAGTTGGCCCTGAGGAGCTCCTGCTGAAATGTCCTGGGGCTGAGAAGATTGGCCTCTAACAATCACACCCCTCTTCCTTTGTGCTAGGTATGACTCCAGCCAGTGGAGATTCTCCCCCCGCCCTGCTCCTCCAATTCCCATTGATTTCAATTTTGCTAGGGCTCCTTGATGCCACGCTTGGTCAGATGTTGCCTTCATGTCGAGGGCAATTTGTCACTCTCACCTCACCTCTTGAATTCAGCTCTTTTGTCCATGTTTGGACCTAGGCTGTAATTAGGTCTGAAACCGGGTGCCTCTGGCATAACCCAAACTGAGCATCAGTGAGCAGATTTTTGCTGAGTAAGTGGGGCATGATGGCATTGTCAACGACACCTTCCGTCACTTTGCTGATGATTGAGCAGACTGTTGAGGTGCTACTTGGCCAGATTGGTTTTTATATGGACAGGCAAACCTGAGCAATTTTCCACATTGTCAGGTCGATGTCACTGTTATAGCAGTACTGGAACAGCTTGGCTAGAGCTGTGGCTAGTTCTGGACCACAAGTCATCAGTTACTACTGACAGGATGTTGGCAGGGCCCATAGCCTTTGCTGTGTCCAGTGCCTTCAGTGGTTTCTTGATATCACATGGAGTGAATCAAATTGATTGAAGACTCTCATCTGTGATGGTGGGGACCTCAGGAGGAGGCTGAGGTGCATCATCCACTTGGCACTTCTGGCTGAAGATGGTTGCAAGTGTCTCAGCCTTGTGTTTTGTACTGACATGTTGGACTCCCCCATCATTGTGGATGGGGATGTTTGTGGAGCCTCCTCCTCCAGTTATTTTAATTTTCCACCACTATTCACAACTGGATGTGGCAGGACTGCAGAGCTTTGAATTGATCCGTTGGTTGTGGGATTGCTTTGCTATGTCAATTGCATAATGCTTCTGCTATACAGCATGCATGTAGTCCTGTGTTGTAACTTCAGGTTGGCACCTCATTTTTAGGTGTTCCTGGTGCTGCTCCTGGCATGCTCTCCTGCACTCCTCATTGAACCAGGGTTGATCCCCTGGCTTGATGGTAATGGTAGAGAGAGATATGCTGGGCCATGATTTACAAATTGTGGTTGAATACAGTTCTGCTGCAGATGACCCACAGTGTCTCATGAATTCCCAGATCTGTTGATTGTATCCCATTTAGCACGGTGATAATGACACACAACACAATGAAGGGCGTCCTCAAAGTGAAGACGGGACTTCGTCTGCCCAAGGACAGTGCAGTGGTCATTCCTGCCAATACTGTCATGGAGAGATGCATCTACGACAATAGATTGGTGAGGGCGAGGTCAAGTATGTTTTTCCCTCTTGTTGGTGTTCTCAGCACCTGCTGTAGGCCCAGTCTGGCAGATATGTCTTTCAGGATTCAGCGAACTTAAGTAGTGGTGCTTTCGAACCACTCTGGGTGATGGACATTGAAGTCTCCAAACCAGAGTACAATCTGTGCCCTTTCTACCCTCAGTACTTGATCAAAATGGTGTTCAACATGAAAGAGTACTGATTCATTGGCTGAAGGAAGGTAGCAGGTGATAACCAGCAGGAGGTTCCCTTGCCTGTGATTAACCCGATGCTGTGAGACTTCATGGGGTCCAGAGTCAATGTTGAGGACTCCCAGGGCACTCCATGACAGTATACGATTGTGCTGCCACCTCTGGTGGGTCTGACCTGCTGGTGGGACAGGACATACCCAGGGATGGTGATGGAGGAGTCTGGGGCATTGGCTCTAAGGTGTGATTCGGTGAGTATGGTTACGTCAGGCTGTTGCTTGACTAGTCTATGGGACAGCTCTTCCAATTTTGGCACAGGTCCCCAGATGTTAGGCGGATCAACTGAGCAGGGTGTGCCTTTGTTCTCTCCCGTGCCTAGGTCCATGCCCGGTGGTCCGTCCAGTTTTATTCTTTACCACTATTATCCGCATTATTTATAATTAGAGGTACTTCCCTTCTTATGGATTGTTACATGTTGGATCAGAAAGGAATTTTGTACAAATTATATACAAGACTGACCCTGTATGTACCCCCAATCCTTACTAGTTTATTGGGAGATGGTTGAAATCCCCCATGACTATGGTTTTTTTTTACTCATTTCATAGACTTGTCTGTATATATCTCCCTGAACTTTCTTACCACTATTTGGAGTCTGAGTGTACCAGTGATAGTGTGACCAATCTTTTACTGTTCTCTATCTCAATCTATATGGATTATGTTTCTACCTCTTTATTAGCCATGCCCTTTCTTGCTGCTGCCATTATTTTTTGATCATCCCAAGTACCCCACCATTCCCTTGTCCTCCCCTTCTTTATTTGGCTGCTTTTGCTGACAACACAACCACTAGGTGGCGCAGTACTTGCTCATGCGCAAATGCAGGCTCTTCAACTGGAACGTCAGTTGTCTATGATGTTCAGGCAGCTGCCAGGATTAAAGATAGCACTGCTCAAAAATGCTTATGGCTAGATCGTTCTAGCAAACTAACCTTACATTAAGTTGGATGGAAGCCCAGTAATATGCTATGTAGTTATAGGATAGTAATACTCATCCATTTAATATTCCATTAATCCTATTAAAACAAAAGGAATTTTATGATTGAATTTCCATTGGAAGAGAGTAAATTGGCACCCCGATCGATGGAAAGAAAATCGGGCAGAGTATAAAATGAGCTGCATTCATTATTTTGATTCATTTATATGACTGACCAGGACTGATTTCACCTGAACGCAGCTGCTAGCTCCCACCCCACTGGCCGCTCTCCCCTCCCCCCCCTCCGCAACTCGCTTTCTCTCCCCCCCCCCCAACTGCTTGCTCCAGACGTCGCTGCTGTATTCTCCCCCCCCCCCCAACTTCCCGGGCCGATTGTTCCCCGCTCGTGCCACCCCCCCCCCCCCCAGCTCACTAGGCCCCAATGCTTCCCTCCTGTTGCCCACTCACTCCCACGTTTGATTATTCGCCGCGCACCGCCCGCGAAGAAGCAAGGCGGGCCGCAAGGGGTGACGTAGGAGTGAGTGGCTGAGAGGAGGGAAGTGGCATAGCCTAGAGCTGGAAGGGGGGAGGGATGGGGAAGTGGGGGGCGAGCGGGGTGGCGCGGAACAATCGGCCAGGGGAGTGGGGGTAGCAGCACGGTCTGGAGCGAGTGGCTGAGGGGAGGAAGCGTCAAGGGCCTGGAATGAGTTGCGGGGAGAGGTGGGGGTGGGGGGGGGGGGAAGCTCCAGCCTCAAAGTCTCTCATTCATCCGCTTCCTTCAGCCGAAGGGGGGGGCTAGATACCTGATGACGCTTTATCGTGCATGCGCGAAGATGGACCAGGTGCGAATACTCTGACGGCGCTGCGTGATGATGTCATCCCCCGCAGGTGCCACTTAGTCCTGGCAAGATGTAGCTGTGCTTGTGCGCAGCTTGGAGCACTCTGATGACAACGGGCCGCTGCGTTGTCGAGTCACTTTGTTTATATTTTGTAGCCTAAAATATTTAACTGCCAATCCAATTCTGTCTGCAGCTATATTTCCATTGCACCCATTAAATCTGTTTTTTCACTTGTAATTGCTGCCTCCAGTTCCTCCATTTTGTTGCTGATGCTCTGTACACTGCTTTGCAGGCCATTAACAAGATTTTATTTTTCATTATTCCTGCTTTGTTTTAACAGATATATTACTCCCTGTAACCTTTTTTTGTTCCTGATTGTTTGTAATTTTTATATATTTTTCCTCTTCTGATCTTTTGCATTTTTTTTTTCTTATCTTTAGCTAACTATTATCTCCACTCAAATGCTTTCCCCACCCTTCTTTTATTAGTTTCAAGTTCTTTCTACAGTCACATTTATGCTTGCCATTTGGACAGTGGTTCAGGTGTAGTCCATCCCAGTTTTATATATCCTGTCCCAGTACTGGTGCCTATATCCCATGAATTGAAACTCCTCCTCACACCACTCTTTCAGCTATACATGTACTTTCCTGGTCTGTTTATGCCTATGCTAATTAACGTAGCTCAGGTAGTAAACTGGAGATTATCACCCTTGAGGTTCTGCTTTTCAGTTTAGCCCCTAGCTTCTGGTTCACCCATAGCCGGGCCACCTCCATGTTCCTTCCTAAGTCATTGGTTCTATGTTGGACCATGACAACTGGTTCTCCTTCGTTCCATTCCAGTTACTTTGCAATATCCTCCTTTGGACTCTTAATCCTGACTGCAGCGGATATCATATGCAGAGGATGCATCCTAAAATTATCAAAGGCTACAGCATTTGTACTCTGCTTCCCATTCAAAATGGTTCTATTGCATTTTTATTTTTCCCTTCCTGGTTGTGCTCAAGTTTGTGTCTGCAATATTTGCAGTAGCAAAAGATCAGCTGCAAAGGAAAAAAAGTACATTATGAATGTGCCCATAAAACTGTACCTTCTGTTCAGCCTGAATTATTGCTACCTTATTTCGTAGATGAACTTTATATATGTGGCATGAAAAATGAAGCATGAAACCACTTGCAATCTGAGGATTTTTAAGTTTTCTCCAGTGGAACAGTGGTTAAGTTCTGTGGCAATCATGTTAAGAACTTAAAATTGTATTTTTCTTTTTAAAAAAAAAACTAGATCTCAGAAAAGATGCAGCACGTCTTCCAACAGTGAATGTTGTAAAATCAACAGCCATATGAACCATGCAGTAGGTTGCGTTACGCCCAAGGCGGGAGGAGTGCACCGTTTATTCTAGTTCCACTTCTCCACAGGTCACAACATATATTTAATTTTTTTCCCACTTTCTGATATGGTCAATCATAGACTTTTTTTATCCCAGAATAAAACACACCAACCAGGTCTCGTTAATAAACAACAAAATTATCAATTTATTATAAAACAAGTCTTAACCAGTAATGAAGCAAAGCACACAGATTGAAGTATAATAGTTCCCTTTTTATCTTAGCCCCTCACACATGCGCACACACATCATACATTGGTTAACCAGAAAAAAGGGAATTTTGCTTTAGCTCTGTTATTAAAAAAAAAAGACAAAAAAGCCACTTAGGCTGAATACTTGCTCATTCCTGAAGAAAAAGAGAAGATCTAGAAAGATGTTCTTTGTTTTGGTTTGGCATTCCAAATGCGTATAGACGGCTGGATCTTCCTAGAACTGTTCCTTCCAAACGATGTTGAAGATCAGTTTGGGTAGGCTTTCCAAGAAATGTAGCTACAGAGGCTTCACAGCAGAAATGAGGCATCAGGGGTTTTAGTTCTCACACATTCGATACACAGGGATTCTTCAAATACAGGAGGATAGAGGAGACTGACACTAGCTGTGCAGGATTTCTGTTCAAAAGAGAGAGATCAGCTGGGAATTTCTTGGCAGGCAAAAATCAAACGCCTTCTGTAACAATTCAAAATGAAACAAAAAACATTCTAGAAGTCAATCCTTCTGACCTCTATAAATCTTGACCTGTCATTTCTTTGTAAACATCTCCCAAAATCAAAACAACAAGCTCCCTGCTGGTATTTTATCTGAAAACAGGTGCCTTCCAGTCAGGGTTTGTTTACAAGCCAAGTCTAGGAATCCTTCTGGTGACCACTTTTAAAAGAACACAAAGTTCAGCATCTCTTCAAGCTTTCAGATGAATCAATGCCCATAATTCAACTGTAAATCCTTAAAAACATATTTTACAAAAAATAGAACTATTACGAGAGTGCTTCTATCAGTGCTTTTTTACCCCACCCCCACCCACCCCTGCAGAAAACGAGCTATCCATGGTGAGAAAAGTGGAAAGTCAATAGAAACTGTCAGTGACTTTCTTCAAAATATAATTAAACACTGAAAAATGGACCCTGCCATCGCCAGGCCAGTTTTCACTTTCACAACAACAATAACAAAGCTAGTGAAACTTAGCATGAGAACTGGCAATAGTGCACTCCAGTTCTATCCAAGTGATCATTCTTCATGTGTGAAACTGCATAGGCTATTTGTTCATGAGGGATAAGGTGGATGGAACCACAGCCAAGCATGTTGAGAATTTCTTAACACCCAATAACCATGTAGACACTCAAAAAAGTCAGTTGTAACCACCTGTGGGAGCCCCAGTTTATTTACAACTCTTCTCAACCCCTTCTCCCAGCCAAGGGTTCTTCAGGTCAATTGTGTTCCCCATCTGCCACTTCAAATGAGATTAGTTAATTGAGTACAAATGAGGAATTATATCTGGGACCTTCGTTATCTGTTATGACTAAGTACCACACCATGTAGTGCAATTACCTACTGAATCACCAGGATGCTCAAATGTTCTTTACTTGGAAGTTTCCATTCTCACTTCAGGACAGAAGTGAAATCTTGTATTTTGGAAATAAGCCAGGCTGTTCCTGTAGCAGGTCTTCAGTTTTAACATTTTCTGACAGCTCCCTGCAGCATTGCAGAGCCTTCCTGATTAGCAGAAGTTTGCTAGTACTACTCGGGAGGGTTTAAACTAGTCTGGCAGGGGGGTGGGACCCAAAGTAGTAGTCTCTCTGATGAGATAGTTGAGGCAAATGTAGAGGTTAAAGCAAGCAAGTCCAATAGGCAGGCCGGGCAGGGGCAGGACAGGGAGCGTGGAAGGTCTGGCAGGCTAAACTGCATTTACTTTAATGCAAGAAGCTTTACAGGTAAGGCAGATGAACTCAGAGCATGGATCAGTACGTAGGATTATGATATAGCTATTACGGAAACGTGGTTGAGGGATGGGCAGGACTGGCAACTCAATGTTCCGGGGTACCGATCTTTCTGGCGTGACAGAAGTGGAGGTAAGAGAGGAGGGGGAGGTGCACTGTTGATTAGGGAGGACATCACGGCAATACTTGGAGAGGATATCCCGGGGGGAACGTCCAGCGAGGCCATATGGGTAGAACTTAGAAATAAGAAAGGGGTGATCACTTTGATGGGATTATACTATAGGCCCCCCAATAGTCAGAGGGAATTGGAGGAGCATATATGTAGGGAAATCACAGTTAGGTGTAGGAATTATAGGGTTGTAATAGGTGATTTTAACTTCCCTAATATTGACTGGGACTGCCTCAGTGCTAAGGGATCAGATGGGAAAGAATTTGTGTCCAGGTTAGTTTTCCGAAGCAGTATGTGGATGGCCCTACTCGTGAAGGGGCTACACTCGACCTCCTCTTAGGAAATGAGGCTGGGCAGGTGGTTGATGTGTCAGTGGGGGAGCACTGTGGGATCTGTGACCATAACTCTATTAGCTTCAAGGTAGTTATGGAAAAGGATAGGACTGGTCCTCAAGTTGAAGTCATAAATTGGGGGAAGTCTAATTTCGATGGCATCAGACAGGAACTCTCAAAAGTTGATTGGGAGAGCTGTTTACAGGTAAAGGGACATCTGGCAAGTGGTCGGCTTTTAAAAGTGAGATGGGAAGAGTTCAGGGCCAGTATGTTCCTGTTAGATTGAAGTGCAAGGCTGGCAAGTTTAGGGAATCTTGGTTGACAAGGGATATTGAGGGTCTGGTCAGGACAAAGAAGGAGGCATATGTCAGGTGTAGGCAGCTGGGATCAAGCGAGTCCCTTGAGGAGTATAAGGGATGTAGGAGTACACTTAAGAAGGAAATTAGGAGGGCGAAAAGAGGCCATGAGATTTCCTTGGCAGATAAGATAAAGGAGAATCCTAAAAGATTGTATAAGTATATTAAGAGTAAAAGGATAGCTAGGGAGAGAGTAGGTCCCCTTAAGGATCAGTATGGTAATCTATGTGTGGAGCCACGGGAAATTGACGAGGATTTAAATGAATACATCTCATCCGTATTTACTGTGGAGAAGGTCATGGAAGCTAGTGAGTTCAAGGGAGGGAACAGCAATATCCTGGAGCATATCAACATTACAAAGGAGGTGGTGTTGGAGGTTTTTGAAGTGCATTAAGGTGGATAAATACCCAGGGCCTGACCAGGTGTATCCCAGGATGCTATGGGAGGCAAGGGAGGAGATTGCTGGGGCCCTGGTAGATATTTTTGTATCATCGTTGGCCACGGGTGAGGTACCGGAAGACTGGAGGATAGCTAATGTTGTGCCTTTATTTAAGAAGGGCAGCAGGGATAAGCCAGGGTACTACAGGCCGGTGAGCCTTAGATCAGTGGTGAGAAAGTTATTGGAAGGGATTGAGAGAGACAGGATTTATATGCATTTGGAAAGGCAAGGTCTGATTAGGGATAGTCAGCATGGCTTTGTGCGTGGGAAATCATGTCTCACGAATTTGATTGAGTTTTTTGAGGAGGTGACCAAGAGGATTGATGAGGGCAGGGTGGTGGACGTTGTCCACATGGACTTTAGCAAGGCCTTTGACAAGGTCCCGCACAGTAGGCTGGTCCGGAAGGTACGAACACATGGGATCCTGGGTGAGATAGCAAATTGGATACAAAATTGGCTTGGTGATAGGAGGCAGAGGGTGGTAATGGAGGGTTGTTTTTCAGATTGGAGGCCAGTGACCAGTGGTGTGCCGCAAGAATCAGTGCTGGGCCCTCTGTTGTTTGTCATATATATTAATGACTTGGATGAGAATGTAGGGGGCATGATTAGTAAGTTTGCAGATGACACCAAAATTGGTGGTATATTGAATAGTGAAGATGGTTGTCTAAGGTTACAACAGGATATAGATCAACTGGGAAAGTGGGCAAGAGATTGGCATATGGAATTTGATGCCGACAAGTGCGAAGTGATGCATTTTGGGAAGTTAAACCAGGGCAGGACATATACAGTGAATGGCAGGGCCCTGGCATGTGTTGTTGAGCAGAGACACCTTGGGGTGCAAGTACATAGTTCCCTGAAAGTGACAACACAGGTAGACAGGGTGATGGTGAAGGCGTATGGTATGCTTCCTTCATCAGCCAATGCATTGAGTACAAGAGTTGGGACATCATGTTACAGTTGTACATAATGTTAGTTAGGCCGCACTTGGAGTACTGTGTGCAGTTCTGGTCACCGCACTACAGGAAAGATATGATTAAGTTAGAGGGGGTGCAGAAAAGATTCACAAGGATGTTGCCTGGTTTGGAGGGCTTGAGTTATAAAGAGAGATTATTTAGGCTGGGTCTGTTTTCCCTGGAGCGAAGGGGACATGATAGAGGTATGTAAAATTATGAGAGGCATAAATAGGGTAGATAGTCAGAGTCTCGACATGAAATCGTGTGACATTGATCACAAGTCGTGGGAGTCAGTTGCCAGCATTCGCCAGAGCTGGCGGGCAGCCATAAAGACAGGGCTAAATTGTGGCGAGTCGAAGAGACTTAGTAGTTGGCAGGAAAAAAGACAGAGGCGCAAGGGGAGAGCCAACTGTGCAACAGCCCCAACAAACAAATTTCTCTGCAGCACCTGTGGAAGAGCCTGTCACTCCAGAATTGGCCTTTATAGCCACTCCAGGCGCTGCTTCACAAACCACTGACCACCTCCAGGCGCGTATCCATTGTCTCTCGAGATAAGGAGGCCCAAAAAGATTCCCATGGTAAGGATGACTAAAACTAGAGGGTATAGATTTAAGGTGAGAGGGAGGAGGTTTAAAGGGGATCAAAGGGGTAAATTTTTCTCACAAAGAATAGGTATCTGGAATGAGCTGCCTGAGGAGGTGGTGGAGGCAGGAACAGTAGCAACATTTAAGAGGCATCTGTACAGGGACTTGAATGAGCAAGGCGTAGAGGGATATGGAATTAATGCAGGCAGGTGGGATTAGTATAGATAGGCATTATGGTCAGCATGGACCCGGTGGGCCGAAGGGCCTGTTTCTATGCTGTACGACTCTATGATTCTATTATTTCAGTGCTGTTAGTATGCCACATCCCTCTGGAGATCAGTGTACAACTGAAGACTTTAGTTTCAAAGGAGAAAGAAGAAACTCAGGACATGTTGGGTTGGAGGATGGGGAGAGCCTGTGGAGGGCATTGTCTGGGAATAAGAAAAGTGGAAGATATGAAAAGCAACCGGACAGAATAAGATTTGGAGCATTTGGATGCTCGTTTGTAGGTAGTGTCACAATGACAGTAATATCCTATTTTGTTTGGGGATAGCACAACATTAATAAGGTAGCTGTGGTTCGAGAGAATGATTGAATCACCATTAACACACACTTATGACTTGCTTCATATTATTCATGCATTGTTATCCATGCTCAAAAAATGTATCCAGCCAAAGCAGTGATAGCTTGTTAAACTAATCCTTCTATCATCCCCTCCCCATTAGAACAGAGTAACATTTTAGAAAAAAATTTCTCGTGTTATGCCTTAGACCATAATCCATTTTGATTGTGATATGCATTTCTACTGCCCTGACTGATCGGACAGTAGTAGCTACTGATTCGAACAAGGTGGTACCATGTTTATGCCACCTATCAAGGAGAGAGTTCTTCCAATGCAGTTAAAATTTAAATGGTTGGTGACCATCCATTAGCTCACCATGATGATTTTTAGAAGTCCTCAGTTAGTACCAGGATCCCCATAGCACTTTTCAAATTCTCTACAACACCGCACTTCATTAGTACACTATATGTGTCGATCCCGGACAAGTTGAGATTACCTCCTCCAGTGGATCTCATGTCGCATCTTTCTAGACTGAGGTTAGACTCCAACTCCAGAGTTACAGTACAACTTTAGTGTTTTTGCAAAGTGTTTCAGACATTTGTGCTGAATTAACAGAATGCTCCAACTTCAAAATCATATCACCACCTTAATCTAATGAGACAGAGAAATTGCATAGAAAGACCCTTCCCACCCCGCCCAACCATGTGCACAGATGTAACAAATGTGACTTTGAATTTAAACAGGAGATTTTGAGAAAGAGGCAGCTGAGCTCTCTAAACAGCAGCAAGAGCAGCTGCAGGGTGACGAGGACTCGGCAGATGATGCTGACAGTGCAGAGCTGTCCCAGTTATGTGGTCTGACCTCAAAGCATAACTATACATCACTTAATCTAAGTCTACTAGAGGAATATATTTTCAAGCAGGTAAAATGTAAGTACAAACAATTTTTATTTTGTCTGTTTTCCAAATATGTAGCTGAGATAAACTCATTTTATTAGCAACTATTATTTTAAACTCTTAATGGAGGACTGGGTGTCACCTCTTAGGTCTTGTATGAATCTAGCTTAAAATATTGGAGTGAATGTCCTCCCTGTGTTGGATAAAAGGGTTCTGGTTGAAATGAGTTTGGGAAGTCCTGACTGAGGCCCTTGTAGGTGCATCAACCATGCTAAACTGCCCATAATAGCGTGACACAATTGGTGTTTCTTTGTCCTGTGTGATAAATAGCTCAAGTTCACATTGCTTGATAGGAAATGCCCTCGGTTAGGATTCGAGCACTTTATTGGAACAGAGTGGTAGAGGCATTATTTTACATTTGATGTGGTTGTACTGGACATGGGAGTACATAGTGCATGATGCCTCAATTAGAAATGTGTTGCTGTACCAAACACTGATATTCCTCCTTTATGAGCATTATCTTTTGAATATAAAAGCCAATGTGTTATTGACTATTACAGATAGAAATCAAATCTGCAAATCTGAAACAGCAAATGTGGGAAATACACAACACGTTAGCATCTTAAAGAGAAGAGAAGACAGGTTAAAGTTTCAGTTAGAAATCTTTGATCAAATCCGACAAATATATACAACCAAAATATTAACTAGTCTTCTCTCTTGATAGATGCTGATGAACCTGCTGAGTCTTTTCAGTAATTTCTGCAATTTTTGATGATGCTCAACCATGTCAGAACCCTAATCTCTGAGTCAGAAGAATGTGGGTTCATGTCCCACTCCAGGGACTTGAGCTTAAAATGGAGTGTTGCACTGTTGGAGGTGCTGGCTTTTGGATGAAATGCAAAACCAAGGCTCCATCTGCCATCTGATGTGAATGTAAGAGATCCCATTGCACTATTTCTAAGAAGTGCAAGGGAGTTCTTCCTGGTTTCCTGGCTAATATTTATCCCTCAATTAACATCACTAAAACAGATGATCTGATCATTATCACATTGCTATTTGTGTTACTTTGCTTTGTGCAAATTGGCTGCCCTGTTTCCTACATTACAACCATGCTTCAACGCCTTTTAAGTGCTTTGGGACAACTTGCGTTGTGAAAGGTGCAATAGAAGTGCAAGTCTTTTTTCCTTTTAGTAATAGCAAGATCCTTTTATATTAAAAAAAAACCATTGCTCTTACATTAAATGGCTGTGTGTCATGTGCTAAATAATGCAACTTGACAGCAATCTCTATTTCAAGTATGCAAATCAGCTTGTAACTTCTGAAAACAACCTGATCCCTGCTAGTAGTTGATTTTGGTATAAATCCTCTCATGCATTCATTGATAGGATGTTTGTTCAAAGATGTGGCAACTGAATTTGTCAAACTGCTGAAAAATAAATCAAACTGGAGAATAATTTCTCTGGTTGCTATGTGTAATAGTCATAAATACCTTCAAAAGTAAATTTGTAATGCTATTACACATAACAACTAGAACAATTCTTCTGTTATGACTTGTGAAAGTACCATAGATGGTATTCCTCCGTGGTGAGGTCAGTTTTACTAAAATGGTATGTTGCTGAAGCTGGTGCTCCTGAATAAACTTTATGGGGTTATTTTTTTTTTGACTTTGGATTCCCAGAGGACAGCATTGCTGGCCAAGGGTGCATGCCATAAATCCAGATACGTAGGAACAGGAGTAGGCCATTCTGCCTGTCAAGCCTGTTCCGCCATTCAGTTAAATCATGGCTGATCATCTACCTCAATGCCACATTCCCGTGCTATCTCCATATCCCTTAATGTAATTTGCCTCCAGAAATCTATTGATTTCGGTCTTGAACATGTTCAATAATTGAGCTTCCACAGCCTTCTGGAGTAGAGAATTCCAAAGATTCACTACCCTCTGCTTGAGTGAAGAAATTCCTCCTCATCTCAGTCTTGCCCCTTATTCTGAGATTATATCCCCTGGTTCTAGACTCACGAGCCAGGGGAAACATCCTATCTACATCCACCCTGTTACGTACACTCTAAGAATTTTGTAAGTTTCAATGAGATCACCTCTCATTCTTCGAAACTCTAGCGAATACAGGCCCAGTTTCCACAATCTCTCCTCATAAGACAATCCCGCCATCCCAGAGTTTAGTCTGGTGAACCTCCATTGCACTCCCTCAATGGCAAGTATATCCTTCTTCTTTAGATAAGGAGACCAAAACTGTACACTATACTCCAGGTGCCGTCTCACCAAAGCTCTATACAATTGCAGCAAGACATCTTCTGTACTCAAATCACTGCAATGAAGGCCAACAAATCTTCAGGATAATCAGCTGCAATATTTAAAAAAGCAAAATATTTTCAAGAAGAATGTTGGACTTGAAGACAAAAGATAAATTTTGCATCAGGGGGAATTAAGGTTGGCACAGGGAACATGCAAGTAAGCCAAACATGAGAGGATCCCAATTCAAGTATCAGTCTATGCTGAGTTAATTGGTCAGTTGGCAGTGTTAACAGGAAACTCAGGTTGGCTCATGGTACTGGGCTAGGGAGGATATATACTGCAACTGATTTGTGAACCATTAATTTAAATGGTTTGACAAATCATTCACAGACCTGGAATTTCTCGCAGGTGAGGCTCCTTGTCAGAAGTGCCAAGTCAGGAAATTATCCCTTTTAGTTCTCCTGTTTAAATATGTTTCTCAGAGGTTTTCGCATTAGTGTAGCTAGAATTAAGATAGAGCATCAGGGACGAATAACTTTAGAGTGTGCAGGCAGCATGAAGCAACAATTGATTGATAACACAAAATGAGAATGCATTTGGCAAGTACACTTTTGGGGGGCGTGAGGCGACGAGGAGTGGCAGGTTGGGGGAAGAATTGTGACGTTAGCTGTGTGGTGTCCAGTTTTGTGTTACCAGCAGTACAATTGGAGACTAATCTGTGGTAGCTCCTAAAATTGTCCAAAACATTTTTTTTTGTTTATGCCACCATTATGCAATTAATGCTATAGCACAAAATTCCAGTGCTGCAAATAGGGTGGGTGAAAGAAACCTGAAAGTACATTGTGTCACCAAATTACATTACTGACAGCTTGCACTGCTGACGCTTTAGCAACAATCTTCCTGGAATAAAGTTTAGTTAATAGTAAACTCAGCACTTTGGAGTCATAACAGTGCAGAAATATTTCCTTGTATCTCCTGTTAGTTTCTTACTTGCATTACCAGCACAGTGTAATTGGGATTCTTGAACTTGGTCAAGGAGTATGATGCCTTCCTGTGGTAAATTTGCCACGTTCTACACACACCAGTGTCCATTCTGTGTAATATCTGACTGGAGTTTAAGGTGTAAGTAAATGATCTGCTGTGGGGCTACTACAAATGCTTCCATTAAATTCTGTTCTCAGTAGGTGTGGCAGTTTTCATGTGTTGTTACACTTTGCATCATGAATGATCCTTGAATCTTATAACATAGAAGGAGCCCACTCGGCCCATCATGCATGTGCCAGCTCTTTGAAAGAGCTATCTGTTTAGTCCCACACCCCTGCTCTATTACTCTTTACCTCTATTTATAAAGCCAAGGATTCCGTTTACTATTTTAACAGCTTTATCAACCTGCCTGAAAACTTCAAAGATTTGTGTATGTGAGCCCCAGGTCTTTCTCTGTTCCTGAACCCCCTTTAAAATTGTACCGTTTAGTTTATATTGTGTCTCCTCATTCTTCCTCCCAAAATGCAGCACTTCACACTTCTCTGTGTTAAATTTCATCTGCCTATTTCACCAGTCTGTGTCTATCCTCGTGACATCTACTACTATACTCTTTACTGTTTACAACATTTCCAAATCTTGTGTCAAGTACAAACTTTGAAATTGTAATCCCTATACATAGCCAAGTCCAGGTCATCAGTTTAAAAAAAAAGAGTAGTGCTCCTTGTACTGACCTGCGTACTTCACTCCAGTCTGAAAAATAAACACTCAGATTTCTGTCTCTTAGCCTAATTTCTCTTCATACTGTCATATTCCTTGAATCCATGTGTTTCAATTTTGCTATCAAGTCTATTTGACACTTAATCAAATGTGAACATCAGTTGCACTACCTTATCAAAATTTGCAGTTATTGGGGAAGAGCAGGAAGTTGAATTGGATAGCTCTTTCGAAGACCCAGCATAGGCATGATGGGCCAAACAGCCCCCTCTGTGCCCTAAGATTCTGTGAATGCTCCAGAATTATTTCATCAAAGAGCTCAGCCAAGTTTGTCAGACACAGCTTGCCTCTTTAAAAAAAAAATAAAAAAAATCTGTGTTGGCTATCATCAATTAGCCTATGATCCATGATCTTTGGACAAGTATTGGCAATCATTTTGGGAGCCCTAATTGGCAGCAGAGATGCGAGTCCAGGCATGAGTAAAACATGGGGATAAAATCCAAAAAGAAGGTTTCAGTCTTTTGTTTTGATTCCCAGTGAGAGAGTTGGAACTTGGTGAACTTGCCAAATCTTTGGAGCATGCACAAGATGAGCATGAAAATTTAAACCAACAGTTGGAAGGATTGAAGGCAAGTTATATTCTTTTAATGTTCAGTACTTTATTTAAATTTATTGAATGTCTTTTTCAATGGTCTTGCAAATGCATATGTATTTTTAAAAACATTATGGCTATGCAGTATACGCTGGATTTTTGATATTTGAGGTAAAATTAATGATGTTTTTGGTGAAAAGGCAATAAGAAACCGCTATTTTCAAGATGACTTTGTACAGCCAAATAGTGTTTGAAGAGATTAAAACTTTGCAGCAATAAACAGTTAATTCTGTTTCTGAGTCATTACAAGTCATGTTTCCTTGTTACTGTATCTGACATCTTTGTGCATAAAATATAGATTTTACCAAATATTTAAGTTGTATCTTAAAAGCATTAAAGCTATTTTACGTAACTTATTTTGTTTTTAATTTATAGACAGGGCTGTAGTATGATCTGTGGCTGTTCCATGATTTATCAGAACCATCAATTTAAAAATTGCAAATGTTTTCTATCTCAGAATCGGAAGGTAAAGTTGGAAACTGATCTTACAAACCTGAAAGCCTGTGGAGCATCATTGGATACACAACTGGAAAGTTTAAAAATGGTTCCAATGCTCTTTCAATTCCACATTCAAATAATGGATAATGGTAAGTTAAAATTACATTGATGATCAGTTCTCTTTGTTCTATGGGTATGGATGTTTCTGGCAAAGCCGGCATTTATTGCCCATCTTTAGTTATACTGAAAAGGTGCTGGTGGGCCACCTTCATGAACCACTGAAAGCAGTGCTGGCCACTTAAGAGGGCAGCTAAGAGTCAACCACATTGCCGTGCAATTGGAGTCACATATAGGCTAGACCGAGTAAGCAGAGTAGACTTTCTTTCCGAAAGGGCATAATTACACCACTTAGATTTTTACAACTATCCAATAGCTTCATGGTCACTTTAACTGATACCAGCTTTTTAAAAAAAAATTTAACCTGAATTCAAATTCTCAATCTGCCATGGTGAGATTTGAACTCACATTCTCTGAATTATCAATCCAAGCTTCTAGATTACAGTTCCAGTACATAACCACTACACTATGATACCCAATTATAACCTGAACCAAATTTTGAAATTCTGCACTAATGTAATTTATGTTTGTATTGTTCAGCAAGAATACTTTTTTAACTACCATATATATAACAGTGGGCAGGTTGACTTGAAATGATAGGGTTACCTTTAAGCCACTACATGACCATACATTCCTTTGTCTGATATAAACATCTGCTGAAAGTATTGTTAGGATAGACAAAGCTTGTAGTCTTTGTCTTTACATACCAGGAATCGGAATCCAACATACCAGAGTCAACGCTTACAAGTTTATTGAGGAAAATTATGCTTGTGACAGCCACAACAATAAGGTTGTGGAAGATTTCATGTTACAGTCAGAGTTCAGTAGTAAAGTGGTCCACACACTCATTCCTGACTTTGTGTGACATTGTCTCGCCTTTTGTTCCCTAACTTTAGACCATTAACTTGTATTTTGCATCCTATGAACTTTATCTTTAGTTTATATTAGTTCTACATTCCTGAGAATAGTCATCTCTGTTGGTTTCAATTAATACCAATTAGATAAAGGGGCCCACTGGTGGTTCTAAGATAGAGCACGGACTCCCTCTGTGATCAAATGTGAGAGTTCAGAGCTTTACATAACCTCACTGGATGAGATCAGGTTAAGCAAAAGGTAAAAAGAACTTCTTGTATCGCTGAAACTACACAAAAAACAGCCAACTGTATTTACAACTATAGTTCATACCAACTACAGGAAGGAGAGGAAAGGGACATGAGCGACTGAATATGTATTACCATTTTCCAAACTCCTGCTTCTTCTGGAGAAATTACTTGTGTGTTAGAAAATGGAGCCTTTAATATAAAATGGGTTCCTTAGCACAACTTTTCTTATACTACTCCTCCTAGCGGTATCCATTGTCACGAAAACCCAACATGCCAAATGGGAGATATTAATTTCATCAGTTGGAACCTTGCCTGAGACTTTTACCAGAAATACTTACAAATAGCATTTTTTAAAAAGTAAACTGGCAGTCAAGATGGCCACTGCAATTTACATTTGAAACACCAAAGGATTAGACTGGAGACAACATGACTGACTCAACCTAGCTAGAACAATGGGGTGCTCTCTGATTAAATTACTTAAAATAGCCTTATCAACACGGTCGTCAGGGGCCATCAACACTCATTGACTTTGGAAGAGCCAACCCCACCAAGTGTGACTGGACAGCTTGAGGGGTACAGCCTTGAATCTCAGTGAAGATTCCAGAAGGACCTCATTAACACTGCAGAGGTTAGGTAATGTCACGTGATTGCTTGTGCAGCTCTGGGGAGACTGCAAACTTTGTCAGAGAGAAAGCAGGTGGAAGTAACTAAAAAGCCAACCACAGAGTAGTGCTCTCCCTTGCTCTCTCTCCAGTAAAGATCCAGAGAAGACTCTGGCATGAATGGTAAAACCCCAAGCTTATAGACCACTACAACCAACAACTAAAGAGCAAGGATCAAACCCCCTTCTACTGCCTTCTGGAGCCCTGAGAAGCAAGCTGGCAACTCTGCACGTGGTCAGCGAGGACTTCAGAACTACAATTTCAACTGACTCTGGGACTGGTGAACAGTATTTAAATTCCATTTATTCTGGACTCTATTCCAACCACCAAAGCTGTTTTCCCTCTAATCTATTTGTGTGTGTGTGAGACTCTCATGTGAACGCGTAGCGTATTTTAGTAATTTTAACCTGTTTAGAGTGTTAAGAATAAAGCATCTTGTTTAAACTCAAAACTTGTCTGATTGGTTTTTCGGCAATTATACTGGAGGAACAGGAGCAAGCGCTCACTGAGGTGGTAAGTTCAATCACTGTAAAAAGGATAAACCCTGTTGTCAAACCAGAGAAGGGGCGAAAGACCAGTTCCTCACCTGGCCGTAACACCATCTTTCGTTCCCTTTCCTCCTACTGTCAACATAATCTTCTTCTTTGGCCTCCTTATCTCGAGAGACAATTGGTAAGCGCCTGGAGGTGGTCAGTGGTGTGTGGAGCAGCGCCTGGAGTGGCTATAAAGGCCAATTTTAGAGTGACAGGCTCTTCCACAGGTGCTGCAGAAAAATTTGTTTGTCGGGGCTGTTACACAGTTGGCTCTCCCCTTGCGCTTTTGTCTTTTTTCCTGCCAACTGCTAAGTCTCTTCGACTAGCCACACTTTAGCCCCGCCTTTATGGCTGCCCGCCAGCTCTGGCGAACGCTGGCAACTGACTCCCACGACTTGTAATCAATGTCACAGAACTTCATGTCGCATTTGCAGACGTCTTTAAAGCGGAGACTTGGACGGCCGGTGGGTCTGATACCAGTGGCGAGCTCGCTGTACAATGTCTCTTTGGGGATCCTGCCATCTTCCATGCGGCTCACATGGCCAAGCCATTTCAAGCGCCGCTGACTCAGTAGTGTGTATAAGCTGGGGATGTTGGCTGCCTCGAGGACTCCTGTGTTGGAGATACGGTCCTGCCACCGGATGCCAAGTATTCTCCGGAGGCAGCGAAGATGGAATGAATTGAGACGTCGCTCTTGGCTGACATACGTTGTCCAGGCCTCGCTGCCATAGAGCAAGGTACTGAGGACACAGGCTTGATACACTCGGACTTTTGTGTTCCATGTCATTTTCCCACACTCTCTTGGCCAGTCTGGACATAGCAGTGGAAGCCTTTCCCATGCGCTTGTTGATTTCTGCATCTAGAGACAGGTTACTGGTGATAGTTGAGCCTAGGTAGGTGAACTCTTGAACCACTTCCAGAGCGTGGTCGCCAATATTGATGGATGGAGCATTTCTGACGTTCTGCCCCATGATGTTCGTTTTCTTGAGGCTGATGATTAGGCCAAATTCATTGCAGGCAGCCGCAAACCTGTCGATGAGACTCTGCAGGCACTCTTCAGTGTGAGATGTTAAAGGAGCATCGTCAGCAAAGAGGAGTTCCCTGTTGAGGACTTTCCGTACTTTGGACTTCGCTCTTAGACGGGCATGGTTGAACAACCTGCCCCCTGATCTTGTGTGGAGGAAAATTCCTTCTTCAGAGGACTTGAACGCATGTGAAGGCAGCAGGGAGAAGAAAATCCCAAAAAGTGCGGGTGCGAGAACACAGCCCTGTTTCACGCCACTCAGGACAGGAAAGGGGTCTGATGAGGTGCCACCATGTTGAATTGTGCCTTTCATATTGTCATGGAATGAGGTGATGATACTTAGTAGCTTTGGTGGACATCCAATCTTTTCTAGTAGTCTGAAGAGACCACGTCTACTGACGAGGTCAAAGGCTTTGGTGAGATCAATGAAAGCAGTGTAGAGGGGCATCTGTTGTTCACGGCATTTCTCCTGTATCTGACGAAGGGAGAACAGCATGTCAATAGTCGATCTCTGCACGAAAGCCACACTGTGCCTCAGGGTAGACATGCTCAGCCAGCTTCTGGAGCCTGTTTAAAGCGACTCGAGCAAAGACTCCCCACTATGCTGAGCAGGGAGATTCCATGGTAGTTGTTGCAGTCACCGTGGTCACCTTTGTTTTTATAGAGGGTGATGATATTGGCATCGCGCATGTCCTGAGGTACTGCTCCTTCGTCCCAGCACAGGGATAGCAGTTCATGTAGTGCTGAGAGTATCGCAGGCTTGGCACTCTTGATTATTTCAGGGGTAATGCTGTCCTTCCCAGGGGCTTTTCCGCTGGCTAGAGAATCAATGTCATCACTGAGTTCCGATTTTGTTGGCTGTATGTCCAGCTCATCCATGACTGGTAGAGGCTGGGCTGCATTGAGGGCAGTCTCAGTGACAACATTCTCCCTGGAGTACAGTTCTAGGTAGTGCTCAACCCAGCGGTCCATTTGCTTGCATTGGTCAGTGATTATGTCCCCTGATTTAGATTTGAGGGGGGCGATCTTCTTGATGGTTGGCCCAAAAGCTCTGTTAATGCTATCGTACATTTTTCTGATGTTTCCGGTGTCTGAGGCCAGCTGAATATGACTGCATAGGTGTTGCCAGTAGTCGTTTGCGCAGCGCCTGGCTGTTCTTTGTGCAGTGCTTCTGGCTGCTTTAAGTGCTACGGCTGTTAACTTGCTGGGGGCTTTCTTGTAGTTCAACAGTGCAATGCGCTTAGCGGCTATGACAGGTTTCAGCTCTTCATTATGAGATTGAAACCAATCTGCATTTCTCTTCGCACGTTTGCCATAGGTGGTCAAAGCTGACTCAGATGGCACCTCTGATGTGGGCCCACTTGGTCTCAGCATCCCCTGTGGGAGTGTTTTGAAGGGCTGTTACAAGTGAATATAGAAATTTGTTAACAGCTGTGGATAAGAAATTCTGCTCGTGTTGATGCGCGGGTGGCCCTTCTGCTTGGAATGATGCAACTTCTTTGGTCTGAGTCTTATCTTGCACACCAGGTAGTGGTCGGTGTCGCAGTCCGCACTGTGGAAGCTGCGTGTGATTTGAACACTGTTTAAGGAGGCTCGCCTTGTGACGATGAGGTCTAGCTGGTACCAACGACGTGATCGTGGGTGCCTCCATGAAACCTGGTGACAGGGTTTAGTGTGAAAGAACGAGTTGGTGATGCAGAGGTTATGATAGGTACACAACTCGAGCAGTCTCTGCCCATTCTCATTCATCCTTCCAACGCCATAGCGCCCAAGGCAGGAGGTCCATGAGTCATGGTCGGCCCCAACCCTGGCATTAAAGTCCCCCAGCAGGAACAGGTGTTCGGTGTTGGGGATTCTAATGATATTATGGAGTTCCTCGTAGAACTGGTCTTTAGCTTCAGGTGGGGAGCAGAGTGTTGGAGCATAGATGCTGAGTAGGTGTACTGGACCAGAGGTGGTGAGCAGTCGGATGGACAGTATGCGTTCCGAGCCATTTGTGGGAGGCTCTATCATGCTGAGCAAGGAGTTTCTGATGGCGAAGCCCACTCCATGCTTTCTTGGTTCTTCAGGATCCCTGCCCTGCCAGAAGAAGGTGTAGTTCTTGCTCTGCTAGAGATCCACTCGCGGGGAGGCGTGTCTCCTGAAGTGCTGCAATGTCTCCATTGAGTCTACTGAGCTCGTTGTTAATGATGGCGGTCTTCCGAGAATTGTTGATTTGTGTAGTTTAGTTTAGTTTAGAGATACAGCACTGAAACAGGCCCTTCGGCCCACCGAGTCTATGCCGACCATCAACCACCCATTTATACTAATCCTACACTAATCCCATATCCCTACCACCTACCTATACTAGGGGCAATTTATAATGGCCAATTAACCTGCCAAACTGCAAGTCTTTGGCATGTGGCAAGAAACCGGAGCACTGGGAGGAAACCCACGCAGACACAGGGAGAACTTGCAAACTCCACACGGGCAGCACCCAGAATTGAACCCGGGTCGCTGGAGCTGTGAGGCTGCAGTGCTAACCACTGCGTCGCCCACAGGTAAGGTCTTCCGACAGGCCAGGACACACAGTTCTGACGTTCCAGCTTGCAAAGCGAAGGGCTGGTACCTTCTTTCCTTTTTTCATGTTGTTTGGTGCGGTTGCAGTCCACTTTTTGGGCAATGACCCTGAGCTCCAAGCACCCATTGAAGCAGGTGGACTGTGGCGGGACAGAATCTTATTGAGCGGGGGCTGCCCTGTTTGAGGCGGAAGGTAGCTGTCCAATGAGGTGTGATGACCTCTCCCACCGACAAAGGCAACCCGTGGCGCCCAATCTCTACGCCAATTGAGCTGGACTTATATCCCGTAACTGCTGCCTTTCGTGGTGTTTCAGTCGCTGTGATGCAACTTTGGAGTGACCTCTCCATGGCGCATGCATGGAGGTTGAGAGTTGCCCAATCGTCAAAACCCCCCTCTCGGCCTTTCTGGTGGGGTCCAAAGGAGTGCAGAGCACGACGTTTGGCACCGGTATGGCTGCAGAGACTGCCGGAATCATGCCAAAGGTGACACATGACCGCCTACAGGGTTCCGCTCCGGATTTTCTGTTAGGGTTTACTCCCATAGCCTTGGTCTCTCCCGAGACGCCCACAAGGCAGTGGGGTTGTTAGGGCCCCTACACAGGTGTAGGAGGATGCTGGTGGGAGGAGGGGGAGGGGTGGAAGGAAGGGGGTGTGAGGGGGAGCTGGGAAGGGGGCTGTAAGGGGGCAGGGGGGGGGTGCAGGGGGAAGATGGTACGAGGGGGGTGCTGGGAAGGGGTTGTGAGGGGGGTGCGGTGGGGGGTGAGCTGAGAGAGTGGAGCTGGGACGGGGAAGGGGAGGGAGGAAGGGGGGTGAAAGGGGGTGCAAGTACTAAGCCATTTCCTCAGTTCCCACCATCGACGCCTGGAAATCTCGTCCGCGTCCTTTGGGAGGTGAGCGACATCCTCTGGCGCCGGTACCAGCATTGCCGACAGTGCGCTGCAGATGCTCTCCGAGCCATCTCCTGCGGGCGCTTTGAAGTTGTGGCCGAGGAGCCGTTCGTGGTTTTTTGGGTGTTCGGGGCACCTTTTCGCAAGGCTTCCCTAGGGTCCCGCTGCTCCTTCTTCTCTTCAATGGACTTACCGCACGCTGTGGCCACGGACACTCTGGACAGTGAAGACAGCAGGATCGGAGATCAAAGTATCACCAGCTATACTGTGCAATTTCATCCGGACTGCGATCAATTTCATTGAGAAAACAGAGAGCAGTATGGCTGGGGGAGGGCAGTGGGCCCAGGTAACATAAACTAGCTGTTAGCTTGTAGTTAGGGCTAAAATGAACTGATTAAAGAGCCAGGGGAGTTTAAACAGTTTAAGAGGGTAGATTGGGGGAGAAAACACTAAGAATGGGGGCAGATGGCCATGGATAGAGTTGAACAGCCAGGGAGCTTACAGCCCAGGAGCCACCTTGGTGGCCTCCTTTTCTCCTACTGTCAACATAATAGTGCACTCTTTTTAGAGCGTTGCTTAGTGGATGCGTACATCTGCCTCTGTTCATGGTCCTCATTTCGCCTCATGGCAGAGAAGATTCCTATACTCTGAGATAAGGTTCAACTGTTAAGTGTTAATGCCGCCTTGATCTTCAGAGGGCTTTGGAGGATGGACTCTTGAGTCTCTTGGATGTATCATTTGACTGGTTAAGCTTGGCTTATGTGCCCAAACAATGATAAACGCCTTTTGGCAATTGTGACTGGGGGGTTGGGTGGTCATGTTTTTGAACTTGCTATCAATAAACCTTCACACTACTGAATGTGATGGATGCAGCGAATACACTGCTGGTGTTCTATGTCAATTTTTGCCCTGTCTGCTTGCAAACATTCCAAGTCTCCAATACATCCAGGGGAATTGGTACTATACAGGCAAGGTTTTCTTGGGAGCTATCAATGCAATGTCTTATGTTCTTGTTCGGGCTCCTCATCACAATTCTGTGTTGTGTTTCTGGGGTGCTTTGATGTGATTTATGGATCATTGATCCCAAAAATGTTAACTGCTGCACATGTCCCATAAGTTTGCTTTCAATTTCTAGATTAGGTGAACATTAGGGGAAGTTGTTGAGTGACTGGACTTGCATTTTTTTTTAACAAACCCAAGACATAGAGGTACCTACCCCGTACTACTTGTTGTAGAAACCCAGAGTAGTTACACTTTGTCATATGGAATAAAGTGTTGTGTATCTAGGAGTGGAGAAACTGATTACAAGCATGGGCTAGATGGTCCCATTGGCCTTAATAGATAACCATCCTAGGGTATCCATGTCTGAGAATCATGAATGTACCCTATTAACCCAAAAAATTGGCTGGGAAATCTCTTGCCTAATTAATGGGTGTATTATTCTGCATCGCCTGTCATGAAAGTGGCCAAAGGGTGTGCCTTCCACTGAACTGCCCTCAGGTGATAAGTTGACCACAGCAAGGAGGGGATCTTCCAATGCCCTACTGGTTGGAGGTTATAAGTTGACTACGACAAGAGGTGTATCTTTCAGTACCCTGCTGGTCAGATGTGTCCAGGTGGCAACAGCAACATCATCAGAAATCATCACCCACTGAATTAGTAGAAAAGGTGTTCACTACCTCTAAGATGGAGAGGTATGCGCACTTTCAATGTGCGCAATATAAATAATATCTCTCCTTTTGAAAAAGATATCGCAACTTCATATTTTGTTTGCTACACTACGTGAGGTTGGGTGGCGAGATTCTGGGGCACTGGAGCTGGGCAGCATTTCATAACTGTGGTCTGGTACATTGAATTGGTTACACTGCAATTTATTAATCCTGCATGAGCATTACTCCATTTCTTTTTCATTGAATATTGGGAAACCAGACCTGGACCTTAAATTGTTAATGCAAAGCCACATGTCTTTTATGCAAGTTGTCACTTTTTTTCTCTAACCAATTTTCTCCATTATTTTCTTCCCTCCTTTCTTGAAAGCATTTGTTCAACTATAGTTCCGTGTAATGTAGTAGTGCCCAAAACATCTACATGATAAAGTATATCTGTAAACGAAAAGCAAAATACTGTGGATGCTGGAAATCAGAAATTAAAACTAAGTGCTGGAAATACTCAGCAGGTCTGGCAGCATCTGTGGAGAGAGAAGCAGAGTTAACATTTCAGGTCTCATAAACGGTCACAGACCTGAAACAGTAACTCTACTTCTCTCTCCACAGATGCTGCAAGACCTGCTGAGTATTTCCAGCACTTTCTGTTTTTATATCTGTAAACTGCATTGGTTCTGGGTTTTTAAAACCTCCCCCAGCCCATCAACCCTCAGATCGCTGCACTTCTCCAGTTCTAGCATCTTGCGCATCCCTGATTTTCATGGTTCCAGCATTGCTGGCTATGTCTTTAAGGCCTAAGGCCCTAAGCTCTGGAATCCCTAAACCTCCTAGCCTCTCTACCCTCTTGTCTTTTAGGAGATTCCTTTAAACTTATCTCTATGACCAAGGTTTTGGTGGCCTGTCCTGTATGTCATGTGGCTTGATGTCAGATTTTGTTTTGACAACACTCCTATGAAGCCTCTTGGGACAGAAGCTGTGCAACAGTTTAGTGAGAAATATGTCATCAGCAGTGTAGTCTGCAGCTTTTCTAACTAGGTTTGATGCCAAGGAGAGTTTAATCCATAAATCATAATCATTTTATTTTAGTTTACATGAGGCATAAAGCACTATCAGGTCCTGCTCTCATCTATGAAAGCTACTTACTATTCCAGGATCACCCTGGAATGCAAAGGTAACCCCTCCACCATTCTCAGCTGCTTTTCTCTACTGCAAGTTGTCCTCTTAATCCTCTCTCCCCGTCTGCTCCAGCCTCACTTGCAATAAGTCTGAGAAGCTTATGGACGACTTTGTCATCAATATTGAGACCCTCTGATCAGCTGTCTCTGCCATGTCCCTCCCTGACCCTAGCCCAGGAGGCTGAACTTCCTCTAAGGCTCCCTGCTGCCCCAGCCCTGAACTTGTATCTTTCTCTACTTCTCCTATTTCCCTTCGTGCCCTCTCCTGAGCTCATCTTGTCCATGCGACCCATATCCTGCTCTCTCGACCCTATTCCAGTTAAACTACTAACCGCCCAACTTCCCTTCCTGGCTCCCATGTTAGCTGACATCGTTAGCAGTTCTCTCTGCTCAGGTTCTGTCCCCCTCGCCTTCAAATCTGTCATCATCCCTCTCAAAAAAGCAACCCTTGACCCCCTCCGTCCTTGCAAACTACCTCCCTTTCCAAAGTCCTTGAATGTGTTGTCACCTCCCAAATTCATGCCCAACTTTCTCTGAACTCTGTGTTTGAATCTCTCCAATCAGGTTTCCACCCCTGCCACAGCACCGAAACGGCTCTTATCAAGGTCAGAAATTACATCTATGTGACTGTAACAAAGGCAAACTATCCCTTCTCGTTCTTCTCAACCTATCTACAGCCTTTAACACAGCTGATCACAACACCTTCCTCCAATGCTTCTCCACCATCATCCAGCTGGTTGGGACTGCACTTGCCTGGTTCCATTCTTATCTAATTGTTACCATAGAATCACCATCAATGGCTTCTGTTCCCATTCCTGCACTGTTACCACTGGTGAACCTCTATTCTTGGTCCCCTGATATTTCTTATCTACATGCTGCTCCTCAGCATCATCATCCAAAAACACAGCTAGTTTCCGGATGTACACTAATGTCACCCAGCACTACCTCACCACCACTTCTCGCAACCCATCCACTGTCTCTAAATTGTCAGACTGCTTGTCTGACATTCATAGAGTCATAGAGAGATACAGCACTGGAACAGGCCCTTCGGCCCACCGAGTCTGTGCTGACCATCAACCACCCATTTATACTAATCCTACATTAATCCCATATTCTGTATCACATACCCACCTTCCCTCAATTCTCCTACCACCTAACTATACTAGGGGGCAATTTACAATGGCCAATTTACCTATCAACCTGCAAGTCTTTGGCTGTGGGAGGAAACCCACGGGGTCACAGGGAGAACTTGCAAACTCCGCACAGGCAGTACCCAGAACTGAACCTGGGTCACTGGAGATATGAGGCTGCGGTGCTAACCACTGCACCACTGTGCCGCCCCTAGATGAGCAAAAATTCCTCCAATTAAATATTGGGATGGCTACAAACTCTTCTCCCTCAGCACTGATTCCATCCCTCTCCCTGATAACAGACTGTTCACAACCTCGGGATCATATTTGGCCCCACAATGAGCTTTGAGCTTTCAAATGCATATCCGTGCCATCACTAAGATTGCCTGTTTCCACCTCCTTAACATTGCCTGACACTGCTGCTGTCTCAACTCTTCTGCTGAACCTCTTATCCATGCCTTTATTACCAGACTTGGCTATTCTAACGCACTCCTGGTCAGCTTCCCACATTCTACCCTCTAAACTTGAGGTCATCCAAAGCTCTGCTGCCGATGTCTTAACTTGTACCAAATGTCATTGACCTATCAGCCCTTTGTTTGCTGACCTACACTGGCTCCCAGTTAAGTAACGCCTCGATCTTAAAATTTTCAGTTTTGGCCGAAATTTCTCGCCACCCCAGCAAGCGGGACGGTGGTGGGGGGATGGTGTAAAATGGAGTGGGAGGCCTTCCTGATCCGATCCCGCCTCTGCCGCCACTTTAGGTAGGGCGGCGGGGGCGATAAACGGCCTGCCTGCCCCAGGCCAATCAATTTACGAGTGGCAAGTGGGCGGCCGAGAACCCGCTTGGAAATACCAGTGGCTGCCAATCGTCTTGGGGTTTGGGGGGGTGGTGGGGTGCCTGCTGGAAAGCCGCCCCAGCTACCCCAACGTCCAACACGCCCCCCATCCGTCCACCCTTGCCTCGCTGGGGCCTGACCGATTACGCCCGGCGAGGCAACCAAAACTTACCTTAACTCCCGGTTCCATGTCGTCTTCTATGGTCAGCTGGGCTGCAGTCCCAGCAATGGCCACTGTTCCCAGTGGCACAGCTGGGACTAAGAGCTGCCGGCCCGCTGATTGACCAGCAGCTTAATGAGGTGGGACTTCCTCCCTCAAGCGGGTGGAAATCCTGTCTCAGAACAATTAAAGCCTGGGGACCCGTAAAATTCGGAACGTATCCCCAGGTGAGGCTGAAGCGGGTTCACCACCGACTTTTCAGTCGGTGGCTAGCTCCCGTCTGTCCAGTGTAAAATCTTGGCCTTTGTTTTCAAATCCCTCCATGGCCTTATCCCTCCCTATCTCTATAATCTCTTCCAGCACTAGAGCCCTCTGAGATATCTGCTGTCCTCCAATTCCAGGCCTCTTGAGCATTCCCAATTTTAGTTGCTCCCCCATTGTTGGCTGTGCTTTCAGCTGTCTGGATCCTAAGCTTTGGAATGCCCTCCTTACACTCCTCCACCTCTCTACCTCACTTTCCTCCTTTTAAGACACTCCTTAAAAATTACCTCTTTCAACAAGCTTTTGATGATCTGCCCTAATGTCTCCTTGTATGCCTCGGAGTCTGATGTTTCATAATGCCTCTGTGAAGTACCTTGGGACGTTTTATTTCATTAAAGGCGCTGTATAAGTTCTTGAGGCAGGCATGTATCTTTTCAGAATTTCTTTTTCCAAGTTAAATATGTTCTGACAATCAGGACAAATCTAACATAAAATCTTTGTTTTATAACTTAGGAAATTGCATTCGGCCGAAACAGTTCCTGTCTCTGGATACGCTCATGAAGTAAAGGTGAATATCCAAATGAATTTAATAAATTGATCACTCATAATGTCACATTGATTATCGCCGATTTATGTTTGTAGGCATATATAGAAACATAAAACTTTCACAACAGAAGGTCATTCGGCACAGACGGCAGCCTGTGAGTCGTCAAAATAAAATGAGACTCCCTCCTTGCAATAGTCTTGCACTCCTGTTTAAATTCAAATTTAGTCAGCTTGTCATTTAGTTAAAGCTACAATTTGCCTTGATACCAAGCGAAAATCTCATTTCTCAACATAAAATGAGTAACATAACTGGCCAATAAAACACGCAATTTTCACTAAAAAATAAAACCTGATCATGGTCGCATGTTTGGGCCCCAATTTCCTATATTGTGGGCTCTTGATATTGGTCCGGGAGGAAATGACAAACATAAGCTTAACACTTTCTGCTTCGAGGGAAGGGAGAATGGGGAGTGAGTAGGTCTGGTCACACATATATGCTGACTGGCCTCTGTTATACTGAGTAGGCTTCTGTTTTTCCTCTTTGCCATGTTTCAGTCAGCGTTATAGTTTTTTTTCATTCATGGGATGTGGGCGTCGCTGGCCCTAATTGCCCTTGAGAAGGTGGTGGTGACCTGCCTTCTTGAACCGCTGCAATCCATGTGGGATAGGTACACCCACAGTTATTAGGAAGGGAGTTCCAGGATTTTGATCCAGCGACAGTGAAGGAACAGCGATATAGTTCCAAGTCAGGATGGTGTGCGACTTGGAGGGGAACTTGCAGGTGGTGCTGTTCCCATGTATTTGCTGCCCTTGTCCTTCTAGTTGGTAGAGGTCGCGGGTTTGGAAGGTGCTGTCTAAGGAGCCTTGGTGTCGAGCTTCTTGCGTGTTGGAGCTGCACCCATCTAGGCAAGTGGAGAGTATTCCATCACATTCCTGACTTGTGCCTTGTAGATGGTGGACAGGCTTTGGGGAGTCAGGACCAGAGTTACTCGCCTCAGGATTCCTAGCCTCTGACCTGCTCTTGTAGCCACGGTATTTATATGGATATTCCGGTTCAGATTCTGGTCAATGGTAGCCCCTAGGATGTTGATAGTAGGGGATTCAGCGATGGTGATGCCATTGAATGTCAAGGGGAGATGGTTATATTCTCTCTTGTTGAAGATGGTCATTGCCTGGCACTTGTGTGGTGCGAATGTTAATTGCCACCTATCAGCCCAAGCCTGGATACTGTCCAAGCCTTGCTGTATTTCTACATGGACTGCTTCAGTATCTGAGGAGTCAAGAATGGTGCTGAACATTTTGCAATCATCAGCGAACATCCCCACTTCTGACCTTTTGATTGAAGGAAGGTCATTAATGAAGCAGCTGAAGATGGTTGGACCTAGGACACTACCCTGAGGAACTCCTGCAGTGATGGCCTGGAGCTCAGATGATTGACCTCCAACAACCACAGCCATCTTCCTTTGCACTAGATATGACTCCAGCCAGCGGAGGGTTTTCCCCCGATTCCCATTGACCTCAGTTTTGCTCGGGCTCCTTGAAGCCATACTCGGTCAAATGCTGCCTTGATGTCAAGGGCAGTCACTCCCACCTCACCTCTTGAGTTCAGCTCTTTTGTCCATGTTTGAACCAAGGCTGTAATGGGGTCAGGAGCTGAGTGGTCCTGGCGGAACACCAAACTGAGCGTCACTGAGCAGGTTATTGCTAAGCAAGTGCCGCTTGATGGCACTGTTGATGATACCTTCCATCACTTTGCTGATGATTGAGAGTAGGCTGATGCGGCGGTAATTGGCCGGGTTGGACTTGTCCTGCTTTTTGTGTACAGGACATACCTGGGCAATTTTCCACATTGCAGGGTAGATGTCAGTGTTGCAGCTGTACTGGAGCAGCTTGGCTAGGGGAACGGCAAGTCTGGAGCACAGGTCTTCAGTACTATTGCCGGAATATTGTCAGGGCCCATAGCCTTTTCAGTATCCAGTGCCTTCAGTCGTTTCTTGATATCACGCGGAGTGTATTAAATTGGCTGAAATCTGTCATCTGCGATGCTGGGGACTTCAGGAGGAGGCCAAGATCGATCATCAACTCGGCACTTCTGGCTGAAGATTATTGCAAATGCTTCAGCCTTATCTTTTGCATTAATGTGCTGGGCTCCTCCGTCATTGAGGATGGGGATATTTGTGGAGCCGCCTCCTGCAGAAGTGAAGAGAGAGGAAAGAAATACATGGAGCAAGACAAGACTAATTCTGCAAAAGACAGCTTGTTTCCCAAATTAAGTGCTAGGCTTCAAACTACCTCGCTGCATGCCTACAACTAATGGTAGAGAAGGCAGTTTCTGTTGTTGTCTGTGACTTATATGAAATGGTAAGGACGTTTTGGCTCATTTCTAGATAGAATCCCAAAAATGGGGCTTTCAGTTTTTTTTTGGTTTTTTTGCTAATTGCATTTATGGTTATTAATCTGTTCTCTGATTCTTCTCATGTAATGTAGATTATTAAGCAACATACCCAGTGTAGCTTTGATATTTTGAGATATTTACCACAAAATATATTTATTAAGGACTTTAGATTGTAGTGGATAGTGTTTGGAGTAGAACAAGGCCCCTAGTGTAATTAATATTTTTTAATTAAAAGGAGCAACTAAGTAATCATAGAGAGATACAGCACCGAAACAGGCCCTTCAGCCCACCGAGTCCATGCCGACCATCAACCACCCATTTATACTAATCCTACATTAATCCCATGTCCCTCTCCCATCCCCACCTTCCCTCAATTCTCCTACCACCGACCTCCACTAGGGACAATTTACAATGGCCAATTTATCTATTATCCCGCAAGTCTTTGGCATGTGGGAGGAAACCCACGCAGTCACAGGGAGAACTTGCAAACTCCACACAGGCAGTACCCAGAACCGAACCCAGGTCGCTCGAGCTGTGAGGCTGCGGTGCTAACCACTGTGCCGCCCCTAAGGTAAGTCATGGCAGGAGAGCTCGCACCTGTGTTCTGCTCCTCTTGTGCTATGTGGGAAATCGGGGACGCTACCAGTGTCCCTGACGACCATGTGTGCAGGAAGTGTATCCATCTGCAGCTACTGGCTACCTGCATTACAGAGCTGGAGCTGCGGGTGGATTCACTGTGGAGCATCTGCGGTGCTGAAATTGCCGTGGATAGCACTTTTAACAAGGTGGTCACACCACAGGCAAATGCTGCAAAGGCAGGAAGGAAATGGGTGACCACCAGGCAGAGTAGAGGAAGGCAGGTAATGCAGGAGTCCCCTATGACTGTTCACCCTCCCCCTTCAGAATATCTTGCAGCCTCTCCGTGACATCCTTGACCCTAGCACCAGGGAGGCAACATACCCTCTCTAACAGATATACCGCTTTGGATATTGGGGGAGATGGCTCAGGAGAAAGCAGCAAGTGCCGAGTTCATGGCACCATGGGTGGCTCTGCTGCACAGGAGGGGAGGAAGAAGAGTGGGAGAGTTATGCTGATAGTATCCCCTATCATAAGAGATACAGATAGGCGTTTCTGTGGCCGCAAATGTGACTCCAGGATGGTATGTTGCCTCCCTGGTGCTAGGGTCAAGGATGTCACGGAGCGGCTGCAGGACATTCTGAAGGGGGAGGGTGAACAGTCATAGGTCGTGGTACACATTGGTACCAACGACATAAGTAGAAAGAGGGATGAGGTCCTGCAACAAGAATTTAGGGAGCTAGGTAGCAGATTAAAAAGCAGGACCTCAAAGGTTGTAATCTCTGGATTACCCCCTGTGTCCCGTGCTAGTGAGTACAGGAATAGGAGAATAGAGCAGATGAATGCGTGGCTAAAGAGATGGTGAAGGAGGTAGGGGCTGGATTTGTTTCTGGCGAAGGTGGGACCTGTACAAGTTAGGTTGCACCTGAACCGGAACTAGACCAACTTCCTTGCTGGGAGGTTTGCTAGTGCTGTTGTGGGGGGGTGGGTTTAAACCAATTTGGCAGGGGGATGGGATACAGTGGAGGTACAGTAAGGATGCACAAATATAGAAGAGAAACTGAGTCAGTCTGGAAGGCAGAGCAAATATAAACCTGTTAAGGCACAAGCGAATAATGCAAGGCTGGATTGCATCTATTTTAATGTAAGGAGTCTTACTAGTAAGCGAGATGAATTAAGGGCATTGGTTAACACACGGGAATATGATATTATTGCTATCACAGAGACATGGTTGAGGGAAGGGCAGGACTGGCAGCTCCAGGGTATAGAATCTTCCAGCATGACAGGGGAGGGTGTAAAAGAGGAGGTGGCATTGCACTGTTGATCAAGGAGTCAATTACTGCAGTAAGGAGGGATGATATCTTAGAAGGTTCCTCAAATGAGGCCATATGGGTAGAACTTAAAAACAAAAAGGGGGCAGCACTTGGCTGGGAGTGTACTACAGGCCTCCAAACAGTCAGGGAGAGATAGAGGAGCAGATATGTAGGCAAATCTCTAAGAGGTGTAAAAATAATAGGGTAATAATAGGGGATTTCAACTTCCCCAATATCAACTGGGATAGTCTTAGTGCAAAAGGCTTAAAGGGGGAGGAATTCTTAAAGTGCATCCAGGAGAGCTTTTTGAGCCAGCATGTAGAAAGTCCTACAAGAGAAGGGGCGGTACTGAACCTAATCCTAGGGAATGAAGCCGGACAAGTGGTATAAGTGTCAGTGGGGGAGCATTTTGGGGATAGTGACCATAAATCTAAGATTTAACGTAGTTATGGAAAAGGACAAAGTTGGGCCGGAAACAAAAGTACTAAATTGGGGGATGGCCGATTTCAATATGATAAAACAGAATCTGGCCAAAGTGAGCTGGGAGCAACTACTTGTAGGAAAGTCTACATCAGACCAGTGGGATTCATTCAAAAAGGAAATAGTGAGAGTTCAGGGCCAACATGTTCCCGTAAAGGTGAAGAGTAGGACCAACAAGCCCAGGGAACCCGGATGTCAAGGGATATAGAGGATTGGTTAAGGAAAAAAAAGGAGGCTTATGGCAGATTCAAAGAACTGAAAACAGCGGAGGTCCTAGAGGAGTATAGGGGGGTATGTAAAGTATTTCGGAAAGCAAAGAGGGAACATGAAAAAACACTTGCAGGCAAGATAAAGGAAAATTCCAAGGCGTTTTATAGGTATGTTAAGAGCAAGAGGATAACCAGGGAAAAAGTAGGGCCCATTAGGGACCAAAGTGGCAATCTGTGTGGAGCCGGAGGACGCATAGGTGAGGTTTTAAATGATTACTTTTCATCTGTAGTCACTATGGAGAACTACGATGTAGGTGTAGAGATCAGGGAGGGGGATTGTGATATACTTGAACATATTAGTATTGAAAGGAAGGAAGTTTTAGCGGACTTAAAGGTCGATAAATCCCCAGGCCCAGATAAGATGTATCCCAGGCTGCTATGTGAGGCAAGGGAGGAGATAGCAGGTGCTCTGACACAAATTTTCAAATCCACTCTGACCACAGGAAAGGTACCAGAGGACAGCGAATGTGGTACCATTATTCAAGAAGGGTAGCGGGGATAAAACCAGGTAATTACAGGCCAGTGAGTCTAACATCAGTAGTAGGAAAACTATTGGAATAAATTCTGAGGGACAGGATTAATCTCCACTTGGTGAGGCAGGGATTAATCAGGGATAGTCAGCATGGCTTTGTCAGGGGGAGATCGTGTCCAACAAACTTGATTAAATTTTTCAAGGAGGTGACTAGATGTGTAGATGAGGGTAAGGCAGTTGATGTAGTCTACATGGACTTCAGTAAGGCTTTTGATCAGGTCCCACATGGGTGATTGGTTAAGAAGGTAAGAGCCCATGAGATCCAGGGCAATTTGGCAAATTGGATCCAAAATTTGCTTATTGGCAGAGGGTGATGGTCGAGGGTTGTTTTTGCGAGTGGAAGCTGGTGACTATTGCTGTACTGTAGGGATTGGTGGTGGGACCCTTGCTGTTTGTAGTGTACATTAATGATTTAGACGTGAATTTAGGAGGTATGATCAGTAAGTTCGCAGATGACATGAAAATTGGTGGTGTCGTAAATAGTGAGGAGGAAAGCCTTAGATTACAGAACGATATAGATGGGCTGGTAAGATGGGTGGAGCAGTGGCAATTGGAATTTAATCCTGAGAAGTGTGAGGTGATGCATTTTGGGAGGACTAACAAGGCAAGGGAATATACAATGGATGGTAGGACCCGAGGGAATACAGAGGGACCTTGGTGTACTTTTTCATAGATCACTGAAGGCAGCAGCACAGGTAGATAAGGTGGTTAGGAAGGCATATGGGATACTTGCCTTTATTAACCTAGGCATGGAATACATGGCGCAGTAGGGCGGCGCAGTGGTTAGCACCGCAGCCTCACAGCTCCAGGGACCTGGGGTACTGCTTGTGCGGAGTTTGCAAGTTCTCCCTGTGACCGTCTGGGTTTTCGCTGGGTGCTCCGGTTTCCTCCCACCGCCAAAGACTTGCAGGTGATAGGTAAATTGGCCGTTGTGAATTGCCCCTAGTGTAGGTAGGTGGTAGGGAATATGGGATTACTGTAGGGTTAGTATAAATGGGTGGTTCTTGGGCGGCACAGACTCGGTGGGCCGAAGGGCCTGTTTCAGTGCTGTATCTCTAAATAAAAATTAAAAATAAATAAAAATAAAAGAGCAGGGAGGTTATGGTGGAGCTGTATAATATGCTAGTTAGGCTGCAGCTAGAGTACTGTGTACAAGTCTGGTCACCGCACTATAGGAAGGATGTGATTGCACTGGAGTGGGTGCAGAGGAGATTGTCTGGGCTGGAGCATTTCCCCTATGAAGAGAGACTGGATAGGCTAGAGATGTTTTCCTTAGAGCAGAGAAGGCTGAGGGGGGACCTGATTGAGGTATACAAAATTATGAGGGGCATTGATAGGATAGATAGGAAGAGACTTTTTCCCTTAGCGGAGGGGTCAATAACCAGGGGGCATAGATTTAAGGTAAGGGGCAGGAGGTTTAGAGGGGATTTGAGGAAAAAGTTTTTCACCCAGAGGGTGGTAGGAATCTGGAACGCACTACCTGAAGGGGTGGTAGAGGCAGGAACCCTCACAACATTTAAGAAGTATTTAGATGAGCATTTGAAACACCATAGCATACAAGGCTACCGGGTAAGTGCTGGAAAATGGATTAGAATAGATAGGTGCTTGATGGCCGGCACAGTGGGCCAAAGGGCCTGTTTCTATGCTGTATAACTCTGCCTCTAAAATTGAGTAATGTAAATGGGATAATATTTTTTGCAGCTGCTGATATTAAATCCGTTAAGCCCAATGAAGATGAATGTTGATAATGAACATAGGTTTAACTCCTGCAATCATTTTAGATGACATGGTTTATGTATGTTCCTGTTGCAATGTGTTCATGATATATTTCAACAAATTCTGAAGGATGCTTACCTAAAGGAGGTCAGGTTTGAGTGGGCACTTGCCTTTCTAGAAAAAAGAATAATAGCCCTCAAGACATTCAGCTAACTGAAAAGCTTAAATCTTTGGTTTGTAGGTAAACCCTAAACTTTAAGAGCTGAGTGAAGCATATTGCAGATGTTTGGCAAACCTATAATGTGGAGTTGTCTTAAAATGCTGGTTATATTCTGTAATGCCACTGTGAGCAAGTGAGACCTATTACTGAGGTAACAGTGTTGGAATCGTCAATCTTTAGTGTTTCTTCTCTAACGATTTTTTGAAAATGTTAATGATTTTAAAAGTCATTATTTCTGAATCAGCGGTTTCTTAGCCTTTAAACTTGAGCTTGTGTCACCTCTCCTGATTGATCTATTGGCGAACAATTGATCCACATCGATGAAGAAGGTTCCAGATTCAATTCCTGGTCTATGCTGAGTTAGTTGATCCCAATTAGGGTGACAGCACCACTGCAAATGGCTACAGTGTCCTCCGTTAAGGAAGGGAAAAATCAACCTGGGTTCCTGCTTCCTAGTGATCCCTGCTGGAAACACATGCATGGACATCGAGTGAGGAGCGGATTGGGTTCAGCTATGAATTGCCCTGTGATTGAGTAGCCTGCCAAGTTTCATTGTTGATGCAGGCATATGAAAAATAATCAGTTGGCTGAGGTACCAAAGGGCATCTGGGAATCATACCCTGTTAAGAAGGTAGCAGCTCCTTTTAGAGGAAGAGAAAAGGGAAAGTTGACCAGAAGTCTTTAGCTTTTATTTGTGTATGTTTGAAGGTGGGCTCGATTTCAACTGCAGGTAGGAGTTGGGCTCTTGTCAGAATCTGAGATGCACTGTATACAATCCATCCATGTTATAGGTGTGAGTTCGTATACACCATGCTAAAATCTGACTGGATTGGTCTTTTGCATGTAGCCTTGCTCATGATGCTGAACCTGCAGTTTTCAATATGTGACAATACATGACTCAAATTTCCTGTGTGCTCCTCCAAGTGTAGCAATGCATCCTTCTACCTATAATGTTTCACAGTTTACTGAAAGTCCATCTGTTCTCCTTTTGAATAGCTGTAATGTGCCGTGCTGCTTGAATCAAAGCCAAACAAGTTAAACAGCCCAATTTCATTTAACAGTGTATAAGTTACAAGGTAAAAATAATTTAAATTGTAACAAACTATTTATTTATGATTTTACAGCAACACTACCATTTGCAAAAACCTTTTGTTACTACTGTATTTGAGGAATGAAGAATAGAAAAGGTTCTGAAGAAGCAGCTCAGGTCAGATGTGAACGTTGAATTTCACTCGGTTTCTATCTGTTTACAGAGATTTTGTTTGTTGAAGTTGACTTTTATGGATTGGATTCATCAGTGTTCTTTTTTTAAAATGCAATGATTTTTGCGGTTCAGTATGTTCTAACTGTGCTCCATATTCTGTTAAAAGCATGTAGCGAATGCATTTTATTTAAATTACCATATATACGCAAGTACAAGTTGCTCATGTAAAAGTCAACCCATAGCTTTTGGCTAAAAAATCTTAAATTTTTCATATATCTCACGAAAATGTCGACCCTAGTATTTCAGGGATAGTAGGCCTACACTTTCAGGGGACAGACAGAACATTCTAATCACGCACTCGTATAAATACCCAACCATTCAGCTAGGACCCCCACATTTTGGCAATATGGGGTCATGGAAAAACAGCAAATACAAGGCACGGTTTAAACTGAAAGTTGTTGACTTTGCAGAGAAGACAAATAATTGTGTGGCAGCAAGAGAACACAAAAGTATCAGAGGACTGTCGCCCCTCGCTTTTTGACATCAATTGGGCTTTTGTTTCATGTTTTGTGAAGTCAAAATGAGCATGGATTTAAACCCCTGGAAAATATTACTTGCGTAAAACTCGAACCCCCCCCCCCCCCCCCCGCCCCCAAATTTTAGCCTAAAAAAATTGGTCTCAAAAATTCAACTTTTACATGAGTATATATGGTCTTTACTACATACAATGTTGACCATATGGTGAAGATTATACTTTACAAATGCATATTATGGATGTTAGAATTGCCTAAACAGGCCATCATCACACCATATTGCTGGCTAAAGTGTCATGGGTTTAGTCTTGATATGGGGCAATTTGCTGGGCAGTTTAAGTCCAGAAGTGAAAGATGTTTGTCGCGGTGATGTAGTAACTAAGCGTAGTGTAAATGAATGTTTTTCTCCTCTTTTCCCCCAGCCGCTTTCCTGTTGGACAGAACTCTACAGTTTTGTGGTTAAAACAAGTTCTCCTATATTTTGCATGTACCAAGTGGCACAGCATTTTCTTTTTACATGCAGTGATATAAAGAAATACCTTTTACAACACATGTAAGGGAAAGTGCTCTACATTTGTGGTTTTTCTACAAATTGTGAACTGTAGTTTGCCTTTCATTTAAAAATAATTATGTATTTTAATGGAAAACTACTTTGCCCAGTTTTTTTGAAGTAGCAGCCAATGTGATTTTCACAGTTGTATTTGTGTTATTTGCTGCCAGCTATTCAACACATCATCAAATGTTTTGTACAAAATGTACAGGTGTATCATACTAGTTTTTTAAGTGTAAATTGGCTAGTGATTTTTAAAGCATATATTGTGCTGAACTGCAACATTATTTCCAATTGGTGATGAACACTATATTGAGCATTACTATTCTTGGTGCCAATCCAGAAGGCAAGCTTTCCAGCAAATGGTTCTTGTCTTATACATCCATCAGTTGGTGCTATGGTAGTGAGACTTTTTAATTGCACTTTCATACATGAATCATATTGTAGAATGTGTATTTTTAAATGACGCTTAAGAAAACTATGAACCTGTTTTATAGATATTAAAAAATCAGTATGTTTTGACGTTTTTGATCACTAATCATTGAGAACACAAAGTGTTTTCTATATAGTATTGCTACATTTGGACAAAAAGTACTGTATATTTATTTTTATTGTGAAAGTACTGTCGAATACAATAAAAACATTTTTTAAAACATTTACTAATATTTTCTGCTTTACTGCTAAGGAAAACTGAAAAGTTGCAGTTTCACTCAGATTTTTCTTTGTGATGCTGCCTTCATATGTTAGTGATGCGCCAAATTCTAATAGTATTGCGGTGCCAGAACAGCTGGTGATAATGTGTAGTACGATTATTGGTGCAAAAGTAGAAAATAAAAATCTATGCCACTGACCAATGCCCAGGCAAACATATTTCTAGTTAGATAGTGGAATGACCTGCTGTAGAAGGCTAAACCATCGGCCATTGTGATACTTCAACCTTCTCTATTCCATTCAATTTTTTAAAAACCCTTTTTAGTCAAATTTTTGCTCATCAAACTTGAACAATCTCATTGCTGGAGAAAGGAGCACTTTTCCATAATAGACACTAGTACAGCACAGCTAGGTGCAGAGTAAATCTCCTGCTGTATTACCCCAACATTGTGTCTAATCCATAAAAAGTGAACCAATAAAACTTTGTCCACTTCCTACACCAACTAACTTTGTGGTTTTTGTGACTTCGTTCTGCTAACCAAATCGCACTGGCCTATTTAAAATAGGTTTGTAAGTAACATTGCCAGTATAGTGCCAATTTGTGCTAAATCACAGACAATTTAACAACTAATTAATCAGAAAACACATAAAAGCAGATAATGAATTTGTATCATCAAGTAGTCAAAAGGTGTACTGTATAATTATATGCATGTGTGCACACCAGCTGAGGTCCTGTAATGTTGCTCATCAACAGGCTGAGTTCTGAAGCATGGTTCACTGTTCAGAAAGAGCGAGAAAGATATGCTGGTTAACTATAGTCTATCATTTGTGGGAAAACTCTTAGAATCCATAATTTGATTTAAAATTTAAACATTTGCAAGTGTATATGTTAACCAAGGGCAATCAGAATAGATTTATTAAAGGCAAGTTCTGCTCGATAAATTTAATAGATTTTTTTTTTGAAGAACAGACGTATAAAGGATATGTAATAAATATAGTGTATATGGATTTGCAGAAGGTTTTTGATGCAGTGTCTCAACTTATTAGAATATTTTGTGTGTATGGTATGTAAACCGTGGTGCGGAGTCAACTCCCCCTTGGCCCCTTTATTCCCTTCACCCACTTGATCCTGGCCGTCACGTGGGACTAAGTCCTCTTAATTCAGGCTCAGGCTGGGTGTTTGGGATATCGGGGTTACAGGAGAGCCACCCTCCACCTAATCCACCGGCTACGGTTAATGGCTTAGTACAAAGAGGAGGAAACTCAGTCCTTTCTTTAACTATCAACTTACTTTATTCACGTTGTTGTACAATGTAAGAATAAGGCTTATACACTTGGTTAGACAAAAGCATGCAACTCAAACTGGGTTATACAGTTAATAACAAAGCTAACTAGAATCGATATGCATACCCACTAGGTTCCTCTGACCTTTCCCTGACCTAGTCACAGAAAACAAAGGATAATACCCAAAAAAGGGGAGAGCTGACGCTGGCCAGGCGTTCCGTTCTCTCTCTCTTTTATGTCATCGCCGCTTTACTCACGCAGGGCCTTAACACTTCCGCGATGGTTGGTCTCCGGAGTTTCCCGCTGGCTCTATGCCTGAGATTCTCCATACTTATTCTCTTTCTTATCTCTTCAAAACTGTGCTGTCTCTTTCCTGTTGGTTTAAGCCTGTTCGCCTCATTCGTTTCTTCTCCTTATTGGCCCAGGCCCAAAGACCCTGGTATCACACCGTGTCCAAATAAGGCTCTATTCCTGTGATCTCTCCCTTGTCTTGTCACATAAATTAATTAGTTCAAACTGGCACAGGCCAGTGTCTGAGCCCAGGTTACTTTAGTTCATGAACTATCCAGCAGTTTGTAACAGATTCTGTACTACTTGCAGCCCCTGGCCAACAGGTATAAGAGCAAATGTTGGCATGGATAGAAAGTTACAAAGGAATATCTGGTTTTGTTGTACCATTTTGTAGATTTACTCTTTGAACACCAAGTTAACCAAACCCAATACAGTGTGTAGTATATCAAAGTGTTAACTTAAAGATGTGGAACTTTGTGGCCATTTGCTCAATTGGAGAACAGTTATACTCTTAAATTGATGGACAATAGTGTAAAGTAGCTGCTAAATGCTGTTCTTTCTCTCAAGTTTAAATTTAATTTATTAATTTGTGCTCCAAAGGTATCTGTGCAAGGTTGCCTTTTTTTTGGTACTAATGCCAAACTGATGATTCATAAATACGTTAACTTTAGTCTCTGCTTTTGCTGTTTGTGCAAGACAAAAGATTCCACTGTATCAATGCCAGATCTGCGGTATAATTGGAATACAATTAATATTCCTTTGTAGAGGCAAGAGTCATCAGCCATTGTGACACATACATTTTCTCTACCTCATTGAATTTATGCTGTCTGGCCAATTTTTTAAAAAAAAAATGCTTTTTAGTGAACTTAAGAAATGATCCAACAGCGGGATACTGGTGATGGAGAACAAAACATTTTTCCCTTTGTGTACCCAGTAGTAGCAGCCAGTTATAATGTTCAGATTTGTCAGAAAGTTTTTGTTGTAGTCTAACAATGGGTATTAACCCCAGCACCAATGTCACTGTTGTGGTGCCTTGAGTAGGACTGCAATGCAGTAATGATTCATACTGACGTCTTGACAATTATGTCCTTTGGGCCTGCAGGCGGTAGGATCTCAGGTGACACTGCCTAAACACGCTTCATGTAGGTTGCTTCCAGTCACCATTGAAAAGAACAGGAGATGGATTTGAACCTGAGTGTTAAAGATTCAACTTTAAATTCAAACCAGCTTCATCCAGCTCCCTAGTTTTGTTTAGTTTTAAATTTATATTTCCACAGTTTATTTCAAATAGTGTGCAAAATTTCGAGAATTAGTTTTCTATCTGTTTAATCACCTTCCTGTTTCTCCAACTAATCCACTTCCTCCTATTTTTATTCCATTCTAGTTCTGTACCCAATAGCTTGCAGCCTTAAGCAAAAATGGAGCATAGTGGTTGGACTGATAATTTGATGTCACCTGGGGATGGGAAGTGTCCAGGAATAGTATAGGGGAAGTGTTGAATATCAAACATTTGATGTAAGTTGTACCTATTACCAATAAACCAAACCTGTGACCAGATTCTCTCTCCCAATGATTTAACTGCCAATTTCAACCTCGGTCTTGTTTGCAAATGTTGATTTAAACCATGAGCTAACAGTAAACCCCTTAGTGTTAACCACTTGAAGTAATAACAGTAACTGTTGCAGCTTCCATGGGTTGTTCATTGAGCCAGTGCAAGCTGGTTCCTTAGCCAGTCAGTCGCTATTGCTCTGTAGAAAAGCACATGGTTGAATTGATAACTTCAACAAAATAGTTCTGATCATTTTAGCCGTAAAGCAATTTACTTTGTAGGGAAGTTGTGAGGTGCTAAATAAGGCTGAGAGGGGGAGCCTTGGACTGTTGTGTGATCAAACATAGCTCCTGGGAGAGAATCAGCAGCAGCTAATATACTACCAGGGAGAAGCAACCAATAATACTTCAGGTTTGTATCCTTCATCAGAATAGTCTGATAAAAAGTACAGATCTGAATCATCATCATGAACCTATTATAGAATCATACAACACAGTAGGAGTCATTCAGCCCTTGAGTTTCAGCACTTTTCTGTTTTTATTTAAAGTTTAATCTTTACTGTGTAAGTGATCATCAAATCAAACAGTAGATGGTGGTGTTTTGTGCTTCAAAATCACAAAAGAAAGTGTTTCTTTAAAGCTGTGACCAGTAGCACTATCTTTCCATAAGAACAGTTTCATTGTTTGGGATTCCTAATTTAAATCTTCAGGGGATAGTTAAGCTCTTACAGAATTATTATGCTACAGTAATCCTCTGTCATAATGTTTCTGAGAACTGTGATAGGGGCTATAATGGGATGTTTTCATGGCTCTCATGGTTTTTCTTGCTGCAGATATTTGAAATGGTTGCACTTTTCCTTTTTAATATCACACAATAGGAAGTGTATGACTTGATTTGAACTGTAGGAATATTGAAATATGTTCACACATTACAGGGCAATGAATGTCTATGTTTCGTATAGAACATGCACTTTAAGCAGCAAGCAAAAACAATTTAACATACTTATACTATTGAACATGACAATCTGTGAGAACATTATTCTGCACCTTGTAATATTCTTATCTATCACAGTCATATGTGAGAAAATGCAATTATTTCTTTTGTATAAAATGTTTAAGCATGGAAGTCTTGGTTGAGGTCAGAAGAGCATTGAATTTAATCAGCCTTTGTCTTGATGTGCATTTGTGTACCTTTTAAATATTGCATGAAAATGACCTACTGTATAGTAATGCTGACGGCAATATACCAAGTTAAGTGAAACCTGCTTTAGTCCTGTTTTTCAGTTTGTAAATACCTCATGTCACATGTTGCCTTGTTAATTTAATAAGCAACTGCATTAACAGTCTGAAAATATCCATCAGTTTTTTGTTAAAAAATGACAGACATCAAACAAGAAAAACGATGGATCTATTTCTTGGTACTAGTTAATATTTTTATTTTAATTTGCCTGTATGCAATGTTTTTAATTCATATAAAATACCCTTTCCTCCTTTTTCCACCAAATTTCTACACTCCATGTCTCTAGAAAGTTATGCAGGTACATCAAGCAATGAGGAAGGCAAATGGCATGTTGGCCTTTATTGCAAGGGGATTGAAGTACAAGAATAAAGAAGTCTTGCTACGGTTGTACAGGCCTTTGGTGAGACCACATTTGGAATACTGTGTGCAGTTTTGGTCTCCATGTTTAAGGAACAATATACTTGCATTGGGGGCAGTAGAGTGAAGGTTCACTAGATTGGTCCCTGGGATGAGAGGGTTGTCCTATGATAGGCTGAGCAAATTGGGTCTGTATTCTTTGGAGTTTAGAAGGATGAGAGGTGATCTCATTGAAACTTACAAGATTCTGAAGGGGCTTGACAGGGTAGACACTGAGAGGTTGTTTCCAATGACAGGGGAATGTAAAACATGGGGGCACAGTCTCAGAATAAGGACTGACATGAGAAATTTCTTCACTCAAAGGGTTGTGAATCTTTGGAATTCTGTACCCCAGAGGCTAGTGGCTGCTCATCGTTGAAATATATTTAAGTTTGAGATAAACAGATTTTTGGTGTCTCAGGGAACCGAGATATGGGGAGTGGGTGGGAAAGTGGAGTTGAAGCCCATGATCATATTGAAGGTGGAGCAGGCTCGACGGGCCTATTTCTTATGTTCTTATGATGGTGTATGGGTCCATAGGTGATAATTCTTGCATCATGCTAGACGATAAGTTTTGTCAGGTTATTCAAACTGGAGAGGGGAGGAGACAACCTTCATCCAGCCCTTCACTCAGTGCTTACACCATATCCTGGAACAGGGGTGCTTGGGGTAACTAGCATTCCTGTTGCTGACCTGGTTGAGGTCAGCTAATACACCTAAGAGAGGGAATTGAACTTGGGATCCGTGGTCTGTATGTTTCGCATACTTAACTAGCTGAGTCATTGGGGCACCACGCTTCATATTTTTAAAAATTGCAGTGTTGACATTACAATTAGAGTGGTAGCTAGTCAGTCACAATGAGAGTACGTTTAACAGACACTAATTACACTGTGGGATCGTTGCATTTTATGGCTCTGAATTTTACAGATATAGTTGGACATAGTGTGTAATAGACACCTGCAGTCACATTACATTTGCCACAATAATGAACTGATATGTTACCTTCAGTATAATGTGATTTCATGAAGACTTCGAAGTCAACGTTATATGCTTCTGAAATGGTGGGCTGAATTTTACGAGCCCCTCTGCCGTGGAGAGGCCCGCCTCGACCAGCGATGTCGAAAAGGTCCCGCTGCACATTACCAGCGGCAGGGGTACCTTGGTGTGGCCCCCTCGCCATCTGGCGGCGGGCCCTTCATCTGAATATTCATATTAACAATAAAGACGTGAATTAATTTACCTGCAGGCGGCGGCCGTCCCATGCCAATTTTACAGCCGTCGTTTGTCTTTCGCGAGAACCTGGTGGGGAGGGGGAGAAATAAAATTTTCAGGGCGGGATGGGTGGGGAGCAGGGAAATCACTTTTTATTGGATGTGGGGATGGTGGAAAGGGGTTGAAGGGCAAAAATTAGAAGGTTGTGGGAGGCAGTTTGGGTAAAGAAAAAGGCAAATGTTGGTCATATCAGGCATTGAAATGACCATTGGGGGGTGTTGGAAAAGGGCCTCCATATATTTATTAACTGTTAAATAAAAATTCAGATAACTTTACATTTAAAATGTAAAATTTCATCTAAGTGCTGAAAACCCTCCCCCCAACATTGGGGACAGTCGCTCTGCCCCCTCTATTTAAATCAGCTCCTTGTGCGTTCTATCGCAGGGGCTGTGTGGCTGCCCTTCCATGTCAGAAGGCCGCCAAGTTGAAAGCGTGCTGCCGCAGAGCACGGCGTGCAAATAAAATCCAACCCAGTATGTTTATTTTACATTGGCCAACTAGTTTAACTTCAATCGGGTAAGATTCTAGAGGGATCATTAGAGGTATTGGGCTGGATTTTAGCGGCGAGCTCAAACAATGGCGGCCCGCCCCCCACAATCACGTGGAGGGGGCGGGGCTGTCCGTCCTTGGCAATGGCGTCAGCTGCCTGTGTGCAGGCACTGGTGCTATTTTAAAAGGGCTTTGAGCCCTGTCGGCGTATTTAAATTTTTAAAGAAAGATCCCCAAAATTAAATAAATAAATTTCTTATGCCTCTTTCCCACACCCCCAAAAAACAATTAGATAACTATTTGCCCTCCTTCTCCCACCCCCCCCAAAAAAAACCTTTAACATCTGACCTCCACCCCACCCCCACAAAGTGCACAAAGTTTAAGGTTCAACCCTTCCTACCATCCCCTACACCCATTACATGTATTTGACCCCATTTCCCCATCACCACTGCCCCCCCCACCCAACTGCACTGACAAACGTACCACCTTCCTCCTCCCCACTGATTTGGCACATTGTTTCCCCAGATGGGGATCTGAAGGTACGGGAGTGCTCCTACCCCTGAAGATCTCAGAAAAGTATATTTAAATTTGTTAATATTATTAATTTAAATATTTAAATTGTGGTCCCATCGCCCAGTGGCAGGGGGCTGCCTTGGAGCCTCGCTGCTGCCGGGAAGATCGGGCCGGGCCCTCATGGCCTCGCGGTCCATGGTGGGCCTATGTAGAACCATCTTCAGGCCCCCCACCCACCCACCCACCCACCATGGGACCCAACGCCTGGGGGAGAACAAAATCCAACCCATTGTGTGTGATCACCTGGATAGATAAGAAGTTATAAGAGACTAAACACAGCTGGGAGAAGTTGTTTCTTACCAATTTGAACTTTTTTAATAAGTTACTAGGTTGGTGGATAAAGATAGCATAGTTGATCTCATTAATTGGATTTTCAAAATGGTTTTGATAAGGTGCTGGACAATAGTTACAAGATAGAATTTTGTGAAGTTGATGGGAAGATGTAAGATTGGATTAAGATTTGGCTGCATTCCCTAATATAGTAGATGATTATTAATGGTTTTGGATCTGATTAGAGACTAATTATAAGTGGTGGCCCTACAGGGGTCAATGTTTGGGCATTGGTTTTTACAATCTTCATTAATGACCTGGATGCAGGTGTTGGAATGGTCGCAAGTTTGCAGAGGAAACAAAGATCTGTTGGCAAATGGCATTTAACAAGGATTAGTGTAATATTGTGCATGTGGGCTGGGCCAATACTGACTTCAGTAACTTACAGGGTACAGAACTAAAGTCAGTTGAGAAAGAAAATGATCCCTGTGTTATAGTACTTAATTCTCTTAAGGTTCACAACCATTGCCATGAAACGATAGCAAATAGAATATTAAGGTGCGTTGCTAGGGAGATTCAGTATACACCAGAAAGTACCACAGGGCTGAGTTTTATAAGTGTGCTGCCAATTGCGGCGGTGTACTTTGAAGTTGGCTGAGACCCCGCGATATTTCGTGCAGGGCCTCATTAAAATGGAGGGGCAGAATGGCCGCCCAAGATGACATAGAGGGGTGGCCACTCCGTCCCCAGTAGCGGCATCCAGCACCACCGCGCAGGCAGCGGCGTGATTTTTAAAGAGCTTCAAACCCTTAGGAACAAAGTGAATTTTTAAAGTTACGTTTCTGTGAATAATCTTTAAAAAAGTAATTAAAAGCTGGAGGCCCTTTGCCAAACTCCCCAATGGTTTTTGTATTGGCCTAAATGTCAATAATGTATTTAATTCCAACCCGAACTTCACCCCAACCCGAACTTCACCCCACACCCCCCCCCCCCCCAACCCACTTCCTCACATTTGCCCTTCAATCCCTTCCCACCATTCCCACAGCCTATAAAAAGTGTTTTTCCCACTTCCACCCCAGTCTGCCCTGATAATTTAACTCCTCCCCCACCAGTGTCTCACCTTGACTCCCCAAATGGGGTTTGGAAGGCACAGGAATTCCGGCCACCGGCCACAGAATTTGCGTGGGACGGCCACCAGGTAAATTAAATAACATTTTTTTGAATAAGTTTGAGTAGACAAATGAAGGCCCCGCCGCTTGTCAGCAGGCCCCCGCCACAACCCCCCCGACCTCGCAGGGCTGGTAAAATCCAGCCCATTGTGCCCTTCTATAAGACCTTAGTTCAGCTCAGTTTAGAATGCAATGTCCAGTTTGGTTGCCTCACACAGGTAAAGTTGAGATTTTAGAAATGGATGATCACTGGAATAATAGTTAAAACATCTCAGTTATCCTGATAAGCTTAAAAAGTGAGGTCTTTTTAGTTTAGAGCAATGTAAAATCTGGGGTTGGGGGATTTGTTTGAGGTGTTTAGAATAACGAAGGGATTTGAGTGTGCTGGTATAGAGATAGATTATTTCATTTAGATTGGTTAGAGAGAAAAAGGGATCATGTGATTGTTACGCAAGGGTGGAACAAGATTACATTTCAGGAGCTGCTTTTCTCAGGACAGTAGATCTATGGAACAAGTTAGCAGCTGGTACGTTGAGTGGATTCGCTGCAGACCACCAAACTTTCAAAAAGAGCTGGAGCAGTCCCTAGCTGGGGCAGAAGCCATGATGTACAAAAGATAAGTGAAATACTCTCATACAAATCATAGTCAGTGTGGTCACCTGGACTGGTCTTGATTGTTTTTGGGAATAGGAAAGGAATTTTACAGATGTGTTTTCTTTTCCCTAAATTGGTCTTGCAGTTTTCATCATCATTTCCCTCTCCCGGGAGATTTATATTGCTGACGGCTGATGCTTGTTGAGCATATTGAACATAGGCAGGAAAAGAGACGAGGTCCTGCAAAGTGAATATAGGGAGTTAGGCAGAAGGTTAAAAAGCAGGACCTCTAGGGTTGTAATCTCAGGATTACTCCCTGTGCCGCATGCTAGTGACAGTAGGAATAGGAGGATTAGGCAAATGAATGCGTGGCTGAAGAGCTGGTGTAGGCGGGAGGGCTTCAGCTACTTGGATCATTGGGATCTCCTCTGGTGCAGAGGTGACCTGTACAAGAAGGACGGGTTGCATCTAAACTGGAGGGGGACCAATATCCTTGCGGGGAGGTTTGCGAGCACTACTCGGGAGGGTTTAAACTAGCCTTGCAGGGGGCTGGGACCCAACGTAGTAGTCTCTCAGATGAGATAGTTGAGGCAAATGTAGAGGTTAAAGCAATCAAGTCCAGTAGGCAGGCCGGGCAGGGGCAGGACAGGGAGCGTGGAAGGTCTGGTAGGCTAAACTGCATTTACTTTAATGCAAGAAGCCTTACAGGTAAGGTAGATGAACTCGGAGCATGGATCGGTACATGGGATTGTGATATTGCTATTACGGAAACGTGGTTGAGGGATGGGCAGGACTGGCAGCTCAATGTTCCGGGTTACCGATGCTTCCAGCGTGACAGAGGTGGAGGTAAGAGAGGAGGGGGAGGTGCACTATTGATTATGGAGGATATCACGGCAGTACTTGGAGAGGATATCCCTGGGGGAACATCCAGCGAGGCCATATGGGTAGAACTTAGAAATAAGAAAGGGGTGATCACTTTGATGGGATTATACTATAGGCCCCCCAATAGTCAGAGGGAAGTGGAGGAGCATATATGTAGGGAAATCAGAGATAGGTCTAGTAATTATAGGGTTGTAATAGGAGGTGATTTTAACTTCACTAATATTGACTGGGACTGCCTTAGTGCTAAGGGATCAGATGGGGAAGAATTTAAGTGTGTCCAGGATAGTTTTCTGAAGTAGTAACTGGATAGCCCTACTAGAGAAGGGGCTATACTCGACCTCCTCTTAGGAAATGAGGATGGGCAGGTGGTTGATGTGTCAGTGAGGAAGCACTTTGGGACCAGTGACCATAACTCTATTAGCTTCAAGATAGTTATGGAAAAGGTCCTCAGGTTGAAGTCCTAAATTGGGGGAAGGCTAATTTCGATGGCATCAGACAGGAACTCTCAAAAGTTGATTAGGAGAGGCTGTTTACAGGTAAAGGGACGTCTGGCAAGTGGGAGGCTTTTAAAAGTGAGATAGGAAGAGTTAAAGGCCGGAATGTTCCTGTTAGATAGACGGGCAAGGCTGGCAAATTTAGGGAACCTTGGTTGACGAGGGATATTGAGGGTCTGGTCAGGACAAAGAAGGAGGCATATGTCAGGTATAGGCAGCTGGGATCGAGCGAGTCCCTCGAGGAGTATAGGGGATGTCGGACTACACTTAAGAAGGAAATTAGGAGGGCAAAAAGGGGCCATGAGATTTCCCTGGCAGATAAGATAAAGGAGAATCCTAAAAGATTCTGTAAGTATATTAAGAGTAAAAGGGTAGCTAGGGAGAGAGTAGGTCCCCTTAAGGATCAGTGTGGCAATCTATGTGTGGAGCCACAGGAAATGGGCGAGGTGTTAAATGAATATTTCTCATCCGTATTTACCATGGAGAAGGTCATGGAAGCTAGTGAGTTCAAGGGAGGGAACACCGATATCCTGGAGCATATCAACATTACAAAGGAGGAGGTGTTGGAGATTTTGAAGCGCATTAAGGTGGATAAATCCCCAGGACCTGACCAGGTGTATCCTAGGATGCTATGGGAAGCAAGGGAGGAGATTGCTGAGGCCCTGGCAGTGTTTTTTGTATCATTGTTAGCCACGGGTGAGGTACCGGAAGACTGGAGGATAGCTAATGTTGTGCCTTTATTTAAGAAGGGCAGCAGGGATAAGCCAGGGAACTATAGGCCGGTGAGCCTGACATCAGTGGTGGAAAAGTTATTGGAAGTGATTCTGAGAGACAGGATTTATATGCATTTGGAAAGGCATGGTCTGATTAGGGATAGTCAGCATGGCTTTGTGCGTGGGAAATTATGTCTCACGAATTTGATTGAGTTTTTCGAGGAGGTGACCAAGAGGATTGATGAGGGCAGGCCGATGGACGTTGTCTACGTGGACTTTAGCAAGGCCTTTGACAAGGTCCCGCACGGTAGGCTGGTCCAGAAGGTTCGAAAACATGGGATCCAGTGTGAGCTAGCAAATTGGATACAAAATTGGCTTGGTGATAGGAGGCAGAGGGTGGTAGTGGAGGGTTATTTTTCAGATTGGAGGCCGGTGACTAGTGGTGTGCCGCAGGGATCGGTGCTGGGCCCTCTGTTGTTTGTCATATATATTCATGACTTGGATGTGAATGTAAGGGGCATGATTAGTAAGTTTGCAAATGACACCAAAATTGGTGGCATAGTGGACAGTGAAGAAGGTTGTCTAAGGTTACAACAGGATATAGATCAACTGGGAAGTGGGCAAGGGATTGGCAAATGGAATTTGCAGACAAGTGTGAAGTGATGCATTTTGGGAAGTTAAACCAGGGCAGGACGTATACAGTGAATGGCAGGGCCCTGGGGAGTGTTGTTGAGCAGAGAGACCTTGGGGTGCAAGTACATAGTTCCCTGAAAGTGGCAACACAAGTAGATAGGTTGGTGAAGAAGACGTATGGCATGCTTGCCTTCATTGGCCGAGGCATTGAGTACAAGAGTTGGGACGTCATGATACAGTTGTACGTGACGTTGGTTAGGCCGCATTTGGTCTACTGTGTGCAGTTCTGGTCGCCGCACTACAGGAAAGATGTGATTAAGCTAGAGAGGGTGCAGAAAAGATTCACAAGGATGTTGCCTGGTTTGGAGGGCTTGAGTTATAAAGAGAGATTGGATAGGCTGGGTCTGTTTTCCCTGGAGCGAAGGAGGCTGAGAGGGGACATGATAGAGGTATATAAAATTATGAGAGGCATAGATAGGGTAGATAGCCAGAGTCTGTTTCCCATGGTAGGGGTGACTAAAACTAGAGGGCATAGATTTAACGTGAGAGGGAAGAGGTTTAAAGGGTATCAAAGGGATACATTTTTCACACAAAGAATAGTGGGTAGCTGCATTGAGCTGCCTGAGGAGGTGGTGGAGGCAGGAACAGTAGCGACATTTAAGAGGCATCTGGACAGGTACTTGAATGAGCAAGGCATAGAGGGATATGGAATTAATGCAGGCAGGTGGGATTAGTATAGATAGGCATTATGGTCGGCATGGACGCGGTGAGCCGAAGGGCCTGTTTCTATGCTGTCCGACTCTGACTCTATATTAACTGTGTGGGGCAGCCTCGATGAACCAACTGGTGTTTTCCTATCCATCGTTTTACTATGTTGTAAGTAAACATGATCAGGAAGATAATAGTAAGAATTACACTCCTCTCGTTTTTTGTTTTAAATTCATTAAACACTGTTCTAGAATCAGCTGCTTTCAATTAATTTCTAGGCTACATCAGATTAAAAATAGGAGTTTCACTGTCAAGACATCCTCTAAAGTTGCAAATTTAATGGTGTCCTTCATATCTTTTTGCTTAATCAATGTGTATTGGTAATGGCATCATGGCTATTTACTTTGCCATGAATCAGCAGGAGAAGCACAGAAAATAATCTAAGGGCACTTCAACATTGACTGTCACTCTCGCGCTGGCACGCTTAGTAATTTTTCCATGCCATATTCTATGGTATCATTAATTGTCCTGTTTGAGTGATATAGATTGGACAGAATAAAAAGATGTTCGAGTTCATTATCTGCAACATTTTGATTTCTTGTCTGCTGAAACTGCTCATATTCCACGATCACCTTGGAATGCAAAAATAACTCCGGCTTCTTTTCTCTACTGCAAACCATCTTCTTAAACCCTTTTTCCCTGTCCGCTTCACCCTCACCTATAACAATAAGTGCAAGGAGCACATGACCGACTTTGTCAATAAGATCGAGACCATCCAATCAACTGCCTCTGCTGCATCCCTCCCTTCCACTAGCCCACCAGGCCAAACTTCCTCACATCACCCAACTTCGCCCCTGCCTCAGTTCATCTGCTGCTGAAGTCCTCATTCACACCTTCGTTACCTCTAGACTTGACAATTCCAATGCAGTCCTGGCTGGTCTGCCACATTCTACTCTCTATAAAGTGGAGGTCATACAAAATGTTGCTGCCCATGTGATAACTTGCACTGACCTACATTGGCTCCCGGTCAAGCAATATCTTGACTTTAAAATTCTTATCCTTGTTTTCAAATCCCTCCATGACCTCGCTCCTCCCTATCTCTGTAATCTCCTCCAGCCCCACAACCCCCTAAGATATCTGTGCTCCTCTGACTTTGGCCTTTTGTGCATCCCTGATTTTAATTGCTGCACCATCAGTTGCCTAGACCCCAAGCTTTGGAATACCCTCCCTGTACTTCTCTGCCTCTCTACCTTTCTTTCCTTTTTTAAGATGCTCCTTAAAGCCTAACTCTTTGACCAAGCTTTTGGTCATCTGACCTAATATCTCCTTTTGTGGCAGGGTGTCATACTTTGTTTTATAATGCTCCTGTAAAGCACCTTGGGAGATTTTAATTACGATAAAGGCGCTATATAAATATAAGTTGATTAAAGTGAGTTCTGACGGTGAGAAAGCATTTTTAAATTCTTAGTTGCACCATGCAAAAAGAATATCCGACATAGTGTGTGCGTGACATGTAGATCCAGTAGTGGCTGAATGATATTGTAGTTGAAATGCTTAAATTAGTCTGCCCTATCAGCAGTAGATGACACGATAATGCAAAAATCTCTACACATGCATATGGATGAGAAGTTTACCATGGTTTAAAATTAATATCTTGTCTCCCTTTTCTGAAACTACATCTCTTGATAGCTTAGAGAGCAGCATTGAAACTGGAGATTAATAGAGGAGTCAATGACCCGGTTACCAGGACTGCCAGCTTGAAGAAGGGCATTTGGGCTTAGAAGCTTTTCAAAGTGTTGCTAGGGGTCATTAATAGAGAATAAATATAGAAATATAGCACTGTACTAATAGAAAATGTTGGCAGCAATAGTACATAGATTGAAATACAATGGCCAAGTCTCTCTCTGTGCAATTATGGTAGTCAGTGTGATGACTGCAGGGAATATCTTACAAATTATTCACTGTTTCCAAAATGTCAGTGTGTTTCTCGTTGATGGTGTCAGTTGTTTATAATGGGGGGGGGGGGGGGGGGGGGGAGTGGCAGAAAAGAACCTTGAGAAAGAAAAGCTTTTGAACCTAAGGCACTATCAATTATGATCTCAGTTACAACACTATTGTGGTTGCTCTTTGTTTCCTCATTTTGCCCTTGCCCCGAACTGACCAACACCCAACCAATGTGAATCCTATAATGATGTGAATCCGTCTCATGAGTAAGTAAATAATAACCTTTCAAAAGCGGAGAGCTGCTTTGGAGTAGGTTTGTCTTTGGAAATAAATCCAGCATCTGCACTGTGTACACATAGAGCAGAAGCATTCATGAATGGAGATGCCATAGTCTGATTTTTGAGAAGTGATTTCAATAACCAGTACTGCCAGATTCCTTTAACTGACATTTTTAATGGAGTTTGTCTTTTTTGCTCCGCTATTAAAAACATCGTTACAGGATAGGAAGAGGATTTATTTGTGCACAGAAAATGATTAAAGGAAACTAAAAAAAGGTCTTAGGATACAAAGAAGCAATTAGAGAATTAAGTTCTGTACTGTAGTGGTTATGATTCTGGACTAATAATCACAAGCCACAGATTAGTAATGCAGAGATTGAGAGTCCAGATCCCATCATGGTAGTTTGAGAATTTGAATGCAGTTTTTAATCTGGAAACAAAAAGCTGAATTAGGGAAAAGTGAAGATGAAGCTGTTGGCTTGTCACCAAACAACAACTGATGTAGTAATGTTGTTTACGGAAGAAAATCTGCCCTTCTTAGCTAGTCCAAACTATTTGTGACTCCAGTACCACAACAATGTGGTTGATTCTTCACTGCTTCATTGCAATGACCATCTCCAACAAGAGAGAATCTAACCATCTCCCCTTGACATTCAATGGCATTACCATCGCTGAATCCCCCACTATCAACATCCTAGGGGCTGCCATTGACCAGAAACTGAACTGGTGTAGCCATATAAATACCATGGCTGCAAGAGCAGGTCAGAGGCTAGGAATCCTGCAGCAAGTAACTCATCTCCTGACTCCCCAAAGCCTATCCACCATCTACAAGGCACAAGTCAGGAGTGTGATGGAATACTCTCCACTTGCCTGGATGGGTGCAGCTCCAAAAACACTCAAGAAGCACGACACCATCCAGGACAAAGCAGTCCGCTTGATTGGCACCCCATTCGCAAACATTCACTCGCTCCACCACCGATGCACAATGGCAGCAGTGTGTACCATCTACAAGATGCACTGCAGCAACGCACCAAGGCTGCTTAGACAGCACCTTCCAAACCAGTGACCTCGACCAACTGGAAGGACAAGGGCAGCAAATACATGGGAACACCACCACCTGCAAGTTCCCGTTAAAGTCACACACCATCCTGACTTGGAACTATATCGCCGTTCCTTCACTGTCGCTGGGTCAAAATCCTGGAACTCCCTTCCTAACAGCGTTGTGGGTGTACCTACCTCACATGGACTGCAGCAGTTCAAGAAGGCAGCTCACCACCACCTTCTCAAGGGCAATTAGGGATGGGCAATAAATTCTGGCCTAGCCAGTGATGCCCACATCCCATGAATGAATTTTTAAAAATGGTCCAGCAAACCACTTGGTTCAGGGTAAATAGGAATTGACAATAAGCACTGTCCTTGCCAGTGATATCCACATCCTGAGAACAAATTAAAAATTGCTCACAATGTTAAGGCCCACATGACATGTGTTGCATTCTTTGTTGTCGGAGGGATGCATAAAGCATTTAAACTATGAAAGGGCTGGATGTACCCAAGGAATTAAAAGATATACAGTTGGTGGGAGAGTAGACATTTCAAACAGCTGTTTTTTTTCAACTGTACTATGAAAAACCCTTGAAAACAAGTGTTACGAGAATACTTCTACATTTTGTAAAATATGTTAAGAATTATAGTTGAATTATGGACATTGATCTGGAAGCTTGAAGAGATGCTGAACTTTTTTTTTAAGGGAGGTCACCAGAAGGTTTTTGAACACAGGTTGAAAATTACTGAAAGGCACCTGTCTGCAGATAATTACCCAGCAGGTGTTGTTTTTGACTAGGGAAAGATGCTTGCAGAGAAGTGACAAGTCAAGATTTATAGAAGTCAGGAGGCTTATCTCGTGACATTGTTTATGGTTTCGCTTTGGACAGTGAGTTGGTATATGGAAAATTGAGTTAAAAAGACCGTCGGAGTGTAACCTGCTTGGAAGACAGTTGGTTTTTGCCTGCCAAGGAAACCCAGCTCATCGCTTTCTCTCCCTTTGAAAGAAACCCTGCATGTCCAGTGTGTCAGTCTCCTCTTTCCTCCTGTCTTTGAAGAAACCCTGCGTATCACGTGTGGGAACTGAAACCCCTGTTGCCGCATTTCTGCTGTAAGGCCTATTGGAAGCTTCTGTGGCTGCATTTCTTGGGAAGCCTAACCAAACTGATCTTCAATATTGCCTGGAAAGAACTGTTCTAGGAAGATTCCAGTGACCACCATCTATACCCAATGGGGCGCCAAACCAAAACAAAGGACAGCTTTCCATCTCTTTTTTTTCAAGACTGAGCAAGTATTCAGCTGAAGTATTTTTTTTTTGTCCTTTTTTTTTCTGTAACCAAGCTCTAAAAAATTTTTCCGGTTAACCGATGTATGTATATATGTGTGTTTTTGTGAGGGGCTAAGGTAAAAAGGGAATTGTTATACTTCAAACATTTGTGTTTATGCTTTGCTTCATTACTGGTTAAGACTTGTTTTATAATCTGATAATTTTGTTGTTTATTAAAGAAACCTGGTTGGTGTGATCTATTCTGGGAAAAAAGAGTATATGATTGACTGTATCGATAAGTGGGAAAATTTAAATATATGTTGTGACCTGTGGAGAAGTGGAACTAGAATAAACAATGCACTCCTCCCGCCTCGGTCCTAACACCATGGCAGATGGAATCTTTGTGAGAATAATTGGAGAGGATAAAAAGTAGTTAGTAGCTATTAATCGAAAGTGGGCAAAATTATTTAACCTGATGGGAGAGATAAATCTAATAAAAGAAATTAAGAGGATGATATCAGATATCGCACATGGGTTTGAGGTGAGAGAAATGCCACAGTAGACAAGCCGTTAGAAATTGTTTCTTTAACATACCTAAGTGCATAACTTAAATTATATTATCGCGGTTGGAAACCATAAGCTCATGTATTTAAAAAGGCATTTGTAATAATTGTTTTAAAATTCAACCTGAATAATCAGATATAAAACAATGGCATTTTAAAGTCATTTTATGACTTGTTTGACTCTGGAAAAAGTGTAAAAGCAAAATTAGCATTTAGGTTCCAGGTGTTTTCTAAAATCATTTTTCATTTTTATTAAGGCCAATAGTATTTCTGTAATATAATGTGGATAGCTTTAATGGGATTGTATTGCTTTACACACTACATATATCTGTACCTGACATGAAAATAGTTCTTGTTTACTGGCCCATATTTTTCTGCAGTGGGGCAGCTAATAGCATCTGCCATTAGTTAGACTTTCCCTAGCATGTTTAGGTTTTTTACATTTTTTTTTGTGTGTTTGGCAAATTGCTGAACATGTGAGCTGGTAGAATCACAGTGAGGGAAACCAGGCATCTGGCACTTGAGTAGACAGGGCAAGCAACAGTGTATCTACATAACCAATCAGATTGAAGGATCATGAAATTAATAGTGCAAGGACTGGGAAGGAAATGTGAATTGGAGTGGGTGAAATCAAAGTGAACTCGGGGACAAAGAAAAATAGAATTGGAAAGAAAGATTGGATTAAGAGAGACAAAAATAGATAGAAAGGAAAAGGAAAACTGTTTTAAAACATTTGAAGTTTGACATTTTTAAAATATACAACTACATTTAATTCCTGAAGAAATGAGACACCACAGTTTTATTAGTTGATTTTCAGTGCCAGAGAGGTTGATTGACAGTAATTAACACTTAGGCTTGAAATGACAAGGCTTAACTTTCTGCAGTGACTTGAGTCCATATCTACCAGGCAGTTACAGCAACTTAGATATTTAATGCACGTCAGTGGTGAGGCAGACAGCGAAATGCCATTTTCGGGAAGGTAATGACGGAGCAGCACAGCTCAGTCAGTAAATTTTGGATATTGGTAATTAGACACATATCTGCCCCTGCCTGAAGTAGCTATACCATTTGTGCTTAAGTAATATCAAGCACCATTAGCCTCAAAGTCTGGGCTATCCCATACCTCAAATTCATAAAAATATTCATATTTTGAATGCTCAGGACATTTTCACCAGTAATGTTTGTGATATTTTCTTGTTTAGGTAGTGTTTTAATTGCAAACCTCATGATACGATGGACTGAATTTTAACCTAAAAAAAACATGCAGGGAGGGGGGTTAAAATCTCAAAAATCAGTTTTCCAACCCAAACCTGCTTCCAACCCGACCATTTCCAGCTTCAACTGAGGCCAGAAGGTGGGTAGACGACCAAACCAATCCAAGGAGGCCGGTTGCTTCTTTAACAATGATAATGAGACTGCGAGTCTCATTCTCATGCAGGTTTTAAACTTTAACAAAATAAAAACAGAAAATGCTGGAAATACTCAGCAGGTCTGGCAGCAACTGTGGAGAGAGAAACAGAGATAATGGCCTGAATTTTACTCTGGCTCCGCGGCGTGCCCGCTTTCAGTGGCCGCCACCGAGCCCCCGTAATATTACACGCAGGGGCTCATTAGCATCACTGTGACAAGCCGCCCCCGCCCCACCATATTACTTGGGGAGAGGAGGGACACTCGGCTCAGTGAGGAACCATCTGACAGCTGTGCAGCAGGTGCTGAGGCCCAATTTAAAGTGCCCCAGCACCCGCTTCCTGACAGCTGTCAAAGAAATACTTACCTGACTACTGAAGAGTGGGGCTGCTGTCAATCTGGCAGCAAAGCAAAAAGTGCTGGAGAAACTCAGCAGGTCAGGCAGCATCTGTGGAGAGAGAAGCAGAGTTAACTTGACTAAGTTCACAGACCTGAAAGTTAACTGCTTCTCTTTCTTCAGATGTTCCCTGACCTGCTGACTTTCTCCAGCACTTTCTGCTTTACTGCCACATACTTACCCTGCTGTGTCCCAGTGTCCTGTGAAGTTGCGATCCTCTTCTCCCACTCGAGTGTTACATCACTTCTTGTAGGCGTGCTGCACCTGGATGAATAATCTTAATTTTGCACATTCCAGGATGCGGGACTTAAATGTACCATAAAAGGCAAATATACAACAGAAATAAAACCATAATTGAAGAATATTTACATACTATGGGCTTCTAATCATCTGTCTGTGAAAAGCCACAGACTAATACGCATTTGGAATCTGTATTAATTTCTCTGCTAACTGTTATATGAAAAGACATGTAACTGCAATTAAATGATCTTTGTAAGAAAACAGGAAAATATGTTCGTATTCTACATGCATTACCAACTAGTTGAGCCTAGGTAGGTGAACTCTTGAACCACTTCCAGAGTGTGGTCGCCGATATTGATGGATGGAGCATTTCTGACCATGATGTCCCATGATGTCCGTTTTCTTGAGGCTGATGGTGAGGCCAAATTCGTTGCAGGCAGCCGCAAACCTGTTGATGAGATTGTGCAGACACTCTTCAGTGTGAGATGAGAATGCAGCATCGTCAGCAAAGAGAAGTTCCCTGATGAGGACTTTCCGTACTTTGGTCTTCGCTCTTAGACGGGCAAGGTTGAACAACCTGCCACCTGATCTTGCGTGGAGGAAAATTCCTTCTTCTGAAGACTTGAACGCATGTGAGAATTTGGCCTAACCATCATCCTCGAGAAAACAAACATCATGGGACAGGACGTCAGAAATGCTCCATCCATCAATATCGGCGACCACGCTCTGGAAGTGGTTCAAGAGTTCACCTACCTAGGCTCAACTATCACCAGTAACCTGTCTCTCGATGCAGAAATCAACAAGTGCATGGAAAAGGCTCCCACTCCTATGTCCAGACTGGCCAAGAGAGTGTGGGAAAATGGCGCACTGACACGGAACACAAAAGTCCGTGTGTATCAAGCCTGTGTCCTCAGTAACAAAAACAAGAAATGCTGGATTCACTCAGCAGGTCTGGCAGCATCTGTGGAAAGAGAAGCAGAGTTAACGTTTCGGGTCAGTGACCCTTCTTGTGTCCTCAGTATCTTGCTCTACGGCAGCGAGGCCTGGACAACGTATGTCAGCCAAGAGCGATGTCTCAATTCATTCCATCTTCACTGCCTCCAGAGAATCCTTGGCATCAGGTGGCAGGACCGTACCTCCAACACAGAAGTCCTCGAGGCGGCCAACATCCCCAGCTTGTACACACTACTGAGTCAGCGGCGCTTGAGATGCCTTGGCCATGTGAGCTGCATGGAAGATGGCAGGATCCCCAAGGACACATTGTACAGCGAGCTCGCCACTGGTATCAGACCCACCGGCCATCCATGTCTCCACTTTAAAGATGTCTGCAAACGCGACATGAAGTCCTGTGACATTGATCACAAGTCGTGGGAGTCAGTTGCCAGCGATCGGCAGAGCTGGCGGGCAGCCATAAAGGCGGGGCTAAAGTGTGGCGAGTCGAAGAGACTTAGCAGTTGGCAGGAAAAAAATCAAAAGTGCAAGGTGAGAGCCAACTGTGTAACAGCCCCGACAAACAAATTTTTCTGCAGCACCTGTGAAGAGTCTGTCAATCTAGTATTGGCCTTTATAGCCACTCCAGGCGCTGCTCCACAAACCTCTGACCACCTCCAGGCACTTGCCCATTGTCTCTCGAGACAAGGAGGCCAAAGAAGAAGATGATTACCAACTAGAAATATTACACCTATAACTGATCTGCTGCTGCGGAAGCAAAGTATTCGTGAACATGTGTCGATGTGTAACAGTTGAAAAACGGTGACAACAGCACAGATTTCCTCACTAGTCCTGCATTGGTGTTCAAACATGTGCAAGACAAACCTTGCAGCCAAAAGTTAGAGCAGTTACACGGTGCACTCACCTTTGCATTTAAAGGACGACACCAAAAGTTGAGGATGGCAGAGGGTGACCCCACAGTTCAGTGAAGCCTCCTTGCTCACTCTTCTCCAGGCTGTGCAGGCAAGGCAGGAGGGCCTTTTCACCAGCGATAGTCAGAAGAGGCTCTCCTGCCTAAACAAGGCAGCCTAGCTAGAGATGGCAGAGGAGGTGAGTGGCCATGGGGCCATCCAGCACCAAAGGGTCCAATGCTGGAAGGAGATGAACGACCACTCTCCCAGCCAGCCGGGGCCTTCTAGACCTCATACACACAGGGTATGACCGTCAAAGTCATCCACAGCCCAAAGGGCCATCATATCAGCAGCCTTCCTACAGTCAGGATGCTTGTGCAGAAGTGGCATCACGTAGGAAAATCCGTACACATTTCCAAAAAGCATCGTGACACAATTGGGTCTGCATGGGTGACACAATGAAGAAAGGCCGAAACAAAATCGTCTTCACTAACGTGCGTTGCATTTACTGTGTGAATGAAGTGTGCCAGCATGTACTAATCATGGCTCCTCGCATTACATCATTGGCCTTTCAGAACTGCCAATGTATGGAATAACATCATTGCCATGCCAGTATCACTCATTTGCATCTCCACGGATGCAGTAATATGGACAATGGCTCAGTGTGCTGCTGCCAGTAATGATTAGATTAGAGATACAGCACTGAAACAGGCCCTTCGGCCCACCGAGTCTGTGCCGACCATCAACCACCCATTTGTACTAATCCTACACTAATCCCATATTCCTACCAATGGTTGACGCAAAGATGTTGCAGATGCGGACTAATGCACAACAGGTGAACGAGGGTGCTGTGTGGCGTGCAGAGCCCACGGTGGTTCCTATGGCATGGAGAACCTTTGATCAATGAGGAGCTGCCATGCATCCCTAGTTTGCTGCTCGCACTGCATGTGGTGCCTGGATGCTCTCTGTCTTCCCTGCTGTAAGACCTCAGTGTCTTCTTCATCTGTGGATGAGTCCTGCTTATGTCTCTCCTCATCCTGCAAGGCCTCCCTCCCATTGAGTGTGTTGTTGTGCAGAGCACAGCAGACAGTAACGATGCGAGCTATCCTTTCCCGCTCATACTGCAGGCCACCACCCAATCTATCCAGGCAATGGAATCGCATTTTCAGCATGCTGACTGCCTGCTCAATGGTGGCTCTTGTAGCTCTGTGGCTCAGTGAACAGCAACGGCAACTGCGACTGGCGCAGGATGAAGGCATCATGGCAGCTGCCTGGAAAGTGGGCACAGATTGCATGTATCGTTTCTGGTGATCACATACGAGCTGCACATTTAGTGGAAGCCCGTACAGTTTACGTATTCAGCTAGTCGCCTGGCGGGAGCCTTGATTGCCACATGGGTGCATGTGGGAATCCTGCGATGGAGCCAAAACCGGTGGCCCCCTCGGCTTGGCTTCCAGGGTCCGTCTGAAGTGGATACAGTCACCAGCCCTCCAGAACAGGGCATCAGTGACCTCCCTGATGCAGTGGTGCACTACTGACTGTGTGACCCCACAAAGGTCTCCGGTGGGCCCCTGAAATTATGCAGAGGTGTAAAAATTGAGAGCCGCTGTCACTTTGAGTGCCACAGGCATAGGATGCCCCTCAAAGCCCCTGGACTGCAGGTTATCATTCAGCAGGACACAGAGATGTGTCACTGCGCTTCTCGACATCTACAGTCACCTCTGACACTGTTGCTCTGACATCTCCAGGTACGTCCTGCCGGACCTGTAGATACGCGCCGATCTGTAGTGGCGTGCTCTCTTTGGGTGCTGCTGCTCACGACCGGGGGCCTCTATGTGTGCTGCAACTGCCTGTTAGTTTTGCCTGTGGTGCATTTGGATCCTCTCAAGAAGCACATCAATGAATACAGGGTGAACCATCCCCATCTCCGAGTTGCAATTCAACTCGGTTCCTTCAGTTCTTTGAAGGTTCCTGACAAGGCAGCGATTAATGTTGAGTGGTACATCAGGTGCTTTCATGCAGCAGCTATGTGGCATAGCAAGTCATTACCCGTCTTAGATCCCACTAAGTGGCACCGCATGACCACATAAAGATTGTACAAGTTGTATCAAATGGCCCACAAGATACATAAGCTTCACACGCCTACCGACTCTGGGACTCTCCCCACATACAGGGTGACTCGAGTGCCATTGCTCCTTCAATGACAGAGGCAGTCAATGGCACAGAGCTGCCAACCATTATGGAGGGCAGAATCGCAGTGGCTCCCTTCCATTATGCAGAGTGAGACCCCTGAAAACGGACCTTACCTTCATTAGGGAAAACTTCTGCCTCCGATAATTTCTGATTGTGGACGGCATGTGCCGGTCGCCCGTGCAACGTAAAATGCGGAATTGTTCATGGAGAGGCAGCGGGCTGCATAATCTGCAGAGGTAAGTACCGTTTTGAATATGGTAATCCTGCCCTCTTCCCTATCACACACCTTACCTTTTGTTCTGCTTCCACCCCACCCTCCCCACCTTTCGCTTACTCAAAACCTTTTACATTTCTAACTTTTGCCAGTTCTGATCAAAGGTCACAGATCTGAAACGTTAACTCTGTTTCCCTTTCCACAGATGCTGCCTGACCTGCTGAGTTTTTTTCCAGAACATTCTGTTTTTATTTCAGATTTCCAGCATCCGCAGTACGTTGCTTTTATTTTAAACTTTAACAGCTGTCGACCTGGTTCACGAGTGTTAGGGAACCCAGCAGCTTCAGTGAGGTGAGAACTTGGTGGATTCAGGGGGTGAGTGCCTTCACACCTACCTCCTAGATCCAGGTACCTGCCTGTGTAACCTCAGTGATTGGGCACCCCCCCCCCCCCACCCCACCTCCTCCCAAATCCCCTGCCTTCGACATTCCCCCGCCAGACCTCCGATTCCTCCACAGGAGGCCGCCGATTCCCCTCTGCCACCCCCCACCCCCCAACAAACCACCACAGCCAAGCCTCCAATCTGCCTCCACTACCACCAGGCCTTCACTCTGCTGAATCCTGATTTGCAGTTCCCTGTGACTTTCTGATGACCCGACAGGCCAGTAAAAGTTCAGCCCTATGCTGTCTGGGCATTAAAATGCTTGGTAGAGCCAAACCACGGTGCATTCGAACTCCCATTTAATACACTGTGAAGTATAAGGAAATGGTTTTGCGGCTACTGTGCTTTGTGCTCATTCCTTATTTGTCCCATGTTGCTTTGTGAAGACACCAAGTTGGGATAAGACACTTCTCCAGAGGATGTGACTGTGCTGACACATCTCTGAGTAGCTAGTTTGAGAACACCGTTTGCTGAAGTCTGGAAACAAATTGCCGTCCTCTCTCATAATGATATACAGCCAGGGGAGGCCCAAGACAGGCAACAGGTGAGTGAAAAAAAAGCCTTTTTGAAAATTTTGGAAATATAAAAATGTCCCCGGAATTTTGCCTATTCTATCATTAACCTGCTTTGTAGGAAGTGCGTTAAAGTGATGCAAGACATTTTTCTTACTTAATATATTTCTAGATATAGACTGGAGAATCACAGAGGAAAGTTGATTCTGTGCTGCTCCATGCCACCAAGAATGCCTTAAGTTTCATATTAGTTTGTTGCAGCGTGACTACAAAACAATCTGAGCACTTCTGGGATAAGATTCACTATAAGTTTGTGAGAAATCATTACGTTTTTTTTATTTGAGAACAGAAACTGCCAGAAATACTCAGCAAGTCTGGCAGCATCTGTGTAGAAAGAAACAGAGTTGACTGGCTGAATTTTATTGGCGGCGCACTTTGAACTTGGTGGCCTTCCAACACGGAAGCGCTGCCGCTGAACCCCCGCAATATTTTGCGCTGGGGCTCATTTAAATAGACGGGGCAGAGCGACCACCCCCGATGACATAGAGGGGACGGCCACTGCGCCCCCGGCAGCAGCATCCAGCGCCACCACGCAAGCACCAGCGCCATTTTTAAAGGGCTGCAAGCCCTTCGAAGAAATTTTAATATTTAAAGTTAAATTGTGCAGCGTTATGTTTAAAAAATAAATACTGGAGGCCCTTTCCCACCTCCTCCCCCACCCCCCCCCCCCCCCACCCAATGTTTGTTTAAGGGGCATTATCATCTTGAGCTTTATTCCAGACCTGCACTTGCACCCCTTCCCACCATCCCCACAGCAAATAAGATGGTTATTCCCACTGTCCTCTCCTCGGAACTCCAAGCACCTATGAGGTGCGGCTGGCGGCCATAAAATCGGCATGGGACGGCTGCCGGGACCAGGTAAGTTTATTTGCATTTCGTTTTAATTAATTTTAATATGTAAATTAAGGCCCTGCCGCCATGCCGAGGGGTTGGGGGGGGGACCATACCGAGGCCTCACCGCCAGCGGTAAAATGTGGCGGGGACTTCCAGGCGTCTGAGGTCATGGCGGGCCGCTCCCGCAAGTATTTTACAGGACCGCCCCCCCCCACCACAACCCCCGACATCGAGGGGCTACTAAAATTCAGCCCAACATTTCAGGTCTGTGACCCTTCATCAGAACTGTCAAAAGTTAGAAATGTGGCAGCCTTTAAGCAAGTGAAAGGGGGGAGCGGGGCACAAGAAGGAAAAAGTCTGTGATAGGATGGAGGGGTGGGGGGAGAGATTAAATGACAGAGATGTCATGGAACAGAATGCAAATGGAGTGCTAAATAGTTGTAGCAAAAGATAAAGCACGAGTCCAGAGAGAGTGCTAATGGCAGAATGATGAATAGCTCTGTACAAAGTTTTTTTTCCTATCACTCTATTTTTGTCCTGTCTGCTTGTCATATCTGTCTGCCATTCTCAGATGATTCCTGTTATACTTTGCATATCAGATTTACCTCCCACTGATTCCTCCTAGCAATGGCTTTGTGCTGTACTGCCACTCGCTTGAGGCCTACTCAAATGTAGCCTCTCACTCACTTGTCCCTGCTCCCTGTTGTCTTTACCTTGACCTCCAATATCCTGCTCGCCTTCCAGCTTTGTTTCCTTTAAATCTCTATTTTGCATATTCCAGAACAATCTTTTTCTTCACATTTTCATAGGATTATCAGATCTGACAATCAAGGCTCTTAATAAATTATATAACAGTGATTTGCTGTTTTACTTCATATTATTGATGACAACACTTACGACAACTCTTAGGATAGCAGGACTGGCGAGATCTAGGTTCTTGCCTCCTATATTTCTGCTTGTTGGAACCTGCTCAGTTTAATTTGGTTTCTGTGGCTCCTGTTGCATCTGAATACATCTGACTGGTTTCCCTTGTGATTTGCTGCTGATATAGATAATAAGATCCAGGTCCCATTGTCAACTGAAATGTTATGTTTGCATGGAGAAAAGGGGGACAAAAAGAAAAACAAGTAGGTGTTTTTCCTCTTCATGCAGTGGAGGGAAGGTACTTTGTTTTATTTTTATTCATTCATGGGATGTGGGCGACGCTGGCCAGGCCAGCATTTATTGCCCATCCCTAATTGCTCTTGAGAAGGTGGTGGTGAGCTGCTGCCTTGAACCGCTGCAGTCCATTTGGGGTAGGTATACATCTGTTAGGAAGGGAGTTCCAGGATTTTGACCCAGCAACAGTGAAGGAACGGCGATATAGTTCCAAGTCAGGATGGTGTGTGACTTGGACGGGAACTTGTAGGTGGTGGTGTTCCCATGCATTAGCTGCCCTTGTCCTTCTAGTTGGTAGAGGTTGTGGATTTGGAAGGTGCTGTCTAAGGAGCCTTGGTGCATTGCTGCAGTGCATCTTGTAGATGGTACACACTGCTGCCACTGTGCGTCGGTGGTGGAGGGAGTGAATGTTTGTAGATGGGGTGCCAATCAAGCGGGCTGCTTTCTCCTGGATGGTGTCGAGCTTCTTGAGTTGTTGGAGCTGCACCCATCCAGGCAAGTGGAGAGTATTCCATCACACTCCTGACTTGTGTCTTGTAGATGGTGGACAGGCTTTGGGGAGTCAGGAGGTGAGTTACTCGCCTCAGGATTCCTAGCCTGTGACCTGCTCTTGTAGCCACAGTATTTTAATGGCTACTCCAGTTCAGTTTTTGGTCAATGGTAACCCCTAGGATGTTGATAGTGGGGGATTCAGCGATGGTAATGCCACCGAATGTCAAGGGGAGAAGGTTAGATTCCCTCTTGTTGGAGATGGTCATTGCCTGGCACTTGTGTGGCGTGAATGTTACTTGCCACTTATCAGCCCAAGCCTGGATATTGTCCAGGTCTTGCTGCATTTCTACACGAACCGCTTCAGTATCTGAGGAGTCACGAATGGTGCTAAACATTGTGCAATCATCCGCGAACATCCCCACTTCTGACCTTATGATTGAAGGAAGGTGATTGATGAAGCAGCTGAAGATGGTTGGGCCTGGGACACTACCCTGAGGAACTCCTGCAGTGATGTCCTGGAGCTCAGATGATTGACCTCCAACAACCACAACCATCTTCCTTTGCGCTAGGTATGACTCCAGCCAGCGGAGGCTTTTCCCCCTGATTCCCATTGACCTCAGTTTTGCTAGGACTCCTTGATGCCATACTCGGTCAAATGCTGCCTTGCTGTCAAGGGCAGTCACTCTAACCTCACCTCTTGAGTTCAGGTGATTTCAATACCTAAACGCAAAAGGGTGATTTTTATATCTGTTGTAGAAAATGATGAAATCAATCAAGTGTTATTAGATATTTTCATTTTCAAAATTTTAAGTATTGGACTTTTAACATCATTTATAATTTAATATACTTTACTGAAAATTTTAACAGGGGCATACTTTCCACCTATCCAAGTGAATGAATTTAGTTTTCCTCCTGCATACATTTTCTGCAGCACCATATGTTCCTGCTCATGACCTTTGATTATTAAAAAAAATCCCTGTCTGCAAGGACACAAAGTTCTGAATCCTTTTATACATTTCCATTTCATGAAGTCCTCAGACTTTTCCGAGTGTACCTGTTACTGCACCCTTAGTTTGGCAATTTTCTAGTGTTATTTCTTCCAATTTTCAGGCTGAACATGAAGAACATTTTGTTAGAAAAGAAAGAGTTGCATTCATATGGTGCTATGATGTCGTTTATCTCATAAAAGTATTCAGCCAGAGCATTTTGGAGTATACTCATAATAAAAGCCATCAGTCACTTTTCGCAGTAGCTGCTACAGCAATCTTGTGGTCATCTTGATTACATTTCCTGCTCAGAGGAAGATGTTACGCCTTGCTTCTGACAAGAAAATTGTAGCAAAAGCATAGTTATGCATGAAAATTGTGTGATAAGTAGGCTTGAATAATAAACAAAAGGTGGCTTTGGTCTTTCTTATGAATAAAAAGGTCTGCGAATTTCAGAAAGAAGTGGAAAGTTGCAACGAAATATTTGGAATTCACAGAATCACCTTTTCATGACTGTTAAACTGGAACAATTAGATATTTATCTAAAAGGCAATGTGGGTACATTGAGCAGGCTCGAGGGGCTTAATGACCTATTCCTGTTCCTCGGGAGGAAAATTAACACACAAAATTGTGGAAAATGCTCGCCTGAATTCCTGATTTGTGGGTGTGCTGTTTTATAAATAGTTAATCTCCTGTGATCTTGCTTACAGACATAAATTTTTAAAATATCTGTTTTTGTAGTTTTCCCTGTCTCTAACTAAATCTTATCATCACCCTTTCTGTCTGTCTTCCATTTTTCTTGTCTTCCTCTTTTGTCTTTGTATGGCACACATTCTATATGTATCAGATTTTTTTCCTGTCTTTCTGTCTCTCTTCATCTCTCTCATTCATTGACACTCCTGTTCTCATCGTTTGCTTATCAAGGCTCATTGTTTCTGCTGTATTGCCTTTCAAGGATACTGTTGTGTTTGTGAACTCAGCTGAATGATTAAGAATGAAATGATGCATCTTCTGATGTGATACTAAGCCTCTTGTAGTGAGCAACTCATCGACTCCTTCCTTAGTTTTGCCTTTGCTTCTCCAATTGAAATTTTTCATGATTCACTTCATCTTCTCCCTTTTCCCTTCTCCCAAATGGCAGCTTCTACCAACAATCCGAGCAGTACATTCAGGTGGATTCTGTCTGTTCCAGGAACCTCCTTGAAGTTGCAGATGCCACAAGCCAGGAAGCCCAGATGAAAGGTGTTCGAGGGCTCAGTGAAGAAGTGGAATGTAGCCATGGAGATGAAGAGTAGAGACATTTGGATGCCCACGGAAGCTGTGGCCACCATGGAACTGTTGCTAATGTTGTTTGGTTTTTGTGGAGTTTAGGGGGGGTTGGGTTTGATTGAGGGAGATTGTGGGAGCATTTCAGCCCTGGAGTGGTCATGGGGGCAGAGGGGTTAGGACCAGTCAGCAGACAGGGTGATATGCCAATCAATGGTTGAGCTTCAAAGAAGTATTGGATCTGGGATCTACTTTCATAAAATGGTCAGATGACGATCAACAATTATCAGAGTAAGATTAAATACCTTATTGTTAACATGAAGGATTAGTGTTTTTAAAATGCTATGCACATGATCTGAGGGTTATCTTTAAAGTGGGAATTAAATTTGTACTAATGCGAAATGCATATTTAAATGCAAGTGTTTCATAAAATGGGGAATATTTCTCAACCATTATGCAAATATTTGTGGGCGACTTCGTAGGAACACTCATGGCAGTCAACTTTTAAAAATAATATACAACAATATACTTGCAACTCAGTGAATCATTTTAAATTCTGCCTGCTTGATAAATATGTATCTGAAAATAATTCGAAATATTTGAATGAAATTTAGGCATGAAATAGCTTGTACTTTATGACATCTGTCAAGCTAACAGCCTCTATTTGTTTCCTGCTGACGTCACTTCATGAATGCTATTGTCTGCTGTTGCCAATTAGTAGCCAATGGTTACCGATTTTTTTCTCTCACATCTGACAGCTCTTCAGCCAATTAAGGCTAATGTTTTATTTAGAGAGAATCATTTTTAATGGACATGAATTAGTTTTTGTCAGAAATGTGATTGTTATTTGTATCTGTAAAACTAAACATTTTCAGTGTTTTCCTTCCAATAGACAGGCACTGAATATATATACCTTTTGAGTAGAGTGCTCTGATTTCTACAAATTCCAATCATCTGTAATATTAAAACTTTTAAAAATGTATAGAGAAAGATTAGATGCCTTCATTTAGCTTCACGCAGCATAAATGTAACTCAGTGGCACACAAGGAATATCCATAATGCCTTTCAGCACACTCACAGCTATAATTTTAGTTTATGTCAACAAATATTTTTACAGCCCATTCCTAAATTACAATAAACATTTAAGTGGAAAACCAGGGTTCAGTCTTCTGGCAGAGAATGGTTTATTTTGAATTGGAGATCAATTTTTTTTGGATGATTACATATTTAGATTCCTCAGGCAATAGAAAATGCTTTACGAGTGGCAATTTTGATCTTGCAAAATAAGATTGGATATGCCAGAGTGTGTATGAAGGTCTTTTTATATTGGTTGCTTGAAGGTATTCTCAATCGTTTTTTGATCGGTATTTTGACATGTATCCTTAAAATGGAGAATTATGAGAATGACTGCCAGGGAGTTATCCATAGATTGATAGCTTAAATATTAATAAATACCCAAGACTGATCACATGAAGAATCATTCACAGTGGGATTGTGTGGAGAATAAACAGATACTTGGGAATAACCGCATGGACAAGTATGAATAGAATGATTACATATTGGCAGAAATTGCATGGAAATGATTCACATACTTGGGAGTTAATAGCAGACAATAAACCAAATGAAGGACTCTGGTGATGTCATAAGTCATGGAAATGAAGCTGAATGGTTTATTACCATCCCTTGGAGTCCTGAGATTTAGATTATACCCTTGGGTCTATTATTTATGATATCCACAGTATTTAAATGTTGTGCATTTTTTTTTCCTCCCATCAGTTTGCTGCTGCAGCAACTGTTCACCCAGATGTCAATTGCCAGTTTACTTGTGATGACATTTATACAGGAGAATCAATAATTATGGTATAATTGTCGTAGTTTTACTGAGGAAAATAATCTGCAGATGTTTACTGGGGAAGTCTGTATGCAATATCAGCAAGGATCAGCAAATATAGCGGTTATTGGAGTTGAGTGAAAGATGTGCAGAATTCACTCAAGCTTGCAACCGTTGTCAGTTTTGGGTCTTTTCTACACTAATAAACTAACTACTGTACTCACAGATCGTGGGTAAGTTTACTTCAGTTTCTTCTGTCTAAAGTAGTATCGGATAAGTAAAATCTTCAGATCATGTAGACATTTTCAAGTTGATATGAGAAAATTAATAATTTTTTAAGTAGTGCAAAATTTTGCAACCTTGCCTTTTTGATTTTATTTAATCCAGTCACTCCTGGTCCTTACAGCACCAGAACAATTTAAAGGACCATATATTTGACTAAGTTTTTAAGTGAATTATATGCTTACCTCTCCAAGGTCCTTTTTTTAAAAAAAATGCATAGTTTCTTTTATGTCAACAGCTTCTGAAGAAAAAAAGTTGACATTATGACCTGAAAATAAACCAGGAACGTGGGATGAACTAATAAATGAAATTAGTCTTTAAAAAATTAAAATTGATGAAACCTCTTTATTCAAATAGTGGAATATTCTGCCGGACTAGATACTAGGAACAAAAGCACTCGGATTCAAACTGCGCCTTAGTATTGTGTTGGGAGAGGTTATGTACTAGGAGATGAGCTTCAGTGGACCAAATGGCTTTTCTTGACCATGACTTTTCCTATGTAATATATCAGATATTTGCAAAGGTGAATTGTTGGTAAAATCACAATGTTAGTGATTTTACTGCCAAAGTCAGTTAAAGCATAGAATACCTTAAACTGGCAAGTAAAAGTAAAACTATAGAAAAACTGTTATACAGACACGGGTGAGACCTGACTGACCACCTGCTTTGGCTTTTTAGGTATAATACTGTTTGAAATGGAGCCTCTCATTGCAGCTATCAATCAGAAAATAAAAGGTTATTTTTTTGACAGATCCTCATTTTAAAAAAAACATGCCTAGTTACTCACATAAAAACCAGATTCACTGAATATCAAAAGAGAGAATTTGGAATGGGACCAGACAAACCCAATAGGAGCTATTCTAAAACTTGTTTGCAGAGTGCTGCAACACACGTATAGATGTGAATGTGTGTGTGTGAACATCTGCTCCTGAAGGCTGCTGGAAGGTTCCACGGGAGCTGACAGCCTTCAGTAGCACGTCCAAATGACCATCCTTAATGTATGAGCCTCGACATTAAGTGGCAGCAAACTACATGTTTACACAGGGCATTATAGGTGAGCCTGACCTCACCTCACCTCCCAACGTAATCACTTCCAACAGCGATTACTGGTCAGCAGACAGGAACATGAGCCCTGACTATTTTTTCCTTTCCCTAATGCAATAAAAATTAGGTAAATTGTAACAGCTCCACCACCACCTGACAAGCCAGACTGGAGATTGAATTGAAAGCTAATTAATATGACACCACTATATTAGCCAGCTGATCCACTGGAGGAATTTTTAATGGCTATGCTTGTTCAGCAATTGTAATGGTGCATGAATATATTTTCATACTATCTCTTGTTGAATTGTGGAAAGGTATCTCGTAGTGTTTAGATTTTGCCCTTCCAAAATTGGATTGTGACTGGGGATAGCATATTGCACTATATAATGGTCACTGGTGGTAGGGGCAATTTGAGGTGATGAACTAGGAATATCACAAGTGTATTTGCACAACATTAAAGCATACAATCTGAAGCAGTGTTGTGATTAGTGTGAGGTGGAGAGGAAAATGTTCAAACACCACCCGAAATTTCTGTACTTAAAAAAAAATTAAAAAAAATTGACCCACTATTCCTTTGGATCACTTTGATGGAACACAGAAACGACAGATGGTCTTCCAGAGCTAGTCACTTCTGTTATTTGAGCAGTGAAAACCAATTAGTTTTGGCTTGCCCTTATAAATGTTCACAGGGATATTGCAGTGAATAGCAGCAAACTTAATCAATAGGCTAGCAACACATAACCATTAGTTGGACTTCTTGCTTGAGAGCTTTTGTCTGACAAACCGCATTTTTCCTTTTGCATTTGCTATAGTTGGATTACGAGAGGTAAGGATGTTTCTAATCGGATCTCATTCTTAATCTCCTACTTAAACTATGGACCTTTTGTAGGAGTTTTGTTTGGTCTTGGAAGCTCGAATCCAAACAACCCCTGAAAAATAATCTTGCCAATACCACTGCAAATTTTCCTACTGTATATTGGTACTAATAAACTAAATAGGCCAGCGAACAGGACTGTTGCCGCATGGGTGGAAATACCACCTGCTGCAATCCCAATATTCTCCTGGCAACACATGAAGTAAACCTGGCAGATGGTATTTTTTTTTTACACACTGGGTAGGAACACAAACATTATTATACATACAAAATGCATTTTTATGTAATTTGGGAAAAGGGAGGTTTGCCGACGATATAAATCCTGAGAGAAAATGTGTTAAATGTTTCCAAGGAATTATTGCCTATGCAGCAGTGTTTCAATCTTAGTGAATGGTGATGCAACATGCAGATTTTTGTGCTATGGTTTGAAACAGATTTCACACTTTCACACGACAATGTTTTAAGAATATTTTCAAATTCTTTTGCGGTGTCATGCTGAAATTACAATAGTTATTATGTCAAGAGATTTGTTAACATTCGGAAGGCATTTTCACTGGTTTCAGGACTTTTTATGCAAAATTGAAGTTCTTGAGTAGCAAACTGTGGTAAGCATAGAAATTCATGCCATTTGAGAGAATGATATACCACAACAAAGTATCTGCCCAGATAATAGAATATTGAAGGAAATGGTCTCATGCTGATTTGGGGAAATCTTTGCTTGTTTCTTCAGTCAGGTATTATTTTCTTGCAATCCCCTTTTAGTTTCTTCATGCCATGTACCATTTGGGTGGGAAAAGTGACATGTTCTCAGGTATCCAACCAGTGCTGCTGTTTAGATGGCCATTGGGAGGTATGAAAGTAGTCCAGGTTGACCCGACCTCCCATTTTACATTGTTACCTTTAGGAAATGCTTGGTCTCCATTTGGCACTTTCATCTGATGATAGACAGGAAACCTGGATCTCATGAGGTGAAGAATCATGGACATATGAGCACAGAGCCTAAGGAGAGATTGAGGGGTGCGGGGGGCGTTGGCATTTGCTCTCTAAGCATTTCGGCATGGATTATGCCCTCAGCTTCAAACCCTGTAACTGCTGTTGATGTTGCCTCCATCCCACCCTGACCCTGTGCACACAATTACACCTCTAGGTTATAATACATGGCAGTATAGCATAGATGTGATGTACTACGATGCCAATCTGATCAGATTTTAAAATACAACTAGTGAATCTTCTGCGGCACTGTTTATGGAGAAAGAAAGTGGGGCTGAGTGCAAGGCAAATAGAGACTGGCGTAGCTATGCTGGGGAAGAAGCAACAAGTTGGGGTTGGAACCAGGGGTGAGCAGGTGGAAGGGGCCCTAACCTGAGTAGGGTTCAGGGGGTGCTAGTGAGAGATTAGTGGGGTAGTGTTGGGTAGGGTTGGTGGCCAGTCGGTGTGCTGGGAATACTCGGTGGGCTTGTGGAGGACTTTGAATTGGCTGGCCTCTGGCAATAGTCATAACAGGGAGGAGGTGAAGCAAAGACTAACTTGGAAGGGGGAACACTCCAGGAGAAATATGAACACTGGGCGAAATCAGAAGGGTTGTGGATCATTGAAGTCTGGGAAGTGATGGTGGGGTTATTGTTGTACTTGAGGGGCTAGAAGTGCATACCAGCGAGTGGCTGGGAACACTAAATAGTAAATGACTCCAGCAAGCCAGGAATGACTGCATGGGTAAGTTGGACCACTGCAGGAAGCACAGGGAAGACAAACCTCTTAGATTTCAGCATAGACATGGGTAGATCTAAGCTGAAAGTTTAGGGCTTGCCATGATTCAGATGATTGCAATCGGGAGGAACTAAATCATTTGAAGAAAAAAAGATGCCAACCCAATTATAGATGCTGTTGCCAAATGAAGCCAAGGCAGGAGTAGGCCTCTCCAACAAAACATTTTCAAAAGACTTACAATATCTTACAGTCAACTGTGCCGGGAAGAATAAGCATTTTATTAAGAACCACATTGCTTTATGTTAAAAATGTTACTTTTACCAGTATGGGTTGGGATGGGGTGGCAGTGGAACTCAAAGGATTTGATTGTCTGCTACCCATTACTTGCCAGTTCAGGATTGGTAGTTAATTGTTTTTGTGATTCAATGGATCCATTCTCATTACAGCCAATCACAATTTTTTGATCTTTCAGATCTGGCACCATTGATGCACCAGACACATGTTTTAGTTATCTGGATGTTGTATGTGGGGTTTCTACTGAAATGTTTAACAAATTTCTATATAAGCACCATTGTCCGCGCTTATCGCTTGTATGATTTGTGAAATCCTGCCTATAATGAACAGTTTGAAAAGTTTTGATTTAAATCCATTTCAACTTTATGGCATTAACAGTTATCATAAAATAGAACCTGCTTATAATGTTATATGTAAGCAGCACTGCCATGCAATTCTGGATATCTACATTGATCCTGTTTCCCATTTAGAGGCCTTCTGTCTTATTTATCTGCCCTTTTGGGCTAGATCTCTGCCTCCTGTCTTTTCATATTAACACATCAATTTACATCAAGGCAATTGGGTGTAAGAAATTTTAAGTGTGATTCTTGGCAATTCAGGAATATAGGTTCTGAGACCATTCATGTATAAGCTGCAACTTTGACCCCTAAAGAAAATGTCCTTAAATTGAATCAGTAAATTGAGTCATTCATTTTCCAATGGCTTTTTGAGTCACTCTATCGTGACCAAAAAGGAGATTGTAATTGTAAATGCATATTAATTCCTCTGATACCTGAAGGGGCTTGTGTCTTCATGTTACTGGCAGACATATAAAATACAAACACAGTCAACCCTATACTGCACTAGCACCGACATATAAAATTATAAGAAAATATTTATTATGGCAAACTGGTGTTTGGTAAGTTAAGGATTGCGATTCTACACATTTTATGGGCCTCATCAAGGTGAGGGATGTCAATGCTAGGGAAAGGAATTCTGTAATTTTTGGTAGACATTGTGACATTTGGGGCTGAATTTTATTAGCGCGCCGCACATCACAACGGCACGCTTCGAACTTGGCGGCCTTCCGACACTGAAGCGCTGCCGCTGAACACCCGTGGTATCTCACGTGGGGGGCTCATTTAAATGGAGGGGGCGGAGCAGCCGCCCCTGATGATGTAGAGGGGGCGGTCGGTCCATCCCCAGCAATGGCGCCGGCGCCACTTTTAAAGGGCTTCAAGCCCTTAGCATAAATTTGAAATTTTAAAGGTTTAACACTGGACATTTTATTGAAAATAAAATATGAAAGGCTGGAGGCCCTTTCACAGCCCCCACAATGGTTGTTTTGTTAGCTGATATAAAAAAAAAAATCAGTTTCACTCCCAACTTGAACTTTCTCCCCCAACCCCTGCCCACCATCCCCACAGCCAATAAGAATTGTTTTTCCCACTCCCCACCCCCCCCCCCCCCAACCCTGATAATTTCAATCCCCCCCCCTCTGCACCACTGTCTCACCTCGGAACTCAATGGAGTTCCAAAGGCACACGGGTAGCGGCTGGCAGCCATAAAATCGAAGTGGGATGGCCGCCAGGACCAGGCAAGTTAATTAGCATATTGTTTTAATTAATTTAAATATTTAAATGAAGGCCCCGCCGTCAAGCGGTGTGGTGGCCGCACCGAGGTCTGGCCACCGCCGGTAATATGCGGCGGGGCCTTCTCGGCGTCGGGGGTTGAGGCGGGCCTCTCCTGGCAGCATATTGTGGGCCCCCCTGCCACGACCCCCATTGGTAAAATTCAGCACTTGCTGTTGCCACGACAGATTGGGAAGATATACTCAGCCTAATAACGCTTTAATCCCAATAGCAGCAGAGTACTGCACCAGTAACATTTTTCCACTTCCCACATCGACTGATTTTATGGCTCCAAGTGAAGAATATATTTGTGCTGAAATCGAGGTAGTTTTAAGCTGTGAATCTACATATATTCAGAACTGGATTAAAACTGTTTAAACCAATTTCACATGGGACCATCCCAGGCAGAAGCAGAGAAGGAAATGTCTTTACTACATTGCTGACTAAATTCAAAGGTGCCCAGGTGTGGAAGACAAGTGGGCTATCCAGAAGCAGCACCCGTCTTTTCTCCTTCATGACTAGCGACATGTTTAATATTTTCCTGAAAATACAATAGAATCCCATATAAACATAAAAAGATAAAGCTGTGAAAAGACCATCATGCCCTCCAATCCAGTCAGCCATCTACATCATTCAATCATCATGGTATCCTTTGGGACTGGCAAAAAAAAAAACCTGCACCTAATTCAGGAAAATCTCCAGGAAATTCTTCCATGCTCCTCAAGGCAAATCTGATTGCACTAGCCCATGCCTTTTATAAACACAAGTAACTAGTGACTTGGCTCCCTTGTAAACCTAAAAGGATATGGTGGACAACTGGTTTAGCCATCCACTTCCTCCTAAAAATGCATACTATTCCAGATCATTCTAGAATGCAAAGGTAATCCCCAGCTTCTTTTCACTACTGCAAGCTGTCATCTTAAACCCCTCTCCCCTGTCCCCTCCACCCTCACCTCCAAATGGATATACAATGCGCACAGACCCTAGGAGAGGTGAGGAGGGGGTGTCTCATAGACATTTTTGTCATTAAGATAGTGACTATCCAATCAGCTGCCTCTGCCACATCTCTCCCTTCCACTAGTCCACCAGGCCAAACTTCCTATAATACTCCTCCCCCACCCTAGCCCTGAACTCACATCTTTCTCTAGTTTTTCTCTCATCTCTCCCCATGCCCTCTCTGAAATCTTGTCCATGCGACCCACCTCCTGCTCTCTATTTCCACTAAGCTGCTGACCACGATCTTCAGCTCCTCGTCCCCATCTTAGCCGAAATTGTTAATGGTTCTCTCTCTTCAGGTGTTCTCTTCCTTAAATCTGCTGTCATCACCCTCTCCTCAAAAAACCAACAATGACCCCACTGTCCTTGCAAACTACCACCCCTTCTCCAATCTCCCTTTCCTCTCCAAAGTCCTTGAATGTGCTGTCACCTCCCAAATTCATTCCCACCTTTCCCTGAACTCCATGTTTGAATCCCTCCAACCAGGTTTCCGCCCCTGCCACAGTACTTAAACGGCTCTTATCAAAGTCACAAATGACATCTGATGTGACTGTGACAAAGGTAAGCTTTCTTTCCTTGTCCTTCTCAACCTGTCTGCAGCCTTTGACACAGTTGCTCACACCATTCTCCTCAAATGCCTCTCTATTGTTGTCCAGCTGGTTGGGGCTGCTCTCACCTGGTTCCATTCTTATCTCTCTCAATTACTTCTGGTGTCCTCCTAGGATCTATCCATGACTCCCATATTTTCCTCAGCATGCCACCCCTTGGCAACATCATCCAAAAGCACAGCATTAGTTTTCACGTGTACGCTGACAATACCCAGATCTATCTCCCCACCCTCTCTCTTGACTCCTCTGCCATTGTTAAATTATCAGACTGATTATCTGACATCCAGTACTGGATGAGCAGAAATTTCCTCCCAATTACATATTGGGAAGATTGAAGTCATGGTTTTCGGTCCCTAGCTATCAACTCCATCACTCTCCCTGGCAACAGTCTAAGACTAAATCAGTCTGTGCACAATTTTGGTGTCATATTTGGCCCCAAATTTCCATCGCTCAACTTCACCCCAGTGTTACGGACAGGTGGTAAGGGTTGTGTGTGGTTCCCACTGTTCACCTCCCAATTGACCATAGTAATTGTTTTTGTTAACAGGGTTTTAATCCCTTGTGTTTTATTTATCAAATAAACAGACAGTGGCACATTTTCTTGTAGGTTTAAAAGCATAAGATTAACTATTTATTGAATAATATGCATTCTTCAAAATGTCCGCAACACCACTCAAGCACATATTCACTCTCTCATGCACTCTCGAGAAGATAGATAGAAAGTCAAGGGTAAGATTTCAAGGTGTGATATGTGTTTGTGGTTTACAGTAAACCTGTTGAATCTTCTAACTAGGACAGTCTCTTTTAAAGATGCATGCCTGGGTGTTTGTAGTCTTGAACTTGTTGAGGTGCAGTGGTTAAGATTTTGGACTGGAGGTGGTGGTCACTTTCAGCTCTCTGCTGCACGAAGTTGAAATGTAGAATTATCAGCAGGACTGCTGCTTCCTCTTTAGGCTGGATCTTGCCACAGCCCCTGGTGGGACTGCCTTTTCTGTGATGTTGCTGTGATCTCTTACTCTCTCTCCAGAGTGTTACCTTTTGAAGTCAAAAACCCATCAAATTAGAGTCTCTGTTAGTTGACACCTGGCCTTCTCCCCTGGCGTGCCCACACAATGGACCAGGATGTGGAATCCATGGCTATCTATTAATGTTTGAATGGGTACTATTCTGTTATGATGTGTCTACTTCACACCTTCTTTGTCTCAGAAGAAACCCATTCAATTCAGGAATGTCTTTTGATGGTTCCAGGATGGGTGTAGTTGGCACATCTCTGTCTGGAATGTATCCTTTTGTCCTTTTGAGACAGTGAAGCAGTGTTTGAATGCACAGGCCAGGTTATCTGACCTTTGGTGGCCATTTTACAACACATTGTCCACTTTTTTTTACAGGAGAAGTCAATTTCAAAGAGTCCATATTGAATAAGTTTGTATCTTAAAAGTAGGAATATGATACTTCTTTACTGGGCATGACACCTCCAGACTTGAATATTCCAATGACAGCCTGGCTGGTCTCCCACATTCTATCCTTCATAAACTTGTCATCCAAAACTCGGCTGCCGATCTCTTACCAAGTCCCATTTCCCCTATCACTCCTGTGCTCACCGACCTACATTGGTTCCTGGTCAAGCAATGCCTTGATTTTTAAAATTCTCATCCTTGTTTCCAAATCCCTCCATGGACTCACCCCTCCCTTGGTTGAGGGCCTCTTGAGCACCCCACTGTTGTGGGATCACCTTAAGAGCTGTAAGTGAAGATCACCAGAGGAAATGATCTCGTGTCACACATGACCAGGGAGTTATGGGTGTAGTCTGACAGAGTGTGATAAATGTGGCTTGTGCAGTAACTGTTTGTTTGTATCTGTGTATGTATACATCGATATATATGTTCCAGATAAGTTATAACAAAAACCACATTTCTGTGGATATTACTTGTTGTCCTGTGGATCATACAATAGTTCACATACCAAAGGGACAAGTAATATTACATGGTGACAACATTTGCGATATATTGTTTCTGAAGACCACCAAATATTACATTGTGGCAACGTTTGATTTTTTTTTTCTGAAGAACAAACCAAGTGAGAACAAAGAACAGTTAATTGCCTGACTGGAGTAGCTGAAGATCTGACAGAAAAGCAGTTAGCAGGAGACCACAACACAGCAGCAAGCTAGACCACAGACAGGACCCCGGAAAGTGTTGAAACTCTGAGTACAGTAGGTAATTTACCAGGAGATCAGAGCTTTCACCTAATCTGGCAGTGGGTAGAAAAACATGAGCATTAGTAGTACTGCCATAACTGTTGCAGTTTTTTTTTTGCTTTGTGGGTGGGGTTAAAGCTCAAAAGAGAAGTAAGAACTCAACAGCACCATTGGAGGTCAACAGCACATTGAGAAAGACTGGTTGTGGCAGCTACCAGTACTGCAATCTGAAGCTGGCTCCAGAGGGGGAAAAATCTGTTTAAAAAAGCAAGATATTCTCACTCTTAAAAAGTAGCCCTGCAAAAAATGAATCTGTATAAACAAGAAAAAAAAGTATGCCTGTGAAAAAGAAAACCTGTACAAAGTCCTATATTTATATTTTTAAAAAGCAGGATCATTAAGCCAATGGCTTTCAGATATCCAGTTATAGTTTGGAATGTGTCGCAAATAGTGTCTGAATTTAAATTGTTTTGACAATGAATGGAACTGTGTTTCCTGGATTAAGAAGTGAGGGAAAAAGAACCTGACCTGAACCCAACCGAACCACAGTGGACCAGAGCCCGACCCGGTCCGACTTCCTCCAGTTTTGCCCCGAGCCTGACCCTACCCGAGCCTGACCCCGACTCAACCCAACCGAACACCGACCCGACTATCCCTTTACTTACCTTCCTGACACCGAACCTGCAGGAAGCTGCAGCGCATGCATGATGACGTCATAGTGACGTCACTCACTCACTGCGCAGACTCCGTTTCGTCCCGGACTCCCAGCTCAGGTAAGTTTCTTAATTTCAATACTTACCAGCAGAGCACTTACCCTGTGTGTCCGACCCGACCCGGACTCGGCCCAACCTGGACTTGGCTCGACCCGACCCAAGCCCGAAAGCTGGACCCGGAAGCGGGGCTTGACCTGACCCGAATCCGACACATGTCGTCGGGTCCCCTCAGGTTTGAGTCAGGTAGCAGGCCTTTAGCCTGCAATAGATCAACACATCAGGATTGTCAGCTGAGGATCCTAGCAAACTAGGCACTTTCCTGGAGCAACAACTGAAAGTAAAAGTCAATGTCCGAGTACATAAGCTTGAGCTTATGACCTACCGCCAAAGGCAAGATGAGTCCATTCACTAGTTTGTTACAAAGTGCCAAGGCAAAGCTCAGAAATGTGACTTCAGAGATATTGAATTGCCGGAATGAGTTATAGAGCTAGTGATCACATCTACCCCAATAGAGGCCTTTCAAAAAAATCTGCTAGTAAAGGACAAAGGGTACACCATAGATGCACTACTTAATGATGGAAGGAAATTTGAAGCCATCATGGCTGGTGCGCCAACAGTTACAAGCATTGGGGGTGGCTACAACAATTGGCATGGTAACCAAGGCTCAGAAGCCTGCCACGCCTTGTGGCAAATGTGGCCTGACTCACCCAATTCACAGTTGTCCAGTGTACCAGGATCAGTGCAAAGCTTGTGGTATGCGAGGACATTAGACAAGGCAGTGCAGAAGGCTGAGCTCAGATACTGCACGCAGGAATGGTGGCTGATCACATGCAGAGAGAACATCTGCAAGAAAGGAGGCCAATGGTAACAAGAGGTATGCCAACACACAACAAAAGCCCAACCAAGTGTAACAGGTCAGCAGAGTGACAGATTGTCAGTGGGATACTGGTAAAGAATGCACTTGTGCGAACAGTGAGCAAGCATTTCACATAGTTAATTTGGATCAACATGTCAATGCTTTTTTAAGTTCATTCATGGGATGTGGGTGACACTGGCATGGCCAGCATTTGTTGCCCATCCCTAATTGTCCTTGACAACTGAGTGACTTGCTTAGGCAGTTAAGAGTCAACCACATTGCTGTGGGTTTGGAGTCACACGTAGGCCAGACCAGGTAAGGACAGCAGATTTCCTTCCCTAAAGGACATTAGTGAACCAAATGGGTTCTTATGACAATGGATGATAGTTTCACAGCAAAATTACTGAGACAAACTTTCAATTGCAGATTCTTTTTTTATTAATCAATTTAATTTAAATTCCACCAACTACCATGTTGGGATTTAAACCCATGTCCCTAAGACATTAGCCTGGGCCTCTGGATTACTAGTCGACAATACCACTATGTCACCATCTCCTCCCCACCCTGCAACCTGAGACATTCGCCATGATCGGGATTATAGAAGAGTGGCAAGCATAAGTTCAGAGTGAAAATTTACACCAGAGCAAGTGCAAACATTCTGCCCATCCATAAACTGAAAGAACATGAACTTTAAACAATGGGAATCTATGGTACAACCCACCATGGCCAGGCAGACTGCCTACAGTTGGTTCTCCAATCATGTGCATTGGAATGATAACCTTACAGAGCAGCTATGGGAGCTCTGAATGGCTTCCACGATTGTTTTACATTGTAGGCACAGTCAGAACAGCTGTTGCAGGACTTCCAGGCTGGAATTTTTCCAGCTTGCTGCCGAACTCGGCTGCGAGCTTCAAAGATGGCGGGGTGCAGGATTTGCCCCGTGGAGCTGCCGCAATATTTTGCATGGCAGCTCTTTTACATGTTCAAGGTGGACCACCCGCCCCCAATGACGTAGAGGGGATGGACGCTCCGTCCCCGGCAACGGCGTCTGGCGCCAGTGCGCGGGCACCGGCACCGTTTTTACAGGGATTCCAGCCCTACATTTAAATCTAAATGTTTAAAGTAACAGGACCTGAAAGATTAAAAGGAATAATTTATTCAAAGTTTCAACCCCCTCTCCCACCCCCAATGACTAGTCAATTTATTAATTGCCCTGTCCCTCCAAAAACAACAATCTCACGATCCCGACCTTCCCCCCCCCCCCCACCCCCCCCCAAACACTCCACCAAAATTTAGAACTCTTAACCTTCCCACTATCCCTTCCACCAATCGCAGTGGTTTTCTTGCTCCACCCCCACCCCCCACCCGCACTGAAAACTTACCTGCTCCCCCCTCCCAACCAGTGTTCTGCATCGGTTCTCCGAATGGAGATCCGAAGGCGCGGGAGTTCTGGCAACTGGCCGGAATAATGCACTGGGACGGCCCTCACGACGAGGTATTTATTAATTTAAATAGCTTTACATATTTTAATGAAGTTCCTGTCACCGAGTGGCGGGGGGCCGCCACGAGGCCTCGCTGCTGCCTGTAAAATGGGGTGGGGTCTTCCAGCGTCAAAGCCCACGGCAGGCCTCTCCCAGAGATATTTTCCGAGCCGCCCACACGACCCCTGATGTTGCGGGCCAGTAAAATCCAGCTCCTAGTTTGTCAAGGTTTACGAATTGTCACAATACATGATGTCAGTAATTCACCGAAAATGGTAGAGCATATTAGGTTGGTCCATGTAAAGGATGACACAAAGGCTGGGAGTCTTGCCATGAAGAGGTGATATGACTGGGAGTCTGTCCTCTGGTTTCAGTTCATTGCAGCAAGTACCCGGAGGCCTGAGTGATTGCCGGTGGTTGGTGATGTTGCCAGTCATCATTTTTCTAATCTTTCTAAACAAGGGAAGATGAAAGCATCATACAACAGGCAAGCAGGACCAGAATTAGCTTGAGTGTGAGTAGGACAGAAGGTCAGAGCCCTCAATCATGCGTCGGGAACTTGGTATCCTGCACAGGATGCAAGCATATGCGACCAGCATAGATTGTATGAGGTCCAGACACACAATGGGACGATTCTCAGATGGAACCAGTTAATTCAGAGAACTGTACGATAACACTGCATTTGACAACCCTGTGGCATCACGGACACATTCAAAGGCAAAGTCTGAAGATGAATGTATCAAGGCAATGCATACAGAGGAACATGCTAACCAGAGTTCCAAGTCACCAAAGTCTCAGAGGAATCATCAAGACTAGCTGAGCTCTGGGAAGAGGTTTATGATAACAAGATTTAGTGAGTGTTAAACTAACTTACTTGGCAATAATATTTTGTTTTAATCGTGTATAGTTAGTCTGAACCCCAACATCATTGTATATTGTACATATGTTTTTATCTTTGGGAAAAAAGGGGGATGTTATGGGGTGTGGGAACACCTTAAAAATGGACCACCTTAAGAGCTGTAAGTGAAGATTACCAGAGGAAGTGATATCATGCCACACATGACTAGGGAGTTGTGGATGTAGCCCGATAGAGTGAGATGTGTTTGAATGTGGCTGTAACTGTTTGTATTCATGGGCGGCGCAGTGGTTAGCACCGCAGCCTCACAGCTCCAGCGACCCGGGTTCAATTCTGGGCACTGCCTGTGTGGAGTTTGCAAGTTCTCCCTGTGTCTGCGTGGGTTTTCGCTGGGTACTCCGGTTTCCTCCCACAGCCAAAAGACTTGCAGGTTGATAGGTAAATTGGCCATTATAAATTGCCCCTAGTATAGGTAGGTGGGGATGTGGTAGGAACGTGGGATTAGTGTAGAGTTAGTATAAATGGGTGGTTGATGGTCGGCACAGACTCGGTGGGCCGAAGGGCCTGTTTCAGTGCTGTATCTCTAAATAAATAAAAAAAATAAATTTATGTTCCAATTAAGTTATAATAAAGCCCACGTTTTCTTTGGATATTACTTGTAGTCCTGTGAGTGTTACAATAGTTCACATAACAAAGGGGCAAGTAATATAACACCCCTGATTTTAATAGCTCCACCTTTGGCAGTCGTGCCTTCAACTGCCAAGGCCCCAAGCTCTACAATTTCCTCGCTACACCTCTCCACCTCACTTTCCTCCTTTAAGCCACTAGACTTTGACCAAGCTTTTGGTCATCTGATCTAATATCTCCTTCTGTGGCTTGGTGTCCAATTTGGTTTTATAATGCTCCTGTAAAGCACCTTGGCATGTTTTATTATGGTAAAGGTGTGGTATAAATATGTGTTGTTTAGCTGGAAATATCCTCTTCTCTCCGGAAGGCTGTTAATTTTCAATTCAAATTATTGTCCTTACTCATCACAATCCTCAGTGGTTTATGCCAGAGTGCAATGACTCTGAAGATAAATGCCTGGCATTTAACCAATCTTTCTGCTTTTGAATTTGCTTAGACATAACCTCCAGTCCTATCGTTCCTATATTCTTCAAATAACCTTTTTAACATCAATTACTTACGGGACTGATCAAAAGTGGGCAACTTAGTAAGGTGATTGAATTAGCAAGTACACACCAGTGGACTGATCCTCCTGATGCACAACAGCTGACCCTATAGTTGGCTCTGGCTCGCAAGTGCATATGAGATTTGTATTTTTCTGAAATAGTGAGATTTATGCAGTGGGATTTTTTTTTTTTTGAAAATGATACTTTAAATAAATCAAATAAACCCCCACTGTGGTTGACAGGGCCCTCAACCGTGTCCGACCCATTCCCCGCACCTCTACCCTCACCCCTTCCCCTCCCTCCCAGAACCGTGACAGGGTTCCCCTTGTCCTCACTTTTCATCCCACCAGCCTCCCTATCCAAAGGATCATCCTCCGCCATTTTCGCCACCTCCAGCGTGATGCCACTACCAGTCGCATCTTCCCCTCCCTTCCCCTGTCAGCATTCCGAAGGGATCGTTCCCTCCGCGACACCCTGGTCCACTCCTCCATTACCCCCACCACCTCGTCCCCGTCCCAGGGCACCTTCCCTTGCAATCGCAGGAGGTGTAATACCTGCCTATTTACCTCCTCTCTCCTCACTATCCCAGGCCCCAAACACTCCTTTCAGGTGAAGCAGCGATTTACTTGTACTTCTTTCAATGTAGTATACTGTATTCGCTGCTCACAGTGTGGTCTCCTCTACATTGGGGAGACCAAGCGCAGACTGGGTGACCGCTTTGCGGAACATCTCCGCTCAGTCCGCAAGCAGGACCCTGAGCTTCCGGTTGCTTGCCATTTCAACACTCCCCCCTGCTCTCATGCTCACATCTCTGTCCTGGGATTGCTGCAGTGTTCCAGTGAACATCAACGCAAGCTCGAGGAACAGCATCTCATCTACCGATTAGGCACACTACAGCCTGCCGGACTGAACATTGAGTTCAATAATTTCAGAGCATGACAGCCCCCCACTTTACTTTCATTTTTAGTCATTTTTAGTTATTTTGTCTTCCTTTTTTTTTACATTCCTTTTTACATTTTTTACAATCTTTTTTTGCATTTATTTCATTTCATCTTAGTTTGTTCAGTTTGCTTACCCACTGTTTTTTTCAGGTTGTTTTTCTTCAGGTTTGCACTTGCTGCTGTTCAATATTCAGTATATTCACACCTAATCTGTACTAATGCTTTGTCTTTCAACACACCATTAACATATTGTTTGCCTTTGCTCCGTGACCTTTTGGTCAGCTATGTGGCCTGGTCCAATCTGCACCTTCTCCTTTGTTATCTCTTGCCCAACCCCCACCTCACTTGTTTATAATCTGTGACTTTTCTAATATTTGTCAGTTCCGAAGAAGGGTCACTGACCCGAAACGTTAACTCTGCTTCTCTTTCCACAGATGCTGCCAGACCTGCTGAGTGAATCCAGCATTTCTTGTTTTTGCTTTAAATAAATCAGTTGTCTTATTGGGCTAGTTGAGCTAGAGGTGTAGCTAACTTCCATGTTTCTACTCTAAAATAAGTATAAATTTCAGTGTAGTTGCTGCACTTGATGTAACATTGAGAGAATAAAACCATTGTGGACATCATTTACATTGAGCATATAAGTTAAAGAATAACAATTGTTTGACTCATCATACTGAGCTAGCAATATTGTGTTTTTCAGTAGGTTATTCGAAAATAATGTATGCAGTGAACAGGTATTTGTATTTTGGATGTTTCTACCTTTTTGTGTGCATTTTATGCTGTTTTTCATCCACATGACCTGACAACTCTGTAAATTGGGGGAAGGTTGCATAGTCCACACCTCGGCTGCTGTAGATGCCGATGTGTTCAGCTGCCATTAGGAACCCAGAGAACCCCCTACCTAACAGAATGTGGTACCTCAGACTGCAGCAGTTCAGGGAAAAAGGCCCATCATCACCTCCTCGGGGCAGCTAATGATGGGCAATAAGTGCTGGCTTTGACAGTGTTACCTACATCCTGAGGGAGAATTTTAAGAAAGTAGCAGTGACCTCAGGAGAATAACAGCAAAACCTTACTGTAATGGAGCAAGGTATTGCAGATGGCCTGATTAGCATCAGTGTTTTGTCGTTCAGTCCCATTTGTGTAAGCCCCGATTACAGGCATCTGATTTGGTGGGACCAATATTTTAAAGCATAATTATTTTTAAAACTCTGTTTGAATGTATATTGTGAGAGTATTACATGTATTGTGCAGTTTTTTTTACTGCCACCTTGACACAATCTGTTGGACCCCACATTTTAAAGCATAATTATTTTAAAACTTTTTCTCCTCTTGAGCATCCCTGATTTTAGTCGACTCATCGTTGGCGGCCGCGCCTTAAGTTGCCTCGGCCCCGAGCTCTGGAATACCCTTCCCACACCTCTCTGCCTTTCCACATCGCTGCTGTCCCGGTGAGACACTCCTTAAAATCCACCCCTTTGTCCCAATACCTCCTTTTGTGGCTCGGTGTCATATTTTGTTTTATAATGCTCCTGTGAAACGCCTTGGGTCGTTTTATCACGTTAAAGGCACTATATGAATGTAAGTTCTTGTTGTTGATAGATTTCACGTTTGTTTTTGTTGTTTCTTTTTAAATAAAGTGCCATGCAATTTGTTCCCCCATCCCCCAATACCGTTAACTAGAAATGTTTAGGAAGGTGCTGTGTGGTGATGCTGTAAGGTAATCTGTTGCCTCTTTAAGGAGTGCAGCCTGACGCTGTGCGGATGGAGCGAGTCAGATGGCTGTGGGGCTGCGCCGCTGTCTCAGAGCTGTACTAGGAGCTGTCCACACGGCGGGACCTGCTTCCACAAAACACACTGAGAAAGAGAGAGTGGTAAAGGAAAACAGACAAGAAAATTGCTTAATGTAACAGAACATTGCAACAAAAGACGACAGCTGCATGAATATATATATATATATATACAGTAGTTTCATCATGAATCTGCAGTTGGATTTTCTCTTAGTCCGGAAGCTGGTCGAGACATGAGGTTATTTTTTTTAGTGCAAGAAAATATTTAAGTATCTTCCAGCGTGCAGTTTAAACCCACAAGACGTGAAGACAGCATGGCAAGTGAGTACTGAAATACCTGAGCGTTATCATCCCTTTCAATGCAGAGAAGAAAAAATGAGGCAGAAATTCCTCAGCTTGTGCACTGTGCTTACAGATCAGCAACACGTATTTCATTAAATCGCGTGGGTGGGTTTCACTGCTTTATTAATTATTATATTTGTATATATTCCTGAATAAAACACTTATCTGGATGTAACATGCACAGTAGATTAAAAATACTGTAGAGATTTGTCAGCATGGTGTTCTGTTAACTGCCATTAAGTAATGTTAGAAACATTTCATCAGGAAAGGTTGGTTAGCTTTCGATTTCCTCTGTCGTGCTTGTTGGTTTCACCTATTCTAAAGAGGTCATTTAAAAAAAAATCTCCTGGTAAATTTTATCTTAAACCCTATGCTGCTCCCCAGCCCCGCGATGGTGTAGTTAGTACTGCAGAGGATCTGCCTTTTGCGGATTGGGATGAAGGCAGGGTGGGGCCAACATCCTCCTGCCATTCATATTTTTTTTTATATAGCTGAAAATGCTTTGACATCCTGTAATTGATGTTACATCTGACCTCCTCGGAACTGCAATGCCTATTTTTGTGGTCTCTCACACAGTCTATTATTTCAGTCCTCAGTGGGTAGTATGCCATCTTCTTGACCCAGTGCTAATTTGACACATCTTTTCACACAAAGTTTTTGTATTAATTAATGGTTTTGATGATCCCAAGATTCGAATAATTGGTTTAGATTTGTGGCTGAAAAATAGCCCTCAGTTACTATACTATCAATGTTGTTCATTGACATTGAAATGTTGTTCATGAAACTTTAAAATGTAAGGCTGTTCACTCCTACTGTGATGTCATCACATTTTCAGATATTGGTTATCACCAAATTTACATTTTATTCGTACCATGTTTATATCTGCATACTTGTATCTGAGTGAAGAGGTAATGTCTTTCTGTTTAAAGAGAGAAAACAACTGGAATGTTTGTGCATTATTTTGGTCACAGGTCACACAATATGTTGTTGGAACAAATTGCATTGCACTGTTTGGTAAATGCAGAAAACAGGCTAGCAAGCATCTGGGGCCATACATTGACACAAATTATATTTCAACGACAAGCAGTTTTTAAAAAAGAGTTTGCTCATTTTATTAATTAAAGGCAATAAGCACACCAGAAGTATTCTGGCCAGTTCAAGGATCCATTTATATTATTTTCTACTGTGCTGTTGAGTTGCTTATTCTCAAATACTATATGTTTTATTCTGGCTTTATGTAAAAAAAAACTTTGCCTTTTGTTAGGAGGGCCTCGCAGTCTAACTACTGATAAAATATTGGAGTAAGAGGTAATTGGATTCTAGCCTACTTAGGGAACATTAAAGCTTTTTGGATGGGAATTAGAACCACCCATCATCAGGTTAGGAGATTAGAAATATTGGTTTCAAAACTAGCTATGCAACAATGTTGCACTGAAATCACAAAGTATTTTTCAGTGGTAGAAATACTCTTTCAGCAGCATGAACTAATGTGCTAAGAATCTGATAGAATACCTGTTCACACAATTGGTAATAATACTCATGTTGCTGTTTGTTTTTTTCTGGATAGTTGGGTTAGAGGTGTTATAGAGACTGACACAACCCTATTGTTCAGTATTGATCCAGAATGCAGTGGAATTTGGGTCCAAATAATGGCCATCTACTGATTTAGGGTCAATTTAATCTTCTTCACTAAGCCTGTAGAGGTCGTACATATATGATTTGGAACAAAATATTTTCCATGATCCAAGTATATTAAGGATATGGTATAAGTAGTGAGATCAGACTCAACATTTAATATGAAGAAAAGTTGCAGTTATAGCATTGCCCCTTTAAACATTTTGGGAGTGGAAGTTTAGTGCAATTAAAGCCACCAGTGAAATTAATGGAGGATCAATCTTGTATAATCTCTGTATAAATATTTGTGTTTTTGCAATTGATTTGGGTATCTGTAAAAAGTAACAGCACGGCAGAAAATAGAGAATCATAAGTGTTTCAGTTCAGTTAATTTTTTTTAACAGTATTTTAACCAAAAGGATGGTGTGCACTTTGCTTGCCTTCTCTTCCCTGCGAGTGGCTAATTGCAATTGGTGTTTAGATCAAGAGTACAAACTACTAACATATGGAAATTAGAAATAGGAATAATTTTGATGATGAAAATGTATTCAAATAATGCATGTGCAAGAAACAATTAAGAAAATTATGTTTAGCTAGGAAGTAATAAGGGAAAAAGTCACACTTATGAAATTAGGTAAATTACATGATTGACTTAATTTAGTGATAATTGTTGCATTTTCAAATGTAACAGTATTACAGTTCCTTATAGGCAGGTAAGATGTATGGACTTTCTTAACATTTTTTGTATCTATTGCTGTAGAATAAAATCTTTTTAAAAAATTGAGATAAGTAGAATGTTATTGCCAACAGTGAGTCAGTAAATCCAGTGGTGAAGTTGACTGTAACTTGCTCACTTATGAGTTACACAATTAGCTTTGCTTGTACAAATACTTAACAAGTCTCATTGCTAGCCATTGCATGCCCTCAATGTGTACCTATATGTAGTGTCCTAGGCCCAACCATCTTCAGCTGCTTCATCAATGACCTTCCTTCAATCATAAGGTCAGAAGTGGGGATGTTCGCGGATGATTGCACAATGTTCAGCACCAGCCGTGACTCCTCAGATACTGAAGCAGTCCGTGTAGAAATGCAGCAAGACCTGGACAATATTCAGGCTTGGGCTGATAAGTGGCAAGTAACATTCGCGCCACACAAGTGCCAGGCAATGACCATCTCCAACAAGAGAGAATCTAACCATCTCCTCTTGACATTCAACGGCATTACCATCGCTGAATCCCCCACTATCAACATTCTAGGGGCTACCATTGACCAGAAACTGAACTGGAGTAGCCATATAAATACCATGGCTACAAGATCAGGTCAGAGGCTAGGAATCCTGAGGCGAGTAACACCTCCTGACTCCCCAAAGCCTGTCCACCATCTACAAGGCACAAGTCAGGAGTGTGATGGAATACTTTCCACTTGCCTGGTTGGGTGCAGCTCCAACAACACTCAAGAAGCTCGACACCATCCAGGACAAAGCAGCCCACTTGATTGGCACCCCATCTACAAACATTCACTCCCTCCACCACCGACGCACAGTTGCAGGAGTGTGTACCATCTACAAGATGCACTGCAGCAATGCACCAAGGCTCCTTAGACAGCACCTTCCAAACCCGTGACCTCTACCAACTAGAAGGACAAGGACAGCAAATACATGGGAACACCACCACCTGCAAGTTCCCGTCCAAGTCGCACACCATCCTGACTTGGAACTATATTGCTGTTCCTTCACTGTCGCTGGGTCAAAATCCTGGAACTCCCTTCCTAACAGCACGGTGGGTATACCTACCCCAAATGACTGCAGCGGTTCAAGAAGGCAGCTCACCACCACCTTCTCAAGGGCAATTAGGGATCGGCAATAAATGCTGGCCTGGCCAGTGTCGCCCACATCCCATGAATGAATAAAAAAAATACTGAGGATGAACAGTAAATAACAATGTTTATGGTACAAGGTATTGCAAATTTATAACTACTCATACCTGAACCTTGTACCATTAGAGACATAGAGTCATTTATGGCATAGAAGGAGGCCATTTGGCCCATCAAGTCCAGACCGGCTCACCCGAGAACAATCCAGTCTGTACCACTCCCTCACTTGATCCCTGTAGTCTTCCAAGTTTAATTCCTTCAAGTGCCCTTCCAGTTTCCTCTTGAAATTTTTGATTGTCTCCACTTCCATCACCCTCGTGGGCAGTGAGTTTCAGGTCATTACTACTCGCTGCGTAAAAACAAGTTCTTCCTCACATTTCCCCTGCATCTCTTGCCCAAAACCTTAAATCTGTGTCCCCTAGTCCTTGTACCACTAGTTAATTGAAACACTTTTTCCTTGTCTAACTTATCTAAGCCTGTCATAATCTTTTCCACCTCTATCAAATCTCCCCTCAATCTCCTTTGCTCCAGGGAGAACAGCTCCAGCTTTTCCAGCCTAACCTTGTAACTAAACTACCCCCCATCCCTGGAACCATTCTAGTAAATCTCTGCACACTCTGAAGGACCCTCACATCCTACCTATAGTGTGATGACCAAAACTGGACATAATACTCTAGTGGGGCCTAACCAAAGCTTTATAAGCATTCAGCATAACTTCCCTGCTTGTGTACTCTATGAAACCCAAGATCCCTTATGCTTTACTAACCACTCTCTCAATATGTCCTGCCACCTTCAAAGATCAAGGCACATGCACCCCCAGGTCCCTCTGTTCCAAGATCCAAGTCATTCATATAATAGAAAAAAATGCAGTGGTCCTAGCACTGACCCTTGGGGAACACTACTGTCCACCATCCACCAGTCTGAAAAACAACCGTTTACCATAACTTACTGTTTTTTTATCCTTGAGCCAATTTTGTTATCCAGTTGGACACTGACCCATCTATTTCATGAGCCTCAATTTTGTTACAGCCTTTTATATGGTACTTTGTCAAACTCTTTCTTAAAATCCATATAACAACATCCACTGCATTCCCTTCACCAATCTTCTCTGTTATTTCATCAAAATATTCAATCTGATTAGTCAAGTATGATCTGCCTTTTACAAATATGTACTGGTTATCCTTAAAGTGCCTGTTGATTTTTTTCCTGATTATTGTTTCTAAAACCTTTCCCACCACTGATGTGAAACCAACTGGTCTGTCATTGCTACAAATGTCCTTATAGCCTTTCTTGAATATGGGTATCACATTTGCCACTCTCTGATCCTTTGCCACCTCCCTCGTATATAGGGAAGATTGGAAGATTATGGCAGGCTGTTCTGCTATTTCTAGCCCCCACTTCCTATAGCAACCTGGGATGAAAGCCAACTGGACCAGGTAACCTATCTACCCTAAGCATAGCCAAACATTTCCAGTACCTCCTCACTCTCAATTTTTACCCTATCCATTGCATCTACACTCTCTGCTTCTACACATAATTTGCCAGATTCCTCTTCCTGAGTAAACACCGACACAAAGTACTCATTACGTTTTCTAGCTTTGCCCAGTGCCTCTGAGCATACATTATCCTCTTTGTCCCCAATAGGCCCCACTCCACCTCTTACTACCCGCTTACTATTTACATGCTGGTAGAAGATTTTTGGATTCCCTTTTATGTTGACTGCTATTCTATTCTATTCTCATATTCTCTCTGTTGATTTTTTTCCCCTTGATTATTGTTTCTAAGACCTTACCCATCACTTAACTTAAATTCTCAATCTGACAGCACAGTGGCGCAGTGGTTAGCACCGCAGCCTCACAGCTCCAAAGATCTGGGTTCAATTCTGGGTACTGCCTGTGTGGAGTTTGCAAGTTCTCCCTGTGTCTGCGTGGGTTTCCTCCGGGTGCTCCGGTTTCCTCCCACAAGCCAAAGACTTGCAGGTTGATAGGTAAATTGGCCATCAGCAATTGCCCCTAGTATAGGTAGGTGGTAGGGAAATATAGGGACAGGGTGGGGATGTGGTAGAAATATGGAATTAGTGTAAGATTAGTATAAATGGGTCTTTGATGGTCGGCATAGACTCGGTGGGCTGAAGGGCCTGTTTCAGTGCTGTATCTCTAAACTAAACTAAACTAACTCTTGAAATAGGAAGACAGACATGAATATATTGCTGATTAAAACACAATATTCAAAAACTCAGAGCTCACACCATCAGTTTTTATTTCAATATTGAATGTTCCCCCAAAAACTTTCATGGGCCAAAAAGATCATACAAAAAACATGGCTACGGGCTAACAGGGCAATCAGTTGAATAATTATTTGATAAGGGATGAGTACATAGATGTGACAAAAGAGATTGAGATTTATTTTTAAAATTATGAATTTTTGAAGAGTCTCTGTGGAACTGCCATTGAATGTTTGTGTTCGCATGGTTTTGCTTTAGTTGCTTATATTCTGCATTGTGCATCAGAAGTTTGCACAGGAATGTTAAAAATACATGTAGAAGGGGCTGTGTTAGCTTTGCTTCTATAAGATAAGCATTGGCTGTGGGCAAACAGTAAGCGCAGTCATTGAATAATCATGATCCTGTCGTGACTTTTGCATAGTAAAAAAACAGCTATTTTTAAATAAAGGTCACTCGTGGCGATACGTTTTTCTCCATTTTTCCAGAGTGAGCATTAAATGCACTTTATACAAGAGTCTTTTTTCCCACAGACGTGTGCAACACAAGATGAAGATCTATTTTCTTCCAGGGTGTGCATCAGATCTGTTTTGTGCAGGACTTATTTTTCTGATTAAAGTTTATAGCACAGAAGGTCATCATTTGGTCCACCATGCCTGGACCAGTTCGTTGCTAGAACAACCCAAAACAAATTCCATTGCCCTAATCTCTCCCCATAACTTAGTATCTTTATTTTAAATATTCATCCATTTTGTCATAAAAAATGCAGTGGTTTCTGCTTCCATTAGTAATACATTCCATATTCCAACAGCCCTCTCTACATAAAGAAACCTCTCCTATCTTCTCTCTTTCAGAAGAATTTTTAATTGATGACCTCTCGTCATTGACTCCTCAACCAGCGGAAATAATCTTTTCCCTATTCACCTGATCAAAACCTTTCATAATTTTAAAAGTCTCTATTAAACTTCATCTTAGACTTTTCTGCTTCAGTGGAAATAGTCCTATTATCTCAAGTCTCTCCTCATAACTATAGTTTTCTATTTCTCCTTGGCAGCTAAAAAGAGCAGTTTTAATAAATTAATGTGAATAAAGTGGACTTGTTACATAGCAGCAGGTATTCTGCTAAGTCTCCTATGATATATGAAGCATTTTGCTTTTTAAGTTAAGCTTTCAGTTACATTATTAGACACAGCAAACAAAAGTATAAATATGGGTAGATGGGGATATTGTAGACACATGGATATAATCAATACACAAGAGGCTTAGAAATTGAATACCAATTACACAGGAAGCTCAATACATCCAATTTATGAGATAGTTGCTGAAGGGAAGAGGGAAACCAGCAACTTGAAAGAGGACAATCCCTTGAGATAAATCTCACATCCATTATTCTTCTTTTCGCTACGTCTATTATATGAGGACCCAGTTTTATTTACAAATTCCCCTCAGGGTCCTTTACTGTAACCTAAACATTAAGGTCCCCTTAATAGGGGCTTTTCATTTTTCAGTGCGAAGAAGGTCTGTCAATCCCAGGTGTCTTAAGGTGATAGTTATTAATGTACAGCACTGTCTATGGATTCCTGATATTGCTGGATTTGGAGAGTTGTATATTCTTAGCAGTAATCAGCGTAGGGAAGAATGGTTCCCTCTGTCAGTCTCTTGGATTTTCATCCAGAAAGGCTTTGATTGCAAGCATTGCAATCCCATAGAATATATAGAAGTTCAGGCCTGCAGTGCCAACGTCTTCTGTAGATGTGAGGGGATTCAGTATGTTCTTTGGAGCACATTCAACTGAATTTGTTTGTTTCTGGCTTCTATCTCTGCCAATGTGATTGATCTCCAGACTTTATCCCCTAGCTCCTGGTCAGTAGTCATGTCTGCAACACTTTCTGGTGAGATTTGGTGAGATTGCCTGATTGTTTTTCATAAGTCTCTCTATCATCTTATCACTTTTTTTTATATTTGCATGTGATATTTGGGTCTGTTACCATTTTATTGGGGATTGAAGAGACTTATGCCTAATTCCCCTCTGTTGAAGTGTGCATGCTTAATCTGTAGACATTGTTACGACCAGGTGAGAAAGGTGTCTAAAGGTCTTTTACTGTCTTCACCTGGTCTTATTGTAACAGGGTTTACTTTTAAAAACACTGTGTTTTGAGCTCCCCCTTTGGTGAATCCTTGTTCACCACTTTCCAATTATAAGGCAAATAAATAAGCAAAAACAGACTTTCTTAGGTTTAAAGAAGAAAAGTGAAATTTATTAAACCTTAAACTCTTAATACGGTTAATGCCTACGATATATGACGCGCCCACACTAACATGCACACGCGATACACGCATGCAAATAGGGACAGAAAAGAACAGAAGCAAAATAAAATGGAGAGGCAATATCGGAAGATTTTCTTATTTACTGTGCTTAAAGCTCACTGTAGACCTTTTGTAAGTAGTCTTGCTTTTCATTGGGGCCACGTATTCTTCTTAAACCTTGTTTACTGTAGGAGACTTTTCTCTCCTGGGGTTCATGTGTCTTCAATGGTTTCCGAAGCTGGTGAGAGCAGACAGGAGAGAGGTGTTCACAGTCAAGGGGAAAACAGCCTTCGGATTTTAAATTCCCTGTTGGAAGTTCAAATTCAAAAAAACTCCAACAATCAGTTAGTCATGTCACCAAACTGGTCCGACCATGTCTGTTTGTGTATTCGGTCATCTTAGCAATCAAACCTGGAATGTTAGCCTTTCCACCTTCAATGTCTGGTAATCAAAAGTCCATTGTGGATTAAAGTGGAGCAGGGAATAACCCCTTTGTCCTTTGAAGTACTGTCTGTTGATATGCTAATGTCTCTCTCCAGCCAAAGTCTCCAATTGTTTTTTAAAGCAAGTTCTTTCTTCACCAGCAACAGTCCAAAATCAATGTTCATGTGGTGAAATTATTTTTTCTCATTCTTGGCAGGTGGGGGGCTTGCATGACACCTTCATACCTAGGGGAATGAAATGTGATTTGAAAAAAAACCCGGCGCATTTCATTACAGGGTTTGAGAGAAATATAAGATACAGAAAGAAAAACCATGCATTTCTTTCATTCATTTCCATTCATTAACAAATCTTAAAGCTTATTAAAAATGGTCTTTTCTGAGTGCCAGGGCTGCTTTAAATTTCCATTTTTTTCTCAGGAGAGTTAGTATTGGGCAGGTTTATCCTGAACCCTGAGTCTTGCAAAGACTTTTGACTTCAGGGCATGGGTGGTTCCCTATTCCTTTGACTGTGGGGGAAGATTCTTTATTAATCCCCCCTTTGTTCTCTGGGACACTTCTACCTGCAGATATTTGTGCAGACTTGTCTGCACTCTCCTGTGAAACTTCGACTAGGTGAGGCATCACCCCCACAGTTTCTGTGCCCCCTTGAGGTCTCTCTTTGTTTCTGCGGGTTCCTATAAATGCTGTTAGCAACTCTGGTGGGGTGCTTCTAGAGTCTGCATTTACATAGAAGGATGTTGGGTCGAACATTTCACATTTTTCAGGGTTGGTTGACCAGACAGTAGGGGTTTTCATCTGGGATTCCTCCCGGAATTCCTTTAACCTGCCCTCTTGGTCACTTTTTCCCCTTCTCTTTCTAAACTTTTGCCAGCCGTGTGCTTGCCTGTCCCCTTTTGTTCTTGGCGTGGGTCCCTTACAGTTCACCAGCCCTCTGCTGGAGGATCCTCCTATCCCCAGTACAGGACTTAGGGGCGCAGGTTTCCCTTCAACCTGGCACATGTGGAAACTCCTGCGGTTCTCCGCCACATCATTGTGGAGTTTTGGCCAGTCAAACTGCTTATGTATGCTGGCTTTGGTCTTTCGTATACCGGCATGTACAGCCACTGTAGTCTCGTGGGCCCTTCTTAATATTTCTCCCCGGTACCTCTGTGGCACCACTAACTGGTGAACAACTGTCCACTCCTTGCTCTCAGGTCTGTGAGGAGGACTCCATTTCCTCATCAGTACCTCATTCTTTAAATAGTAGCAGTCAGGGACACCCTCTGCTTTACTTTCAGACTGGGCAGTCTGTGCTAACACTCCCTTCTGTCCCTGAGAATTACTCTGGGCTTGCTTGTCCCACTCGAGGGGTGTGGGGTTACTTTCCCTGCAAACACCAAACCATGATAACCTTCAGGAATCCTATTAACTTTTCCTGCACTGGACGTAGTAAGCTTCCTGGGTTGCACTCTTACTGCAGTTAAAGCCACAGCTTGTTCTGTGTTTTCCATCAGGGTCCCATCTTCACTGAGCGGGTGTGCCCTGATTAATCCTACTGGTTTCCCCTTTAGTTTCCAGCAGTCAGCTTTTAAATGCCCTGCCTTATTACAAGGGAAAAACACAGGTCTCTGGGTCTTACTCTTGCCCACAGCACCTTTCCTTTTGGCTGGAGGAGGGTCCCCTGTCTCTCCTGCTTTACTTTCTCTTCCAGGACTGCCTGGGTGGATATCACATTCCCACCCTGTGTCCTTTTCAGATTTGTGGGGGTGATTAGGAAGGTTCTCGCCTGGGATACCGACTTATAAATTAAAGCAAACTTAACGGCCAGAATGGCCGTGTGCTGTGCTCCCTGAACCCGCTGCTCCTCTACATGGGTCTTTATTGAGAATGGGAGAGAGTTTTTAAATTCCTCTAACATGATTACTTCTCTGCGAGTCTGATTGCTGAGCTGTATTTTTAAAGCCCTCAGCCACTGATCAAAAGCCAGCTGCTTGCTTCTTTCAAACTCCAGATAAGTTTGATTGGCTTGCTTTTTGAGGGTTCTAAACTTTTGGCAACAGACTTTGGGTACTAATACACATGCTCCGAGGATAGCATTTTTGGTCAGTTCATAATTTGATGAACTCTCATCTGGCAACAAGGAATAAACCTCCTGGCTTTTCCAATTAGCTTGCTTTGTATTAAAAAATACCAGGTCTCAGCTGGCTATTTTAGCTGCCTTGCCTGTTTCTCAAAATACACGAAAAAAGCTTCCACATCTTCCTCATTGAATTTTGGAATTAATTGGGCGAGTTTTAGCAATCTCGCACCCAGCCCTGAATTCTGCTTCTCCATATTGGCCATGCTTTCACTGGGGTTACTTTGTTTCCCCCGAGTTAACTCAAGCCGCTTCAGCTGTCTCTCTTCGGATTCTTTCTGGAATATTCTTTCTCTCCTCGCTTTCCTTCTCCTGTCTTTCTCTCTGTGCTCTTTCTCTCGTTCCTTCTCCTGTCTTTCTCTCTCTCTTTTTCCTGCCTTTCATTTTCTTCATGTTCCTTCTGGAAGGCTTTCTCTTTCTCCTTCTCTCTTTCCTCTAATTCAAGTTTCCTCTATTCCAGTTGTATCTTTGCTAACAATACCCTGTCGAAGTCTTCTGCTAACCCTGTTTCTGCCTCTTCAGATTCAATGGAAAAATGGTTGGCCACTAGCGTTAGGAGTTCAGACTTCCTAACCTTGCCACGTACAGTGATTCCACACTGCTCAGCCATTTTCCTCAACTCCTCCATAGACAGTGCTTTTAACATATCCCAAGTTACTTCACCCTGGCTTGGAGAACTACTAGTTTCAGTTGCAGACATGCTAGTTTTCAATCACACACAACCACCTTCAACGTCTGGTAATCAAAAGTCAACTGTGATTAAATTGGAGCAGGGAATTGCCCCTTTGTCCTTTGAAGTACTGTATGTACTGTATGCTAATGTCTCTCTCCAGCCAAAGTCTCCAATTGTTTTTTAAAGCAAGTTGTCTTTTCACCAACAACAGTTTAAAATCAATGTTCATGTGGCGAAATTAATGTTCCTCATTCTTGGCAGGTGGGGGGCTTGCCTGACAACATTTAAATAAATCTTTATTAGGAATAGTATGTTTCAATTTTGGTTTATTAATGCTGCAATAACCAAAATCTGTGACACGGTGTCTGAGTACTCTCAGACCTATACACGCGCCAGTAAATCTCTGTGTAGTTAATCTCATTAATAGGATTGCACCGTATAGGGACATGAGAGCTAAACATAGATCCCTCATTATATTTCTCTAACTTTCAGTGGAAGAGCTATGCAAATTTTAAGGTAAGGTGAAGGTGATTTGTCAAGGGAAGGAGGGAAAAGGCAGAGTTGATAAGCATGCAGGCTCTGCTCTCTATATGCCACTTCTCTGGGGGGAATCTAGCCTGAGCACACAAGCTTGACTGTTTTATAATTGCATCACTGCACACACTCCTATTGACTAACAGTGGGAGCACAAGAGTGCAATAAAAAATATGCTGTGCCTTGGAAGGGATGACTTTTGCATGCACACTTTTGTTTTAAGGGAACAGAACTGATGAAAACAAATTGCCTATCAAATTAGAGTTCTAGTAAATGTACAAAATTTATATTGTATAATCAGTAATGTTGTGGATGTAGCCAGTCAGTCAAACCTGAAACACATAGCAACATGTTTTTCCGAGGCAGCGCAACTTGTCGGACTAAAAGCAAGTTTAAAGAAAACTGAAGTTCTGCATCAGCCTGCACCCCAAGAAGAATATAGACCACCAAGCATTGCCATCAAGGGAACCGAGCTGACTGGGCAGGAAGACTGAAAGGCAGGACAGTTGATGAGCAGTGGCAGATGTTTAAGGAGATATTCAATTCCTCCCAACTAAAATATATTCCAGAGAGGAAGAAAGATTCTAAGAGGGGGAAAAACATCCATGACTAAGCAAGGAAGTTAAGGATGACATAAAGACAAAAACTAAGGCATACCATATTATAAAGGCCAGTGGCAGGCTGCAAGATTGGGAAACTTTTAAAGATCAACAAAGGGTTACTAAAAAATTAATAGAAAGAGCAAAGGTAAATTATGAAAGAAAACTAGCGTAAAATATAAAAACAAATAGCAAAAGCTTCTTTAAGTATATAAAAGGGAAGAGAGTAGCTAAAGTGAATGTTGGTTCCTTGGAGGATGAGACTGGGGAGTTAATGGAGGGGAACACAGAAATGGCAGAGACACTAAATCAGTATTTTGCTTCAGTTTTCACAGTGGAGGACACTAGTACCATCCCAATAGTACCAGGTAATGCAGAGGTTATAGAAAGGGAGGAACTTATAACAATCATCATCACTAGGGAAAAAGTACTGAGCTAACTATTGGGATTGAAGGCAGACAAGTCCCCAGGGCCTTAAAGGAAGTGGCAGTGGAGATAGTGGATCCATTGGTTATAATATTCCAAAATTCCCTGGATGCGGGAAAGGTTCCAGTGGATTGGAAAAAAGCTAATATAACACCCTTATTCAAAAAGGGAGGGAGGCAGAAAGTAGGAAACTACAGACCAGTAAGTTTAACATCTGTCGTTGGGAAATTGTTAGAATCCATTATTAAGGAAGTAATAACAGGACATTTAGAAAGTCAAAATGCAATCCATCAGAGTCAGCGTGGTTTTATGAAGGGTAAATCGTGTTTGACTAATTTGCTAGAGTTCTTCGAAGCTGTAACAAGCAAAGTGGATAATGGGGATCCTGTAGATGTAGTATATCTGGACTTCCAGAAGACATTGATAAGGTGCCGCACAAAAGGATAATACACAAGGTAAGATCACATGGGGTTAGGGGCAATTTAATAGCTTGGATAAAGGATTGGCTAACCAACAGAAAACAGAGAGTTGGGATAAATCGTTTTTTTTCTGGTTGGCAAGCTGTAACTAGTGGGGTGCCACAGGGCTCCAACTATTTACAATCTATATTAATGACTTAGATGCAGGGATAGAAGGTACTATAGCCAGATTTGCAGATGATACTAAAATAGGTGGGATAGTAAGTTGCAATAAAGAAATAAGAAATTTACAAATGGATATGGATAGGTTAGGTGAATGGGCCAAAATTTGGCAGATGGAGTTTAACGTGGATAAGTGTGAGGTTATCCATTGTGGTCAGTGGAATAGAAAGGCAAATTATTATCTAAATGGAGAGAAACTTCAGAGTGCTTCGGTGCAGAGGGGTCTGGGTGTCCTCATGCATGTATCGCAGAAAACTAGTATGCAGGTACAGCAGGTAATAAGGAAGGCAAATGAAATTTTGGCATTTATTGCTAAAGGAATAGAGTATAAAAGTAGGGAAGTGTTGCTGCAACTGTACAAGGCATTAGTGAGACCACACCTGGAGTATTGCGTACAGTTTTTGTTCCCTTACTTAAGGAGGGATGTAGTTGCATTGGAGGCAGTTCAGAGGAGGTTCACCAGATTGATTCCAGAGATGAGGGGTTTGTCTTATGAAGAGAGATTGAGCAGGTTAGGCCTTTACTCTCTAGAGTTTAGAAGAATGAGAGGAGATCTAATTGAGGTATATAAGATGATTAAGAGGATTGACAAAGTAGACGTAGAGAGGATGTTTCTTCTTGTGAGGCAATCTAGAACAAGAAGTCATAGTTTTAAGATAAGGGGTAGCAGATTTAAAACAGAGATGAGGAGAAATTACTTCTCGCAATGGGTCGTGAGTCTGTGGAATTCACTACCCCAGAGTACGGTGGATGCCAGGACATTGAGTAAATTTAAGGAGGAGATAAACAGATTTTTGATTAGTAATGGGTTGAAGGGTTATGGAGAATGGGCAGGAAAGTGGAGTTGAGGCTGAGATGAAATCAGCCATGATTATGTTGAATGGCGGAGCAGGCTCGAGGGGCTGAATTGCCCACTCCTGCTCCTAGTTCTTATGAATGCTGTCCAGCAATTTACCTATTTGGGGAGCGTCCTCTTGTTTGATGCCGCTATTGACGAGGAAGTGAACAATAGGCTTTCAAAAGCAAACAGCACATTTGGCAGACTGTAAAAACGAGTATTGAGCAACCACAGCCTCAGAGCACAGATCAAACTCAAAATGTACAAAGCTGTAATCCTCACCACCCTTCTGTATGGCACTGAGTCTTGGGTCCTATACCTCCATCATGTACGCCTTCTAGAGTGCTTCCATCAGTGCTGCCTCTGCAGCATCCTCAAGATCCTCTGGCAGGACCGCATCACAAATATTGAAGTCCTGGAAACAGCCAACATCAAGGCCATCCTTCTGCAAAGCCAACTACATTGGGTGGGTCACGTTGCCCGGATGGACGACAGTCGCCTGCCCAAGATCGTGTTGTATGGAGAGCTGACCACTGGTAAAAGTAACAGAGGGGCCCCACGCAAACGTTTCAAGGACTCCCTGAAGAAGTCCCTCTCTGTGTGCAACATCGACCATCACCAATGGGAAGTGCAGTCCATAGCGGGTGATGCCTGAAGATGTTACATCAGGAGGGCTACAGACACCTTTGAGATTGAGTGACGAACCAGCATGAAAGAGAAAAGGAGAAGGATAGATCCAACTGCCCCCAGCAGCGACTACACCTTCACTCGTACCCGCTGTGGGAAAATCTGCCGGTCACGGATAGGCCCGACTAGCCACCAGCGGGCCTGCATCCGATGAGTACACCCTTTCCAAAATCTTCATCCATGAAGAGATGCCAAGAGTGTGTTGTCGCACCTTTTGGGCCTGGGAGCACTTCCTGGCTTCTCATGTTATTGAATAATTTTTAGTTTGAAATAGGTAAGACCCTTGCTATTCTTGGCTAAATCACTAAATCACAAGGAAAAATTAGACAAATAAATTATTACTGGCCTTTGGGGCGGCATTAGGACCATGGAGCTCCGTGTAAGGACACCCCTGTGCAATGGTAATACCTGACCTCTGATCATTTTGTCATCTACCCTTATATTTATCGCAAACATGCCTTTTCATGATCATACAGATGCGGATCTGGCGTCAGATTAAGTAGGTGGTATTTAGCTTGCTTATTTAGTTAAATGCAGGAGCCCCAAACTGAGACTTTGCATGAGGCCTCCTCAGGACAAACGCTGCTGCTGCCTGCCTTTCAGTGCTTGTTTTGTACCTCCCACCAGTTGAAACCAGAATAGCACTGAGAATGCGGAACGTTTTGGCTAGTTGGCAATTAACCAGTAAATGGAGTATCAAATGAGAAAGTTCTCAATTTTTCTAAAAGAAACTTTGGGGAAAAACAGAGCAAAATATAGCTTTTGTTGTCAGAAATGTCTGTTCATGTAAATTCTGAGATCGTTTGTAATGTAGCATACTTAAATTTCAAGTTGACAATTCTAGCATTGTTAAGTACTGCTGTCATCTGTAGAAGCATCAATTTACTAGTAATGTCAAAGCTGCTGGAAGCGTTGTCATGATGCAGTGATCTATTCAATAAGAACTGTATGAAAGTTTATTGACACTGTAAAGTCGGTTATAATTGAGCTCTGCCTAAACAGGACCGAGTGGTGTCTCACAGGCCACTGCCTTCTATCTGCTGATTTTAGAAGGAGAGTAACAGAAGAGGCATACATTGCTGGCCAACTTAGATATCCCAAGTAATTGTAATTGGATGTGCTTTAGACATCCCTCCGCCTACAAAAATCCATGGTCATGGTGCAGGTGGAAAGAGGAGAACCTGAGCCATAATATATACATAAAAGCAAAATACTACAGATGCTGGAAATCTGAAATAAAAACAACAAATGCTGGAAATACCCAGCAGGTCTGGCAGCATCTGTGGAGAGAGAAGTCGAGTTAACATTTCAGGTCAGTGACTCTTCATCAGAACTCCACATTTACCTGTGTCATCTGATGCACAATAATCATCTGCGCTTGTGCCCAGCACTCTCGTAAATAAAATGGGACCACTGTCATTGGCTTCAGCTTTACATCATGACTAGCATAACATTTCTTCAAGTACGGTAACCTTCTTCATTCCCAAATTAGCTATTATGACACATCAGAGTTTTATTACAATTTGAAGTACCTGATGTGGTTCAGGTTGTTTTCCCTGGTGTTTCATGTTTGTTACAGCATAGCACATGTACCTTCTACTTCCTAACTGTGTCCTCCTAAGTGTTTCTCCTGTTGCAGGGAGGGAATACAGTAGATGGCTGCTGGGAATGAATATCCATTAAAATGAATAGGGAAGGGAGAGGGGAGTCAAGTAACTCCTTGTGCTCGGGTCAGTAAACTGCCCTGCAACTGCATGCATCATGGAATTGGATGCAGTGACTTTCCAGGGCCTGTACACTATCTGGCATAATTGTAGTCTTTGAATGTGGTGGTATGGTGTAATCGCTGTGGTGTCAAGCCTCCATCATCTATGCCAGTTCCTGCTATTCCTCTGTTACTGGCCACTCCTATAGTATAGTCAAAGATCTATTTGAGACCAAACAGAGTGGAGACCTGCATTCTGGATGTCTCGATCTAATTGTCCAATATGATGAATCCAGACACGACAGAATGCTATGAATTGGAGCCCAAGGCCAGGGGTCTCCATTTCTGCACCTACCAGCTTGTGATACGGAAATTGTGAGCTGGTGAGTGTTGATTTAATATAGAATATTTTCATATATTGCTATTGTTCTTATGTGGAGGGATTATGTAATATTGTTATGCATTGCTTACCCAAATGCAGGTTGGAGGAATATGAAACAGTGAAACATTTGTTTAACACTTCTGTATTTAATCAAGTCAATGATATAATAAAACACAACCCCTTACATGCAGTGCATATAAGATATAGGTACCAATATTCACATCACAAGGATTCCTTCAGGGTTGAAGTTCTTCAAGGAGCATCTTTTGCATCTTTTATACGTTTAATCATGTCGGTCAAATGTGGGTAACATATGTCGCCACATGTACGTTGTTGACACACAAGTTCATCTAGTGGTAAGTTTAGCTGCTACCCTTTGTTCTGCATGTCTTTGATGTCTTGGGCTGTTTACACTTACATTTCACACATGGATGGTTCATTCGTTCTCTATAGCATTTGCATCTGACTTTGTATACCTGTTACAACCACTGCAGAATCAGTCTTTCATATTCTACCTGGTACACCTATACTTAGTGAGTAAATAAGTGGAAAACCCTGGCCTACATCTCTAGAGTCACAGTAAGAGCATTTGTGAGGAAGTTATGACTAAGCCTAAGATATCAGTCAAAGGGTGTTCCACTACAGAGGGTCCTAGAGTGGTCTTGTTCTCCATGGTGATCTGTATCTTGGACATGTGGTCATGCAGCACTGCATAGATGTGAGTTGTGGACTCCTTCATGCCACTAAATTGGGCAGGCTGAATTCATATAAAATACAAGCATGAACTGGTGATGTTGACTTACCAAACGTGTGTTTCTAGACTGCTCCCTTTGTAAGAGCCAGCTGACGGTTGCTCAAACTCAGAAATCATGGCTGTTGTTACTGGACTAGTAACCCAGAGGCCTAGACTAATGCTTGGAGACATGAGATCAAATCCTACCATGGCAGCTGGGAATTTAGATTCAATTAATTAAATAAATCTGGAATAAGAAGATGGTATTAGTAATGGTAACCATGAAACAACCGGATTGTCATAAAATCCCATTTGGTTCACTGATACCCTTTCGAGAAGGAAATCTGCTGTCCTTATCAAGTCTAGCCTGCATGTTACTCCAGAACCACACCAATCTGAAGCCAGGGCACATATCACCTTCTGGAGTCTCTCTGTTTGGGACTATGATCAGAAGAACATGTGATAGGCATCTGCTAAGAAGATATCACCTTGAACACTACTTGCATAGTAAGAGATTGTGTGTTATGCTGCTGTGGGCCACTGTGTACTTGTGTTTTAGTGAGTGAATAGAAGAACAAAGAAAGACTTGCATTTATATAGTGCTTCATTTGACCACCGGACGTCTCAAAGCGCTTAACAGCCAATGAAGTACTTTTGAAGTATAGTCACTGTTGTAATGTTGGAAACATTAAGGCGCAAATGAATAAAAAAAAGTACAGTACTAGCCCTGAAGTGACCTCCTTTTCCCCATTCCTCCAATTATGTTCAGCCCAAAAACTGCAGGGCTCTGTTCTAAGAACTAAAGGGCCTTCTGCTTGATGGGTCCCCTCCCATTCGCAGGTGCTGCTGCCTGTTATATGGATAAAAATGGACATGCATTGGAAATAAGGAAGCTGAGAGATGTGTGGTAGCCAAGCCTGCAGCCTAGATCCTACTTTATGCAAATCTCTGACTGTGTAATATACAGGTAGCTGGTATAGGCAGCATGCTTGCTGTTTGCACTTTGTCACTTTTCAAGAAGGGCAAACCGATTGGCTGGCAATAATAATAGTGTGCAGCAAAATATGGATATCTATGCACTTGGGAATTAGTTGAACAACTGTCACAGTGCTGGCCATTCTCTCTCTAAACATGCATTGTAAGGCACCCTGGTAAAATTTGGCAAAGTATGATGAATGTGCAAGAAACCTATAGGTTTCTGGAAGATTGCCAAGGTGAAGTTCATCATGCTTTGCCAATCTGTGGACTGGTGAAGCTATATTGATATTGTTTTTCAAATTCATGAAAGGTCTGGACGGATAGGGAGAAACGGTTCTCTTGGAAGAAGGGCCAAGAGCCAGAGGACACCGATTTAAGATGAACGGCAAAAGAACCAAAGGCGACATGAGGAAATTTTTTTTATGCAGTGAGTCTTTAGGATCTGGATTGCACTGCCTGAGAGTGTGGTGGAGGCAGATTCAATCATGGCTTTCAAAAGGGAAGATGATTATCATAGAATCATAGAAAGTTTAAGGCACAGAAAGAGGCCACTTGGCCCATTGTGTCTCTGCCGGCCGAAAAACGATTCACCTATTCTAATCCCACCTTCCAGCATTTGGTCTGTAGCCCTACAGTTTACAGCACTTGAGGTGCATATCCAGTCTCCTTCTGTTTGAGTTGAGGGCTCTGCCTCAACTACCCTTTCAGGAAGTGAGTTCCTGACCATCACCACCCTCTGGGTGAAAAGGTTTTTCCTCATTTCCCCTCTAAATTTTCTACCAATCACTCTAAATCTATGCCCCCTCATCACTGACTCTTCAGCTCCACTCTATCCAGGCCCCTCAAAATTTTGTACATTTCATCAGATCTCCCATCAGCCTTCTCTGTTCTAAGGAGAACAACCCCAGCCTATCCAGTCTTTCCTCATAGCTGCATTTTTCCAGTCCTGGCAACATCCTTGTAAATCTCTTCTGTACCCTCTCGAGTGCAATTACATCCTTTCTGTAATGAGGTGACCAGAACTGCACACAGTACTCAAGTTGTGGCTTGACCAATGAATTATACAGTTCCAGCTCTTGTATTCTGTACCTCGGCTAATAAAGGAAAGGATTCCATATGCCTTCTTAACCACCTTATCGGCCTGTCCTGCTACCTTCAGGGTTTTGTGGACATTCACTCCAAGGCCCCTTACTCCCTCTACACTTCTCAGTATTTTCCCATTAATCGTGTATTCCTTTGCCTTGTTTGACCTTCCCAATTATCAGAAGAGAAAAAAAAATTGCGGTCTATGGGGAGAGGGTAGGGGAATGGGACAAGCTGAGTTGCTCTTGCAGATAGCAGGCACTAACATGAATGACCTCCTTCTGTGCCTTAACCAATCTATGATTCTATATTTTCTGCAAACTTTATCCATGCTGCTATTCACAGTGAGATGCCCCTCACCACCCTTCTGATCAGCATCTCCTGCAGCAAGATGTTGTTGCATCACAGTGCAAGGTCAGCTGTATTTTTAAGCTGAGGATATAGAGGAACATGTTGCAGGTTAGTAGGCGATAGTTGTCGGGTCTGTGTGCAGCAATACTTGGGAGTGGAGGGAGGGGATCTGGGTTGGTAATGTTGGGAGAATAATCCAGGGTTTGAAACATTGAGAATGGGGATTGACTGATGTGAATTTCTCACAGGATTTGATCATCTCGCATCCCGTCGCCCCCACTCCCTAACCACAGTCAGGGTGTCTCAGGAGCAGGCATGATACTCTCTATGCGTACATGTTTTCATGCTTTTTCCAGATGCCACCTGAGGGCCAGGATAACAGGAGGTGATTGGCTGCTCATTGTCTACAAAAGGTTCATGGGACTGAGGTGATTCTGGTCTCTTGGCAGCTTAATGTTGGCTGCTACATTTCACTGGTATAGTCTGATGAGGCAGACAACTGGAGGCTTGAGGCTGGAGGCTCCAGCCATTCCTGAGTCATCATCCTCTTCATCGCCACCATCATAATCATCCTCCTATGCTGTAGGAAAGGAGGGTAGAAGCTCAGAGAGGGCGGAAGGTTAGGATTGAGGAGATGGGATGGAGGGTTGTGGCTGCCTGGTGATTTGTATGGATGCCAGGACAACAATGTAGATGCTCATTCAGTAACCTGGTGCCAGCAAGATGTCATTGACTTTGTTGTCTTCCAGAGCAAGCTGAATGCCTTCCCAAAAGTTCCATGGCTTTCTCCTCAAAGTGGGTAGCTATGGTGCAACATGCTGAGCTGGAGTCCTTACTTAACCAGTGAAAACTGTGAAGCATTTGTTGTACAGTTGTTGCTTTAAGAGGGTGAAGTTAGTGTTGGGCCAAGGTGATTAAGGCAGAAAAGGGAGAGGTGTGACGTCTGCCAGCTCAGCTGAGGATGTGGAACTTTTTGCGGCATTTTTCTGTGGTCCTCGGATTGAGGGAGTTGATGTGAGGGTGAGTGCCCGTGCCACCTCCTTCCAGGTGATATGTTTGATCATTCTGGATGCCTTGATGTAACACATACCCAGGAAATTATTCACCATGCCTTCAATGCCCTCCAGAAGAACTTGAAAGACTCAATAACTGAATTTGTGCATTCTTCTCTGACTCGGTGCCTTGTCCTGTCGTTCTTTGGGTACAGATGGTGGTTGAGTGGTCATAATTCGATACAAGTATATTAAAAGCACTGGTAAGACATGCAGTGAAGTTATCAGTGAAATGAAAGAGCCAAGCTCTTTACTTTGTCTCCTAGACTGTTGCTGGAGCATCAGCTGAATTGTCTTTCCAAATGTTGCACAGAAGTTTCCTGAGCGGGTCGAGTTTTCTTTGGGCCTCTTCCTCTTCGTCACTGTAACTTCAGCAGAAACCATGTTTGCGTACAGGGTTTCTGTTGACATGATGGTGGCAGCTGCAGAAGCACTAGGGAAAATAGGGTCTAGATGGTTCAGCTGCTGCAGCCACCAGATTATAATGATCAGTCACAAGTTTTGTCTCCTTATTTTAGTCGATTGTTTAATATATCCAGTCATCAGCTTTTATAACAATCAGTTTTACTTTTTCATGTATACAGCATACTGGAGGACATATTCCTTTGTTAAATTTGACTGATCTGCAGAAGCATGGGGCTGGATTTTGTGCTGGAGGTAGGGCTCTCAGCACTGGGCTAAAAAGGCGGCAGGAATCCCATCTCTGCTTTATCATGCTCCCCCCCCCACCCCCACCGGAACGATCCTCCTGTCTTTTTGAATGGAGAAAGAAACAGAGTTAACGTTTCAGGTCTGTGACCTTTCATCAGAACGATGAAACGTTAACTCTGCTTCTCTCTCCACAGATGCTGCCTGACCTGCTGTGTATTTCCAGCACTTTGTTTTTATTTCAATCTCTCTTAACTTTGGAATGGCATAGTTAAAATACAGTTCTTTTTCCAAATCTGCAAAACATTAAGATAATATAGAAGTGAGTTGCCATGTTTAATATATAATTTTCCCTAAAGTTCCATCCATTTTTGTTCATGCAACTTTTCAAAGAAACTGCTAAATACACTGCAATGACTGAATCTGCTTTCTTATAAAAACAACTATTTTGGATAAAAACAATCCCAATAGAGCTTTGAAATTACTCAGAGTGAATATTAGCATCCAAATGCTGGATCATTTGCAATTTCCTTCAGCTACTTTCATGGAGTTCCTAATCCAGTTCGAGTAAATGAATTATAATAGAGGGCAAAGGAATTGCACAGAAATGTGTGATGGTGATATTATTTGTGCAGTGCATTTTTAAAGCAAACGATATACTGATATTTTGGCAGTGCATTTTCAAATTAAATGATAAACTGATCAGATCAGATCTATTATCTTTGTAATTTTGAGCCAGAGCCAATGTCAAACACCCAATGAATATTGAATCAAAAGCAAAATACTGCAGATACATGAAATCTGCATTTAAAACAAAAAGTGTTAAAAACAATCAGTAGGCCTGGTAGCATTTATGGAAACTGGAATATTGAAAGATGTTCTAAGATTTTGAGGGGGAAAGCATTGTCACCTGCTGATGGAGCATTTCCTAACCTGTCATGATTTTAATTAAGAAAAGCAACTTCAGATCAGTTGAGACTATTTCATTAAACACTGACTGCAGGAAAGCAATATTTTGTAATATACTCGCCTTCAGATTATAATACTGTATTGTAAGCAGTAATCTTTTTCGGATTGAAATTTACATTTCCTCCAGGCATCAGGAGAAGTCTAGCTCTCATATTTGTGAATATGAAGATCTAATCATGGTGCTCAACTCACAACTTCATGAGACTGAGCAGCTCCCCAACACGACCAGGGAAAGTAGAGGCATACACTGACAGTAGACTGCTACAAATTGGATGCTGTCACCAACTTGATTACAAGATGGTGTAAAAAATATAAAACACCTTTCTTTATTTCTGTTACTAATAGTATGGTTGGTTGGTTGATATCCTTCCATCTATGAAAGATGATGAACACCCAGCAAACAATCCATTTAGATGGGGTGTCTTTTCTTGGTGCACCTTTGCTGATGGCTGTGAAGGGCCAGTTCTTCAGAGGCAGGTTCTGCCACAAGTGCTGGACGTAAAGCTTATCTAAATCCATATAGCAGAGAATCTCAAAACCATGACACATTTCTATGAAAAGTTTGGTATTAACAGCAAGAAAAGGTACAATGTCTGGGCATTACACTAATTAGGCAAGAAATTCCTGCCAGTGATTTTTTTATGAACACTTAGTGTTTTTGTACCAAATCCCCCTCTAGTAGCATTAACCCATTTAAATAGAGAAATGCCCCCGTTAAAATAGAGACGTTTGACGCAAGATGATTAAGTGTTCATATGATGACAGTTATTACTCTGTGTCATTCTTGAAATAATTGAATACTCTACGTGCCATCAATAAAATATTAAAATCAATAGGAAGAAAAAGATCCACAGAATCAGTTAATTCAATTTTTAGTTCACAACCACGTAATCCTTCCTACATCTTTCCATTCAAGATTCGTGCATCCCTAGGCTCTCAGTTCTGTGGACTGTATTTGGCATCTAATATAAGGTGGAGTGATCCGACAACTCAGTCTCCATTGCTTCTATTATAATTGGAGAGGAGAAGGAAGGAAGAAATACGATATGTGAAGCACACTGTTCAAAAAGTCACGAATAATGTACATCTCATAGAATATCTCTACCGAAGTATAAGCTGAGTTGCATAAAAAGAGAGGTGAAGTGCTAGTCTTCCAAACTTTTAGCAGAATGATTGAGACAGTGGTAGTTTTTGAAACCGTTGCAGCTACTCCAGTCTTGCATTGTCACAGCAAAACTGACCCATACTCATTTCCTTGGTAGTGTCTCTTGAAATTTTCCACAATATCCTACTCTATTAATTGGTAGCAAAGGGCAATGCACAACTAACTAATGTATTAGGTACTGACTGGGGATAAGAAAGCCTAAAGCTCTAATCTGATTGGACTTAAATAATTTGACAGATCTTTAGGAATGCTCTTGGTCCAATAGACAGAATACAAAACACTGCTTTTAATATCTGTGGAGCAGAACTCGAGGAATGAGGCGCTGGATAGAAAAAGGTATTATAATCTGAGCAAGGTGATGTCAATTTAGGTTCAGAATGAGAGATTAACCTGTGTTGGTGCCTGATGAAGTTACATGATTTAGCATCTAAAGCATGGATCTATCATGAGCAATCAGAACCAATGGCATAAATGTCTTTCATGACAAAAGTCGGCCTGTGGTACCTATAGGCTCAAGGCGAGCTACATGAAATTGTGAAGCAGAAGGTTAAATCTCATCCATAGATTTCATTAAGGATTATTGGTGCCCATTGATAAATCAACCTCATTTGATGATGACCAGATGACATTACTAAGAATTCCTGCTTCGGGGGAGTATAAAAGTAGACAGTGAAGACATATAAACTTAACAGAGCAGAATTTCATTGTTAAACATATCCTCAAGATAGCTCAGGACCTATGTCACTTTACAAAACAGGTGGTCAGATATTGTTCAGTGTTGGAAGGCAAACCTGTCCACTTATAAGGATATAATTTTGTAGAACTCAAGGGAGATTACAATAGTTACCAGACTACCAACTGCAAAATGTTAGGAGATAGCTACCAAAGGAAACTTGCTTTGCCTCGAATGGAGAGTGTTATGAATGTGCTTCCATTTTTAATATTTTTTGAGAACTTGTGTTCAAAAGACTGTGAAAATACCTGAGGAGATGGTGGACTTGTTTTTTTTTTAAAGGGTTACTGGAAGGACACTTGGGACTTTGTTTAAAAGCAAACACTTACTGGACATCATATGTCTTAAGCTAAGTAAATAACAGGAGCCTTGCTGGCTGTTGGAGTTGTTTACAGAGAAGTCATATGTCTAGATTTATGGTGGTCAGCGTTTGTTTTTGTTTTTGAACTGTTTCAATGGGCAGTTTGGGGTGTAAGCCTGCTAAGAGAGAGAGGCTACCAGCTCATCGTGTTCTAACTCTTTGAGAAACCCTGAGAATCAAGTGTGAGAACTGGAGAAACTGATGCAGCATTTCTCCTGAGAAGCTTCTGCAAGACTTTCTTTTGACATCTCCTGAACGAACTGCTTCTGAAAAGATCCCAGTGACAACCGCATCTGTCTAGTGACACCCGTCCCCATATATCCGGACGCCAGACCAACTGCAACATTCCATATTTTATCCTTTTTCTTCAAGAATTAACAAATATTTGGCGAAAGGTTTTTTTGTAAAGTCGATCTCTGCAGAGAAAACTTCTCTTTTTCCCTTAACCTGTGTTTGTGTTGGGTTATTTAGAAGGGAATATATTTATACTTTCCTATTTCAACCTGTGTGTTAATAAACTTTGCATATTTATTGAATGAGTCTAAATTTATAATATATTAATTTTGTTTATTAAAGAAACCTGGTTGGCAGATATTTATTCTGAAACTAAAATAGATAAAGTATATAATTGGGCCAAACTGGTAACTGGGTAGAACATTTAAATATATGTTGTGACCCGTGGAGAAGTGAAACTAGAGAAAGATAGTGCACTGCTCCATCCTCGGTCGTAACAAGAACGATACATCTCTTGAATAGTGTAAAAAAGCAGGGTTGACATGGTATATATGCTGTGTGTGGTCATATTTACTTTGTCCCACTTAACTTCCTGGTATTTCCTTGGGGATTGGTGAAAATTGGGAAAAAGTGGACAGAATTTTCCTGGGAAAGAGCAGTAGCCCAGGCCTTGGGCTGTAGGTTCTGAACTCGTCCAACAAAGCGTTGCAGCTGTGAATGCTTACCTGAGGCAAATGCACCCATCTACAGAGATCTCTCAATATTTGGATGATTTTGAAGTTTGCAAAGTGGATCACAAGGAAGGAAAATGATAATCCTGGAATTTAACAGTGCTGACGTTGATGTCTAGTATTTGTGTGTTAAAAGTCTGTTTGATATATTCAACACTGATTCAGCAGTTGCTAAATGTCCATGCAAGTGCCTTGGTTATCACCATTTTTACTATGATGTGTGGTAGGATTACTAAATTTGAAACTGTGGTTGTGATGATGTACTTTCTAATAAAAGCATTATTATCAGAAGTTTGAAGTTTCCAGTTGTCAAACAGTTTTCCGTCACAATATAATAGCTATTCATCAAATAATTGTTTAAAAGGGTTTTAAAAAAAATAATTTTGAATATACAAGAATTGCAACTTGACATTTTATACTTCAGTTTAAAGCATTGTAAAATACTCTTAAAAGAAATGAAGAATTAGTGCATTTTATAGTGCTGGATAGCATACTACAGTTATAACTATAATATAACCCAATGTCTGTATTACTGCAAAATATGTAATATAGTTGCAAAGCTTTAGGATGAAACAAATATTTAGGTACATCTGTTGTAGGCAATATTAGATGAAACCTGTACTCATTGATGAGACTAAGGGGAAAAATCATGCCGTCTTTGCAAGAACAAAATTGATTTGACTCTGGGAATTACTATTGATGTTAGCTGTAATTCATATATTGTTTGGCAATCACAAAGCAGTGATATTAGGAATGTGGAATAATGCACATTTCCCTGTTGGTCATACACTTCCAAATTGCTGTGCAGTACAGCACTGAAGACATGTTATGCTTTTTAGCTTCTTATTGCTGGTGTAGTTGGCACTTAAGGGAAAAGTGCACCGCATTGGAAGCCTAACATGTGAACATCATGTGACCAGAGATGACTAAGAGAAGAATGAATAGAAGATTTTGAAATCATGGAATCTTACAGAACAGAAGGACACATTTGGTCCATGTGCCTTTGAAAGAGCTATCCAACCAGTCCCACACCCCTGCTGTCTCTGATAAGCCATGAACATTTTTCCTTTGCAAGTATACATTCAATTCATTTTTGAAAGTTACTATTGAATCTGCTTCCGCCACCCTTTCAGGCATTGCATTCTGGATCATAGCTCACTGCATAAACAAAATCTTCTCATCATCCCTCTCATTCTTCTGCCAATTATTTTAAATCTTGTCCTTTGTTTACTCACCCTGCTTCCAGGAGAAATGGTTTCTCCTTATTTACATGTCATGATTTTGAACACCTTTATTAAATCTATATTTAACCTACTCTGCTCTCTTGGAGAGCAATTCCAGCTTCCCGATAAACTGAAGTCCCTCCTCCCTGGTACCATTTTAATAAATCTTCTCTGCACCCTCTTGACATCCTTCCTAAAGTGTGATGCTCAGAATTAGACACAATATTCTAGCTAGGGCGGCACAGTGGCGCAGTGGTTAGCACCGCAGCCTCACAGCTCCAGCGACCCGGGTTCAATTCTGGGTACTGCCTGTGTGGAGTTTGCAAGTTCTCCCTGTGTCTGCGTGGGTTTTCTCCGGGTGCTCTGGTTTCCTCCCACAAGCCAAAAGACTTGCAGGTTGGTAGGTAAATTGGCCATTATAAATTGCCCCCAGTATAGGTAGGTGGTAGGGAAATATAGGGACAGGTGGGGATGTGATAGGAATATTGGATTAGTATAAATGGGTGGTTGATGGTCGACACAGACTCGGTGGGTCGAAGGGCCTGTTTCAGTGCTGTATCTCTAAACTAAACAAGCTGTGGTCAAACTGGTGATTTATAAAGGTACAGCATAACTTACGCTATGTTCCGATGAAGGGTCACTGACCCGAAACGTTAACTCTGCTTCTCTCTCCACAGATGCTGCCAGACCTGCTGAGTGGTTCCAGCATTTCTTGTTTTTATTACAGCATAACTTACTTGCTTTTATGTTATACAGGCATGGAGTTTATTTCATATGCTTGTTTAACAACTTTATCAACTGAATGAGATTGATATCAGAAATGATGGGCTGAATTTTACAGCCCACCGATGTTGGGGTCACGACAGGGGCGGTGGGGGGGATTCTGGAAAATGTCTCTGGCAGAGGCCCACCATGGGCCTCAATGATGGGTAGGCCTGGCCCGATATTGCTGGTGGCAGCATGGCCTTGTGGCGCCCCCCTCCCCCCCCTTTTGCTGTTCGGCGAAGAGAGCCAAATTTACATATTGAAATAAATGTAAATTAACGAATATATTACCTTCTCGCTCCCAGAGCGATATTGGTGCCGGTGCCCGGCACTCCCGTGCCTTTGGATCCCCATCCAGGGATCCAAGGCGGGACACTTATGGGGAGTGGGGAGCAGGTAAGTTTTTCAGTGCAAGAGTGGGGGTAGCGGTGTCAGAGTCCTTTCATTGGTGTAGGGGATGGTGGTAAGGGATAAAGTTTAAAATTTATGAACTTTGGTGGGGAAGGTCAGGTGCACAAGGTAAGTGCTTTTAGGGGGGAGAGGCTAGGTAATTAATTTGATGGTTATTGGCGGACGGGGGGGAGGTAGTGTGGGAGAGGGTCAAGATCAATTTAATATTTTTAAGATCCACGTATCCTTAAATATTTAGATTGCAATTTTGGTGTCGAAGCCCTTTAAAAATGGTGTCAGCGCCTGTGCAATGGTGCTGGACGCTATTGCCGGGGACCGACAGCCCGCACCCTACACGTCATCGGGGTGGGCGGTCCGCCCCAGCCATTTGAATGAGCCGCTGCACTGCTCTCCGATGTGCGGTCTGCACAGGCGGACCACCATTGTTTACGGTGGCGGCACTATAAATTTCAGCTCAATAAATGAATTGTAGTTTGCAGTTGTGTGTGAAAGATTTAAAATCAAATTGCTTAAAACAACCTTTTGGTCCACCAGAGCATAATTTAGTTTGGAAAGTTTTCTTCATTTCTCATAATCTGAAATATTGTTTTATTTTTAGTTGGTTCTTGTTGGTCTCTCAGTTCATATTCCTACTTTTCTCACCTAGTTACACTATTAAATTTATGTCCTCTCCAGTCAATTTCCACATTCGCATGAAATTTCTCGATGAATAGCCAGTGGCATTTTTTAATCAAATGTGTTAAAGCTTGGGGCCACAAATAAGTTTTTATGATGTAGTAATTTACATTTAAAAATGAATACTTAAAAAAAAATCACTCGAGCATCTTTGAACCAAGCATGTAGTTATGGTAACTTACTTATGAATCATTTTGTTTTGGAGTTATCAGTACAGTACCAAAGAAACCTTGATCGTACTGAACATCAAATTCAAGTTTCCATTTATGGTTCACCAATAAAGGAGACATTTCTTCTATTTACATTTTTATTCAATGCATTATCTGCTGAGAGACAATGGTAGCGTAGGACTATATTTTTCATAGAGTGCTAGTGCCAATGCAATCTTTGGCAACAACTGTTATACTGGTGGCTTCCTATTCATATCAGCACTGGTGTTAAGTCATTGCTGCAGTGCATTAGTAGAGGGATGGCACTTACCAGCTAGGTTCTGGGTAGTTTGGTTGGATTTATGCCCCATGCTTCAAATTTTGTTCAGTATTTAGCCTTTTGCTCTTCGAGTTTAGGTCCCGATTCAGTCCATCTTGATTGGAATAATTATTTCCTCTCTCTGCTGGTTGCATCACTCCTACATAATAGGAATTGGTGCCATTTAAATCCAACTCCACAAACCACATCACAGAACTGCCCACAGTTTAGCCTTATTGCCACTAAAATGGGAATCTGATTTCTGCCTGACCAACCAGTGCAAGTGACAGATAAAATGGTGTTACCACAGTTTTGCCAGCTGGGTTATTTTAGCTGCAATAATAAAAGCAGAAAATGCTGGAAATACTCAGCAGGTCAGGCAGCGTCTGTGGAGAGAGAAACACAGTTAATGTTTCAGGTCTGTGACCTTTCATCAGAGCTAGTAAAAGTTAGAAATGTAATAGGTTTTGAGCAAGTGGAAGAGGAAGGGTGCAAAGAAGAACAAAAGGAAAGGTCTGTGATAGGGTGGAAGGCAGGAGAGATTAATGACAAAAGGTTTCACGGTGCAAGGCTGAAAGGAGTAGTAATGGGACGAGTAACAAAACAAAAGATGTGCCTAGAGGAGGTGTGAATGGCAGGATGGCTGCTGTCTGAACGCAAAGTAGAGGAAATAAGAGAGAAACGATATGCAAAACCAAAGCAGTAAAGAAACACGAAACAAAATAGGGGCAGAGGTTATGATCTAAATTTGTTGAACTCACTGTTGAGTCCAGAAGGTTGTAAGGTGCCCAGTGGAAAGATGAGGCGCTGTTCCTTATGGACTGAACATTACTAACTTTTCCTAGTTCTGATGAAAAGTCCTCAACCTGAAACGTCAACTCTGCAGGTCAGGCAGCATCTGTGGAGAGAGAAACAAAGTATTTCCAGCATTTTCTGTTTTTTATTTCAGATTTCCATCACCTGCTGTATTTTGTTTTTATATTAGCTACACTTGTCGGGATACTCTAGATTTCTCTGGAACCTGGCATATCATTGCCTGTGCTTATTCACTGTATCGTGCAGTGCGTAGATACATCCATACATATGCATTGATGTTTTGGAGAAAACCAAAGCAGCCAATCAGGCTGGTATCAGATCAAATTGGAAAGGTGCATCAGTCTGGAATACTTCTGTAGAGACCGCCAGGAAATGTTAGATGTATATCGAGAGGATGATGAAGTAAATTGAACCTTGGATCAAAAATTATCCTATTTTCATCCCTTTCCAACTATTGTTTCCCAGTGCTGTAGACGTGACCAACGTTTGAACTTCTGATGGTCTTTCAATGTAGTGTAATTGTAAATTGAGTCAATATAAAATGGACGTGATGGTCCCATTAAGTACTCCACAGTAAAAACTGTTGCAGAGCACAGAGAGCAATAACATAGGTTTTCCTCAGCCTGGACCTCATGCAGCCCAACAGTGCACCCCACTGAAGTGGCAGCAGATGGATCACCTGACAGTCAGTGTGGGTTGATGTGTTATGGAAAAGAGCCCAATCTGAAACACTCAATAAGGCTGAACCGTTATTAGCTGACCACCAATACCGGCTGGCACATTTACAACACTCCCCATATAGCCCAGCTATCATAGGAAAGGGACATGAACCAGCCCACCTTCCCACAGAAGTTCACAAAATGATACAGATGCAGCTAAAAAGATCCAGAGGTCATCAACACTTAAAGTCCAATACTGTTTACTGGAATCTGCTATCTGGGATATTTGTAAACCTTAATGTAAGGCTCACTCCTTATCAGTATGTGTCATTGTACATTGAACCATACTTTTTTTTATGCTACAACAATGGTGAATAAATGTATGAGTATTCATTTGGCTGGAGAACAATAATCATAAAAAGAAAATATGAGTGTGCAGTTACAGTCTGTTTCTGGGAAAATATTGATTGACTGCTAGCACAGATGGCTTGTCTTCTTTGACAGAGAAGAGCTTTCGAGAACCTTTGGCCTTCCTAGGGATTACAGCTCTTCAAGTCGACATCCAAGTACTTTTTAAATGTGGTGAGCATTTCTGCCTGTTCCAGGTCCCTACCACCGTCTGGGTGAAAAAATCTTTCCTCATCTTCCCTCTAATTCTTCTACTAATTACTTTAAAACTAGGCCTCCCTGGTTTTTGACTCCTCCACTAAGGTAAATAGGTCACCCCTATTTACGCTTTCTAGGCCCCTCATAATTTTACGCACCTCAATTAAGTCCTCCCTCAACCTCCTCTGTTACAAGGAAAACAACCTCAGCCTATTGAATTTTTCCTCATAACTAGAAGTTTCTAGTCCTGGCAATATCCTTGTAAATCGTCTCTGCACCCTCTCCAGTGCAGTCACACCTTTACTGTAATGTGATGGCAAGAGCTATACACAGTACTCAAGCTGTGGTCTAACTAGTGTTGTATACAGTTCAGCGTAACCTCCCTGCTCTTATATTCTATGCCTCAGCTAGTAAAGGAAAGCATACCAGAGGCCTTCTTAACCACCTTATTAACTTGTCCTGTTACCTTTAAGGATCTGGGGGACATACACTCCAAGGCCCCTCTGTTCCTCCACACTACTCAGTATCCTTCCAATTATTGTATATTCCCTTGCCTTGTTGCACCTCCCAAAATGCTTCTCTGGACTGAATTACATTTTCCACTTTTCTTCCCAACTGACTAGACTATCTATATCTTCCTGCAGTCTAAAGCTTTCCTCCTCACTGTCAACCAGATGACCAATTTTTGTATCAGCTGCAAATTTCTTTATCATGCCTCCTATACCTGAGTTTGAACCATTAATATAAACTGCAAAAAGCAAGGGACAGAGTACTGAGCCCTGTAGAACCCCACTGGTAATAGCCTTCCAGTAGCTTTGCTTCCTGCCACAAAGCCAATATTGGATCCAATTTGCCACTTTCCCTTGGATACCACGGGCTTTTATGTTTTTGACCACCCTTAAGTATCCGTTAATAGGGGCGGGAAGACCGTTATTGGCCGTTGTTGCCCCAGGCAAAATCACTTGGTGATGGGATGACGATGAGCCCTTCATCCACCCCCCCCCCCCACTGCCTCTGATCCTGCCTCAGGGGGCCTATAAAATCCAGCCCATAGGTTACCTTTTTGGTCTCTAATAGGCCATACACCTTCCTTAGTTATCCTTTTGCTCTTAATGTACTTATAAAATATCTTTGGATTCTCCTTGATTTTTACTTGCCAATGTTTTCTCATGCCCTCTCTTTGCTTTCCTAATTTCCCTTTAAATTTTGCCTGTACTCTTTTGAACTCTTGTAGCCTTTCTGCAGTATTATAATCTATAATAATACGCATTTTTTTGTCTGTCCAGACTGTTTTGATTGGTCACTTTAAGGGGTGCGTCTGTTGGTGGGTTTATTTGGTGGGCAGTGCTTGGTGCATGCGGAGGCGCATGGACATGCAGAGGACTGGAACATGCGACCCACGTACGGCTGCCACCGGTTGGTGGTGGCGGCGGTGTATGTGGGGGCTGGAGTTGGTGGAGAACAGAAATAGGAGACGGTAAGGGAGGCCAACAACAAAGTTACTCTGAATGGAGAAATTGTTTCTGTGAGGGTTGGGATGGGATTGATGGCAGGAATGAGGATGGCAAGAGAATGATGGGGATGGCATGAGAGAGATGGAAGGAACGGAATTGGGATGAGATGAGAGGGATGGCATGGGAAGGATGGAATGACATGGGATGGGGATGGTATGAGTGGGACAGGCTGGCATGGGAGGGGTGGCATGGGAAGGATGGAACTGGTTAAGTGTAGCAAAATGGTGGGGATAATTATTTGATACAACTTATTATTCAATAGCTATTCATTGTGCTAATAATGAAGATTCACTAGATTTGAATGAAAAAGTTTTCGAAAAACTGCAAGGTGAATTAAGAGAATACACCAATGTTAATTCTATCAAGAAATTGATAACAGACTATACCCTCTACACAGTCTAATTCCAATGGGCATACCACCACACAAACTTCGACTCAAGGAAGGAACAATTAAAATGTTGCTACGTAGCTTGAATCCTAAACAAGGATTTTGTAATCGAACAAGATTGGTAGTTATGAAGCTGTTTGCTTCGATGAAAGAAGCTGAAATTATAAAAGGCAGATTTCAAGGCAGTAGAGTGTTTATTCCTCAAATAATATTCAGCCCATCAGATGTAAACCTGCCTTTGCAACTCAAGAGAAAACAGTACCCAATTCAACTTTCATATTCTATGATTAGAAACAAGTCACAAAGCCAGACTCTTGATAAAATTTGTATTTATATTCCTAGGTCTGTTTTTGCAGCTTTATGTATCTTTTTCCAAAGTGAGAAGTTTTGTTAAAGTCTTTGGTGAAAGAATAAATAGAAATTCTGTATTAGAAGAAGTACTGTTGCAATAAAGATAATGTTTTGATTGTTTCTGCTAGTATGTACATATATTATTTCCTTCTTGAGTGAATCCCGCCCGAGCATTTATTTGGTATCATCTTAGCTTCATGGAACCTGAATGGGCAGCAGGTGTGGTCAATAGCTCCCTTTGTTCCACATTTTTCCCCATTGTCCTGTCCACCCTAACCTATCAATAAATATCAGTGGAAATGACTAATATTGATGAAAAGGTTGCTAGAAAAAATTAAATGTAACATTCTGCAATATTATTATTTATGTAGAAGCAACAACTGTGGAAGTAATTTATGTCATACAAAGGTTGAAAGATTGATAATTGTCCTATATATAATTTAGATCCTTCTTAGAAACATAATTGGAGTTGTTAGTCGATATGATAAGTTTTAACTCAGGCTACCAAGGTACCAATCTAGCAACAATATTGATATTGAAGCAATGCACATTTACTCCCATTTGGAAGAATTACTGCTTCCCAGCTGTTTGTTTATTGCACTTGATGATAATGGTTGTCACTAAGTACTTAGTGATGCTTGCAAGATATTATGAATAAATGTCACGCCCTTTCCCTTAATGCTAACATAAAAAGAAAAGCTCATTTATTAAGCTTATTTGAACTGCGTGCTTCCTGCTGACAGAGAGTAGAATGTACAGTTTTGTGCTGTTAAGCAGTCATGTCAGCAGTGCTGTAATGAAATGTTTATGATTTGTCTTTTCCTTTCAGTTCCACAAATGGTTCGATACAATTTCAGTTTATGTTGGATATGACATTGGGTGGTGGGGGGTGAGGGGGGAACTAATGATGATTTCCCCATAAGTTATTACTGTCTAGCCATCACACCAAAATAACTTAAGCACAGATTAGTGTCTGTCGCTTACTTTAATGCAATCAATAAATGTTAGTTTATGAATTGTTTTTGCAATTCAGTAATAAAAAATGAAAACTATCTTGGCTTCTTGCTGTTTCAGACAATTTGTGAACTAAGTAGGTTGATAGCATAGTCGATAGCTATTGCTGCAGTTAACACTGTGTTAAGATTTTTATTTAAACCTGATTTAATTTGATCGGCATTATGTGTTAGTAGCAGTTGTTACAATTTGGAGAATGTACATCTGCATTTGTTTCATTGTTATTGACGTACTTGTGTTTAAAATATTGCTGACAGTTGGAACCATTAGTGTCAATTTGTGCTGTTTTATGGGACTAGTTAAGAAAAGACAATGATTAACGTGGAATACCCATTTTCCCATGAAGCATCTTGCAGCTATGGATAGGTTTCTACTACACAAGGTAGTACAAGTGGTAAACCAGCTCAAGCAATAGCCTGGTAAGACCATAGTGAGCTAAGTTCTCTGCTTAATTTTGGACTTGTACATAATACTGTTGGCGCCATACCCAATGGAAAACACGGAGGATTGATGTAGCAGTGTTTGTTTGCTGCCATTAAGCTTGGTAGGGCTAGTTAGGTCCTGGTTATAGCATAAGTGACTCCAAAGGTACTGCACTGATCTCTACTTACGTTACCACCTGCTTTATTTTGCACTGCAGTTAATATATCAGGAGTGTGCATAGTTTGAAGAATGTTTGTTTACATTTAGTGCAGAGGTGCAAATGTCAGGGGCAGGCAAGAAGCACAGAGTGCATAGAACATTGGCAGTCGTAGCATCAGAAACCAACAGTGCATGCAAAGTCTCTGGTTACTGAGGAATATGGTTACCGAGTTGTGCATCTTGTGGCGTTTGAGCCAATGGCTGTGAAAGTTTCTGCACTGTGGAATTATTACACTTTCGGGTCTGGCCAAGCTTCCAGTTATATTTGATGGGACTGAGCTGTTTTCAATGTTACTGAGGTCCTATTAGGTTCACTTTGGTACTAGCTTGCAGTAAAAAGACACCTAGCCATCAATGGTTCTTTGTTACTGAGTTTCCCAAAGTGCAGAATATCATTGATTACCTAAAAAAAAATACAAGGGATATTACTCAGTTCATGGTATTAATTATGGCCACCTTATTTGATAACACCAGATAGTGTGACATCCATATAGCTGCATAATCATACCACACCCACAAATTCGAGCATCCTTTGTCCCAAAGCATTTGCACTGAGTTTCCCATCCTTGCCAACATGGACATCCACAAAGAACCCATTACCCTCTCTGAAGACTGCCCAAGCCTTATCCCTAACCCCTGTGCTGTGCTGTCATCACTGGATGGTGTGTGAAATTTGTGATCAAGTGAGCTGTTTGTGCTGTTATAATTAAGGGGCCTGTTGAAAAATGATGATCATAGTTGTGCGGCTGTATCTGCTTAAGCCCCCTGTACCGCAAAATCCTACGTTCATCTGCTGGGAGAGGTCAAATAACAAATGAGATATGGCATAGATGCAGTAATATACATGCAATAACAGCATGAAGTAGGAAGTTTGAGAAGCTCTACTGTTGTCTGTTCAGACATTACTGCAGTACAATCTCATGCCTGCTTGTTTTCGACAATCCTTCACCTCTGGGGGACCAACACCAGTGAGTATTTAGGCCCAAAAATTTCAACTCTTTTAGATTGCAGAGGTTTCTTCCAGCACTGGTCAGCTTTACCACCTGACTGTACTCTCACACTCTTTGTCACCTTGGCTTGTGACAAGCAGAATGATGATAAGATCACTATAATGTTATATTATGTCTCTCAGATTATACTATGTATATTTAGTCGCATGTTTCATGCTTTGGCGACGTGTTCTGCAGTTTCACCTATCGTTCCATTTTGCCACTTGTGATTCTGCACAAGGTGTACAGGAATTAATAGAGTAACTTCTTCCCAGTTTCATCATTACATTGTGTTCCCAGATAGGTAGGTAGTGTTCAGCTGTTCCCTGTTGCGGTTTTCTACAACTTTGCTGCTCATTCATTCATAATTGTAGAACCTGGCTCTGAAATTCCTGGGGAGTTTAGGATGGGAGCTGGTTCTGAGGGGTTGCTGCCCCTTTCAGCCTATGGCCAGAAATACTGACAGAAAGGAGTGACCTCATGTTGCGCCGGTCCTCTTTTTGGCCTTAAAGGGACCTCCTATTAGGGTGCAATCAACAAGATAAGTTTTAAAATATATTTGTCTGATTGAGGATCTGGAGGGAGCAGGAGTGTTCCCCAGACCCCACATTAAAAGAATGTGTGCTGCTACCAATTCCCTTTCCCCAATCTGGCCACCAAGTTGCCCCCGTTAAATTGCTCCCCTGGCCATTGTTTCAGTCACTCAAAAGCTGCTGCAACAACTCTTTGCCAGATGAGCTGCCTCTTCCTCACGGAAACTTGCTTATTTTAAGGAACTAAGTCCCAGTGCCCATTATCGGGGCGCCTTAGGCATCACCACTCAGGCACAATGTTAACATTGTCTGATAATTTACAAAAAAAATTGTGCAAGATTGAAATGCTTATTATCGATTAACCCTGCTACAGCCACAAATTGTTGAGTTTTGGTTAAAGGTCTTGCCATAGAAATTCATTTGTGCCGAGTTCATTTTACAGGCATAAAATGGACAGCTACATTTCCAATAAGATGGGCGGTATGCGTGTGCATGTTCTGTACTGGAAGTACGCCATCCACCATATTGACAAATGCTGAAGTATAGGCTACTATGGCCCATGTTTGAAACTGATGTTAGGCCCCTTGCATAGGTAAATAGGAGACCTGACGCTTGCTTCAGGACCCCTTCCCAAAATTGGGCTGCCCAGAATGCTGTCGGCACCAGGTAACCAAGAATCAGGATAACCAAGTCTACATGTAGTCTTACCTTCTTCTTTGGCCTCCTTATCTTGAGACAATGGGTAAGCGCCTGGAGGTGGTCAGTGGCTTGTGAAGCAGCGCCTGGAGTGGCTATAAAGGCCAATTCTAGAGTGACAGACTCTTTCACAGGTGCTGCAGATAAAATTGGTTGTCGGGGCTGTTACACAGTTGGCTCTCTCCTTGCGCTTCTGTCTTTTTTCCTGCCAACTGCTAAGTCTCTTCGACTCGACACGCTTTAGCCCCGTCTTTATGGTTGCCCGCCAGCTCTGGCGATCACTGGCAACTGACTCCCACGACTTGTGATCAATGTCACAGGACTTACCAGTGGTCCTTATATACCATAAAAGTACTTAACGGAATATGGAGCCAAGAGGAGCACTCCCACTCTTCGCAGTTCCATGTCAGTGTCAAAGATCATTGCAGGCCTCCTCCAGATTGCTTACCTGCTACACCTCCCTCCCCCCCACCCCCACCCCTTACCCTCCCAGGATCCACCTGAGTGCTGCGATGGCCCAAAATTTAAATCTGGTTCACTAGTGAGCTGCTTGGGGATGCACAGTGGGCCTTCTTCAATGCCGTAAATGACTGTATGTCTCTATTTGCGGCTCACCAATCTGACTTAAATGAGTACCAAGTACCTTGGGGCCCACCTGTTCTGTGCACCGAGTTCATGCTGGCTTTATTCCAATTGCACCTCCTTTGTTCCTTGTTGTAATCCCTACTCTTAAACCTTTACCCTAAACATCTGCGCCTGGAATTCCCATGAAAATTCCTTCGACTTCCCACTGTAACGTTGCCAGAAACCCCTGAAGAAATGGGTAATAAGCTGCTTCTTGCGTCAATCTTCCACCAAAGTCACGGAAGACCTCCCCAGAAATTCACCCACCTGTTATTCACTCCAAATTTTAAAATTGCCACAGGAACACTTACAAATGCAGAATTTTTAGTCAATGGGTGGAAAATCTAGTCCTTTCAAATGATAAAGCGATGCACGTTGATTAGTTATTTTCCATCTTGCTCAGTATATGTTTTATGTTTTCCTGATTATTTTTTTAAAAACATGGCCAAGACACATTAAGAGTTGATGCTAGAAAATAATGAAGTCACCTGAGGGTTCAGTGAACAGATGTACAGCTTGTATTGGCATTGAACCAAGAATACTAGGAAGGTCACTGGTTGGATTCACGAGCTGTGCTTGGTTGACTGATCACAATGAGCTGGGGTTGGAAAAGGAAAACTTCTTTGATTGTCACAGAAAATGAGAAAGCTCTTGCTGAAAAGTGAGCATGTATGACATCTGGATTAGGCATCGCTCTGAACACGCTGGCATCTCACTGTCCAAACCTCTGCTTGGAAAAGGCAACATGTAGGAGGTAGTGGAAGACAGCAGATGCCCATGGAACTGGGTTACTCTGTGCCAACAGGAGACGATTCGAAAGAAAATCAATTTGCTTTTGTGTTTTCTGTATAAGGGATAAAAAAAATTCATGTATTAATGCTGTCTTGTATATCAGAGCGACCTTACTCTGTGCAAATACCAATGCTGACTTACTGTAATATTAAAGAGATTTCACCATGTGTGAAGAAGTCACACGTGGGATTTATTTGCTCCATATGTTTCCCTTTCCTCCCCTAATCTTGGTTGCTATGTTTTGCCACTGCTGACACAAGGATGAATCAAAGTGTTTAATGGGTCCTCTTTTCTCTTCGGAGAGCACTGACTTCAACAGAATCACCAGTCAACCAGCTGTAGTATTCAAATGCATTTTTATTGCCGGTTATTAGCTCTTTGGCATATGTGTATGAGCATTTAAATACGGCAGTGTGTATTTTAGAAGACGTGCTATTAATTAAATGCACTGTTAGTAACACTTCCCTCTGTGACATAAGTAATGGCTTCCTTGCAGAATGCTGTTTGAACAGCATTTAAATATCACAAAGGAGCAAGCTTTTACTTCATTCTCCTCACAGGTCCTGTTCTGCGTATGTCATCGAATAGTAAAAGTATGAACTGCGTTGGGAAAAGAACAATAATTGTACCCACTTTCATTGAAAAATAATGAAGCTTTGTGTGGATTGCATTTGTCCCTGCTTGCTTCGATTCATTGAATAGTAATGGGCTGCTATTTAGTGCAAGTGACTTAACCTTTTGTGTACAAACATCCTTTGAGATTTGAAATTATAACTTTGCAAAGGTAGTTACTCTAAAGAAAGAGAGTAAACTTCTTTATGTCAGAGAGTGAGCTTCTGGTTTTGGACAGGACAATTTCAGAGCATTTTCACCCAGTATTGAGGAAAAAGAAACCCATTTAGTCATCCAATGTTAAATGTTAAATCATCCAACAAAATGCCATGAAAATTTCTGCCTGTGGATTTTTTTCTCAATGATAGGGAAGCAAGACATCAATTAAAATTTAATTTGATGAATGAAAGTTTCTTTTTATCCATTCACAGCAGGAGCTGGATTTTACCAAGCCCACGACATCGGGCTCCGTGGCGGGGGTGGACGGGGCCGGTAGATTGTTCTGGCAGAGGCCAACCACGGAGGCTGACGCCGGGAGGGCCAGACCTAATACTCCCAGCGGCGGTGAGGCTTCGTGGCGGCCCATCCACCCCCCCCACCCCCGGCCACACCGATTGACGGCAGGAACTGAATTACAATACTTAAATGAACGGGATGAATAAATTTAAATAAATTTACCTTTAATCTTCTGGGCCCGATGCGATCGTCAGTGCGGCAGCCGGCATTCCCGCGCCTTCAATTTCCCATCCGGGGAAAGCCGGCGTGACACCGGTTTGGAGGGTGGAGGAGTTAAGATTTTCAGTGCGGGGGGTGGGTGGGAAACAGGGTCAAATAAATGTAAAGAGTGAAGGGGATGGTGGGAAGGGGTGAACTTTAAACTTCGTGCAGTCTGTGGGGTGGAGGGGGAGGGGAAGGGCAAATAGTTAATGTAATTATTATTGGGAGTGGGAAAGGGGTGTTAGAAATGTATTTGATAAATTTTTGGGGGTGTCTCTTTAAAAATTTAAATACGTCGACAGGGTTGACTGCCCTTTAAAAATGGCGCCAGCGCCTGTACACAGGTAGCTGATGCCATTGCCGGCGACAGACAGCCCACCCCTTCCACGTGATTGGAGGGGGGGGTGGGCGGGCTGCCACGGCTATTTAAATGAGCCACCGCGCAGGAGAATGTGGTGGCTCTTTGACCTGCGGCTCGCGCCTGCAGACCGCCATTTTTTGAGCTCACCGCCAAGATCAGTGGCAGGCTCTTAAAATCCAGCCCCAGGTGTGTGGCACAATCCAAAATCTGACACAGTGACTTTACTTGCATTTGTAAAACAATTTGCAAAATTACAATTGTAGCTAGGCCCTGTTACCATTGAACCATGATGTGTAGTTGCAATATTAATGGCCCAGATTTTACTGAATAAAGTAACAGTGTGTGAACAATACATGCTGTTATTAATGTGCAAATTGGGCAGCAACTTGTGGCGAGGAAGAGACACCCCATGAGTTGCAAATTGCCACAAGTTGCTGGACATTCTGCACCACTCAGCCATTTGCTTCATGAAAAAGGATCTCACCCTTAACCTCCCTGTGAGTTTCATGAAATCATTGCATTTGCACGTTAATTGCCCATTAAACACACTGCAGAATTTTAAGTCCAGTAATTATCAGCGTAAGCACCCAATGTGGTAATTGTTAACTGCCAATCATCTCTTTTGCAGAAAGTGAACAATTAAAATTCGGAGTCTTATTCCATCAGGTTATGAATTGTTGGTGATTTCTTGCTCGAGCAAAATCTGGGCCATTGTTTCAAAAGTCAAATAAGTTTTCATTGTGGCTAATGCACCTTAGAACTTTCAGAAGTGCATTAATAACCTCCTACATAATACGCAGCAAAAAACATTCCTTTTACAAAAGTCGCTACAATCTGACATGTCAGCGCGTCAAAGTAAAACAAGTTCTCACATAGGTCCAGCAAAAGATGGCTGTAATCTTCGGTGTTGCAGAGCACAGACCTCTGCCCTCCTCTGACTGTCGTCATTCTCGTGAGTGTTAGATCGCTTTATCAAGCTATGCCTGTTGCTTTAAAGCTTATAATCTCAGCTATTTTATATTATATTTCTACATCATACGAACCATCACTGTAATATATATGCAAGTCCTTTGAAGCATGTGCAAATGCTCCTTGTACACAATCTTGTAGCTTCGACATAAGTTCAACATAGTCAGCTTGTTGCCATTCAAAATTCCTGCAAACTCTTTCTGTGACTAAATTGTTCAGTTTATTCAGTGTCAGATCTTGTTCTTGGTCTCCAATGATGATTCTTCCATATTTGATGACCGTGGGCAAAACAACAGCAAGCCATTGTGATCTTACAGGAAAGGAAGGTGTCTGCTGAGGGCAGAGAGTCTGAGAAAGGCATTAAGGTTGCAACAGAGTCCTTATGGGGACCATATTCTAGAACTGGTCTGGATGGCAGTTGGCAATTACTTATAGGGTGCTTTATATATATTACTTATAGGGTGGTCCGTGTGCTCTCATGAGTTCTGACGAAAGGTCATGAACTTGAAACATTAACTCTGTTTCTCTCTCTACAGATGTTGCCAGACCCACTGATCCTTGATGGGATCTGGGTCTACAGGAATGGCCACTTTGAGAACTCATTTTTTCATTGGCGATCTATTCTAATGAGGAAGCACAGCTGAATGTAAACTTGTCCCTCACTCCATGTTCACATATTTTTATTTCAGCAGAGGTCACTGGACAGTAACAAAGTGCCCAATTTTAACTCTGGGTGAGTGAATGGGTTTTGAATGTGTAAAAATCTTGCCCAGGAGTGGGAACCTTTTTAACCCAGGGTCACTGAAGCTCATTATAGCATTGGCTGAGATCAGTCAACTAAGTATAGGCAAAAACTAGTGGTGGGCCAGAGGATTGGGAATTTATTAGGAACCAGCAGCGGATGATTAAAAAACTAATAAAGAGGGAGAAAATTGATTATGAAAGTAAATTTGTAAGAAATATAAAAACAAACAGCAAGAGCTTCTATGGGTATATAAAAAGAGAGTAGCTAAAGTGAGCGTGGGACCCTTGGAGGATGCGACTGGAGAATTGATAACGGGGATTGGGGAAATGGCAGATAATTTAAACCAATATTTTGCATCGGTCTTCACAATGGAGGACACTATAAACATCCCACAGATATCAGATAAGCAAGGAGCTAATGGGAGGAAAGATCTTGTAACAATCTCTATCACGAGGGACAAAGTATTTGACAAACTATTGGGACTAAAGGCAAAAATCGCCAGAGCCTGATAGCCTACATCCGAGGGTTTTAAAGGAAGTGGCTGCAGAGATAGTGGAGGCATTGGCCGAAATATTCCAGAACTCACTGGATTCCGGGAGGGTCCCAGTGGATTGGAAAACTGCTAATGTGATGCCTCTGTTCAAGAAGGGAGGGAGACAAAAAGCAGGAAACTATAGGCTCGTCAGCCTAACATCGGTCATTGGGAAAATGCTAGAGTCCATTATTAAGGAAGATATAGCAGGACATTTAGAAAAGCTTATCGCAATCAAACAGAGTCAATATGGTTGTGTGGAAGGGAAATCATGTTTGACAAATTTGCTAGAGTTCTTTGAGGATATAACAAGCAGAGTTGATAAAGGGGAACTGGTAGATGTAGTGTATTTAGATTTCCAGAAGGCATTCGATAAGATGCCACATAAAAGATTATTGCACAAGATAGGAGCTCACGGTATTGGGGGTAATGTATTAGCATGGATTGAGGATTGGTTAACTCACAGAAGACAGAGAGTTAGGATTAATGGGTCTTTTTCAGGTTGGAAAGACGAAACTAGTGGAGTTCCACAAGGATAAGACCTAGGGCCTCAATTATTTACTATCTAGATTAATGACTTGGAGCAGGGGGCAGAGTGTAATATATCCAAATTTGTTGACGATACAAAAATAGGTGAGAGGGCATGTTGTGATGAGACAGAAGGACTCTGTAAAGGGATATAGATAGGTTGAGTGAGTGGGCAAAAACCTGGCAGATGGAGTTTAATGTAGGAAAATGTGAGGTCACTTTGGTAGGAAGAATCAAAAGGCAGACTATTATTTAAATGGAGAGAGACTTCAAAAAAGTGCAGTACAGAGGGATCCTGGGTGTTCTTGTGCATGGAACACAAAAAATTTTGCATTCAGGTGCAGCAAGTAATTAAGAAGGCAAATGGAATTTTGGTATTTATTGCTAGGAGGTTGGAGTTTAAAAATAGGAAAGTCTTGTTACACCTGTACAGGGTGTTGGGGCTGCACCTGGAGTACTGTGTACAGTTTTGGTCCCTGTATTTAGGAAAGGATATACTGGCATTGGAGGCAGTTCAAAAGAGATTCACTAGGCTGATTCCTGGGATGAAGGGATTGACTTATAAAGAATGGCTAAACAGGTTAGGCCTTTATTCATTAGAGTTTAGAAGAATGAGGGGTGATCTTATTGAAACGTACAAGATTCTGAGGGGGCTTGGCAGGGTAGATGTTGAGAAGATGTTTCCACTGGTGGGGGAATCTCGAACTAGGGGACAGACTTACAGAATAAGGGGACACTCATTTAAAACTGAGATGCGAAGGAATTTCTTCTCAGAGGGTAGTGAATGTCTGGAATTCTCTACCCCAGAGAGTTGTGGAGGCTAGATCACTGAAAGTATTTAAAGAGGAGGTAGATAGATTTTTGAAATATCGGGGAGCTGAGGGCCATGAGGAGCTGGCACAAAAGAGGAGTTGAGGTCTGAGGCAGATCAGCCATGATCTCATCAAATGGCGGGGCAGGCTCGAGGGGCCAAATGGCCTACTCCTTCTCCTATTTCTTATGGTTCTTCGGGCCAAACCTCGGACTTACTGCTCTGCATAGCTCAACTGGTCACTGAACAAGCGTTGAGTCATTAAGGAGCTACATTTTCACAGGTTTATATTCTAGAATGGACACATTCTTTCAAATTCATATTTTTTCTTAATTGATGTGGCTAATATTTAAATGATCCCGATAATATATTGGTAACTATGAAAGTTTTTTGTATTTTGAATAAAAGATTTATTGATCACTTCTCTGCCCGCTGCTTCCTTTTCTTGGCTGAGACAACTTTCACTTTACATTAAAGGTTGGAGATGAGCCTCAAACTGTGTTACAACCCGAGGAGCTTCTGTAATTATGTCGTGCTCTTTCATGTTTCAGACCTGCCTTTATTTCTATAGTAGTCCAGCATGTGGTTTTGATTGAACTATTTTGCAAAAACAGATTAATTATTTGTTTGTTAACCATAAATTTCCACAAACACATTTTACAAGGGTAGTAGTGCAATAAGTAATGATGAGTTCCTTTATAAACTGTTAAAGCTTGGACAAATGTAGTTTATAATTACGCTGAGTTGTACTGGAATAAGATTACGTGAACTTGACATTTTTTGGAGTAATGATTTCTTGTGGATGATGCTGTCTTCAAACTTGTTCGAAATGGTTCTGAATTTGGTTGAAGATTTTAGTTGTGGTGACAAGTGCTGATTCTCTCCCCTAATGATCAATTAAATTGATGGATTTTGACATTGACGTAGGCTGGCCAGTTTGTTCTGCTACAAATTCAATAAAACTCAGATATCAGGTCACTTTCCAAACTCCTGCCTGATCAAACTGTGTAATAAGAAGAAATACTTACATTTATATAGCACCTTTCACAACCTCAGGATGCCCCAAAAAGCTTTACAGACATTCAAGTACTTTTTGAAATGTAGTCACTGTTGTAATGTAGGAATTCTAGCACCCAATTTGCATAAAGCAAGCTCTGACGAATAATAATGTGACACTGACCAGGCTCGAATTTTGCGGCCAGTGGTAAAGGAACGCTACTCACCATTCACTATGCTGATAGCTGCCCACACAGTTTTCACCAGCTTTTGAGTGGTGAATTGCTGTCTTTAGGCATCTGTTCCAGCACAGTGGACTCTACAAGGGATTGGTGGCATGTGTGAGCAAGTCAAGTAACAGAATGGCTCCACAACCAATCAGATTGAAGAATCCTCACAGACATGCAGGATGTAAACCAGAGAGTATAAATTAGTTTTAAATCATGTACAGAAAGTGAAATAAAGGGAGGAATTAAAGATGGGATGAAGAAAGAGAAGAGAGAAACAGACAAAGTTTTAAAAAATTGTTAATTTGAAAAAGAATTTCAACATTAATGAAATTCAGAAGGAATGAGACTCCAAACTTGTAAAGTTAAATTTACAGTGCAATAGAGGTTGGTTGGCTGCAATTATGACCTATCACGCAGTTAAAACTTCACTTATGCCTGAATGCACCAGCCCTAACTTTATCTGCTGTGTTTCGTGTGTAACTAGTGTGTGAGTATCACAGCTTCTCACCCTTACATTGATTTCAAGGCTCAGTCTATTGATGAGGTACTGTTATAGTGCAGCCTGTGGAGGAGCAGGCTAACTTGGACTGCAAGTTCCACATTTCCATGTTTAATTACGCATGTGCGTTCTCTGGAAGTTGCTGTCTAATTTATTTCATAATAAAGGTGAGGGCAGTTAATCTCACCATTGACCTCAATGCAAAATTCAGGTCAGACTGTTCGTCGGCTGCCCCTCAATTCAAGGATGACATCTATTTATTCAAGGTCGCTAGTTTCTGCCATGTGTCTTCATATGACTGAACAGGCTGATTCTCAACCCACAGATTTTTGGGCACATGGGGCAGGATGTCCCACAGGGAATGGGATCCGGAGTGCAGGATTTGCATCCTTTTCTTTTCTTCTCTGCCACCGCTCTGCGTCGTCATTAAGGCATTTGGACTGAAAGAATGATGTAGCTTGATGGACAAGTTGTCGCCATTTTGAATGATTGGTAGCAAGCTCCTCCCAGTCATCATTGTCAATGCTGCTGCTTCAAAGAGATCTTCAGAGTGTCTTTGAAGTGTTTTCTCTGTCCTCCCTTGGAACGCTGGCCATTTGAGAGTTGAGAAAACAGGACCTGGTGGGGAAGACTGTTTTCGTCCATCTGGACACAGTGTCCAGTCCATCGAAGTTGATTTTGCAGGAGTTTGAATGCTTGTGGATCTGGCTTTAAGAAGGACTAAAATAAAAGCAAAATACTGCGGATGCTGGAAATCTGAAATAAAAACAAGAAATGCTGGAACCACTCAGCAGGTCTGGCAGCATCTGTGGAAAGAGAAGCAGAGTTAACGTTTCGGGTCAGTGACCCTTCTTCAGAACTACTAATGCTTTATCTTTCAATACACCATTAACATATTGTTTGCCTTTGCTCCATGACCTTTTGGTCAGCTATGTGGCCTTGTCCAATCTACACCTCCTTTGTTATCTCTTGCCCCACCTCCGCCTCACTTGCTTATAACCTTTGACATTTCTAATATTTGCTAGTTCCGAAGAAGGGTCATTGACCCGAAACGTTAACTCTGCTTCTCTTTCCACAGATGCTGCCAGACCCGCTGAGTGGCTCCAGCATTTCTTGTTTTTATTTAAGAAGGACACTAGCATTTGTTCAACGGTCCTCCTGTTAAATCCGGAGGATGCGATGGAGACATTACTGTTGGAATTTCTCCAGCACTCTTATGTGTGGCTGATACTCAGTCAAGATCTCACTGCAGTACAGGGGTGTGGTGACGACAGCTGCTCTGTACACTAGGACTTTTGTTGACTTACTGAGGTCTTTGTCAAACACTCGCTGCCATAGTTTGTAGAAGGCTGAGCTGGCACAGCTGATCTGGTGTTGGGTCTCCTCGTCAATGGTGGCCTTTTGAGAGAGGTGGCTTCCAAGTTATGAAAAGTGGACAACCTATTCCAGAGTCTCTCCTTTAACATATATGGGAGGTGGAATATTTGGCTGACCTGGTGTGGATTGACATATGAAATTTGTTTTGGCAACATTCAAGGACAGGCCAAGTCTCTTGTATGCAGAATTGAAGAGATCGAGAGTGGCTTGCAAATCTGATGCAGAGTGGGCAACAACACTGCAGTCATCCGCAAACTGTAGATCATGTATGTCTATGGTGGTCAGTTTAGTTTTGGCACAGAGTTGACTGAGGTAAAAGAGTTTTCCATCTAGGCAGTGTTTAATACTCACACCAGAAGGCAGTTGATCTTTGATGAGGTGCATAGCCACTGTCAGGTAGCCTGTCACACAGTCTTGCTTGACCCCAGTCTGGATTTTGAAGGCATCTGTTTCAGATCTCCCACTCAAGACAGTTGCACTCATGTCATCATGGAGCAATTGTAGGATTGTGATGATGTTCAATAAAAGCAAAATACTGCGGATGCCAGAAATCTGAAATAAAAAGAGAAAGTGCTGGAAATACTCAGCAGGTCTGGCAGCATCTGTGGAGAGAGAAAACTTAATGTTTCAGGTCTGTGACCCTTCATCAGAACTGGTTCATGCCCTTTCCAGTATTTCCAGCACTTTCTCTTTTTATTTGTGATTAAGTTTCTTGGGCATCCAAAACTTTGGATGTCTGCTATAGAGGAGTTGGTTGAGGAAATAAATATTGGCCAGCAAACCAGGGAGAATGCCCGTGCTCTCATTTGAAATAGAATTATGGAATCTTTTATGTCCACCTGGGAGGGAAGATAAGTCTCAGTTTGAAGTCTCTTCCAAAAAACTAAATTATTTGATCATTTGTATCTGCAACCATCTTCCAATCTTTGATTCCTAACCAGATGTTTATCCAACTCCTTTGTAAAGGAACTAATGAACACGGCAGTAATTGTACTTGATGGGAGTCTGTTTGTCGATATCACCAATGATGTGTAAAGCTTTTTTTCTTATTGTCTGTTCTAATCACTAGCTCTGCTTGAGACTTGCAATTGTAGTCTCTCATTCTGAGAAAATAGTTCAAGTTAAATTATTTGCTTCAATGAACACACCTCTCATCTTCGTCTTGTTAAAATAGATCAACTTTATCGGCTTCTTCTTTTAACTTAATTTCAAGTTCTGGAATTGCAACACTTGCACTGAATCGTCTTGCGTGAGTTTTCTCCAATGTGTCAAGGTCCTTTGCAAGCTGTCATACATACATTGCAGAAAATATTATACCAATGAGTTAATTATGGTTAAAATAAACTTTGTTGACTGGGTAATTGCCCCACCTTGTTGACAACAGACTTTCTGTGACTGGATGCTTTCAGTAATTGGTCACGAATCTCATTTAAATCTGTTTTCTTTTGGTAATTTTCCCCGCACTTGTATCAGTTGCTGAAACCTGGACTGCAATGAAGGCAAGGAAGCAGAGGCTGGATGCATCTGGAACATGCTGTGCATTGAGAATGTTTAGTATTAGGTGCAATGAGGGAGTTGTTGATAACAAAGTGAGGAGAAGCAAATATCTACAGTGTGATGATATGAACATTGTATTGCGCAGGATATATATGCTATTTGGCGGAATATAGGCATGCTGGTAAGATACTGTTGGCCATTCAGCTACCTGGGCCCTAAACACTGGAGTCGCTCTACCTCTTTGCTTTAAGACACTCCTCAAAACCTACCTCTTTGACTAAGTTTTTGGTTACCTGTCCTAATATTGCCTTATGGTGTGAAGTTTTGCTAATAATGCTCCTGCAAAGCACCTTGAGACATTTTGGGACATAGGCACTATATAAATATAAGTTGTAGTTGGCCCAGTAATGGAGTGGATCCCAGAAAGGAAAAGGCCACTTGGAAGATGAATGGTCCTGCACTATATTGATCCATTGCTTGTATTGAAGTAATTATTACAGTTGCTTTGGGACATACTGTCTAATAAGCTAATTGTTTTCCACGTGTTCAACACATGGCCTATTCATAACTAGAGTGTGTCAAGGTTTTTTAGAAAGCCATCAGTTTTTACTCTGGTCATAATCTAGAATTACAGAAACAAGGATTTCCAAGTAGATAGGATCTCTCATTCTTCTGGTGTTATTATCTACTGGTACATGTTCTTCATTACTCTTGCATTCCTTGAAAAAAGTAGAATATATTGCAAGGTTTGTAAACATAGCTAAAAACAGTTGCCAACTCACTGTTATGAAACCCTCTTGGGTTTTATTGATGGATTGAAAAAGCAGCTCTGTCTGGGGCATTTTGACAAAGGCAGTCTGCTGAGGGAAAGATTTGTGCTGCCAGCAATCTAAGTCTTTTGTACATGACTGCCCAAAGTAACCTTTTCCCTCACTGGTGTGTGGTCCACCATGTATCAGTATGCATGTGATGCACGTAAAATATTCTGTTTCCAGTTTGCTTTGTGAAGTCATTTTGGAGACCAACACTGAATCAGTTTATAATTGAATCATAAATTGTGAGTTAGCAGAATGCCGTGGAGCCGAGATTTATGCATGTTGGATCATATTCTGTCTCCATAAGCTAATGCATCCTAGCTATGGGAATGACGACTTTTGTGGGTGTAAGGTGATCCCCATTGTGTCCTAAATATTATCTCCTGAATGCATGAATGAATTATCTTCTGAATCAATAGTTGTTAACTTGACAGGGAACCCAAAAAAGGGATCAAATGAGGCTTGGAAGTGTGGCTAGAGCTTTACCGATTCATATTCAATGGTTGTAAAATCTAATTCATATTTGCTGTCAGTTACCACTCTCCTCCCACCACTTGTCAGCTGTTAAGTAAAGGGCCCCGTATTTGCAGGGAGCCATGAGGGAGTTGGGGCAGTTTAGTGGTTGGGGGGCCTGGAAGAGCAGGTTTCTGTCAGGTCCTGTTCCACTTAATAGCTAGACCTAATGACCATTTTTTTGTCTTTGTTTCCAAGCTGCAAGCAGCCAGATTGAGAGGTCATCTGGCTGGCGGGCGGGTAGTCTGGGAGACAGAGACAAAAAAATGGTCATCAGGTCTTGCTATTGTGCAGCAGGACCTGACGGAAATCTGTTTCAGAGAATTGGAGTGAGGGAGGTGGTGGGGGAGATTGGGGGTAGGGATGGGTGACATTGATTGTGGGGGGGGGGCTCAGAGAATTGGGCGGTCTTAGGAACATCAATGTGAGACCTGGAGAGATCGAGAGTGGAGGGAACATTGGAGAGGGGAGATTGGGCGGCGATCAGGGAGCAGGGATCATTGATGGGGGGGGCCATGGAGAGATCGAAGAGGAGGGGATGTTAATGGGGGGTGGCGGAGAGATTGGGGAGGAGGGATGATCATGGGGAGGGGGTTGCTGGGGTGGAGATCATGTGGGGGGTGGGGGGGGTGGTTGGTGTACTTGGGAGGGGTTTCCAGTTGGGGGGAGTCAGTCTCAGAGGGGGCCAGAGAGGAGATTGGATCCTGGGAGGAGTTGGGGCATTTGGTCATTGGCGGGGTTAACAAAGATGCTTGGAGGGTAGCTGTTCCATCCAGCAGTCCCTGCCTCCATTTCACCTGCCTGGTTTTCTGAGGCCTGGGAAACCAGGCTGACCAGAGTTAAAGCTGGAACAAAGAAAAATTCTTCGACATATATCAAAATATTTAAATAAGCACATTGGTTGCCTGCACCCCATCCCATCTCCGTTAAATCCCCAAGTGGCCGGGTTCAAGGCAGGTTGAGCCCAACCCAAAATTACTGCCAACGTCTAGCTTCTAATCTTGATGCAGACGTCAGTGATTGTATTTGAAGGCAACAATATTCATATTTCTGCTTTGACACGCTCATTGCACGATATTCTCATTTGATGCAGCAACACATTATGTAAATACATCCATCCTTTGCTACCAACAAGATGAATAGTCTTGTTTCTTCGGGCTTGAATGTTCTAATTAAGGCTGGGATAAATCTCTACAGCCAGGGCAGAGCACGGCCACAAGCTGCATCTGTAATGAGATGTCAGCATGGCTTTTGCTGCTGTGCATTACTTTCTTTTTATATACTTTGATCAGCCATGATTTTCTCTGTGCTAAAGTGGATGGCTGCAGAAAACATTCTCCAAGGTAAATGGCTCTTCCTTTGTGGAGCCATAAAAGCAGCACTACATTACAGTAAGAATGAATATCTGGTATTATTGCAACTGTCTTTGTGGCTGAATTTATCCTTGTGTGAAAATAGTTAAAAATTGTAGTGAATAAAGGATTAGGGACATGCTTCCTTTCAAAGCAGCTCAAACACCCTGTATATAGTGTTGATCTTCCTTAGCTATGTCTTTGCTTTGTCCTCTCAGCCATACCCTTTGGTTGTTGCTGTATAGTCTGAACACACTGCAAAAATAATATCCCGTCTCAATGAGAGCGAAATTGCTGTACAGTATAATTGTTACTGCATGCATGACCTAGATATGACTTCTGTAGTTAACAGTCTTGCATCCGGCACACTTGCTGTTTTATATTTCCTGTTGTCATATTTCTGCAATAACAGTGACAGTGACAACAGCAAATCAGAACTGAAGAGTTTCAGGAGCCTTTGGATCAAAAGAAAGGAAAATAATTAATCAGTTGTTATTGTGAAACCGCTAAAGACTTATGAGAACAACCAATCTTGAATGACCGATTAGGAAAACCTACCAATAAAAAAGGTGGACCAATCGAATGACTCAAAATGCCATTTTAAAAAAATATCATTTGCTGTACTGTTTACAAAATGACATATTTCCTACAAACCTTATCCATTTAATTGTTTAGTTGTGTCTTTTAGAACTTCACCAAAGTTGTTATTTGAAAAAATCCCAGGCTGGACTTGCCCAGATGGATGACTCTTGTTAGCTGAAAGTCAGTCCTGCAGTCTCACCGGTGCAGTGTGCACAGTTTCTGAAGATGCATCAGTATCATTTATTTAGCTCAGCTGAAAGAACTATTCTCTTCAATCTCTAACAATATCCGTCTGGTTGCTTTTTGTGTATGAAAAGCTGGAGGACAAATTCCCAAAGCTTTATTTAGGTAAAACAAATATTGATCATGTTTTTCTAAACAATGAGAACTCTGTATGTGCACGATTGAGAGAGAGAGAAAAAAAGATCTATTTCAAATAGGAAAGTATGATACTATGTTGACTACACACGCATTGTAGCTTTTATTTATATTCCAATTGGAATCTTTTTTCTCAGCAGAAAGCAGCAAATTGTATTTCAATATTTTAGTTTGTATAATGGTATTTCAATTTGTGTGTCTTTGAAGATTTTAATACTAACTAGACAATGAATTTTGAGTAGGTTTTCAAATAAACTTATGTGAAGTTAAGAAAATATATCCAGTTGAAAGACAGAGAGAGAAAGGGGCAGTAGATGGATAGTGAATATCTTTCCTCATCCTAATTTGATTTTTCTTCCCTTTAACAAATGAATTGAATTTGAAAGTTGCTCAAACAAACTATGTTTACCATCATCTTATTTGTTAATGGTTACAAAATGTAGACATTCTAATTAGTGACAGCTGTAATACACACATCGAGGAGTAAATTACAGCAACAAAAGCACCTTTCATTTATATGGCACCTTTAACATAGGAAAATGTCCCATGGTGTTACACAGGAGCTTTTCAGATAAAAATTGATATCAAGCCACATAAGACAATAGGAGCCACATAAGACAGATGACTAAAAGCTTGGTCAAAGAGGTAGGATTAAAAGAATGTGAAAAGGAAGAGAAGTATATAGGTTTAGGGAGGGTATACCAGAGTTTAGAGCCGAGGCAGCTGAAGGTACAACTGCTAGCGATAGGGGTAAAAGAAATCTGAGATGCACAAAAGGCCAGAATTGGAGGAACAGAGAGATCTCCAGGGGGTTGTAGGGCTGAGGAGGTTATGGCGATAAGGAAGGGTGAGACAATGGAAGGATTTGTACAGGGGAATGAGAATTTTACATTAAAAATGTTTCAAGACCAGGAGCCAATGTAGGTCAGCGAGCAATAGATAATGGTCACACTGACTTCAGGGTCTGTAGAAATCTCTGTAAAACTTGGGAACTAAATTGCCACATGGTTATGCCAGTGCAAGATAAGCTGTGCTCACTAATGGTCTGCAGAACTGTTGTGGGTTCACTTATTTGCATATCCATTGAAGGAGTTATTCATGTAAATCCTCTGTAAAACAAAATTAATACATGCTAGGAAGTTAAAGTGCAATTTTAAAGGTCAGTTCTGTTGAAGATTATAACAGCAGGTAAGTGACAAAGCACATTGCTCAGTGTGTTCAGTGTCACGTGGCTTGACTGGATATCTCGTGGGTTTTTGTATGAGGTTTCAAAAATGTCAGTCACGGCGCAGCTGGCGGAGGTAGGCGGAGAAAGGACAAGAGCGTGGTAGAGTGGCATAAAAAGTTCCCAGAACATCAATGAGCCAGGCCTGAAAATCTGCCGGAGTCCAGATATCCACCAACGAGTCAAACCTCACGTTCCACACACCCACCTCCCATCATTTTGCCAAACCTCCAATTCACCCACCATGGTGCTTCCAAACTTGAGATTCTCCTTCTATGGTGATACCAGACTAATGCCGATAAACTGCATAATTCTCATCCCTACCAAACCCCTGGACTATCTCCCCTATGCTATTAATCCCAGGACCATCAATCCAAGAGCTTCCAAAGCCTAGGATCACCCCAGAGCAGTCAAATACTATTATGTCAGCTCATGGGGCAGCGCAGTGGTTAGCACCGCAGCCTCACAGCTCCAGCGACCCGTGTTCGGTTCTAGGTACTGCCTGTGTGGAGTTTGCAAGTTCTCCCTGTGACCATGTGGGTTTCCTTGGGGTGCTCTGGTTTCCTCCCACAGCCAAAGACTTGCAGGTTGTTGGGTAAATTGGCCATTGTAAATTGCCCCTAGTGTAGGTAGGTGGTAGGAGAATGGTGGGGATGTGGTAGGGAATATGGGATTAATGTAGGGTTAGTATAAATGGGTGGTTGTTGGTTGGCACAGACTCGGTGGGCCGAAGGACCTGTTTCAGTGCTGTATCTCTAAATATAAAATAAGTAAATAATATAGTGCTGCACGATATCCGAAGCCTACCTTCAACTAGTACATCTTTCAAGCCATATCACAGTGAATCCTTGGATTTAAAAATTATGGGATCAAAATTAAAGGAATGTTATACATAAAGGCCACACATTTACAGTTTGCACAGAATAATATTCAGAGTTGATTTCCAAATTACCAATAAAAATCCTAAAATACCATTAATCAAAATAGAATTTGGCTTATTCAGTCACTGTAAATCTTGATGTAATCCTCTACATGCCATAAACGTTACTATTGTTATAAAATATTGTATCCTCAGACCCACAATAAGAAAAGTCGTGGGAGAGTTACTAGTAATTATTTTAACATTGTAACAATTACCCACATCATAGCCTTTGTAACCCACCATTAGGTTGAGGCCAGCCATAGGATCATAGGTAATAAAAACAGAAAATGCTGGAAATACTCAGCAGCATCTGTGGAGAGAGAAACAGAATTAACGTTTCAGGTCTGTGACCTTTCATTAGATCTGTAAATTTGAGGTCATCCAAAACTCTGCAGCCTCTGTCTTAACTCGCACCAAGTCCCTTTCCCCTATCGCCCTGTGCTCGCTGACATTGGCTCCCAGTCAAGCAACGGCTTGATTTTAAAATTCTCATCCTTGTTTTTAAATCCCTCTGTGGCCTCGCTCCTCTCTATCTCTGTAATTTCCTCCAACCCCACAACCCTCCAAGATATCTGTGCCCCTCTAATTCTGCCCTCTTGTGCATCCCTGATTTTAATTGCTACACCATTAGTGGCTGCGCCTTCAGTTGCCTAGGCCCAAGCTCTGCAATAGCCTCCCTACACATCTCCGCCTCTCCACCTCACTTTCCTCCTTCAAGACACGCCTTAAAACCTATCAAGCTTTTGGTCATCTGATGTATTTTCTCCTTTTGTGGCTCGGTGTCATACTTTGTTTTATAATGCTCCTGTAAAGCCCCTTGGGAGGATTTTATTACATTAGAGGTGCTATATAAATTTAAGTTGTTGTGGCAAGTTATAATGTTTTTAGTAGTGTACTGTTCAAAAGTTTTACAGGAGAGGAAAGGAATTCTGGAATAATTGTGAAATAATAGAGGAATTTCTGTGGTACCTTTTTAAAAATTGGCATTGATACTGTTTTGCTGGTATTGGTTTAAAATGAAAGCTTTTCCTTTACCAGTGCTGCTATGTCGTTTGGTCTTGTTTCACTGGCCAGATTAAACAGTGGTGTAACCTCGTATGTGCACTGGTAACAAGTGTGAAATTCAGGCCTTGATTTCCAGTTAATCAGTTCGATGACTTTTGGTTAGTGTACATTTTAGCATTTTACCCTCTCTTAATTGCTGTGAAATGTCCTTGAGCATGGCCAAGGTTTATTGATCTGTTTCAATCTTTATTTAGTACACGTATCTGATCAACCCAAGGCAAATGGACTAACTTCCATCTTTCAAATCAGCTGGCTAAGTGGAATGGTGGGATCCAAGGGGATAGGAAAGAGAAAAAAGTGTAGTACGATCAAGGCAGATGTGAATAGAGGGGACTGTGTCTGTTTTGCCTTTGTTGATAAGTAGGCATACTTTAAATGCAATGACTATAATGGCAAGCTTAGAGTCTGATATGGTCTGTGTTCATTATCAAATTTAATGTTCATATCCCAAGCATGGCTTTAATAATTAAAATAAATTGACTTGCTTTAGTTTTTTAAATTTGATTTATGTTCAGGCTTTAATAAATGTAGGGATAGTTCAGTGTTCTGTTACTACCTTTCTCCAGAGCGTAGTTAGCTGCCATTTATAACATTCTGTCAAGAGTCATTTGAAATTAGGGAAAAATATAATTTCCTCTTAGTACTATAAACATCTGGTCATGGAGCTCGCTCAGCATATGATTGTAAATATGGCAAAAGCAAATAACACTCTTAAAATCTTGCTTTACTCCTAAACATCAGTAACTAGGACTAATGTCAATACATTCAGTGGTCTGTATCCTTGCGTGAATAATAGTTGACCGGGGACTGTATGATTAACTGTAGCTAAATACAAGGAGTGCTGGTCCGTAGACAACCTCTTGGATTTTCTCTAGGTGTGAGGAATATTTTAAGTGTACGAAGTGATAGAACAGGAAAGGGCCACTTGGCCCATTAAACCGATATGGTCCACGTAGTGTACTTTGTGGCATCACCTCCTCCTGACGCTACTGTAAAGCAGCTGGCTTGTTCATCAAGCAGAACAGCACCATCGTAGTGTCACTGGAGAGTAGCCAGTTTGATCCCAAAATGATTTTCTTTCTCAGCAATCCTGCTTGTACTTTTCGTTGCAAGTCACTTGAGATTCAACACTTTGAATATTGCCTGCTTGTTGCACTCAGTGCTTCCTCTTTGTGATAGACCCCTGGTGAGATACTAGTGGCTCTTTTTAAAAAATTGTCTATAGAAAGGAAGGTGTCATCAACTTCTCAGTAGCATGTCGATAGTTCTGTATTCATTCAGGTTATATAAACTATCCTGATTTCTAACTTGTTAAATCAATTAAATCAAATTTTGGAAGCATTGTGAAGAGGATAATGTAGAACTTCAGAACGACATAGACAAGTTGGTGGAATGGGTGGACAAGTGGCAGATGAAGTTCAATGCGAAGAAATTGGTAGGAAGAACATGGAGAGACAATATAAAATAAAGGGTTAAACTCTGAAGGAGTAGACGGACCTGGGTATATATGTGTATGAGTCATTGAAGGTGGCAGGACAGGTTGAGAGTGCAGTTAATAAAGCATACAGTATCCTAGACTTTATTGACAGGTGTATAGAGTACAAGAGCAAGGAGGTTATGTTGAACTTGTATAAGACACTAGTTCAGCCTCAGCTGGAGTATTGGGTCCAGTTCTGGGTGCCGCACTTTAGGAAAGATGTGAAAGCATGTGAGAGAATACAGAAAAGATTCACAAGAATGGTTCCGGGGTGGGGAACTTCAGTTATGAAGATAGATTGGAGCAGTTCGGGCTGTTTTCCTTGGGGGAGAAAAGGCTGAGAGGTGATTTGATAGAGCTGTTCAATATCACGAGGGGTCTGGACAGAGTAGATAGAGAGAAACTGTTCCCACTCGTGAAAGGATCGAGAATGAGAGGGCATAGATTTAAAGTATTTGGTAAGAGAAGCAAAAGCGACATGAGGAAAAACTCTTTCATGCAGTGAGTGGTTAAGGTCTGGAATGCGCTGCCTGAGACTGTACTGGAGGCAGGTTCAATCGAGGCCTTCAAAAGGGAATTAGACTGCTATCTGAAAAGGAGGAATGTGCAGGGTTATGGGGAGAAGGCGGGGGAATGGCAGTAAGTGGCACCACTTCAATTCCCTGGGGAAGGGCTGACAGCACTACAGGCCGCTAACTGTGCAGCCTGCGTTGCATTTTTCAATGATATCGGCATACACAGGAGTTGAGGTTAAGTCTGCAGCAGTGCTACGCAAATGAATTTCTACCCAACAAGTTTAGATCTTAGCAACTAATTTTTCAAAATCGTTAATGTGTAGCCTTTGCAGTAACAACATTTTTTTTCTCTTACTCCAGTTAATCTGCAGCAAGGGAGTTACTCTATTAAAAATGTTATTCCTTCATGAGATGTGGGTGTTGCTGGCAAGGCCAGCATTTGCTGCTCATCCCTAATTACCCTTGGCAACTGAGTGACTTGCGAGGCCATTTCAGAGGGCAGGTTAGAGTCAACCACATTGCTGAGGGCCTGGAGTCACATGTAGGCCAGACCAGGTAAGGACAGCAGATTTCCTTCCCTAAAGTGCATTCGTGAACCAGATGGGTTTTTATGACAGTCGATGATAGTTTCATGGCACCATTACTGAGACTTAGCTTTCAAATCCAGATTTTTATTCATTCATTGAATTTAAATTCCACCAGCTGCCGTGGTGGGATTTGAACCCTTGTCTCCCGGGTATTATCCTGGGCCTCTTGATTACTAGTTCAGTGACATTACCACTATGCTACCGCCTCCCCATTCCTGCTCCGATCTAGCTGACTGCGATGCTGGAACCAAATCTAGCCATAAGGGGGAAACCAAGGGTCACAGTGTGTCAAACACGAGATAACTGGGCGTGCTCTTGCACAAATCTTCGAAAGTGGCAGGGCAGATTAATAAAGCATGAGGGATTTTGGGCTTAATAAATAGAGGTATAGAGTATAAAAGCCACAAAGTTATTGTTAAACCTATGTCAAACACTAGTCCAGCCCCAGCTGGAGTATCGTGTCCCCGTTCAGGGCACCGCACTTTAGGAAGGACGTGAAGGCTTTGAAGAGGGTGCAGAAGAAGTTTACTAGAATGATTGCAGGGATGAAGCTCTATCATTAATAGAGTAATAATGCTGGACTGAGACTTCTCCTTGGGGAATCGCGTTTGAAGCCCATTTACCTCAACTCAAATCTTCTGAATCTCGGTGTCTCTATGCTCGTGGGGTGATACTCTAGAATAGTAAAAAGGAAATGTTATAAAATGCAAGGATGAAAGGTAGAAAGTTGTGATTACTTTGTTAGTTGAAGATTTAGTAGCAGAATATAGCGAGATAAATCCGATGATGAAATAAGAAACAGTTTAGATGAGCACTGAAGTCATTCTGGGAAGTAAAGAATCTGAGATGGAAATTACTGAAGCAGCGACACACGTAAAGTAGTGAAATTCTATTTTTAAAGAAGAATGCGAAACTGCCTGTTTTCTGTAACAACCTGCTAAGAAAAGCTGGAGAGTGACAAGATTTCCTGTCAGTGGTTGAAATTTGGGGAGATCTGGTTCTGTCAGATTGGCATTTTGTGAGGGGGAGAGAGTAATTCCTTCACCTCTGTATAGAGTCATGCAGCACTGAAACAGGCCCTTTGGCCCACCGAGTCTGTGCCAACCATCAACCACCCATTTATACTAATCCTACATTCCCTACCACATCCCCACAATTCTCCTACCTACACCATGAGCAATTTACAATGGCCAATTTACGTATCAACCTGCAAGTCTTTGGCTGTGGGAGGAAACCAGAGCACCCGGCAGAAACCCACATGGTCACAGGGAGAACTTGAAAACTCTGCACAGGCAGTACCCAGAACTGAACCCAGGTTGCTGAAGCTGTGAGGCTATCAACTCCACTCAGGGCACCCTGATAAGGCCTCAACAGTCGTATTGTCAGCTGAGAGCAGGCATGCTGTCACCTTTTGAAAGGCTCCAGGCCATGCCTAGACTAAGGTTAATGATCTTGGTGGGGTTGATTACTTTTTCAAGAGGCAGAATGTCTTTCTTTGAAGCAAAAAAAACCCAATTTGTTTTCCCTGGAAGGGTCTCGGGGTTCCTCAGGCAGAGCAGCTGTGGGCTTCTCCATTTTATAAGGTTGGATTGCAGTGAGTGCATTCAAGTGCCCTTGCAGGCATGTGCGGCCTTCCCCAACCATCGAAACAGTCCCACCCCTGCAATTTTCAGGATGGTGCCCCTTGTCTTTGGGCATCGGGTAGCTGGGGGGTTTTTTCCAGCAAAATTCTGGTGGTGGAATCGATTCGAGCCTGTAGGATTTGGTCATAGAATCATAGCAATTTACAGCACACAAGAAGACCTGTTATAACATCTGCCCGATATTCCGTCCAAATATCTCCAATGGAATTGACTATCAAGTAGGGTGTCTAACTCACACAGGCTAAAGCCCGGTTTCTTCGCATTAGTGAGGCTTTTTTTACTGTGCTAATCTCTCTGTTCCACCTAGACTATCCAGTGGCAGGCTGGTTGCTAGGGGAGAAACCCCATCTCCTCACCAGCTGGCTCATGACTCCTGTCAGGAACCTGGGCACTGACACAGGGTGCCAGTGTATATTCAGCAGCAAGGCTTCTGACTCAGCATACCATGAATGTCCTAAAACAACGATTCTGCTCTGTAGACAGTTTGGCCGGGTGTTTGAATACAGCCCGGAGCGAGTTGTTATTGTTTTCTGCATGCTCCACAACCTTGTCATCCCTTGGAGCTGTCTCAGGAGGTTGAAGTGGAGCAGGAAGATGAAGAAGAGCACAGATCAGCATTAAACCCAGCTGCCAGAGCTGTAAGCAACTTACAGAATAGAATCATAGAATTATTACAGCACAGCAGGAGGCCATTCGGCCCGTCATTTCCGTGCTGGCTCCCTCCAAGAGCAACTCAGCTAGTTCCATTTCCTGCTTTTTCTCCATAGCCATGCAAATCTTTTCTCTTCAAATAATGATCCGATTCCCTTTTTAAAGCCACGATTGAACCTACCTCCATCACACCCTCAGGCAGTGCTTTCCAGATCCTAACCACTCGCTGCGTAAAAAAGTTTTTCCTCATGTCGCCATTGCTTCTTTTGCCAATCACCTTCAATAAATATCCCCTGGTTCTCTATCCTTCTTTCAATGGGAACAGTTTCTCCTTATCTACTCTGTCCAGACCTCTCATGATTTTGAATACCTCTAGCAAATCTCCTTTTAATCTTCTCCAAGGAGAACAGACCGGCATCTCCAGTCTATCCACATAACTGAAGTTCCTCATTCCTAGGAGCATTCTTGTAAATCTTTTCTCCTCCCTCTCTAATGCTTTCCCATACTTCCTGAAGTGTGGTGCCCAAAACTGGACACAGTGCTTCAGTTGAGGTTGAACCAGTGTTTTCCTTGCTTTTGTACTCTATGACACTATTTATAAAGCCTAGGATTCCATATGCTTTATTAACTTATCGAGGAGAGGTTCTCCTGAACAATCCTGTCCCTGCCCAGAGCACCAGTACTCCTTCCATCTGACTCGGTCCTGACACCCACCATATCAATGTCTTCAAAATGTACAACTTTATGTTTGTTCCTGTTACATCACTAACATATGAAGACCAACAGCCTGACTACAATATACCTTAGAGGGCATGGTGCCAAGATTTGCTGATGATGCTGTCATGAAAACGTGCTATGCTGAATGATGATTTTTAATTCATCGGTTGGGAACCTAAATTAAACTTTTAAAAGGAAAGCTGGAATTCTAAATTCAGCATTTACAAAGACAGCAGCTAAGATGGCCACCACAATTTTCATTGAAATACCTCACCTTCCATGGTATCAAGGTGGAGATGCATGTCTGAATAGCGCTCATCCAGAACAATGATGAGCAGTTTTAAGAGCTAGTTGGTATCATTTTCATTAGCAAGACATTCAGAGCCACCTTGGAACATTAACACTAGTGGAGACAACCCTCAAGTAAATCATTGACGTAATAAGACCTGAGAGAGATTGGGATTCTTAGACTTGGATCGCATTAAAGTATAAAAGAGAATACACTGGGTTAATCATGTGACAGTCTCCCCAGTCTGTGTGAAAACATGGAGTTTTCTTTTGAATGCATGGAACAAGCTTTGAGTTCTAACCAGTGCAGGAGCCCAGCAGTCGGTCTCTCTCTCTCTCTCCCCCTCCAGGCAACACTGTAAATTTTGAATTCTGGCTGCAGGCTGCAAAACATCCAAGTCTATCATTACAGCAGACAGAGACTCTGGGGAGAAAACCAATAACATCACTGTCTCCAAGAAAACCCTGAACCAGGTGGCCACCTCTACTAATCAGAAACTTCAGGACCACGATTTCAGCTGGAAGACAACTGAATTACCAGACTCCACAGACTGAATATTGTTTTAGTTGTTCTGGACTCTAATCCAACCAAACTATTGTTTGCTCTGTAATCTATTTGCGTGTGTGTGATTCTTGTGTGTGTGCGAGTGTGAAAGTTGGAGCGTAGTTTATTATTTTTACTTAGATCAGGTTTTGGTATTAAGTACAATAAACTAACCTCTTTTTTGTTTAAACTCAAGAAAACCTGTCCGATTGGTTCTTGTATGATCATAGCACACAAAGGGTTAAAAACTCACTGAATTGGTAAGCACAAACACTGTTGAAAAGAAATAAACCCTGATGCAGTCAAACAAGGAGAGGAACAAGAGGGGAGTCTTTCGACCTCTCCTCAGCTGATCATAACAATGCCAAAATAGGAGATAGTTAATTTTTTGGAAGACCACAGGAAGTCGCAAAGGGATATTGATAAGATGGGGGAATGGGCTAAAAATTGGTAACTCGAGTTCAATATCATTAAGTATAAGTGATACTTTTTGGTTAAAATATACCAGCAATAATTACACTCTGATTGGAAGTTGGCACAGTGCCGAGGAAGTGCAGCGGGACTTGGGGGTATAGGTTCACAGGACATTACAAGCAGCATCTCAGATTGATAAGGCAGTATATAAATTTAATATGATTCTATGTTTTATCACAATGGGAACAGAATATAAAGACCAAGAGGTAAAGATGAACCTCTATAAAACCTTTCACAGAGTAGAGTATTGTGCGTGGCATTGGGTTCCACACTACAGCAAGGATATTGAGACTTAAGAGAGGGATTAAAGCAGTATCTAGGATGCTACCTGGTATGAGGCAATACAATTATGAAGAAAGACTGAAAGATTGGTGCTTGTTTCATTAGAACAACACAGATTATGGGGCGGTAAGATAGATCATGAAAGGGCGTGACATGGTAGCTAGAAGCAGATTGCTTTTAGTAGTTGAAGGGTGAAGAATGAAGGGCCATAGATGCAAGTTTAACTGTAAAAGCTTTACAACAGAGAGCACAAGAAATTACAGAGAGTTACGAGTTTGTGGCATTAATTTCCATGATTAGTGAATGAGCCATAAACTGTCATCAATCAAAATCAGATTGGATAGGTGGACCGTAGGAAAGGGAATGAAGGGCTATGCAAACAAGTGGGTAAAATTGATCAGGACTCTTTGTTTGCACAGAGGGTGAACGCCAACACAGATTGCTGAGGGTAAATGGCTTGTTTCTGTGTTGCAACTTTGTGCACTTTGATGTACTGTCCCCAAGCAGATGGCAACAGGCCATCATTAACAGGAACCTGCTACAAGTCTCCAGCCTATTCTTTCAGGCAGGAATAATATGCTGTAGAGGTAGATTGCCAAAGTAATCAGGATTACAAGAGGAAAGAAAATGACAAGAGCACCACTTCAGGACAGAAGCAGTTAAAGAAAATACTAAATATCACCAGCCTTCAGGAATAATAAAACCAATAAAACAAAATCACCAGCCTTAATGCAAATGGTTGAGGTCAAGTGAGAAATAAAGGAAAAATAAGAGGGCCTTAAAAAGGATTGTGACTCGTTCATAAAAGGCAATTGTGCGTTAAAATATTGTAAAAGGTATCAAGGGAAATTAAACTAAAATGTCCGGCTGTATTTGTTATATGCTGGATTTAAGAATAATATGGTTCTCTAAAGGACAATAAGACAGATTAGCTACTGAGGATTAGAAAATGTCACACTCATTAAACAAATTCTTCAAATCATAATGAGAGAACAGTGTAATGTCTCCAGACGAAGAATATGATAGTCAAGGAACTAAAGGATGCTGTCTGGATGAAGTTCGATGAAGTTCAGCAATTCACTGTGACATGAACTTAAGGGATGCACGAGAAAATTCTTCAGAAAATAAGCAAGGAAGGAAATAGGTGAACTTCTGATGGAAGTTACACGTAAAGAGAACACAGATGTTGGGCTGCTATGCCACGGATTTATAGGTCAAAGATTTTTGGCTTTGTGAGACCTGTTTTCAGTTTTGCCTTTGGAGAGCCTCATTGAGAAGTTGTTGGTGCTTTTTATAATGCGGAAACATTGATGGCTGCATCACCCAGGCCTCCTGTTCACCTCCCAGCGGAATCTTGGAAGTAGGGAGCCTGCCTACTTTCTTACTATGGCTATTGTGTGTGGTGCATGTGCTGTTCGGGGCAGGGGAAAAGATGTCAGAAGCAATCTGGGGAATAGGCTTAAAAGTGGTTGAAGAAAAATCTGGGGAGGAGAATTTTAGGCAGGTAAAATTCAGATGCACAAAATCATGAGCGATATACTGGATGCAACCAAAGTTATTTTGAGATGGCAGGTTTTCAGTGATGACCAGAATGGCTTTAAGGAATGAAATGTATTGCATTAATTTAAATGAGTAAGATACTGAATGGTTAATAATCAATACTTTGAAATTCAAAAAGTATTTGGTAAGTTACTGCATAAGTCTTTTTATTGATCTTAAAGACTTGTGCCGTAAATGGATAAGGAACTAATTATCAGGATTTATTATTGGAGGATGTGAATGAATACGTGCAGTCCTCGCTGGAAACAGTGGCTAGTGTGAGTCGGGGGTAAGTTTTACATGACACTCTGCAATTTGCAGTCATTATCAATGATCTGTCTGGAGGAGTGGTCATGTCTAGCATCACCATTATTTAATTGGCAAAGTGTGTAGCAAAAGCTAGAAATATGCATTAGAATTTGGTGGAAAATAGCACAGGCATCAGTGTGGTAAGTGACATTTTATATGGCCAGATGTATAGTTTAGGAGTAATATTACATCTAAACTCACCAAGACTGCACCTGAGTCCAGAAACGATTGATGGTGATATTAGTCGACATGTCCTTAGCATGTTCATATGATAATCCTCTGTCAGGTATTTACAGAGATGTTAACTTGTTTATTTTATCTAGGTCAATTTGCATGTTTATTAGTGAATAAAGTCATATGAACATAGGAAGATAGGAACATAATAAGATAGGAACAGGAGTAGGCCATTTAGCCCCTCAAGCCTGTCCTGCCATTCAATGAGATGGCTGATCTGCAGCCTAACTCCATATACCTGCCTTTGGCCCATATCCCTTAATATCTTTGCTTAACAAAAATCTATATCTCAGATTTAAAACTAACAACTGTTCTAGCAGTTAACGCTACAACACATTGACTGCAGTATTCACGGAGAGGGTGTGGAGTCAGGGGAAGCTGGAAATTCTGGGGAGGTGGAGATCCAGTCAACTTTAATGGCAGGACCTCATTATCATTTTTATCCTTTGTTTCCTGCCCTGCAGATTTACTTATACGTGGGAAAACAGGAGGCTGCAGTTGGGGACCATTGGAGACAATTCCTGGCAATCAGGAGGGAGAAGGGAAAATTGAGGTTCGGGATCACAGCTTGACTTGGGGGATGGGGTGGGTGGCTCACCATTGGCTGTAGTGAGGAGAGGCCATGTTTGGCAGGCCGAAGGCTTCCTTGAGGGGCCAGGTCTCAGACTGAGAATAAAATAAAGTCTGGGAACTCAGGTTATTCATAGAAAAATGAAGAATAAAGGTGATATGGAGATTGTAATGTGGTGACCTTTTGAGCTAAAATATAGGCATGGATTTTAACTTGGAGCGGGTTTCCGGCAGAACGCTGTAACAATAAATTAACTTCCTGCCCACCAGAGGTAGCAGGTGGTAGGTTTTACGTACAAGATCTTGTACTTACACAAGCTACTGTGTGAGACCTTGGCAGATGTCTGGGAGTCGAGGTACCGTGATAGCAGAGAAAGTGAATTAGCAGTGTCAGCATGTGGATGGTTGCAATTTTGGACATGCGTATTTAGATAATCAGGCAATGTGGAGTGATTGTTGATGGATTTTAATTTTTTGAAGGGAGGGTGGGTGTTGGCTGGACCAGAGGAGACTCTGACATTGCCAAATAGGCAGGATGCTCGAGCTAATCTAACTAGTCTTTTCTTATTTTCTTTATCAGTTTAGTGATGTTAGCTAAACTGATTTTCATGGGGCAGCTTTTCTTTACACTCTGACAGCCACTGCGGAGCTGTTAGCTCCGAGCCTCGGCTCTCGGCATTTTTTCAAAATAGATTTAATCCGATGTTCCTTTGTGTTGATTATTCACTATTACAAGATAGGAGCATGTTTAGTCTGGTCTATAAACTTTTCAACAAATGTTATCAAGGTCATACTGTTGACCAACAAGAGGATGATTTCAAGGATGTTAGGCCAAGTACTTTCTATTTCCACTAGATAGATAACACACTGTACAGTAGACAAGGCCTGTTAAACTTTCCTGAGTCAAATAATCCACTTCTGTGCACCATTGCTGACCAGTGGCCTGGGTTAGGTCTGACAAAACTCAAAACAGATCATTTATGGGGGAGGGTATTTTTGATGCTTTAATAACAGTTTGCAAACAGCAGCAAGAACAGACGTGCCATTAAGCTGGCTGTTAGGAGGAAGGATTATGCCGCTTCAGTCAAGCTGCACTTGTCCCATCACACCAGATTTCTACCAGCAGGGGACCAATGGTAATGGTTTAGTGAATGAGGGTGTACTACCAGGAAACGCCTCAAAGCTCTGGAGAAATCATTTTTTCTATTTTGTTTCCATGTAAATGAATTTAATGCACACAATGTTCTTATAGTGTGGAATCTTCCCGTCCCATGGAGGCGGGTTTGAAGGCAGGAGGGACTGGGAGCAAAATCAGAGATTTGGACGTTGGCTCGGTGCCCCGATATGTTCCTGCCTCCGGGTGATCGTGCCAGAGGCGGGTGAGTAACGGCAGCAGCTACCCATCTGGCTGCAACAGCGGGTAGCCACTTAGGCCAATTAAGTGCCTAATGAGGTGGATGGTGGGGATTCTGCTGGGATCTTGCCAGCGTCAGAGCAGACCCCTGCTGAGTGTGGAACCCGGTAGCTCCATGGAGGCAGCCCCTTGGTGGCAGCCTATGGGGTGCAGGGCCATCAGAGCCAGAGGCTCCATGTCCCAATGGCAGGGCCGCAGGGATGATAGGCCGCACTTGCGGCCGAAATGAATCTTCCGGAGGGGTTTCCCCTCCACTCCAATGGCACTACTGGCTTTGGGCATCTTTATTTTCAATATTTTATTCACACTTACAAGGCTGCCTCCATTTTGAGGCCCCCTCACAGTCCACCAACCTCCTAGTGGGGCTGCCGGCCATCCACATTTGGGGGCCCTCTGATTGGGCCTGCAGCCTCAGGAACCTGCCTGCTGTCGTTAATTGGACGGCAGACACGGAGGCAACCAATTAGGAGGCCGTCTCCTGGGAGTTCGTGCCAGAGGGCGCATTGCAAACCCGTTGGGATCGGGATGTGGAAATATTTCTGAAGCTTGAAAATAATCTATCAGCGGAAGATTCTGCCCATAGTATCTGACTATTCACACTGTTTAAACAATTATTCATATGGAGCTCCGATGACCAATGACTAGAGATTCATGGTCTCTTGGGGTGGGCATGCGCTACCTCAGCAGTACCAAGTCTGAGCTCAAATACAGGCCTTGACTAATTTCTACTCCCAAATGATGATAGTGTGGGTAGCAGTGCATCGAGCAAGCCCCTATTAAATGCTCTGGCAGTGCTCAAGGCAGTGATAACTGTTTAAACAAGGTCTACAAAACAGCTTTTAAAAATAAATTCACATAGCTAATGCATGTAAGAAATCTCATCTACAAATGTATTGATAATGTGTTTAAGCCAGATACCTTCTTTTAATGGCAAGAGATAGCTACCATCTGTTCCAATATCTTTTTGCCAATTTGACTTTGAGAAGGCTTTTGTCAGTGCGGACTTCTGCAAAGAGAGAATAGTAGTCACCTTCCTTTTGTGATCGATAGAAAGTCTTTCCGTCTTTCTCAGTTATCAAAGAGTACAAGGACAAATTTAATTTCTTCAGACAAAGGTATCTTGATCAATTTGCTGGAAGTGCACTCCAGATCATTAAATTGGACATATTAAGCTTGATATGTGGCATTAATCTAAGTTAGAATCAGCTGTTCCTACCTCAGCTGGCTTTCTCAAGAATCTAAAGAAAGAATAAAAACAAATGCATTTATCCAGTATGTTTCACGCACTCCAGGCATCTTCCAGCACTTCACATCCCATTAATTAGTTTGATGTGTAGCTACTGTTGTTTTGCAGGTAAAATGCAGAATTGGCCTTACATAACAAGGTGCCATAATTAGCAGTGAGATGAATGACCCAGTAATCTGTTTTGGGAGAACTACCTGCTCTTCTTTAAAGAGTGCTGTGGTCATATTTTACATCTACCTTCACAGGTCCTCAGTTTAGTATTTGTCCCAAACAACAGTGCAGTTCTCTAGACATGTCAGTCTAGATAATGTGTTCCAGTCCCACTGTTGGGCCTGAACCCATAACCTTTTGACATAGAGGTAAGAGGGCAGCCATTGGACCATACCGGCACTTCTAGAACACCAATTTTTAAGTAACAATGCGAGACTATAGAAAAGATGAAATTTTTTACAGTTCAATATGGTTTTACACACATTAGAAAGATTGTATAACAACAACTTATATTTAATATAGCACCTTTAATGTAATAAAACATCCCCAAGGCACTTCACAGGAGCATTATAAAACAAAATATGACACCGAGCCACATAAGGAGATATTAGGTCACATAACGAAAAGCTTGGTCAAAGAGGTAGGATTTAAGGAGTGTCTTAAAGTAGGAAAGAGAGGGAGAGAGGTGTAGGGAGGAAATTCCAGAAGTTGGGGCCTAGGCAACTGAAGGTGTGTCCACGAATGGTGGAGCAATTAAAATTGGGGATGCACAAGAGGCCAGAATTAGAGGAGTGCAGATATCTTGGAGGGTTGTGGGGCTGGAGGGGATTACAGAGATAGGTAGGAGTGAAGCCGATGAGGGATTTGAAAACAAGGATGAGGATTTAAAATCAAGATGTTGCTTGACCCGGAGCCAATGTCGGTCAGCGAGCATAAGAATAGGGGAACAGGACTTGGTGCAAGTTAAGACAGAGGCAGCAGAGTTTTGGATGGCAAGTTTACGGAGAGTAGAATGTGGGAGACCAGCCAGGAGTGCATTGGAATAGTCAAGTCGAGAGATAATGAAGGCATGAATGAGGGTTTCAGCAGCAGAAGAACTGAGATAGGGGCAAAGTCAGCCAATATTATGGAGCTGGAAATAAGCGGTATAGGTGATTGTATGAATATGAGGTTGGAAGCTCTTCTTGGTGTCAGATGTGACACCAATGTTGCAAACAGAATGGTTTAATCTCAGACAGTTGCCAGGAAGAGGGCTGGAGCCAGTAGCTAAGGAACTGAGTTTGAGTGGGGACCCAAAACAATGGCTTCAGTCTTCTTAATATTTAACTGGAGAAAATTTCTGCTCATCGAGTATTGGACATCAGGCAAACAGTCTGACAATTTAGAGAGAATAGAGGAATTGAGAGAGGTGATGGTGAAGTAGAGCTGGGTGTCGTCAGTGTACCTGTGAAAACTTAATGCTATGCTTTTGGATGATGTCGCCAAGGGGCAGTATGTCAACGCGAAATAGGAGGGGGCCAAGGATAGATCCTTGGGAGTCATCAGAATTAAAGGTGTGGGGAACAGGAAGAGAAGCCATTGCAAGTGATATTCTGGTTACGATTAGAGAGATAAGAATGGAGCCAGGTGAGAGCAGTCCCATGCAACTGGATGACAGTGGAGAGGCGTTGGAGGAGGATGGTGTGGTTAACTGTGTCAAAGGCTGTAGACTTGTCGAGCAGGATGAAGAGGGAGAGTTTCCCTTTGTCACAGTCACATTGGATGTCATTTGTGACTTTGATGAGGGCTGTTTTGGTACTGTGGCGGGGTGGAAACCTGATTGGAGGGATTCAAACACTGAGTTACGGGAAAGATGGGAATGGATTTGGAAGGCAACAACACATTCAAGGACACACAAACAAGAGATGCTGGAAATACTCAGCAGGTCTGGCAGCATCTGTGGAGAGAGAAGCAGGGTTAACGATTCAGGTCAGTGACCCTTCATCAGAACTGGCAGATATTAGAAATGTAAAAGATTTTAAGCAAGTAAAGCAGGGGTGGGACAAGAGATAACAAAAAAGAAGGTCTTGATAGGACAAGGTCACAGAGAATAACTGACCATAAGGTCATGGAGCAAAGGCAAACGGTATGTTAATGGTGTGCTGAAAGACAAAGCATTAGTACAGAGAGGGTGTTAATGGACAGAAAACTGAGCAGCCTGGCCCCAAGCACAAACATGAAAAAAACAGTGGGTAGACACAGTAGAAACAAACTAAACAAACTAAAATAAAATAAACACATGAAAAATAAAAAAGAAAAAGCAAATAAAAATATAAATAAAAAGGGGGGGGGCCCGTCATGCTCTGAAATGATTGAACTCACTGTTCAGTCCGGCAGGCTGTAGCGTGCCTAATTGGTAAATGAGGTGCTGTTCCTCGAGCTTGCGTTGATTTTCACTGGAACACTGCAGCAATCCCAAGGTCTTTGGAGAGGGAAGGGAGTTTGGAGATGGGGTGGTAGTTTAGTGCGGTCAAGGGTTGGTTTTTTGAAGAGAGGTGTGATGATGGCAGATTTAAAGGCGAAAGGGACAACACCTGAACAGAGAGAACCATTTACAATATTGGCTAACGTGGGGATCAGGAGGGGAAGTTACGTGATCAGTTTAGTGGGAATAGGGTGGAGGAAGCAGGAGGTGGGTCTCATGGACAAGATCAGCTCAGAGAGGGTATGAGGCGAGCTGGGAGATAAAGTAGAGAAGGATGCTAGGTCATGGGGCATTTGAGAAAGTTTGGCTGGGTGGACTGCTGGAAGGTAGGACGCGGCAGAGGCAGCTGATCAAATGTTCTCGATCTCAGTGACAAAGAAGTCCACGAGCTCCTCGAACGTAATGTTGGAGGTGAGGGTGGAGGGGACAGGGGAGAGGGATTTATGAAGATCATTGTAGTAGAGAAAAGAAGCCGGGGGTTATCTTTGCGTTCCAGGATGATCCTGGAATAGTGAGCAGTTTTAGCAGACGAGAGCAAGGCCCAATAGTGTTTTAAGTGGTGCAGCCAGATCGGGTGGTGGATGTCTAAATCAGTTTTCTGTATATCATTTCAAGTCTGCATCCTTGGTCTTAAAGGAATGGAGATGAGGGTCATCCCAGAGGAACGGCAGGGTGAGAGAGAGTAATTTTTTAGGGGGGCTAGGGCATCAAAGATGGAAGTGAGGGTGCGGTTGAGCAAATCAGTAACTGCAAAATTGTTGTGACAAATGGAAGGCTAAAGGCTAGATAGTTGGGATTTTGAAAGTGCAGTTGTTAGTGAATTGGGGGATAGTTTTTTCCAGGGATGAATACAGAAGTAGGTAGGGTTGGACCTGGAAGGGGGATGTGGATGGAGACTGATGCAAGTAAGTGATCAGAGGTTGCCTTACCTGTAATTGATATGATGGGAATGTCAAGACCACATGAGATGGCAAGGTCAAGGAGGTGGTTATGAATAAGAATTGGGCAGTATAATCAGAGGACATTCAACTTAAACAAGATTCAGCAGTTGTAGTTTATTCAACAGGGAAGCGTTCACTTACAGTAAGTGCTACAAGGCTATAAATTGCCTGTTTTCTGTTCTTTAGTCATCATGACTGAGTAACTGATATTTTAGTGACAGGTAGCCCACTCGTAGAAATGTCTTGTCAGAAGATTTCAGTGAATAATATTTGAAATTATGTCTGTTTAAAGGAAAGGCTTTATTGTGGTGCCAAAAGATCAGCCTTAATGTACTTATTGGAGTTCTTACTGAACTTTGGTAGCTAACTCAGATTTGAAGGGAGGAAAGCTGCAGAGGGGGTTTAGTTAAAGATCAATTTTGACCAGATTAAACCCTATTTGAAAATTAAAGTACAGAAGTATTTCCATTTTGCTCCAATGTAAAATCTTATGATTGAGATCAATTATATAACTTCAGACTTCTGTTTGTTTCAAGTAGGCCAATAATTTCCTAAGTCTGCAGTGATTGGAGGCTCATGAATATAGATGAAGCTTGTTAACATTTTTAATCAGCATTAGTAAAGGGGTGGATTTACTGGAGTGGAACATCTTGCAGTGTGTCCAGTTAGTGAGATTTTTCCCCTGCATCCTTTACCTCAAAGATTGTTTGCCCTATAAGTTGCTGGAAGTGTGAGCTGATTGTGGTGTGGTGAAGACAACAGGGCATTTTGGGACTTTAGTGAATGACAGCACCAACAGTGTACCTCCTTAACCTATGAGATTGAAAGATTGAGAAATAAACAGAGGTAGGAATGAGAAGGAAGGTGAATCAGGTACAGAAAGACAAATAAAGAGAGGGAAAGAAATATTGGTTTAAGAGAGAGAAAGTTTTAAATTTTAAATCTCCAACAATTCAGTATCTGAAGGAATGAGACTCCACACTTTTCACTGGTCACTTTCTGGGCCAGGGAGTTATTAGCAATTATCATGTTATTTCAAGATTCTGACGCTATTACTTATGTGGCCATTTTAATGGGTAATTAATATGCAAATGCAGCAACTTCATGAAACTTGTGGTGGTTAAAGGTGAGATGCCATTATTGTGAAGCTGACAATGGAGTGGTACTAATTGTCCAGCAATCTTGTGACAATTCACAATTCTTGGGGTATCTCTTCATCGGCACAAGTTACTAGTTGATTTCACAGAATCGTTACAGTGCAGAAGGAGGCCATTCGGCCCATCGTGTCTGCTCCGGCTCTCTGAAAGAGCAGTTCCCTCAGTTCCATTCCCTCGCCTTCTTCCTGTAACCCTGCACATTCTTCCTTTTCATATAACTGTCTAATTCCCTTTCGAATGCTTCAGTTGAACCTGCCTCCACCACGTTCTCAGGCAGCGCATTCCAGACCTTAACCACTCGCTGCGTGAAAAAGTTTTTCCTCATGTCACTTTTACTTCACTTTGCACATTTACACCGTTACTTTTTCAGCAAATTCCAGCCCAAGATGTTTTTATAATGATATTGAAGGTTAATGGTTTTCTAATTAACTATTCTTATTCCCTGTAACACTATCACCTGACAATGTAAAGATAGTGAATGAATGAGGCAGACTTTTGGTTGTAGCTGTTCTGATTAGATATGCAAATCTAGACTATCTGATTCGATAACTACTGTCAGGATAATTAGTTGCAAGCTTATCGTACCTTTTGTGCAGTTAATCTTTTAAAGTGCTTTATAGAATAGTTTTAAACTAATTGCTGCTATCTATTGGTGAAAGTAGTTTCTTCAGCAACTTTCTTCACAATGATGAAATTAACTGCCATTTAAGATGAATTTTCTCCCAGTATCTGCTGGACCAGACTATTGAGCTCCTAGTTCGACCATCTAAGGTCAGTTTCTCATTTGCACTAATCTCTGTCAGGTGATCTGTGGTCGAAAAACAATGCTGACATAGGGCTTGTTTCACACCACTCAATACATAATCGCAAGAGTGGCATTGAGCTGGCTAACGTGATGTGCTGACTGAAGAGAATAGTGTAGATGAGTGTGTTTGTTTGGAATTGATACTTAAATAAATTTGAATAGAATAGGTTTTACTATTGATTTTTTTCTTTGACAAATGAGAATTTAATACATCTCTACAATATCCCATCATATTGTATACTAATAACATGAAAGATGATGGAAAATTTGATCATTCCCAATTCTACCACCACCTGCCTTGCAATAACTTGTCATCTTTGCTATCTTGCTAATCCTCAGCCAGTTCCTGTAGCTGTTTGTCTGTTGGCACTCTGCCACTCTTCCAAACAGACCCATCACCTGAGTTTTGGCCTCCCACACCGTCTTTTCCCAAGGATACCAGTATTTAGCCAACTAATACCTATGCCCTTCCCATTACACTTGTTGTGTTATGATGGTAGTAAACTTGCTGATAAATACACCTTCTATAGCGTTTGCTAATGTTGAGTGCTGACTTTGTGCTGCTTGCAATAATTCAATTCTAGCAATGCTAGTACCGCTCTCAGAGATCATGTTTTTTCTGACTATGTATAGTACAGCACTTTGAATCTGCTTAAATGCTGAGCTGCTCCATATCTCTAAATAGTATCTACCTCCTCAGAAATTAGAGCTGATTGACCAATGTGTTAAATGTCATGATTAGGTACAGCTAAATCAATAGGCAACAACTACCGTGGAATCTCCCTGCTCAGCATAGTGGGGAAAGTCTTTGCTCGAGTCGCTCTGAACAGGCTCCAGAAGCTGGCCGAGCGCGTCTACCCTGAGGCACAGTGTGGCTTTCGTGCAGAGAGATCGACTATTGACATGCTGTTCTCCCTTCGTCAGATACAGGAGAAATGCCGTGAACAACAGATGCCCCTCTACATTGCTTTCATTGATCTCACCAAAGCCTTTGACCTCGTCAGCAGACGTGGTCTCTTCAGACTACTAGAAAAGATCGGATGTCCACCAAAGCTACTAAGTATCATCACCTCATTCCATGACAATATGAAAGGCACAATTCAACATGGTGGCTCCTCATCAGAGCCCTTTCCTATCCTGAGTGGTGTGAAACAGGGCTGTGTTCTCGCACCCACACTTTTTGGGATTTTCTTCTCCCTGCTGCTTTCACATGCGTTCAAATCCTCTGAAGAAGGAATTTTCCTCCACACAAGATCAGGGGGCAGGTTGTTCAACCTTGCCCGTCTAAGAGCGAAGTCCAAAGTACGGAAAGTCCTCATCAGAGAACTCCTCTTTGCTGACGATGCTGCTTTAACATCTCACACTGAAGAATGCCTGCAGAGTCTCATCGACAGGTTTGCGTCTGCCTGCAATGAATTTGGCCTAACCATCAGCCTCAAGAAAACGAACATCATGGGGCAGGATGTCAGAAATGCTCCATCCATCAATATTGGCGACCACGCTCTGGAAGTGGTTCAAGAGTTCACCTACCTAGGCTCAACTATCACCAGTAACCTGTCTCTAGATGCAGAAATCAACAAGCGCATGGGTAAGGCTTCCACTGCTATGTTCAGACTGGCCAAGAGAGTGTGGGAAAATGGCGCACTGACACGGAACACAAAAGTCCGAGTGTATCAGGCCTGTGTCCTCAGTACCTTGCTCTACGGCAGCGAGGCCTGGACAACGTATGCCAGCCAAGAGCGACGTCTCAATTCATTCCATCTTCGCTGCCTTCGGAGAATACTTGGCATCAGGTGGCAGGACTATATCTCCAACACAGAAGTCCTTGAAGCGGCCAACATCCCCAGCTTATACACACTACTGAGTCAGCGGCGCTTGAGATGGCTTGGCCATGTGAGCCGCATGGAAGATGGCAGGATCCCCAAAGACACATTGTACAGCGAGCTCGCCACTGGTATCAGACCCACCGGCCGTCCATGTCTCCGTTATAAAGACGTCTGCAAACGCGACATGAAATCGTGTGACATTGATCACAAGTCGTGGGAGTCAGTTGCCAGCATTCGCCAGAGCTGGCGGGCAGCCATAAAGACAGGGCTAAATTGTGGCGAGTCGAAGAGACTTAGTAGTTGGCAGGAAAAAAGACAGAGGCGCAAGGGGAGAGCCAACTGTGCAACAGCCCCAACAAACAAATTTCTCTGCAGCACCTGTGGAAGAGCCTGTCACTCCAGAATTGGCCTTTATAGCCACTCCAGGCGCTGCTTCACAAACCACTGACCACCTCCAGGCGCGTATCCATTGTCTCTCGAGATAAGGAGGCCCAAAAAGAAATCAATAGGTAGGATTGCTCAGAGTGAAGTGGCTGCATTCAATAGGATTGTTACACTGTGTTGCTTTGCTGTCACCTTTGGCTGATGCTGGTTCAGCAGTGATCGGCCTGTGTAAAGTCCTCGCTTCTCCTTGGAGAAGACTGAATTGCTGAATTGGTGAGTCAGCTACTGCCCTCAAATATATCTTTTTCTTATGTTATTAGTCCTTTGATGTGTTTGTGAATATTTGGATTACGGAAACATACATTCCAAAAAGGCTTTTGTTAGTAATATGTCGTCTCAATGTCTTCTTTGCAGAATGCTATTGGAATATTACAGTGTCACAGCGGAGCAAGTTTTTACATCATTCATTTTATAGATCCCCCTCAGTATATATTTGTGTAAAAAGGTCCAGACATGTTATAAATTAATGATAATTACAGCTCCCTGTGATTGTGTACATTGTACTTATTCCTGACTTCTCTATTGATAGAATAGTAATGGCTTAGGCTTAGTATAAATTACTTGACCTTTTGTGAACTAAATTTCATTTGCAACAAATTGAATTATAAATTTCAAATTCTATGCAATCTGGTGAAGCAAGGTGACTGAGAAGTGCCAATAGATTAAGCGTCTCAGGATCACAGAAGCATTTCTGCGCAGAAAAATTAATAAGAATAACATTATTTAGGTTACTTTGTAAGCACTATAAATTATACTGTTCTGTGCAATTCTCAAAAACATTCTGACAATAATATGCTGTTCTGCGTTTCAATATTCTCCAGTATTTGGGTAAATTAAAGGGTGCAGATACTATATTATAAAAGTAGCAAAAATGAGCATGTAGGTCACAAGAAACTACTATAAGTTATACTGTATAACATAATGGGAAGCAAAAGTTACAGTTCTCCTCATTTTTAAACTATGACTTGTTCTACAGATATTCTGACGTTTCAGCTAGATGTTTGCAAGCTCTTATTTCCATTTAAAGAAAATAAGTAACGGCTCCATGCTGATTTCAGTGACTGAATTAGATCATATTTGAATCACCAAATCCAGATGTTTAACCTTCACATGCACATAGTGTGACAGGATGAAAATGGGTGATTATTGTTAACAACTCCATTTTCTTCAAACTGGCCAGTGCTTTTAAAGGCATAAACTTTCATTTTTTAAGTGCACTGATAATTGATGATGTTCGACATTAATAATAAATCTGTACATATACACTTCAGGCTGAATTTTATGTGGCCCTTGGGGACAGGAATGGAGGCTGGGGGTGGCATAAAATCAGGATGGGACCGACTTTGTGACGTCCCATCCAGATTTTATGGATGGCGGCAAACACGGAGGGCGGAGAGCAGACAGAGGCGTGGCTGGCAGGCAGTTAAGGTAGTTAAGAGGCCTGTTGACCGAGATTCTATTCTCCGCTTTAAATTTTATTAGAGTCGCTCGGGAATGACGTGGATTCAGAGCTTCGCCTGATTGGGGGAAGGCAACCTGGAGGTGGGAGCTCATTACTGTCTGCAAAGGGAGGCCATCGGGAGAGGCAGCATCAACTGCCAGACAGAGTGGAGAAGGCAGGGCATCGGGAATCATCTGAGGAGTGGGGGAAAAGGTGCCAGCACTGGGAGGGTGCCATACCTGGGGACAACGGGCAAGTGCCACGTCATCAGAGGTGACAAGTGGGGGGAATGAGGAGGGAGGGGCTGTTGGCAGTGAAGGCTTTGAACTTAGGGGGAAACCACCTATCATGGGCCTCATTCATCCAGGCTTCAGGGACCCCATTGAAGAGGTGGTGCAGCAGAGTGGGAGAGAGGTCCAGGCACTGGCACAGCACCAAAATATCTTGTGAGCCCACAGGAGAGTCAGCATCAGCCTCCAGACAGTGGAGAAGGGCGCAGAGAGGGAAAGCCAGCAGCCTCCTCTGGGCAGAAGAACATACCCTCCAGAGAGGGTGTTCCGGTCAAGGCTCAACTACCTACATATGTCCGAGAGGCAGTGTCAACAAAGACTCCATCTCTCCAGGGAGGCCATCACTGACCTATGTACTACGATGTAGAATGAGCTGAGCTGTAGAGGACTTGGTGAAAATCCAATGCCAGTGGCACTGGAGGTCAACATTGGCACTGAACTACTACACCTCTGGATCATTCCAGGGATCCATGGGGACATGTGTGGGATCACACAGTCAGCAGCCCATCGGTGCATCAAGGAGGTCACCAATGCCCTGTTCAGGAGGGCTGGAGACTATGTGCTTTTCCGCACGGATCCCAAGTCACAAGCTGAGAGGTCCATCAGGCTCGGGGCCATTGCTGGATTCCCCCAGGTTCATGGTGTCATTGACTGCAAGCATGGGGCCATCAAGGCTCCTGCACATCAGCTACTGGCTTTCATCAATAGGAAGGACTTGCACTTGCTCAATATACAACTTGCCCGCGACCACCATAAACAGATCCTGGAGGTCTGTGTATGCTTCCTGGGACGTTGCCACGATGCCAACATTTTAAGACAGTTCCAGGTGCCAGAGCTTTTCCGGCGGCCCACTCACCTTCAGGATGCATCCTTGGAGACAAGGGCTATTCACTGAGGATGTGGCTTCTGAGGTCTCTGAGGAACCCATGCACGGATGCGAAAGAAAGATACAACACCTACCACGGGACAACGCGAGTGGCCATTGAGTAGGCCATTCGTCTGCTCAAGATGAGATTCAGATAACTAGATCACTTCGGTGGAGCCCTTCAGTATGCCCCGGTGAGGTGTATCGTGTTGGTCTGCTGTGCAGTACACAGCCTGTCTCTGCAAAGGGGGGAGGCGTTGAACAATGAAGATATTGAGGCGTGTGATACCTCCTCCGACGATAAGGCTATGGAGGTGGAAGCTGGCCAAGCATCACCACTTGAATGAATCCAGGGACAACAGGAGAGTAGCCATGAGATACGTGCAAGGAGGCTTGCAATGTCTTATCCATTTGCATTTCCTTTGCTCCGTCCTCTGACCATCAGAGGCCTGGGCTGTCACAGCCCCTGTCAGCTGCTGGGGCGTGTCAATGCTGTGTTTACCAGCTTGTGTGCCCAGATCTAACCACGAGTGCAAACCCACTGACGTGCAAGTATTTGCGCTGGTGGAGGGTGCAGGGGTATGGGGTGATGCTGGACCCAACCTTCCCCTCCGATGCGGTTCCCCCACAGTCTCGGAAGCTCTTTCTTGATGTTCTGCATGAGGGAACAGAGACATTGAAGGGTCAAGGGCCTCCCCTCTCGACATTCTAATCACCCCTACGTTGGAGAACCCTGTAGGCACTGGATGCCTGATGAGCAGCATGGCTCCATTGCGGCTGATACTCCCTTGTGCCCCATGGCGACCTAACTCACTGTCTTGGGAAGGTCTCTCTGTCTCTCCATCCGTAACACTCTTTCTGTCCTGTGGCCATGCCAGCTCCATAGTCTCCTCCTCTGTCGGGCTCAGGACATGGAGATTTGGCAGTCCACCGCTGGTCTTGGCCCACTCTCTGTGATTGTTTTCTATCTTCTCCTGCAGACACAAAGATGAATGTTGTTGGTCTCCCAGTGGGAACAAGCCCAACTCAGATGCTGGTGATAGACCAGCGGTTACTTTTGGGGGCACACAGATTTCTCCTGCATGCAGCCTCTTTCCAGGAATATTGTGAGGGTCTCCAATGACAAATGGCCGCCTTTCAACATCACTTCTCCATTCTTGTGCTCGCTGACGTACATTGACTCCCGGTCAAGCAACGCTTGGCTTTAAAATTCTCATCCTTGTTTTCAAATCCCTCCATAGCCTTGCGCTTCCCTATCTCTGTAATTTTGTCCAGTCCACAATCCTCCCAGATATCTGCACTCATCTAATTCTGGCCTCTTGTGCGTTCCTCATTTTAATCACTCCACCATTGGTGGTTGTGCCTTCAGTTGCCTAGGCCCGAAGCTCTGGAATAGCCTCCCTACACCTCTGTGCCTCTCCACCTTGCTTTCCTCCTTTAAGATGCTCCTTAAAACCTACCTCTTTGACTAAGCTTTTAGACATGTGACCTAATATCTCCTTTTGTGGCTCGGTGCCATACTTTGTTTTATAATGCTCCTGTAAAACACCTTGGGATGTTTTATTATGTTATGGGCACTATATAAATATGAGCTGTTGTTGTCTCAGGCAGCTTGTCTTTATGAAATAAAAACAAAAAGTGCTGGAAATGCTCAGCAGGTCTGGCTGCAACTGTGGAGAGAGAAACCGAGTTAACATTTCAGGTCAGTGACCTTTCATCAGTGACCGTTTGCCCATGCCTGGGTGGGGACTCCCGCTTCATCAAGGCAGCCTCCTGCTCTGACAAATGCAAGGCCCAAGAGGCTAAGGGTTTATGATGTACTCAGGAGAGGTCATTAAGCCACTTGCGGCACTGGATCTAGGTCTTTGGTGTGACCCCATGGCTTTTGAACTCCTCCCATCCCTGGGAAAGCAGACCCCGCCTTTCCCTGGCAACCTATAAGAGAACCTGGAGGGAGGCATCACTAAAGCGTGGGGCCACCCAAGGTCTTGCTTCAGCCATCATTGTGCAGCCTCTCTTACCTGAAGAAATCCTTGCAGTTGCAGATCATACTTTAAATATGGCGCCGGCACCTGCTGCAGAGTCAGCTGATGCTGGCGTGTCCGGCTCCCACCACCATCCACTTTATTGGACGGCCCCTGCTCCTCATTCATAATTAATCGGCTGCTGCTGCTGCTTGATGGTGTGAGCCTCGCTGGTCGGCTGCTCATGGCCCTAATGAAAGCCCCATCTGCTTCCGGTCCCGCCGTCGGAACCTGCGGCTTCCAAATAAAATCCAACCTTTTGTGTACAATTTGAATATAATGCACCACTTTTTCACAAATGAGCAGTTGAACACTTGTGTACGGCGTGTTTGCCCCCTGTGTGGTAAGTTCTGGACTGCTGTGTGGCTGCACACCCATGCAGTTTAGAGGAAATGTTGCTGGTGGACAACACGTGCTCGAACCGACAGGCACATGAACTGTCAGTCACTTGTCCTTGTGCCTCATCCTGCTGAGAGGAAATTTCAATTTTAGACTTCCTGCCTCACTGGCATCAGCCCTCAGGTATGTCCTGGCAAGGGATATGGAGCAGGCTACAGTGGGGCAGTAGTTGATTGTGATGACTGTGGTGTTGGGGGTTTCACAGGAAGTTTTCTTTAAACCAGAAAGATCTGGGAGGTCATGGGGACGGCTGAATACTGAGCAGGGCAGGCACAACGCCTGTTTCACTCATCCGAAATGAATTTCAGCAAAGGGAACTTCAGATGGCATTAGGCACCCCTCCCCCCCCCCCCAACTATTTACATATACAAGGAGCTTTACACCTAACAGTTGGGCCAAGACAAGGTTAGCATTCGGCTGAACATTTACACAGATTGGGCACAAGCCATCACATTACTAAATCGGTTTGCGTTGCAAGCGTTTTAACTCAGAAGAACTGGTGCAATGCATACCAATTTCTAACCCAAAGCCTTTTTACTTAGCTATGAATTTCTGTGAAAGTACTGGAAACTGGAAGTATCCAATCAGAAAAGTGCCCTTTCCTGTCACCTTACGAAAAATATGTTCTCAAACTTTAACCTAACAATGTCATTTCCTTATCAAGCTCCATCAATATTTTTGTAAGTTTGGGGACCAGTCAAATTTGAGACTTTTTCCATCATGGAAGTGATGCAAGTGCAACCTCATGATCAAGCAGAGGGCATCAAAGTTTAAATATATATTTAGAGCTGATATTAATGCAGAGAGTGGCCAATGAAGTGAGATGGGCAATGATAAATCCATTTTGTTCTTGCTGTTTGTGAAATATAGCTTCTGTGTATTTTCTGGAATTCATTATCAAATGCTGAGAGAAACAGTGGATACATGCCTTTTTTGGGTGGGTAAATAAACCAATGAGAATTTAGCTATTTGGTTAAGGAATGGATAATTAGTGCTATCTAGTGACCTTTGATAGAAAATGCTTGTTGGGCAAGAGCTTGGCTCGGAATACCTTCCCAGTCCAATAGCTTGCGGACAGTCAAAATCTAGCTTCATACGTGAAAAATGGGCAATTTCTTTATCTGTTCATTTGATGTGGGTGTCGCCAGCAAGACCATCCCTTATTGCTCTTGAGAAGGTGGTGGTGATTCGCCTTCTTGAACTGCTGCACTCTATGTTGTGTAGGTACTCCCACAGTGCTGTTAGGGTGAGAGTTCCAGGATTTTGACTCAGCAACGATGAAGGAATGGTGATATATTTCCAAGTCAGGAAGGTGTATGACTCGGAAGGGAAATTGCAGGTGGTGGTCTACCCATGCACCTTCTGCCCTTGTTCTTTTAGGCAGTAGAGATCATGGGTTTGGAAGGAGCCTTGGCCAGTTGCTGCAGTGCATTTTGTAGATGATATACACTGTAGCCACATTGTGCGGTGGTGGTGGAGGGAGTGAATGATGTTTAAGATGGTGGCTGGGGTGCCAATCAAGTGGACTGCTTTGTCCTTTGAATGAGGTACCAAAAGGTGCCTTTGACTCATGCAACCATGGCCCAATTTAAGGCAGGAGGGAGAAAATTAGGTGGTTAAAAATTTAGTTTTCCATCATAACTAGTTTCCTCGTTGCGTGCCTATTCCTAATACAAGCAGTACTAATAACAGCAATGATCAAAAAATCTGTACAGCTATCCATGAGTCCTGTCAGAAAAAAGTGAGCTACTTGCAGTTTCCATTGCTCAATTGGGAAAACTCAACCTTTGTTTTTAATTAGACTCTTAAAGTGTGATCCATTTTTTGGTGAAAACTTACAGAGTGCCTGTTTTGTTTTCTAATTAACAATCTGCTCGCAAAGTTTCATTCTCAGAAATTATGCATCTCAACACTGCTGCTCCTGTGATTTGTTTGCCAAAATGAAGACTAACAAGCTTGCTTTTACTTCTGTTTTCATTGTAGGAGCGTGGCAAATTCAGAAATGTTATTGAGATATTTGCCTTTTCTAATTTTGTAACTCATTTTAAAAAAAAAATCCCAGTTCTGCAGAGTTTAAAGAAGAATCTTTCCTAGTCAAAAGCTGAAGCCAATCTATGATTTTAATTCGCTCATTATTATCCTTTCATAAATTAAGACCTGGGGTTTCATTAAGTTTTAAGGTAAGAAGGGATTTGGCAAAAGAAACAGGAGTGGCAGCAGGGAGACATATATCCGTTACATAAATTACAAGATGCAAATTAAATACTGTTGACAAGAGCCATTTGACTTCTCCGAACTCATCCATCTGGGAAAAACCTACAGTTCCCCCCATCTTAGCATACATAAAATTACTTACATTCATCTTATTTGCCCCATACCCTATCCAAAAGTCCATTCCATGTCTTGGCCACTCTTTGCAAGAAGGAGACCTTCTGGACATCAATCCTATATTTGCCTTACGCCTTTTGAATTAGTGCTCTGCCTTCCCCCCTTCGTCCCACTGTCAGGTTTATCTTGAAGCAATGTTCTAAATTTGCCTTCTCTATGTCAGTTTGCTCTGTAACCGTGTGAGGCCTCCTCACCATTGACTTCCTTTCAAATATGAAGAACCCAAGATTTTCCCCTCCTGGCTCAGAGATCAATGCTTAAGCTGCATCTATGGCATTTTCTCATGTTTGAGACTGAACAGTGCTCAATACTGTGGTCTACAGTTTAGCAAGATATCCTATGACTTGTACTGTACTGATTTGGCTAGCTATATAGTGAAGTATTCTATGTGCTTTGCTGGTTGCTGCTCCAAAATGACTTGAGATGTTAAACAGTGAGCCTACTAATACCTCTAGGTCTGTTCCATATTCACCTCTTTCTGGTTTGGCACTGTACATAGAATATGTTGCCTATTTATTCTTTTGATGTCCTGAGGACATGAAAGATGTCTATGAATCCAAGTCTTTTTTTCTTTAATAACAGGCATATTGGTATTGAATTCCATCTGCCATCGTCTGTTCACGTAGATTTTATCTAGTGCATTCTTTAAGTCCTTGGTTGTCCCGTCAGTTGTGATGTCTCACCGCCATCCAGTTTTCTTTTCTGCAACTAATGTTGAGCAGAAGTAAAACGGTAAATTCTGAAGCTTTGAAAGAATACCAGCAAATGGTGGAAATACACAGCAGTTCAGTCAGCATTGGAAAACAGAAAGGAGAGGTTAGCATTTTAGTTCTTGACTCTTCATCCAAACCCTTACTTTGTTATTGCAGAATTCATAGCATCAAACAGCACGGAAGGAGGCCATTCAGTCTATCTGGGTCTTTGAAAGAGCTATCCAATTAACCCGGTCCTTTCCCCACAGCCCTGCAATTTTTTTGCCTTCAAGTATTTATCCAATTCCCTTCCGAAAGTAATTCTCGAATCCGCTTCCGCCATCCTTTCAGGCAATACATTTTGCTGTATTTAAGAAAGTTCTTCCTCATCTCCCTTCTGGCACTTTTGCCAATTACTGTAAATCAGTATCTTCTGGTTACCAAGCCAGTGGAAACAACTGCACAGAATTTCCACACTTTCTCAGATCATGTTTAGATACCGAACAATTCAGTAATTGGCAATAAACAGGTTACATCTATGCAGTATGAAGGTACAATACAGCAATACATTCCTTTGTAAATGAATAGTTGGAACTATGGTTGGAAGTGTAAGGGTTTTTCCTTGTTAAGACAGGCAGGTTGCAGTACAGGGAAGAGAGTGTATCTTAATGTGATTACTGAATTAAGACAATTCGGTGTGCACCTGTAATAGGTGAGGGCTATGAAGGTTTGGCCGAATGTACCCTTTGGTGGTGGTAGTGTTAGACAGGTAATACAGGAAGAGCCCTTACTTCCTGATATGGTCACTATATCACATGCTCTGCTTAGCAGATATCTTACAGGTACTTTATTAATGTTAGTTGTGAAGGGATTCACTTTGTTGCATCTAACCCAACAAGCTGCAGAGATGAACCACACTGAAGGAAGAAGACAGGGAGAGACATACAGAAGTATTCCTCTTGAGGTTCAATGTTTGAGTAGCGTCTATGATAAATTGTACAGTACATGGTCTGGGGAATGATTGGGCTAGATGGACCAAATCGCTGCTTCTTATTAGTTATAGAGTTATACAGCATAGAAACAGGCCCTTCGGTCCATCGTGTCTGTGCTGGCCATCGAGCACCTAACTATTCTAATCCCATTTTCCAACACTTGGCCCATAGCCTTGTACGCTATGGCGTTTCAAGTGCTCATCTAAATACTTCTTAAATGTACCACCTGTTCAGGCAGTGTGTTCCAGATTCCAACCACCCTATGAATGAAAAAGTGTTTCCTCAAATCCCCTCTAAACCTTCTGCCCCTTACCTTAAATCTATGCCCCCTGGTTATTGACCCCTCTGCTAAGGGAGAAAGTTTCTTCCTATCTAACCTATCAATGCTGCTCATAATTTTGTATACCTCAATCATGTCCCCCCTCAGCCTTCTCTGCTCTAAGGAAAACAACCCTAGCCTTTTCAGTCTCTCCTCATAGCTGAAATGCTCCAGCACGTGCCCCATTATTCTTGCACCCTCTGTCTGATTCAGGTTTGTCCATTACCGAACTTTACACTGCAACTCTGCAGAGGGGAAACAGGAACTGATGAAAATGTGTAATTGAGGTTACAGTATAGGGGGAACTGGGGTAAATGGGTGATAGTCAATGCTTAGATTTTTGCATGCCACCAGGAAATTTGTGCATAGATATTCAGATTTTCCTTGCTTGTGATAAAATCTGAATCTAATGTATAGAACTTTGCAGCCAATTTTAATCCGACCCGCCCGCCGGAAACTGGATAGGTGGGCCGTTAAATTTCTCACTATTTACCTGCTGGAAAGCTACCAGAATCCTGCTGTTACTGATTTTGCCCTGCTACCGGTTCTGCTGAGCAGGTTGATTTTTATATATGGGTCATCAGGATCCCACTGCAATTTTAACTCAGGCCTAAGCAGAGAAGCTGCTGCAGCTTTCCAAACAAGCTAAACTAGATTGGCAGAGAATCACCTCTAGAAGAGGATGGAAAAGGCAAAACTATTTTCTCTCCTTTGTGAGGCTGGGGGTCCGGAATAGCAAAAGCTTAGGCCTACCCTGCCCCGGAGCCTCTATCCCAACACTGTCCCCACCCACCCCCCAGATCCCCAAGGCATGAGACAACTCTGAAATGCGATCCTGCTACCTACTTTGTGTTGGTGAACCACTTCCGGTGTTGACACTTTTCTGCCCCTTTTCATGAGCTTCCTGACCATTCTGATGCAATTTAAGTGAAGCCCGGGAATTAAAATAGTCTGGGCCTCACTTCTGCCGCAGTGGGTGATTCTCGAACTCACCTGCCCAAAACCCAGCCAGAGTTAAAAATCAGTGCCTTTAGCTTTACAGGTTTCATCAGAAGCTAATTATATTTTTAAGGGTTCAGTTTAAAAAGAACTGGTGGAAAAACTGATTTGACAACCCCTACATAGTACAAGTAGAAATTTAGGCTGGATCTCTGGAGTGAAGAGTGATGAAGTATAAGTTGAGCTCACCAGAATCAGCAGCTCAATCTCAAGGTGATGTAAGTTCAAGACAGGAATGATAGGCCTGAAGTTACTAATATGGCATAATAAAAAGTCACATTTGTCAAGCTATGGCATATAATTTCTTATTGCTAGTCATATAATGACCTAAGGACAAAATAAGGAAAACAAATGATGGTATTAACTGTTCTGAAGGTATGTTCAAGCATGAGGTATAAATGTACTTCCCTCAAGTCTTAATCCTTTGATGGTTATGTACTTAAAGATGCATGGAATTGATATTTTATTTTGTAGAAAGCTTGGGTAAAAGGAGACAGTGAATAACAAAAAAGCGTACTGCAAAAGAACCTGGAAATTTGAAGTGCTTTATGAAACTAGGATTAGGCTGATGCATGAAATTGGAATTTTGTACTGAATATTCACTTCCTTGACTCACCATTTGTTGCAACTGTTGAAGTAACTTTTATTATTGGATTTTTGGTAACCATTGTTGATTATTTCACCAGCAAATGCTAAGAAAACTGTGCTGCTGATTTAGGAAAGGTGACAAATCATTATGGCAACGGAGGAACAGTTTAATTGCTTTGTCTCACAACAGAGGTGAATTTGATAGTCATCCAGTTGGTACAGGTTTGCTGCGTGAACGGTGTATACCTCCTGTATAAATGACAGATGTCACCATGTAATTGGTACTTATGTGTGTTTGATGAATAGGCAGTGGTACCTTCTTATAACAAAAACCTTCTTTTTGTTAGGAAGTGATGAGTATTGGGCATATTTGAGGACTACTTACAAGAAACTTACAGGAAGCAGGGTAGGAATGTAAAAACACCTTTATTGGGTGCATGGGCGACTATTAAATGTTGTTTGTATGTTCAAGTTCTCTGTGGAGTTATTATAGGACAACATGAGAAAAAGGGGAAAGAAGGTCACATAGAAGATATAATTTATTGAGTTGATTCACTTCCATTCCTTGGTTTTGCTCTGATCAGTTCTGGATCACTTCATAATTTTTATCCCAAACCAGTGCAAAAGTCTGCTTGCCCCGGGTCAGGAACCAGGGATGCACAGACAGAGAGCTAACTTTGGGAAAATATTATCTGTGCATTTCAAATAAGTATTTTTAGGTGTTGTGTTGGAGATCAAATAATGAATAGGAAATAACTGAAAAAAGAAAGAATAACTTGCATATAGTGCTTTTTACAGCCATCGGATGTCTCAAAGTGCTTTTCAACCAATGAAGTACTTTTGAAGTGTGGTCACTGTTGTAATGTAAGAAAGAAGAATTGATGACAGGAAGAGAAAAGAAAAAATAATCACAAAAACGTGGGAATGGGAAAGAGAAAGATATGGACAACAATGCACTCAATAGAATTTGGTTAAAACAGTTATACTAGTGTCATGCACGTGCCCACCTGCCAAGAATGAGGCACATTAATTTTGCCATATGGACATTAAACTTCAAATTGCTGCTGGGAAGGAGAGAAGGCCTGATACAAGGAATTGCTGGGCCTGGCCAGAAGAACATTTTTTGCATAGTAGCAGACACTGCTTGGAACAAAGAACCAGTCCCTGTTCCCAATACACAGAACAGATGTGGTCAAACCAGTTTAGTCACATGACTAACTGGCTGTTGCAGAGTTTTGAACTGAGTGTTTTAAATTGGAGAAACAGTGTTTGAAGTCAGAAAGTTCCTGGCTCCTGGATTGAGAACATCTCTCTCCTGTCTGCTCCCATCTCTTTCTCACCAGCTTTGGAGTCCATTGAAGACACATGAACCCCGAGAGAGAAAAGTCTCCTGCAGTGAACAAGGTTTAAGAAGAGTACTGAGCCCCAATGAAAAGCAAGAATTACCTACAAGCAAGGACTCTACAGTGAGCTTGAAGAACCATAACAGCTCTTCAGATATTACCTCAAACCTTTCCAGTTATTTTTTTCTTCTGCTCTTTTCTATCCCTATCTGCATGTGTGTATCGCGTATGCATGCTAGCATGGGCACGTCATGGATCCGTAGGCATTAACCGAATTAGAGTTTAAGTTTAATAAATTTCAACCCTTTCTTTAAACCTAAGAAAACCTGTTTGTGCTGGTTTCTTTGCCTTATAATTGGAAAGTAGTGAACGAGGATTCACCAAGGGGGAGCTAAAAACAGTGTGTTTAAAATTAAACCCTGTTATGGTAAGACCAGGTGAAGGCTGAGAGGGACCCCTAGACACCATTCTCACCTGGTCATAATACTAGTATCGAGCAATAAACTACCTTTTCGGGGTTTCACAATATGTAGTCTACTGACATGAAAATTAGTTATGTACATTTAGCAACAAAAGCAATGGAGTGCTATAACCAATCAGTGGAGTAGAAGTATGAGGAGGTTCTGCTCAAACAATATAGTGCTGACCACATGTTGTCTACAGTGTCCAGTCTGTCTGCTGAGGTACAGTAAAGGAGTTGAGCAGTGGAAGTAGTGTAGAGAAGAATATAAGACTGATCTGTAGGTTCAGAGGTCTAACATGAGAATAAATTTTTGGCCTTGAGGTATTTGAGGTGACGATAGTAACTGGTGTGGAACAAATTAATCCAGAAAATTAATTAAAACAAAATTGTGAACATAGGACAAAGAGGACAAAGTAGTTAGTAAAAGACAAATTTAGGGCTGATGCCAGAAATTTTCGTCATAGCAAGAGTGATCAATACATGTATACCTGAACAGTGTAATGGTGCTAAAACCTTGGAATAATTTCAGAATCGATTATATGCTGCCAAGGGGGGACTTTTAGATTCTTTTTAGATTGATGAAGTTAATTGCCTACTTCAGGCGAGAATTTAGAAGCATGAGTTTTGACTCCTTCTCCAAATCTACTGTTGAAGAGAAGAGCTGTTGAACTAGAATATCAGCAGTGTAATGGATTTTACTTAAGAAGTATCTTGGTTACACTTCACTGGGGCTTTTATTGACTATATTACTTAATACAGGTTGATTTTTTTTTTAAGTGACACTGTCCACACTTAACTCAGCTAAACTATCTGGTCTTCCTCGATTAGTTCAGAAATATTTACCTTCTGATCCATGACATATTGTAAGCACACCCTTCCCTCAATATCTGATGTTGGAATTGTTAAGCAGGAAAAAGAATTGCAACCTCATTTTAATTATTCTTGAAAGATAGTTGGAGTAAGTTATTTGGAAATGATGTGAGTGATCCTGACTTGAGATATCTCAGGGTTAAATTTTTCCCTGTGTACTATTTTTAGCACATTGAATATTTCCGTGTTAAGTTCCTGTCTGTGCTATTTTAACACTGTCATTAACCTGAGTTAACAACTGAGTTAAAATAGTTCAGACAGGAATTTGACGCAAATGCATTAGCCACTGGGTTAGAAGTCATGCACAGCGGAAATGAAATCTCTACTGCTGAGTGCTGCAATTGATATGATGTGTCTGGATTTTGACCTTCTGGCTCCGATGATGTGCATATGGGAGGGCATTTGATTGATCAGCTGTTCTTGTAGAACATCTGCAAACATAAATATCATTTTCCTAATCGGTTAGATGCCATCATGCTCATACTGCAACTGCAGGTTCTAAAAACTTCTGAAAGACCATCCTCTAAGAAATCGTAGACACTCACTTTATGCTTCACTGTAGTTCCGCTAATGATGCAGTTATACCGAAGGTAATGATTGATACCAGGCTCGTTTCAGAGCAGTGCAAGTGGACAGTATCAACTAATACTGTCGGTTTGCACCAATGTCTAGTTTGAGAAATGTGAAACTCTGCTTTATGTATTGATCACAGATGCAGAACTTCGCTTGCTGGCCTTTGCTAATGGAATGTTAGAAAAATGTCCACAGGACGGTCAGCTGTTTTCTACAAATTAGAAAATTTGAAAATCTGTTTTGTTCGTCGCTGGCTAGGCCAACATATATTGCCTGTCCCAAACTGCCTTTGAGAAGGTGGTGGTGAGCTGCCTCTTGAACCATTGCAGTCCTTGGGGTGTAGGTACACCCACAGTTCTGTTAGGAAGGGAGTTCCAAGTTTTTGACCCAGCAACAGTGAAGGAACGGCGATACAGTTCCAAGTCAGGATGGTGTGTAGCTTGGAGGAGAACCTGCAGGTAGTGGTGTTCCCATGCGTCTTCTGCCCTTGTCCTTCTAGGTGGTTTGGAAAGTGCCATTGAAGGAGCATTGGTGAGTTGCTGCAGTGCATCTTGTAGATGGTACATCCTGCTGCCACTGTGCATTTGTGGTGAAGGGAGTGCATGTTGAAACTGGTGGTGGGGTGCCAATCAAGCGGGCTGCTTTGTCCTGGATGGTGTCAAGCTCCATAAGTGTTGTTGAAGCTGCACCCATCCAGGTATGTGGAGATTATTCCTTCACATTCCTGACTTGTGCCTTGACGATGGTGAACAGTCATTGGGGAGTCAGGAAGTGAGTTTCTCGCCGCAGAATTCCCAGGCTCTGACCTGCTCTTGTAGCCACTGTATTTATGTGGCTCGTCCAGTTCGGTTTCAATGGTAAAGCCCAGGATGTTGATAGTGGGGGATTCAGCAATGATAACGCCTTTTAACATCAAAGGGAGATCGCTAGATTGTCTCTTGTTTGAGATGGTCATTGTCTGGCAGTTGTGTGATGTGAATGCTACTTGTCACTGACCACCCAAGCCTGGATGTTGTCCAGAACTTGCTGCATTTGGACATGGGCTGCATCGGTATCTGACGAGTGTTGAATGGTGCTGAATATTGTGCAATCATCAGTGAACTTCCCCACTTCTGACCTTATGATGGAGGGAAGGTCATTGATGAAGCAGTTGAAGATGGTTGGATCTAGGACACTACCCTGAGGAACTCCTGCAGTGATGTCCTGAGACTGAGATGATTGACCTCCAATAAGCACAACCATCTTCCTTTGTGCTAGGTATGACTCCAACCAGCAGAGATTCCCTGATTCCCATTGACTCCAGTTTTGCTAGGGCTCCTTGGTCAAATGCTGCCTTGATGTCAAGGGCTGTTACACTCACCTCACCACTGGAGTTCAGCTCTTTTGTCCACGTTTGGACCAAGGCTTTAATGAGCTCAGGAGCTGAGTGGCCCTGGCGGATCCCAAACTAAGCATCAGTGAGCAGGTTATCGCTAAACAAGTGCCACTCGATAGCACTGTTGACGACCCCTTCTATCACTTTACTGATGATCGAAAATAGACTGATGGGGCAGTAATTGGCCGGGTTAGATTTGTCCGGTTTTTTGTGTACAGGACATACTTGAGCCAATGCTGTAGCTGTACTGGAACAGCTTGGCTAGGGGCGTGGCTACTTCTAGAACATGTTTTCAGTACTATTGCCGGAATATTGTCAGGGTCCATAGCCTTTGCTGTATCCAGTGCCTTCAGTCATTTCTTGGTATCACATGGAGTGAATAGGATTGGCTGAAGACTGGCATCTGTGATGCTGGGGACCTCAGGAGGAGGTTGAGATGGATCATCCGCTCGGCACTTCTGGCTGAAGATGGATGCAAATGCTTCAGCCTTGTCGTTTGCACTGATGTGCTGGGCTCCCCTAGCATTGAGGATGGGGATATTTGTGGAGCCTTCTCCTGCTGTTAGTTGTTTAATTGTCCATCACCATTCACGACTGGATGTGGCAGGACTGTAGAGCTTAGATCTGATCTGTTGGTTGTGGGATCGCTTAGCCCTGTCCATCGCATGCTGCCTACGCTGTTTGGCACGCAAGTAGTCCCGGGTTGTAGCTTCAGCAGGCTGACGCCTCACTTTGAGGTATGCATAGTGCTGCTCCTGGCATGCCGTCCCGCACTCTTCATTGAGCTAGGGTTGGTCTCCCGGCTTGATGGTGATGGTAGAGTGGGGGATATGCCGGGCCATGAGGTTACAGATTGTGGTTGAGTACAATTCTGCTGCTGCTGATGGCCCACAGTGCCTCATGGCTGCCCAGTTTTGAGTTGCTATATCTGTTCAAAATATATTCCATTTAGCATGGTGGTAGTGCCACACAACACAATGGAAGGTATCCTCAATGTGAAGACAGGACTTGGTCTCCACAAGGACTGTGCAGTGGTCACTCCTGCCAATACCGTCATGGACAGATGCATCTACGGCAGGCACATTGGTGAGGTTGAGGTCAAGTGGGTTTTTCCTTCCTGTTGGTTCCCTCACCACCTGCTGCAGACCCAGTCTGGCAGCTATGTCCTTTAGGACTTGCCAGTAGTGGTGCTACTGAGCTAACCTTGGTGATGGACATTGAGGTCCCCCACCCAGAGTATATTCTGTGCCCTTGCTACCCTTAGTGCTTCTTCCACTTGTTGTTCAACATGCAAAAACACTGACTCATCAACCCATTGTTGGGCAGGATGAGGTGGGTAGGTGGGAAAAGCAGTAGGTGGTAATCAGCAGGATGTTTCCTTGCCCATGTTTGACCTGATGCCATGAGACTTCATGGGGTCCGGAGTCAATGTTGAGGACTCTCAGGGCAGTTCCCTCCGAACTGGATATCACTGTGCTGCCACCTCTGCTGGGTCTGTCCTGCCAATGGGACAGGACATACCCAGGGATGGTGATGGTGTTGTCTGGGACATTGTCTGTAAGGTATGATTCCATGAGTATGACAATGTCAAGCTGTTTCTTGACTAGTCTGTGGGACAACTCTCCCAATTTGGCACAAGCCCCCAAATATTAATAAGGAGGACTTTGCAGGATCGACAGGGCTGGGTTTGCCGTTGTCATTTCCGATGCCTAGATTGGTGCCGGGTGGTCCGTCCGGTTTCATTCCTTTCTTAGACTTCTTAGCGGTTTGATATAACTGAGTGGCTTGCTATGACATTTCCGAGGGCACTTAAGAACCAAATACATTGCTGTTGGTCTGGAGTCAGATGTAGGCCATGTAGGACAGCAGATTTCCTTCCCTAAAGGGCATTATTGAACCAGATGGGTTTTTACACCAATCGACAATGGTTTCGTGGTCACCGTTAGACTGGTTTTTAATTCCAGATTTATTAATTGAATTCAAATTTCACGATCTGCCGTGGTGGGATTCAAACCCATGTCCTCAGACCATTAGGCTAGACCTCTGGATTACTAGTCCAGTGACATTACAACTATGCCACTGCCTCCCCATGCTCCCAAGGGCAAGTTGTCGGCCTTTTGAAAACATTTTTTTACACGTTTAAAGCTTAAAAATTAGTTTTTCATCTGGCTGTCAGAGTGGAATGAGACTTCTCTCCTCCATATGGTCTCAACCTGATGTAACATGCGGAATGAAATTTCTAATGATAGAGAAGTAGCATTTTACAATGTATTTGTTGACCTGGCAGAAAATAAATATTATCCAGTAATACAGCTCTCCAGTGCACCTATTTAAAATTAGGGTGATTATAACTGATTTACTGTTCTTTTATGCTCATGTTGTAGCCATTTTGGGTCAGCTCAGCATTGGTCTTGGTAATGATCCAACTCAAAATTGACAGTTCACTTCTTTCAAGAGTGAGTGATTCCCTCGACTATTGCAAGTTCGATTAGAGCAGGCCACCATTTTCTTCAAGTGAAATCATTTCAAAAGTTTTATCCAGTAATAATTATTATTCTGCAAAATCCTGACGTTACCTTATTAAAACCAGTTTGCTTTAACTTTCCATTGCATGATATCATTCAGTAAGTATATGTTGGTTTAGTTTACCATTGCTTAAATTGCATTAGCAGACTGAAACAATTTCTGTTTACTGCTGTTGGCAAACTGCCACTGATTAAAATCTAGAATATGTATGAATTTACAGCTCCTGTTTGCTAAATTGATCCTTAGGCATGAAATTAAAAAGACTAGATTATCATTTTAGGGGGTGGGTGTTGGAATTTCAGCACTGCTGTATATATTTGTATCTTAAAGTGGCCATATCCTTTTCATGTGCCATTTATTAAAACATTAGATAATTTGGCGTGTACAGTGCAGGATCAGACTGGCTACGGCATTTTGAAGACAATAATATCAGCCAGTGCAGCTGGCCTCCAGTTACGTCTGTTTGAGTGGACAAGGGCCATCTTCTCTCATGTGTTGGAGATAGTGGATGTGTTGGAGAAGTTCACATCCCGCTCCTCTAACACCATGTTGGAGGTGTATCAAAGAGCCACCACCTACACAATGGACTGAATGGCCTCCTGTGCTATAGGATCCTATGTGTGTCAGAGCACCCTGAAGAAGGCAGCAGCCCAGGAGATTTCTGTGACAACATGGTATCAGGGGAGATTCTGAGGGCGATCATTGTTTCCGGAGTGGCAGCTCCAACTGCTGCTTAGATCACCCTGCGTGACACCCTGAGGGAAATCATAGCTCAGGGCTTTCAAGACTTAGTTAGATCAATCCATTTTCAGGAAAACTATTAACATAACTCAGCCTTTGCCCAGTACCAGTGGGCTGCAAGTAGTTGCAGATGTCACAGTTATTCATGTTAGTGACAATTCATTTATTTATTTAGAGATACAGCACTGAAACAGGCCCTTCGGCCCACCGAGTCTGTGCTGACCATCAACCACCCATTTATACTAATCCTACACTAATCCCATATTCCTACCATATCCCCACCTGTCCCTATATTCCCCTACCACCTACCTATACTAGGGACAATTTATAATGGCCAATTTACCTATCAACCTGCAAGTCTTTTGTGGTGGGAGGAAACCGGAACACCCGGCGAAAACCCACACAGACACAGGGAGAACTTGCAAACTCCACACAGGCAGTACCCAGAATTGAACCCGGGTCGCTGGAGCTGTGAGGCTGCGGTGCTAACCACTGCGCCGCCCAGCTGAATAGCCTCAGTCAGATAGGCTTTGGAGACATAAGAGACGTGATATGGAAAGAAAGTACTTCAGGGACACGAGCATCACTCAGATGGGTCCCACCTCAGTCTTTGAAATGCTCTATCAGTATGGTCCCAGCCACCAGCCTCACTACCTCCTAACACTGAGGCAGTAGCACAGAAGGATGAGGGTTAGATTCACATGTGAGGAGAGCTTTAGGCACAAGTTGTAGGCACGATGATAAGAAATAGTTATAGGTCATAATGAATATACAGTCAGTAAGTGTGGAAATCTTTAGCAGATTGACGCATTTGTGGATTATTTTAACGGAGCTCAGGCTTTCTCTTTATTTGGTAATAAAGTGTCCTTTCCTTGAAGTAATGTGAAATATTTTGTACATTTGAACAATGGTTAACTGTGAATAATGTAAATAATTACAGATTCTGGAGATGCAGTACTTCCTTTTTACTAGAAACAGTTGTTGATGATTTGTTGCTGAATCTTGTGTGCAGCTGGCAGTGGTTTGTCATGTTCCACCTCATCTCTTTCACTCGTCATGATCAGTAAATTGATGGCTTCCATTTTCTTCCTCTTCTGCAGATCTCTTGCCAACTGCTAAATTATACACGTGCAGCATGCTACCATCGTTCTTGATACCCTATACTATGGGGCTCCTCTTGACCTATCCAGGTAATGGAAGTGGGACCTCAGAATCCCAATGGTCTGTTCAGTAATGATGTATGTAGCACACAAGGCTTCATTGAGCCTGGTATTGGTATCTGTCCTCAGATGATGGAGTGGTGTGGACAGCCATGGTTGAAGTGGGTGTCCCTCGTCTCCAAGCAACCATCCTGATGCGTTGCTTTGACTGAACAATGTAGCGTCTTTGTTACAGAACAAAAGAATCATGTCAGCTTTCAAGATAGCATGTATTTGCAAGAAGCATCACCCACAAGCTGCATGTTCATAGAATGAAAAGCCTTCCTATTTAATGCATAATGACACTTTAGATTTGGGATTCTGACACAATAAAGCACTTGTGGTTTCTGCTTTGGTGGGAAGGATATGAACTCTGTCCCACCTGAACATAGCATCCATCACCTGTTTAATGCAGTGGTGCACTCCTGATTGATTTATGTGCCTTAAGTCACCTGAAGCTGCAAAGAAAGATCACGTGGCTTAAAATTCAAAACGACTATTGCTTTTGCACTATCGAGGCTGTGCCCCTTCCTGAAAGGGACTGCAGGTCTGGTGCTAACAGCTGGCATAATGCACTGTCTCTGGAGGAAAAAGTAGCCTTTGTACACACTGCCTATGGAGAGAACCCATATAATATGTTTGATCTGTTGACCCAATTGCATGGGTATTTAAAGGTCAGGTGCTGCTGCATACATTATGCTGCCCTCTTCCATCTTCCTCTCCTCCATGCCCTCATCATCCTCTTCCTCAAAGCACAGGAACAACAGATTTCCAAAAGGGAAATCCAGTACTTCCCTAAAGTTAACCACTGTTAACTTGGACATCCTTTTGGTCGCAGCAAAGGTACCATTAATGCCTTAGTTTTCCTAAGCCTGGATATTGTCTGCCACTTCAAGGCTAAAAGCTTAACTGATTGCTGATAGTTGTCAGCAATCGGCTCCACAATGCTTCCCTGCCTCCGGGACACTGTACTGTTCCCAAAACTGCCCCCTTTACAATAATGGTGTTTCTTTTGGATGGAAAGTAAAGGAAATCCAGGGGAAAAGCCATGCCCACACCTTGTGCAGTGGCTCAGTGCTGAAATTCTGGGACGAGATTTTCGATCCAGGGTCGGGAACCTTATGCTCGGGCATTTCAGGGTCCTGACCCTGCTCTTGCGACGTGATCTTGGAATGCAAATGTCCTAATTGGGCAGGAGGAGAGCTCGACGTCCAATTAGAGGCACCGAGTACCTCCTGGGGCCAGTGGCAAAGGCAGGTCTCAGCCATGTTGGGGGCTCCTGCTACCTTGCTGTAGAGTACAGGCAGCTCATGAAAGGGCCAGGACGGTGATAAGGATGGAAAGTGGCCTTTCAAGCCAAGTGAAGGTACAGCATTCGACCCAGCGCTAGGTAGCCCCTCAAATTTATTTCCATCACACTGTCATGGCGACCCCGACAGCTGTACACTAATGTGCACAAGACTGGTCAAGATCACCAAAATCATAATTGAAAATTATCTTCCTGAATGTTCTGGCTTCTTAACAAGCTCCTAAAAGAGCTTAATGAGCCCTTAATTGGAGTTGTGCGGCTTCCCGTTCCTTCCCCTTGCCCTCACATTGAAAATCGCGGGCTGTCACGGAGGCATCGGGTTCTGAAGACGGCCTACGGGACCGTGATTTTGAAATCGTATCCGCTTTGGTTCCCAACCCCACAGCCCTTTGAAAATCTGGTCCTTGATTACAGAATCTAGGCTGTCACTCCAGTGCAGTATTGAGGGAGTGCTGCACTGTCAGACATACCATCTTTCAGATGTTAATCTGAGCCCCGTCTACCCTCTCAGGTAGATGCAAAAGATGTCATAGCATTATTTTGAAGAAGAACAGGAAGCTCTCCCTGGTGTCTTGGCCAATATTTATACCTCTATCAGAATCGCCAAAACAGATTCATTATCTCATTGTTGGAGCTTGCTGTACGCAAATTAGCTGCTGGGTTTCCTGCATTAGAACAGCGATTACACTTTGAAAGTACTTCATTGGCTGTAAAGTGCTTTGGGATGTCTTGAGGTTGTGAAAGACGCTATAAAAATGCAAGCTCTATTTTTCTTTTTCATTTACATACGGTTGCAGTTACAGTCTGGGTAATCAGAGGAAAATTCTGATAGCCATTTGTTGGAGCTAGATTTCAGCAAAAGACCCACCCACCCCAGTTTCCTCTTTAGGCCACCTCTGCAGCACCACATTTCCATGTGCAGTTGAAACTTTGTTAAAAATATTGATATACTTCCAAAATAATGAGCAGCATTGTTCCTTTGAGCTGAAAGAACTGATTCATACCATTAGGAAGATTTGTATGTTCAATGAAGGATAAATAAAGTGTTTAAATCTTCCACAAGATAGCCTGAACATTCACCATAGTATTTGTGACTATTCCCTACTGTTAAATTTATGAAGCATTGTTAACTTTGTCTGATAACCTTTCTAACAGTTACCAAAAGTGTAAGTTGTGACCCACAAGATGATAAAACCATCAATTCTGGCAATGTGGGTGTACGTACCTCACATGGACTGCAGCGGTTCAAGAAGGCAGCTCACCACCACCTTCTCAAGGGCAATTAGGGATGGGCAATAAATGCTGGCCAGGCCAGCGACGCCCACATCCCATGAATGAATAAAAAAAAGGATTAAGTGATTTGCAACAACAAAGAATTCCTTTGAAAGCTAGTGTTTGATGAGGATGAATATCTTCGTATCAATTAATACTTGAGGAACAAACTCATACAAAAGCATTTCATGTGGGATACCCACAGCTAATAGAGACCTCTACTTTTGTCAGCAGAGTGGAGGTCACTGGACTGTGATCAGTGTCAGGAGGGAGGAGCGATGTTGGAGAGCGCAGGCTCAGTGTCTCCAATCCCTAACTCAAGGGCACTCTGCACGGTGGCCTATTGAATATAGTTCCAATCAGCAAGTATCAAGACATTTACCAGAGGATGAGATACGCTGACTTTGCAGTGCCATAACCTAAACTTTGTCTATTGAATTGGCAAAATGATATGAACCATCATCATTATTTTGGGAAATCAACCCAATGTAGACTTGCTTATTTGAGTTATGTTCATATATTGTTGTGTTAGTATTTGATGATTATTTATCCTCATGTACCTACCTATTCATTAACAAAAATACTGGATGCTTTGGGCTGTGTGGTAATATGGATCATTTCAAAGAAAATCTGGTAACATTGCAAGAGTAAACCCAAGTTAGAAAATTATTGTAGGATTGCAATTTTTTGCCCTCACAGAAGTGGGTAGCTGCCTTGAGATTTCCTCAGAGCTGCTCTCACTCTACTGCGTAACTTTGTGGGAAATGTGACGGAAACCTCATTTACATGGAAGCAGCTCTGGGAGAAATTCCAGGCTTACTAAGTGGAGTTGTATTTTTTAAAAATCCACGAAACTGTAACAATCTCACTTGAAATGGAAACCTGATACAAAAGCAGCATTTAGCACTGCAAACACTTCTATCAAGCACTTTTCCCTAAGGAATTTGTTGGCACTTATCCATAATATCAGCCATCAATTACTACACAAGGTGTGCATGCTTTTAAATGTCAAGCAATTACTACCAACATATGGTATTGTCCTTCAACTCACTTCTCTGATAATAGTCTTAACCAACTGCCTGTTGCTGATAAACTTTTTTTTGGACGGGTGTCAGGAAGGATTACATGTTTTATCCTTTTGTGAGCTAGTACATTTTGGTGCTAAATGGCAGATAGAAATACAGTCTCAACTGAGAAGTACTGAGTGTAAAGTGGTCGAATGGGTTGATGAATAAAGGGACTTATGGGTCCAGGTATATAGTCATTAACAAAAAACTAGCAGATAGGTGCAAAATCTGATCAAGAATATGAATGAGGTACTAGATTTCATCACTGGAGCTAAAGAATATAAAAACAAGGAAGTACTAGTGCACTTAAGCAGATCATTGAGATCTTGTTGTAGCGTATTGGCTCGATTCATCCACAGAACCGTGAACCCAGTGATCAACCATCTACAGCTACTTCATCAATGACCTTCCTTCAATCATAAGGTCAGAAGTGGGGATGTTCGTTGATGATTGCACAATGTTCAGCACCATTCGTGACTCCTCAGATACTGAAGCAGTCCATGTAGAAATGCAGCAAGACTTGGACAATATCCAGGCTTGGGCTGATAAGTGGCAAGTAACATTCGCGCCACACAAGTGCCAGGCAATGACCATCTCCAACAAGAGAGAATCTAACCATCTCCCCTTGACATTCAATGGCATTACCACCGCTGAATCCCCACTATCAACATCCTAGGGGCTACCATTGACCAGAACCTGAACTGGAGTAGCCATATAAATACCGTGGCTACAAGAGCAGGTCAGAGGCTAGGAATCCTGAGGCGAGTAACACCTCCTGACTCCCCAAAGCCTGCCCACCATCTACAAGGCACAAGTCAGGAGTGTGATGGAATACTCTCCACTTGCCTGGATGGGTGCAGCTCCAACAACACTCAAGAAGCTCGACACCATCCTGGACAAAGCAGCCCGCTTGATTGGCACCCCATTTACAAACATTCACTCTCTCCACCACCGATGCACAGTGGCAGCAGTGTGTACCATCTACAAGATGCACTGCAGCAATGCACCAAGGCTCCTTAGACAGCACCTTCCAAACCCGCAACCTCTACCAACTAGAAGGACAAGGGCAGCAAATACATGGGAACATCACCACCTGCAAGTTCCCCTCCAAGTCACACACCATCCTGACTTGGAACTATATCGCCGTTCCTTCACTGTCGCTGGGTCAAAATCCTGGAACTCTCTTCCTAACAGCACTGTGGGTGTACCTACCCCACATGGACTGCAGCGGTTCAAGAAGGCAGCTCACCACCACCTTCTCAAGGGCAATTAGGGATGGGTAGTAAATGTTGGCCTGGCCAGCGATGCCCACATCCCATGAGTGGATAAAAAAAAATCACACTGGGATCATGCACAAAATAAAAAAGCTACTGTGGCTGATGAAATGGCAGAGCAGACTTTTGGGTCAAATGGTCTGTTCCTAGTCATAAGTTCCTGCCTTGATTGGTTTGTTCAGGCACACTCCATATGATCTTTCAAAGTTGCAGGTACAGAATTCTTAAGATGTTGTCTTTGTAGGAGCTTTCTTTGACACATTTTGGGCAGGGTTGTTCTGATGGTAGCAAGGTACTGGGATATATGGGATTACTTTGATGTTCACGTTGAGCAGCAGAGGTCTGCCAAAACCTATCTCAAGGTCCTGGGACTGATGGTGCTGTTAGCAGTTTAATGCCCTATCCAGGGGGTCCCTTCAACTTAACTTCTTAGCAAGCTACTTTCCCAGATTCGTTTACGTCAAGCAACATCGGTCACCTTGCTTATGCAGAAGCCCGTCATGTGATTTTTATTTTTGGAGTATTTATGACACCATCTCATGCTGGGGCAGCCACCTAGGGAAGATTGTGGCTCAGTAAACCTGGGCATTGTGACACTCTGCCTAGTGTGTCCTGTGACATGCCCTAAATATGTAACCATAGACACTGTGCTGTTGAGCTAAACTCTGGAAAATGCTGACCAGTGCCAAAAACACAAAGCTACACTGAACTCCTAACACCTGATTAGCATCACAAGCTCAAAGACAAACCTGAGCAAGATCATTGCACCATCCTGTGTATGATAGTACTTCCCTTCAATTTTGGAAGGCAAACATTTTTACATCAGATGAGAACAGCCTGCTTCTCAAAATGCCTGCTGTGATTGAGAAGAAAATATCTCATTATGACCACTTAAAGGAGTGGCATAGCAAAGTTGTAAAGACTATTTAACTGGGAAGCAGAGACAAGTCCTGGGGCAATGTGGGAGGCATGTGTGGAAGACACCGGGCTAATCTATCATGAAAAATACTGAGGAAGACCTACTGGTATTCGACGGTATTTGATGAAAAATTGGCTGTACAGCTGAAGCTGATGGGAAAAGCACTGAGCGTAATTGGTACAATGTCAAAGTAATGAGATAGTTCATGATACAAAGTGAAACTGCTGTTTTCTAAATTTAAGATGAACATTACTGGTTCAGTTCCATCTGTAAAAATCTCAATTGGACTCATTTTTCCTTCTGTCCTAATAAATTATGTTCCAAAGCTTTCAAACAGGAGATGATAGACATTTTAAGAGGGAATTATTTTCCTTTTAATACAGGGGTAGGGTGAGTTATGAAATGTGTAATTCCTTTTAAATTCACAGTTTACCATTTGGTCACTATAAGTAGTTGAATGAAAACATCACATTCAGGGAACATTGCTGTGCTGGATTTTAACCTCTAATTACTGCTGGATGCATGAATTAGTATATCTCATATTTTACAATGGCAATTCTAGATAGTGGTGAATTATTTAATGGAGCTAATCATCAGTGGCATGCTGAGTATTCTGCCTTGGATTTAAGAAAGCAGATTAATTTTAAATGTAAAATTGGGTGCTTTGGTCAGGCGCCTGTCATTAATGAACTGTTAAATTGTTAAAGACATCTGTGCAGATGAGGCTACCTGTGGAGAAAGCGAATGATTAGCTCGGAAGAAAATGTGGCTTTCTATCAGAGATGTCACTTAATGTGAAGCAGAGGAAATGGCTAGTAACAGCCCACTCATAGCAAAATGCAGCAGCATAAGCCTTGGATGGATCCAGTCCTTTCAACAATTCCAAAATACATGCAACATGCAAAGAGCTAATACACTTGATCTCTGTTTGAAGTAAAGAATGCAGTTTGGACAAAGATTTACATTTGTTATATACAGGCTATTTCCTAGCCTTCAGTCACCAGAAGATACAATCCCAATCACTCATACCATAGATGGTGAGCACTGTCAGCCACCCATATTGGGAAAATGGCACTCACCATTTGCCATTACCATAGGAGTCAATTACAAAGGCACTACTTGCAACACATTAAGCTTGGCAGCTATTTTGGGAATACTTTGTCATGGAATCCTTTTGACAGACTTTTCTACTTCAGTAGCTGTAGTTTTTTGACCCTCGGCCATTTCTCATCCTCCAGCAGCTGTTTCAGAGTTCAGGTTTCTTCCTCTTTTGCTTTCCTTTCTCACTTTACCACTTCAGTACTTTCCGTTTTGGTTGGATAAAAGGTCAGTTTTACAAAGTCACACAGCTGCCTCCTGCCTTCCTGCTACTTGTTTTATCATCATCACCTGTAGCAGGAAATCACGTTAACAACAGTGTGCCCGTTATAGCGAAGGGGTCTGTACCAGCATCTGATGGTGATTGCGGAAGTATTCTCCATCATTATCAATTAAATGAACTGCAGCTCCTTTTCAACATAAACGTAATTGCCTAAAGATTCCGCAAGTTTCCATGAATTTAGTTCAGTGATTTTGGCGAAGGATTAGCAGAAACTCCTGTTTATGCTATTTCTTGAGATTTTCTGTCAACCTAGCACTGAAATGATGGTGGGAGATCAGGAAATGGCTGGGAAACTCTCCTCCAATGTAAATCTATTTGAAGTTAGCCTCCCATCGATGTGGTTCTTGAAATGCCAGTGACTTAGTGAATTATCCATCCATGATTATAAAATTTGCACACGCCATATTATATTTCAGATACTTCAACAGAAATGTTGAGATATTTTTTGTTATAATGGATTCCATAATGTTTTTGTTCCAATTTCCCTGTTTGGTCTTCTGACACCTCGTGCTGTTCTCTGGGCAAGATTCTCTAGACATGAATTCCCTCTGACCTACTCCCAAATAAATGGATGCTAGTTCTTTGTTCCCATTTTGCTCCCAGATAGCAAATGGACTTACTCTTTTCTAATGTCTGCACTTGACTGCACCTGAAGAGGAAGGAGCCAGGTTCATTTCATGTAAATAAATGCTGGAATCCTTTGTACTCAAGCATCCACTGAACGCACAGGCTGCAGTTCAGATGCAAAACATTTCCAGAAAGTTCTGAACCTGTTGAATCCATATCTATCTTTTATGCACTCTGTCTTAAGGGACATACTGGTGTTGTCAGGAAGGGGCTCCAAGCTCTGGGCAAAACGAGTTTCCATTCACGCAGCCACAGCTAAGAAAACATCATTAAACCAATCAGGGCATGAAGAACATAAACAACTCCAGCAAAAAAAGGCAATTGAACTGCCTATTGAACAGCTGTGTAAATAGACCAGCTTAAGTGCTGCAAGCAAGATAAACAGGGCACACTCTCAAACACCTGCTCCTCTCCATCCAAGCAGCCAGTCTAAACAACGGAGAATTTCTTAAAGAGGAAACTGCGCAGAGTGATTAGAACAAAGTTAAATAAAGACCAGAAAGCAAAAGAATAGAAGAAAAATGGATACGAAATTTCCCATCATGAACTGGAAGGCCATTGATACCCTATCTGAGTTCAAATTTTTTAAAACAAAGAATGCAGTTTTGCTTCACAGACCAAATGATTGTAGAACCAGAGAAGCAGGCTGCAAAAATACTGATAGCAGTTGGAAATAAGGATTACACAGAATCGATACCTCTGGATTATCTGAAGAGAACCAGAAAGACCCCGCAAAGATATGGAAAGTGCGATCAGCTTCGATTAAGAGTGAATTTTAGAATTCACACGCCTGGAATTGATGTCTTACATACAACAGCCACAGAAATCAATAGATCATTTCATCTGTAGATGTCGTAATAAAGGCAACGAATGCAATTTTTCAGAAACTGAGCTGTTGGAGTGACTAATGGAGCTGGTGATTGTCTTAACACCAATTGAAGCGTTTCAAAAAGGCCTCTTGGGAAAAAGAAAGGTCACAGCATTGATGCATTACTAGAAGATGGCAGGAAATATGAAGCCATTGTAGCTGGACAACAGCATCTGCAAGCACTAGGTGCAGCCAACAGTATCGGCATGGCAATCGGTTGAAAAGAGCAAGGAAGCTGTGTGGTAAGTGTGGTTTGTCTCATAGTGAAGTTGTCCTGCATTTCAAGACCTGTGCAAGGCGTGTGGTGCAAAAGGACACTGGGCCCACCTATGCAAGAAATCTGGCTCCAAAGACGCAGCCAGAAGTCACAGTAGGAAACAAACAAACAGAAAACAGGGCAACCGCAGCAAGGAGAGCTCCAGAGACCTGCGTAAATGCAAGCCGATACACGATGTCCACAGCGAAACAGACCTGAGACAAGACTCAGAGCAGAGCAATTCTCAGCCAGAAGATGAGCAGGCATTTCACATTGTGAACCTGACACACTGTGTTGATGAAGTCAAACAATTGGAAGCTTTTGCTACTGTTAACATCACTTGCCCAAAGAAAGTTAGCAACACACACTCAGGGTTAAATTGACACTGGAGTTAGTGCAAATATCCTACCAGTCCGAATCCTGAAGGATTGCAAAGTTATCTGCATACAATGGGTCACCCATCCCGTGCAGTGGCACACTAACAATGCAATGCAGCTATGGCAAGGCAGCATGGAAACCACAAATATTTTACTTGGTAGACAAGAGTGGACCAGCAGTGGCAGGACTACCAGCATGTAAGGTCCTCAACATCATAACTATCCATGAGACCACCAAGGTCCCCATTACAGCAGAAGAGACCAAGGGTACCTGTATTGAGTCACAGTTCCTCCAGGATCTCAGTGGTTCTGGTTTGGACAATATCAGCCCATTCTCAGAGACGCCACACCAAGAGAATGAAGATCCAAGTTTAGATGTTGAAGGTTCTCTGTCAACAGGCAGTGTTTTTTCACGCTACAGCGACTCAGAAGAAGAGATTGACGTTGTAATCACTGAGAAGCAAATGCTGGCAATGGGGAGCATTGCCAAGGAAAAGTCTCCAAGGACCGGAACCTGCTTGCAGACTCTAGTCAGCATCAAACTTTGCAGACTGGAAATCCAGCAGCAGTACTGCTATGCCGCACCTTCATTTCTGCTCTCTAAAGAACCGCCAGCACCAAGATGAGCCAGAATGGACAGGTACCTCAATGAGACCAAGTACTCTTCCCCCAACAAGTCCTCTACCTTGAGCCCCAGGCCTTCAGACATGGAGGGTGAGGAGAGGCAAAGAACACGCAATACCCTGAAGAAGCAGAGGAGGAATGAGTTGAAGCATTATCTGTTGGCTTTTTGAGATGAGGTGCTGGAACTTTCCAATAATGACAAGGCCTCAAAAGTGGTCATCTTGAGAAAAGCAACAGAGTATATTAGCAGGCTGAAGGCAGAGCAACAGAAACTGCATGCAGAGAGGGAGAAACTTCAGAAAAAACAGCAACAGAGGAGATGCAGATTCCCCAAGCAAGAGTTGTCAAACTACTGAAACAATAATGGACTTTTAAGCCTCTGCACTTGTAAATTTCACCATCGCTATCCTTATATGTGTAAATGTTATAATTTCTATCCCATATAACTAATTTTTATATTTAATTTTATGTGTTTTTTACTTGTAGCATACAAGACCTATCTTTGGAAAGAAAGGGGATGTTGTATGATCACCTTAAGAGTGATGTCCCTTTAAGATCTCAGTATACTAATGAGCTAGGTACCAGGATGTAGTCATGTGACTACATTGCCAGAGTCACTCTGCAACTGTAACACCCAGACAAAGGTTCTGTAAATAGTTTGCTCTGTACGGTACATGCCACTTTAGCTGTTAATAAATCTGCTAGAGATCTTTGGCAAACTGGACTCCATGCATCTCATTTATGTTGCAACACACAACAGAAAGAACACATTTCATCCTGCTTCCCTAAAACATGTGGAAAATGTGATTAGCAAAGACATTGTTCCAGTAGTTGTTTGACTGAGCATTGTTTGTGTTGTCTGTTAAGCATTGATTAGGATCATTTCATTCAACATCATGACAAGACACTAGAAGCTGCATTAGTGTACAATGTGGAAATGGAAGTTGTTCATCTTGTCCTCTAAGGGACCCCTGAGTAAAAATGTCAGGCGAAGCTTGGATTCAGTTTGAGAGCTTGGTTTTCTGATATTCCAGCCACTGAATCAGCTTTTTTAATAAATTCTGTTTGAAGTTCTGTTGCCAGCTCAAATTCTGTTTTTGGCTCCTCTAATGTTTCCTCTTACCAGGCTCATTCTTGGATTCTGTAACCCTGTTTTGGGGGTTGTCCAAAGCCTTGAAGCCTAGGTATTGAAAAACATCCCAGGCTTTGAACAGAAAAGCAGGATTCATTAAAATCCATGTCTGCCCAGTATACAGTAACCCCAATTAGAAGAATCACTGAAAGGCAAGGCTGCTCGTAGATTTGATAAGTGGTGCAAAATGCAGGTTTGAATTGCAAAACATGACATTAGTATTTTAATTAATGAAAATGTTTCCGGCCTGTTTTAAATTGTGCTTCAGAGATCCTAGGAAGAGCGATTTTAATAACCTAGTTGATGTTTGGAACCACAATCACAATCAGAAATAGCTCTCAGTATATGTAGCCTCTCTTTGTCCTATTGCTGTAGGAACTCTGTTTATATTGGACCACAATTTGCTACGGCATGGTATCTAATGGCAACTGCACGTTTAGGTTTTAAAATTTTTGCATGCCAATTTGCTGAAAGTGCGAGCTGATGATATTGCAGAGAGGGAAACCAGGCATCTGGGAGCTGAATGAAAAGGGCAAATAACTGTGTATCTCCTAATTTCACAATCTTTCAATCTGATTTGTTGACAGTGCAAGGAATGGGAAGGAAATTAAAATTAGAGTGGCTAACCTCAATGTCAATTCAGGTACAGGAACAGAAATAAAGAGAAGGAAAGAAAGATTGGATTAAGCGAGAGAGAAAAGACTGACAGGAAGTAAAAAAAATACAAATTTTAAACTTTACATTTTTAACAGCAATTAAAACCTGAAGGAATAAGACTCCACATTTATAATAGTTAACTTTCAGTGTTAGTGTGGTTAACTGGCAGTACCCAATGTTTATCACATAGTTAAAATGGTACTTAGACGGAAGGATAAGGTTTAACTTTGTGCAGTGAGTTTAGTTTGTGTCTATTACACAAAGGAAACAACTTCATGCTGTTCAATACATTTCAATAGTGAATCAGACAGCTAAATTTTCCTGTAGCCAATGGTGGAGCTGTGCATCTCAGAATGCAACTTTTGAATTTTCATGTTTAACCTCACATCTGCCCTTGCCTGCAGTTGCTGTAACAATTGCACGTAAATAACAGTGAGTGCCTTTAACTCCCTATTATTTTGATGGCAAATTATGGGCCATTGTGGGGCAGTTTCACAAAGTGGGGGGCGGGGATTAAGTATGTGGTGACATCAGTAGGAAAACATGATACTGCCAGCCTGCCTTTCTATTGCTTTGGTTCTAGCTGCTCTTCGTGTGGTTGTAATGAATCTTAGTCCATGTGTTACAGTTCTTAGCATAGTTCTGAAAGGAGTGGAGTAGATTTTGGCTGGAGGAGAACCACGCCAAAATATATTGATGCTGGTTAATGCGTTTTTTTTCCCCCAGAACGTTTTAATCCATTCTTTTATATGAAGTGAAGAGGAATCATGTCTGGAAAAGGACAAATGAGAAGACAGGAAGTTGGTTCCAACCATGTTAGTTCATCATCAAATATGCAAGTACTCTAAAGGAATAGATTATAAAAGTAGGGAAGTGTTGCTGCAACTGTACAAGGCATTAGTAAGTCCGCACCTGGAGTATTGCGTACAGTTTTGGTCCCCTTACTTGAGGAGGGATGTAGTTGCATTGGAGGCAGGTCAGAGGAGGTTCACTAGATTGATTCCAGAGATGAGGGGTTTGTCTTATGGAGAGAGATTGAGCAGTTTAGGCCTTTACTGTCTGGAGTTTAGAAGAATGAGAGGAGATATAATTGAGGTATATAAGATGATTAAGGGGATTGACAAAGTAGACGTAGAGAAGATGCTTCCTCTTGTGGGGCAATATAGAACGAGAGGTCATAGTTTTAGGATAAGGGGTAGCAGATTTAAAACACAGATGAGGAGAAATTACTTCTCTCAAAGGGCCGTGAGTCTGTGGAATTCACTACCCCAGAGTGCGGTGGATGCCGAGACATTGAGTAAATTTTAAGGAGGAGATAGACATATTTTTAATTAGTAATGGGTTGAAGGGTTATGGAGAATGGGAAGGAAAATGGAGTTGAGGCCGAGATGAGATCAGCCATGATCGCATTGAATGGTGGAGCAGGCTCGAGGGGCTGAATTGCTTACTCCTGATCCTAGTTCTTATGTTCTTATGTTCGAAGTACAGAGTTCAACAGTATCTACTGACAAAAGCCCCATTCTTAGAAACCAGTGGGTTTTATTATTGATGTAGTTTGTAGATTGACAAACAAGAGCTGAATCATCTGATTTTAAATATCTTTAATACTCATTGTGCTGGTTCGTTATCCACTCTGTTTATTTAACAGTGCAAACAAAATGCAGCATTAAAAGATGTATCACTTTATCCAGCCATCAAGACCAGATTGGGATAGGGAACTTAAGGGGTAAACAGTAAAATTAAAAGCATATGCATGCAAAGCAGAAACATTTAAAATAAAGTGGTGAAATTAGAGGCACTGGTGGCTGCCAAGTTGTATAGACAACTTCCACCATAATTAAAGCTTTGTGTACGTGCTTTCCAAAAACCAAGCAGGTACTGTGATTTTTTTAAAGGAGAGTTTGTAGGAAATGCGGCGGAACCCTGTTTACTCATAAAACGGGATTTCCACCGCACTGCATGGAAGCAACTTCATGGAAATTCCAGGCCTATGTGCACATTGTACTGATTCCACTTAGACCACTGCAGTTGAAGTCAAGGTTACTAATGTGCACGATTGGAGGCTCTCACGGAACTTTCAGTAGGGCAGCAACTTGAAATACGTAATTGAATGGGAGATGGCTGTGCAACGAGATAACCCTTTCAAGCATTTCCAGTGAAATAATACAAATCAGCGGCATGTAATGCCTCAAGCAGCTGACATGATGATTTGTCAGGGCTGCACCCAAAATCAGCCAGCAGAAACCATCAGACTGATAGCTCCTATGACACAGATAATTCAAAGGTTAATGTTCTGGCACTCAATAAGCAGTAAAGCCAGACTTGAGAGGCAGAGTCCCAATGTTCAAAGGGAGGAGGGGAGTGATCAATCCCAAACTCCAGTGAGCTAAAGCCACAGAAATCAGTCATAAATTGGATACTTAATTTCATTCTAACAACTTGAAATGTTTCTGTCTTGTTTGAAGTAGAGAATGCCAGTTAGAAATAAAGTAAAGTTAAAGTTAATAAAGAAAATGTAGAAGGTAAAGAGGAAGTGAATGTTTTAAATCTTGTTTTATAATTTGGAAATTTTTGATAATCTAATATGAATCTTAAGTATCGGAGCTAGTCCTGTCATCTGAATGGCATTTTTACTGAAAAAAAGGGATTTTCTGCATCACCGTATGTGTCCCTGGTTGCCAACAGTTGGTGTAATTCTGCACCATTGCAAGATGTCAAAAACTGTGCAAGGAGCATGTGTTAGAGTTTCCAAGTTTGAAGTACACCGGATCTTGAAAAGTTAAATTGCTGACTGAATAGACAGGAAAGTGGACTTAAGTCCACAAACAGATCAGCCATGATCTTATAGAACGGCGGAGCAGGCTCAAGGGGCAGAATAGCCTACTCCTGCTCCTAATTTGTATGTTCGTATAGTTAATTAATAAATTACAGAATAAAACGTTTAATTTTGTTCATTTTGTAACTCACCTTGTCACAAAAAGGCTAAATACATTCCAGTAAGGAACAATCTTTTTTTTTGTAAATCAATCTTGGGGATATTGTATGGACATGAAGAATATTCGGTATTCATTATAACACTTAAAGTGTAAAGTATGTGTTGGGGAGAAGCAAAAATGTTTCTGTCATTCCATTCTGGTGCAGTATGCATAATGAAAACTTTGGCTTGTGATTGAATCCATTATTCTATCATTAACAAACTGGGGGTAAATATGTAATGGACACTTGCTCCAAAAGAGGAAAAAAAATACAATACTATTTTAGCCTCTGCTAATTCTGTTCAACGTTAATGCTAAGACCATGTCAGCATGCACAAAGACCCCCACCAAGCTGAACTGAGGGGCTGGATCCATGGGAAACCCCTCGAACTGTATCGGGAAAATTTTCATTTGCTGTAAAATGTAAAAATGTAATTGGCGTGACAAATGTGAAATGGAAGGGTTGTGAGGCAACTCATGATTGTAATGAAGCAAACGGACCTCCTTTGCACTGTTCGTATTTTTTGACTTGGTGCTGTTTGAAACTGGTAATGTAATTTTTACAGATTTTTATGAATAAAGTATATTTTGGAAATTAAAAAAAAATATTTAAAGTTGGATCTCTTACATGGCTGTTTATCCATTCTGGGGAAAGAATATTACTAGTTTTTTTTGGAAAGATTGTTTGGGTTATTGGATTATTCTCTGATTGTATAAATGCTGTTTGATTTATTGCTGAAATAAAATTATTTTAATTTCCTTAGCCTTGAAGTAACATGACTCCATGTCAGCACTATGCATTACACATTAATTAACTAACATATTATTGCTTTCTTAAGAGCTCTCAGGACCTCTTCATAACCATTCTCAGTTCATTAATTGTTGATAAATAGGTAAACTTACATTCAGTTAATACTAGTTAATGGGGCTAGTTCTTAATGCTTGGTGTTTTGCTGAGGTACTAATTGATTCCCAATATATGTAAAGAGCACTAATGAGATTTGTTTAATGGAAGATGAGCAGATAAATGGGATAGTTTCATTTCCACATGGATGCCCTAATTATCAGACTTCAACACGATTATTATATAAGATCTTTTCCGAGTACACTTCACCTCTAATTGATGACGACTGTTAAATAGAATGTTCAGTGCACAATACCTGTAACATCTGGTAGCTGTCCTGCTGAAACAATGCAACCAACATTACGCATAGTTGGCTACCTTTACAAATAGGAAGGATAAAGGTTCAGGCTAGACAGGCCCCTTTATTATGACCTCTGTAATGCATCACCAATACATCTTCCAGATATTGTACTTATTGCATGCAGCAGAGTCTATTTAATTATCGTCGTCTGTCACTCAGGGCTGGATTTTGATGTCCCGCCACCGGGAACAGCGGTGGGTGCAGAAAATGGCGGCCACCCTGCGCGGGTCCCGTGCTGCTGCACGGCCACTTAGCATATTCATGGAAGCCACCCCCTAATCACGTGGCGGGGGGTGGTATTGGCGACGCTGCTCACGGCGTCACCGATGCGGGAGCAGGTGCTGGAGCTATTTTTAAATGGCTGCCAGCCCTGCAGACAGTTCAACAAAATGTCGAGTTGACCCCTTCCTCCCCTTCCCGATACAGATAGTGCGGAGTTGACCCCTTCCCCACCTCAGTGGCACCAGTTTTCCCTGGACAGGAAAGTGAAGGCGCGTGACTGCCGCACGTCGCGCTGAAAATCGGGAACTGAAGGTAAGATTGCTGCGGGTTACATTTAAATTAATGCAAGTATCTAATTAGCATATGGAAAGCAGGGCCCCGTCGCAGAACAGCGGAGGGGCCGCCACAGAGCTTTGCCACCGCCGGAAAGATCGGGCCAGGCAATCCCAGCGTCGGGTTCCGTGGCGGCTGTTGCCACTCCAATTCTCCAGTCCCCCACTGCCACGGAACCCGACATTGAGCTGGAAACAAAATCCAACCCTCTATGTGTGAGGTGCATGCCCCAATAGAAAACATTTTCATTTAATGCCATTTAACCCTGTTAATTAGGACATCCTGATGGATATAAAATCCCCCCTCCCCTTTTACATTTGCAGGCCGGGAAGCAACATGAATTCAAAACTACATAAAAAAATGAATATTTCATTATTTTTAATATTTCAATTCTTCAAATCATGGTAAGCCACACTCAAGGAAATCAAATTCAGAATCCTGGTAGCAGGTCTCAAAATCATGGAATTCCCTACCTAATGCCAGGAAGGAGCACCATCATTACAGGACTGCAGGAGTTTAAGAAGTCCCACCAACCTCAGGGCAACTTAGGATAGATGATGAATGTGGTCTTGCCGATGTTGCACACATGCATTCTGAGAACAAATATAAAAAAAGGTCACAGGGCTACTTGTTCTAGTGATGCACTCCAAGGATATAACTTTGCCTGTTGATCTACCTCAGCCATAGAATGCAGGGTCATCTTATTTGCATACTTTCTGACATTAGCTGAGTGCAACTGCTGTGTAACATGGGAATGCTTTGCTGGCGCGGGTTGGAACAGAGATGGAAATTTCAGGTGCAATTGTTTTATAGCCAGGGAATTACAGAAGATTTCACCCTTGCGTTGGGGAGTGCGAGGTAGATGAAGAACCTTTTGCAAACCTTAGTTGCTTGATAGGTAACGGAGGCATTCGTGTAAGATTTTGTGGCACTTTTAATGAATGTTCTCAAGTAAAGAGCAGGCAGTCACCCAAAGAAGTGAGTAGGGCACTTGAAGAAGGCAGAGTAGAGGAGCCCCAAATGTAATGTGGCCCACCTTCAGACTCTCCTGGTTGAAATATACCAAAGGAGACAAAGACTACTGGATGTCCATGGGAGAAAACTGGAAACTAATTGACTGGAGGGAGGCCAAGAATGATGGTTCATTCAGCACATTTGGCTGAAGATGTTTGCATCTTCCGAAGAAGGGTCACTGACCCGAAACGTTAACTCTGCTTCTCTTTCCACAGATGCTGCCAGACCTGCTGAGTGAATCCAGCATTTCTTGTTTATGTTTGCATACACCTCAGCTATGTCACATGTTGGGCTCTACTGTGGTTGAGGATGGGATGTTCATGGAGCTCCCTCCTGTTTTCTGATTGGCCATCACTATTCTTTACTGGATATTGTAGGCTAAAGAGCTTTGACCTCATCCATTAGTTCTGGCACCTCTTAGCTCTGTCTATAGCATGCTGGTTCTTGGTGTTTCCTGGCTTTGTTTGGTTTTTACCCCATTCAGAAGTGTTGTTTCTGGTACCCTCTCCTACAGTCCCCATTGAAGCAGGATTGGGATGATGAATGAGTAAGGGTTATGCTGGGCCATGAGGTTATGGATTGTGGTGGTATTCAGTTCCAATGCTGATGGTGGCCCACAGTGCTTCATGGATGGCTGCTAGATCTGTCCTCAGTCTTATCCATTTAGCCTGTCAGTAATACATTGTACAGTGGGGGATGCTTCTTAGGGATACCATGCTATTATCTAAGGCAGCAGCAGTGTTTGTAGACATGGAAGGCCCTGGACCTGAACAGAAACACAATGCCGCCCCTAAATTCACCCCTGAAAATCCAGTGTGCTGTATTTATCACCTAGATCTGCTGTAAAAAATGAGTAAATTCAGGGCCACATTTTCTAAAAAAGAATTTTAAAAGTTTTAAATGTAGTGTTTCTTAAAATTAAAAATTAAATTGCACCTCTCTGCAGTTCCCCACAAAATGACTTCACACACTGCCAGGTAACCTGGGCAGTTGCTTAGTTTAAGGAAAAATAAACATGAAGGAAAAAATCTTTGTGATCCACTCTCCCATACCTCTAATTATCTAAAGTCAGAGAAGTATTAACCATGTGAAATAAAAAAAGTGCTGGAAATACTCAACAGGTCAGGCAGCATCTGTGGAGAGAGAAACAGAGTCAACGTTTCAGGTCTGTGACCTTTCATCAGAACAGTATAAACAATGCGTTGTTAGCAGGTTGCCTGATTTTCCTTCACATTTAATGACGGGGGGTGTTTATAAAGGGTGGAGGAAAGCAAAGTGCAAAATAGTTTGCGTGGTAGTAGGGTGCTGCCTCTGAGGCAGAAGGTTGTGAAATCAAGTCCCACCCCAGGACTTGAGCACAAAAATCAAGGCTAACACTGAGCAGTACTGAGGGAGTGCTGCACTCTTGGAGGTGCAGTCTTTCAGACGAAATGTTAAACCGAGGCCACGTCTGTCCTCTCAGGGGGATGTAAAAGATCCCGTGGCACTATTTTGAAAAACAACAGGGGTGTTATCCCTGGTGTCCTGGCCAATATTTGTCCCTCAATCGACATCACAAAAACAGATTATCGAGCCATTATCACATTGCTATTTGTGGGAGTTTGCTGTGTACAAATTTGGCTGCTGTGTTTCCTGCATTACAACAGTGACTACACTTCAAAAGTATTTCATTGGCTGTAAAGCTCTTTGGGACATCCTGGGCTGCATTTTAACACTCTGCTGCCAAAATAAGCGGAGGGCGTAAAAAAAATGCGGCTCGCATGTGCACACGGGACCACGTCGGGACGTGGCGGCTCATTAGCATAGCCACGGCACATGCCGCACCCCCCCCCCCCCCGCAATGACGCGAAGGGGGTGGGGGCGCCGTCGCCGGCAATGTTGTCTGGTGCCAATGCGCTGGCACCATTTTTAAAGGCCTTACAGCCATCAATGTGCATTTAAAATGTAACGGTACATTGGACTTTATTTTTATAAAGATGAATACAATAAGTTTTCAATGCCACACCGCCCCCCCCTCCCCCCCAATGGCATATCACAACATTCCTGCCCTTAACTCCCCCGGAATTCATAACGTGAGATTTTGACCACCCCCCCTCCCCCGCCACAAAGTTCTGAACCTTTGTCCTTTACCCCTTCCCATCAGCACCCCCCCCCCCCCACCGACCAATCCGAGGCGTTCTAACACCGCTCACCCCCTCCTGCACAGAGAAAAACACCTCCTCCCCGCTCCCCACGGGTGTCACGCTACATTTCCCAGAACGGGGATTCGAAGGTGCAGCATTGCCGGCCACCAGGATAAAGATCGAAACATGCTGCCTGAGTAGCTGCCACCGGCATGGTTAGCAATCATTAACATATTTTAGTATGGGTCCTGTCGCCGAGCGGCGGGGCGGCTGCCACAAGGCCCCGCCGCCGAGATTGGTATGGGGCCTGTCGCCGTTGGGGTCGGTGGCGGGCCTCCTCCATACCGATCTTCATTGCTCCCCCGCCACCATTCCCGGCGGCGGAGAGGCTTTAAAATCCAGCCCCCCTGTGGTGATGAAAGGTGCTGTATAAATGCAAGTCTTTGTTTTAGCACTGGGCACTAAGATGCTGATACCCAGTGCCACGCCATGCAATCCTCAATCCGAGCCACTTTTAGAGTGGGCAAATACTAAGTAGGAGCTGCAGTGTCTCCCATCAGCAAGGGTAACTTCTTTTAAAAAACATTGTGACTAAAAATAGTAAATGCATCTTTGATTCCGGCCAGATGATCATCTTTCAGTTTACAAAATGGCGCATTGCTTTTCAAAGGTACTTGTCCGGTAAATGTTTCAAAGCTTAAAAAGGCTTTGCAAATATTTCTTCCTTGTCTTTCTCCATGAAAGAGGGGACCTAAAAACATTTTTAAAGACACTTCTTTGGAGAGATGGTTTATTTTTATGACTCTAAAGAAAATGCTGGTCAGGTTTTGTCGATCTTGCCATTGTAAAATAGAGACCAGCAGATTGAATGCCTTAATAATCCCAACACTCATTCAGATGGACATGCTGTGAGGCATTTGCTTTGTTTTGCTTGCCTTGACTTGACTGCTGTGTCCCTATCACACTCCTCTTTCCTCATAAAAATGAGTGCTGTGTGTACAGTAGCTAGAGCCCAGAGCAATATGTACAATTACTGCTACTAGCCTGGTGGGCAACAGCTTGCTGAAATTGTTTACTGTTCACTGGAACATGTACAGGCAATGGACAGTGAACATCTGTGAGAAGCTCTCAGCCAACCAGGAGCAATAGAAAGCGGTAGTAGTACAAAATGGTCAGACGAGGGTAAGTTGTTTTCAGAAAGATAGCAGTATGGACCCATTGTCAAGCATGAACAGATGGAAAAGGTGATACCTCCTAATGTGTGGTGAACTGATAAGCCTCGCACATTTTTAAAAAATTCTTTCATGGGAAGTGGGCGTCACTGGCAAGGCCAGCATTTGTTGCCCCTCCCTAATTGCCCTGAACCAAGTGACTTTCTATGCCATTTCAGAGGGCAGTTAAGAGTCAGCCACATTGCTGTGGATCTGGAGTCACATGTAGGCCAGACCAGGTAAGGATGGCAAATTTCCTTCCCTACAGGACATGAGTGAACCAGATGGGTTTTTATGACAACTTATGACCATTACTGAGACTAGCTTTCAATTCCAGATTTTTATTAATTAGTTGTTCCAGCAGCTGCCATGGTAGGATTTGAACCAGTGTACCCAGGGCATTAACTTAGTCCAGTGACATTACCACCACACCACCATCTCTGTATATGTACCTTGTTGTAATATGTTCTGCTTTTAAGTGTATTTTATTGTAACAGCAAAGTGACAAATGCTCAAGTTACCTTTTATATAATGTTTTTTAAATAATCTTAAAGCGCTGTTATACGACCAGAGTTATGAGGTGGAATTTTATGCTCTCTCCTGCAGCAGGTTCGGAGGCGGGGAGAGCATAACATTGGTTGGGATGGTGGCAGTGGGGGAACCATGCCTCCGCCAGAATTTTGTCAGGGACGGGAAGGCCTGTGAATGACCTTGCCTCCCCGCCACCAATTGAGGCCCTTAAGTCAGTACTTAACCCCCAATTAAGAGCCTCTTCTCACTGCAGCCGCAATTACCCATGTGGCGGGCAACATGGGCAGCACAGCACGAGAAACCATGCTGGCTGCTTCCCGGCTGTGGGGAGGGGGTCCCTCATTTAAAGGTACTTAGTGCCTGAACGAGGGACACAGCATTGGGAAGGGCGGGGGGGGGCCTGCTGGGGGCCACCCCCCGACCCTTGCCACCGACCCCCTCCCCCATGGTCCTCACCCCGCGAGACCCCTCCCGCTCTGACCTACCTTAGGCCTGGTTCCAGCACCGCTCCTCGGTCTGGTCACTGCAGCCACTGCCTCTGCGGTGGTGCTACAGCTGCCGGCCTCTGATTGGCCAGTAGCTCTGCGAGGCCGGCACTTCCTGCGACGGGATCCTAAAGCCTATGGATGGCCCGTCACTGTCCAGTTAAGTGCTTAATTGGCACTAACTTCGGCGGGCCTTCCGGAGAAGAGGGGGGCACAGGGATCTCAATGTCGGTTTCCCCTGACATCAAGACCCCCACTGCAAGCATAAAATTCCCCCCATAGCTGAAAAAATGGCAGAATAATCCTACTTAGTTTGTTGTTATAGCAACATATTGCTTTGGTGGCGACTTAGCATGTTTAAAAAAACAACAAAGCAGCATGTGTTGCCGTTTGATAATTAGTGAGCTTTCAATTTCTGAGCCAATGAAATGTTTAGTGTAAGATCTTTTTTTTTGGTAGAAGAAAGTTACTTTTCTTTCTGAAGTTAATGTTGGTGAAGTTATTTGTGGTGAAGCTCATTCTACTCTGAGTGCTTTGTGCACTCAGTATTGGTTGAGAAGAAAGCCAGTGCTGAATTATATGGTTTTGGCGTGTTTCTAAATGTGGCATTAACTGTGAGAATATAATAAATTGGGCAAGAGGTGGAATGTGATGGTGCTGCTCAGTGCTACGTTTTTCAAATGTAAGTACGAAATGGTTGGACGACCAAACCTAGTTGGGTAAACTTCAACTTTAAGGCAGTCTGTCACCTCTTTCTCGTGTCGAAATTTACGGTTAAGTGGATTAAACTGGAGAGGCTGCAGTTGTTCTCCTTAGAGCAGAGAAGGCTGAGAAGGGATTTGATGGAGGTGTTTAAAATTATGATTGGCTGAGATAGAATAAATAAAGAGGAGCTGTTTCCAGTAGCTGAAAGGTCGCCAACAGACGGCACCAATTTATGGTGATTGGCAAAAGAACCAGAGGCGACATGAGGAAAACCGTTTTTGCGCAGAAAGGAAGTCAGGTTTTTAGAGCTGGCCAATCTGCAGCCACCTGTTTCCTGTTATGTTTTTGCTGCTTAGCTGGATATTTTATATATCTGATTTATCTCAGAGCAGTGCAGATATAACACTAGTAGTAAATCAACAATAGGTTTATTTATAGTACTTTAAAATATCACAGCACTTACAAGATTTCAGACATTGTTTACGAGAACTTCCCAGCCTCTCTTTTAGTTTCAGTTTCAAACTAGGCTTAAGTAATCAAGCACAGTGAACACTGATCAGTGGACAGACTAATGCAGTCAGATCCAGATCATTGAACACTACATTTCCCACCTTCAACAAAGGTTAAAATGGCTCCCATTCCACTCTGACTTTGCTTCTGTTGTAGGCAGAATAAATCCTACTGAAAAGTTATATCAACTATACTATACAGTGCAACAAAAGGAAATAAAGGGTCACAAATATCATTGGTTCTGGACTATAAGCAACAGGATGATTCACAAGGGTATTGCTCTTTCATTTTGTGACTTTAACTCCTAAAATTATTCTGAAAACTGGGCGATTTAAACATTCTGATGAATTTTCTGATGGAAGGTCACAGACCTGAAAGGTTAACTCTGCTTCTTTCTCCACAGATACTGCCAGATCTGCTGAGTATTTCCAGCATTTTTTGTTTTTATTTCAGATTTCCAGCATTCACAATATTTTTCTTTTATTTTTATGTAAACATTTCCTTAATTTGAGCTCCAGTTAGGAACTATCCATTTTCATTTTCTCCATGAGAATGCATAGAGTCATAGGCCGGATTGTGATGGGGGTGGTGTAAAATGGAGCGGGAGGCTTTTCCAACCTGCTCCCACCTCCGCGCCCCTTTACGGGGGTTGGGGGGGGGGGGCGCGGTAAAAGGTGCTGCCTGCCCCAGGCCAATCAAGGCCCTTAATTTGCCACTTAACGGCCACTTAAGGGCCTTCACCCACCCCGACACGGACTTTACACATTGCAAGCGGGCGTCCTGGAGCCAGGAAAAGCAGGCGGCTTCTCAACGCCCCAGGGGTGGGCCCTAATAATCAGGCACAGGGTGCCTGATGGAGGGCCACCCCTGCTTCCCCAACCATCCCCAGGACCCAACATGCTCTTCCTCCCAAAAGACCACCTTTGCCCCACCAGGGCCTGACTGATTAACCCCCGACGAGGCAACCAAAACTCACCTTAAATCCCAGCTCCATGTCTTCCTCTGTGATCGGCTGGGCTGCAGTCCCAGCAGTGGCCACTGCTCCCGGTGACACTGCTGGGACTAACAGCTGCCAGCCTGCTGATTGGCCAGCAGCTCAATGAGGTGGGACTCCCTCCGTCAAGCGGGTGGAAATCCCACCTTGGAACATTTGAAGCCTGGGTACCTGTAAAATGCGGGACGGATCCCCAAGCGAGGCGGAAGCAGGCTTGCCACCGACTTTTACAGTAGAGAAAGAAAATGTTGTCGAGGAGAATACTGAGATTCAGGCTACTAGGCTAGATGGGATTGAGGTTCGCAAGGAGGAGGTGTTATCAATTTTGGAAAGTGTGAAAATAGATAAGTCCCCTGGGCCAGATGGGATTTATCCTAGGATTCTCTGGGAAGCAAGGGAGGAGATTGCAGAGCCTTTGTCCTTGATCTTTATGTTGTCATTGTCGACAGGAATAGTGCCGGAAGACTGGAGGATAGCAAATGTTGTACCATTGTTCAAGAAGGGGAGTAGAGACAGCCCTGGTAATTATAGACCTGTGAGCCTTACTTCGGTTGTGGGTAAAATGTTGGAAAAGGTTATAAGAGACAGGATTTATAATCATCTTGAAAAGAATAAGTTCATTAGAGATCGTCAGCACGGTTTTGTGACGGGTAGGTTGTGCCTCACAAACCTTATTGAGTTTTTCGAGAAGGTGACCAAACAGGTGGATGAGGGTAAAGCAGTGGATGTGGTGTATATGGATTTCAGTAAGGCTTTTGATAAGGTTCCCCACGGTAGGCTATTGCAGAAAATACAGAAGTATGGGGTTGAAGGTGATTTAGTGCTTTGGATCAGAAATTGGCTAGCTGAAAGAAGACAGAGCGTGGTGGTTGATGGCAAATGTTCATCCTGGAGTTCAGTTACTAGTGGTGTACCGCAAGGATCTGTTTTGGGGCCACTGCTGTTTGTCATTTTTATAAATGACCTGGAAGAGGGTGTAGAAGGGTGGGTTAGTAAATTTGCGGATGACGCTAAGGTCGGTGGAGTTGTGGATAATGCTGAAGGATGTTGTAGGGTACAGAGGGACATAGATAGGCTGCAGAGCTGTGTTGAGAGATGGCAAATGGAGTTTAATGCGGAAAAGTGCGAGGTGATTCACTTTGGAAGGAGTAACAGGAATGCAGAGTACTGGGCTAATGGGAAGATTCTTGGTAGTGTAGATGAACAGAGAGATCTTGGTGTCCAGGTGCATAAATCCCTGAAGGTTGCTACCCAGGTTAATAGGGCTGTTAAGAAGGCATATGGTGTGTTACCTTTTATTAGTAGGGGGATCGAGGTCATGCTGCAGCTGTACAAAACTCTGGAGAGACCGCACCTGGAGTATTGCGTGCAGTTCTGGTCACCGCATTATAGGAAGGATGTGGAAGCTATGGAAAGGGTGCAGAGGAGATTTACTAGGATGTTGCCTGGTATGGAGGGAAGGTCTTACGAGGAAAGGCTGAGGGACTTGAGGTTGTTTTCGTTGGAGAGAAGGAGGAGGAGAGGTGACTTAATAGAGACATATAAGATAATCAGAGGGTTAGATAGGGTGGATAGTGAGAGTCTTTTTCCTCGGATGTTGATGGCAAACACGAGGGGACATAGCTTTAAGTTGAGGGGTGATAGATATCGGACAGATGTCAGATGTACTTTCTTTACTCAGAGAGTAGTAGGTGCGTGGAACGCCCTGCCTGCAGCAGTAGTAGACTTGCCAACTTTAAGGGCATTTAAGTGGTCATTGGATAGACATATGGATGAAAATGGAATAGTGTAGGTCAGATGGTTTCACAGGTCGGCGCAACATCGAGGGCCGAAGGGCCTGTACTGCGCTGTAATGTTCTAATTCTAATTCTAAAAAGAGAGAATCTAACCATCTCCCCTTGACATTCAACGGCATTACCATCACTGAATCCCCCACTATCAACATCCTAGGGGCTACGATTGACCAGAAACTGAACTGGAATAGCCAGATAAATACCGTGGCTACAAGAGCAGGTCAGAGGCTAGGAATCCTGAGGCGAGGAACTCACGTCCTGACTCCCCAAAGTCTGTCCGCCATCTACAAGGCACAAGTCAGGAGTGTGATGGAATACTCTCCACTTGCCTGGATGGGTGCAGCTCCAACAACTCAAGAAGCTCGACACCATCCAGGACAAAGCAGCCCGCTTGATTGGCACCCCATCTACAAACATTCACTCCCTCCACCACCGACGCACAGTGGCAGCAGTGTGTACCATCTACAAGATGCACTGCAGCAATGCACCAAAGCTCCTTAGACAGCACCTTCCAAACCCGCAACCTCTACCAACGAGAAGGACAAGGGCAGCAAATACATGGGAACAGTACCACCTGCAAGTTCCCCTCCAAGTCACACAGCATCCTTACTTGGAACAATATCACCGTTCCTTCACTGTCGCTGGGTCAAAATCCTGGAACTCCCTTCCTAACAGCACTGTGGGTGTACCTACCCCACATGGACTGCAGTGGTTCAAGAAGGCAGCTCATCACTACCTTCTCAAGGGCAATTAGGGATGGGCAATAAATGCTGGCCTGGCCAGTGACGCCCACATCCCATGAATGAATAAAAAAAAATTTTTTTAAACAATAAAACTAACCTCTTTCTTGTTTAAACTCAAGAAAACCTGTCCGATTGATTCTTTTATGATCACAGCACATAAAGGGTTAAACACTCACTGAATTGGTAATCTCGTTCACTTTTTAAAATAAATAAGCCTTGTTGCAGTCAAGCAGAGAGAGGGACAAGAGGGGAGCCTTTTGACCCCTCCTCACCTGATTGTAACATTACATATGCAAGTGTAATCTGTGCATGCTCCAAAATGTATTGCTCCCTTATCCTTGCAGTTACATGTTTTCCAGACTCCCTTTGTTTCTCTTTGGATCACAAAATTAATGCAATCTTTTCTCAAAGTACTCTGAAGAAGCCAACTAAAAACAGAGATAATATGCATTTTGATAATGAAAGAGTGACAAAGCATAAACTTAGACACAAATGAGATTGCCCTCCTTTCCTTGCTACTCCCATACCCAATAAAATGTCTGAAAATTACCCTCACCACTACCTTAAAAAGTATTACCAATATTATTAAAATAAAAATATAAAAGCACATTAACTCTGCTTCTCTCTCCACAGATGCTGCCAGACCTGCTGAGTATTTCCAGCACTTTCTGTTTTTATTATAGATCTCTGTCGTGAACATGACTGCTGGTTGCTGAAGGCACGCAAAGACATGGGGAATGTGTATGCGTGTACACTGGGCAAGCTGCAGACTCTTCATAATCAGAGACACTTCCTGTGTGCTCTGGTAACTCCAGTTTGATTAAAGCAACATAATCTTACAACAATACAAATTGTGGAGGAAATGGTACAGCATTTGTATCTGACACCACCGCAGAATAAATTGGAACAAGATTTTGGGGACAGTAGGCTGCCTGGACAGACAACATTCTGTGCCTATGGGTTTATGGATTTTCCTATGCAGCTTTAGTTGGCTAATGTTGATGGTGTCTTATAAGGGCGCTAACAGAAGTTAATGAGCCAGTCATGTGATGTACATTAAGGCTGCTTGTTGCTTTAATTGAAGCAATTTAGGAAAAGGAAATGATCTACCCCTTGTTTCAATCTTTTATCCTTCCGTTACTCCAGCACCTGTTAGTCCTTGTCCATTTCCAAAAAAACAAAATGTTGGTTTGTCATGGGAGATATCCACACCTTGCTTAATTTATTGCTGGTTTGATGTAATCTGCTGTTTGGAAATATATGGATGAAATTATATACTGTAAAAAGATGTTGAATATTTTGCTGACTTCCTAAATTCTCATCCAGTTCCACTGCTAACAAAGTATTAAGAGATGTGCAAAATAATTAGTGTGCCACTGCTGCCAGTAGAAGATCATAGAGCTAACAGTTTAGTGGTTAGACTGTGATTCAATACAATTGAATCATAAAACCTCCTTTGAAATGAGACTGGCATTATCAATTCCCTTGTCCATACCACCAACTGATTCATGCATTTTAAAAGATGGAAATTTCCAAGGTTCAAAGCTATTCAATCTTGATGCAATAAATAATTTACTGAGGTTGTTAACATTTTATAAACAATATTGATCTGTCTTTCCTGCTGATCAGAGCTTTTTGAACAAAATGATGCAAAAGCTAATAAAACACAAGAGCGCACAATTAATATTTTGGTTTTCCTCTCGGAACAAAGGAAGTATCTGGAGATTGTACCAGTTCCTTACTGAATTAAATGTTGCTTGCAGTTAAACCATGCAAATAAAATCGGTACAGATACTGTCCATCTTGATTAGTAATCTCAGAATTGTGAAGAAAATGCCATCGCTCAGTATTCTTACTGCGCAATGTCTGAGAGATAAGTCGTATAAATTCTATAATAAAAGCAAAATACTGCAGATGCTGGAAATCTGAAATAAAAACAGAAGGTGCTGGAAAAACTCAGCAGGTCTGGCAGCATCTGTGGAGAGAGAAGCAGCGTTAACGTTTCAGGTCAGCAACCCTTCTTCAGAACTGGCAGATATAAGAAATGTAAAAGATTTTAAGCAAGTAAAGTGGGGGTGGAGCAAGAGATAACAAAAGAGAAGGTATTGATAGGACAAGGTCACAGAATAACTGGCCAGAAGGTCATGGAGCAAAGGCAAACAATATGTTAATGGTGTGCTGAAAGACAAAGCATTAGTACAGATAGAGTGTTAATGGACTGAAAACTGAACAGCCACAAGCACAAACATGAAACAAACAGTGGGTAGGCACAGTAGAAACAAACTGAACAAACTAAAATAAAATAAGCACAAAAAAAGTGAAAAAAAACTAAGGCCGCATAGCTGAAAAAAAGATCACGGAGCAAAGGCAAACAATATGTTAATGGTATGTTGAAAGACAAAGCATTAGTACAAATTAGGTGTAAATACACTGAATATTGAACAGCAGCAAGTGCAAACCTGAAAAAAACAGTGAGTAAGCAAACTGAACAAACTAAGATGAAATGAAATAAATGCAAAAAAAAGATTGTAAAATATGTAAAAAAGAATGTAAAAAGAAAGAAAAAACTAAAAATGAAAGTAAAATGGGGGGCCCATCATGCTCTGAAATTATTGAACTCAATGTTCAGTCCGGCAGGCTGTAGCTTGCCTAATCGGTAAATGAGATGCTGTTCCTCGAGCTTGCGTTGATGTTCATTGGAACATTGTAGCAATCCCAGGACAGAGATGTGAGCATGAGAGCAGGGAGGTGTGTTGAAATGGCCAGCAACCGGAAGCTCAGGGTCATGCTTTCGGACTGAGCGGAAGTGTTTTGCAAAGCAGTCACCCAGTCTCTGTTTGGTCTCCCCAATGTAGAGGAGACCATACTACATTGAAAGAAGTACAAGTAAATCGCTGCTTCACCTGAAAGGAGTGTTTGGGGCCTTGGATAGTGAGGAGAGAGGAGGTAAAAGGGCAGGTATTACACCTCCTGCGCTTGCAGAGGAAGGTGCCATGGGAAGGGGCCGAGGTGTTGGGGGTAATGGAGGAGTGGACCAGGGTGTCGCGGAGGGAATGATCCCTTCGGAATGCTGACAGGGGAAGGGAGGTGAAGATGCCTTTGGTAGTGGCATCACGCTGGAGGTGGCGGAAATGGCAGAGGATGATCCTTTGGATATGGAGGCTGATGGGGTGGAAAGTGAGGACAAGGGGAACCCTGTCGCGGTTCCGGGAGGGAGGGGAAGGGGTGAGGGTAGAGGTGTGGGAAATGGGCCGGACACGGTTGAGGGCCCTGTCAACCACAGTGGGGGGAATCCTCGGTTGAGGAAAAAGGAAGACATATCAGAAGCGCTGTCATGGAAGGTAGCATCATCAGAGCAGAAGCGTCAGAGACGGAGAAACTGGGAGAATGGAATGGAGTCCTTACAGGAGGCAAGGTGTGAAGAAGTGTAGTCGAGGTAGCTGTGGGAGTCAGTGGGCTGATAATGAATATTAGTATACAGCCTATCCCCAGAGATGGAGACAGAGAAGTCGAGGAAGGGAAGTGTCGGAGAATTATGGTATAAATTCTAATTGAGTCCTGGGTACAGGCGCAGTGGACCACTGATTGGGGTGGGGGACAGGGGATTCTGCCCTATTTGCACTCCAAAGTGATATTCTATTGGGGGACATTTGCGATTCTCCCATCTACAATCCCTTTCTTGGGCAATCCAGACTACCACAAGAATTCCACCTGTCTTCCCTTGGCTGGCCTAGGGAACACACACCAGCTGAGAGCCTCAGGAAAGCTTTTAGAGCATATGAAGTTAGATGTGTTTCGGAGGGATTCAATTACCCGTAAAAAAATGCCCTGATAACTTTTTGAGCAGCTGTAAATTTCAAAAACTTCATCTTTCAATGGGCCATCGCTGGATCTCCTTTCCTGTGTCAGGAGAAGCACGTCTGCTGCATCCTTACTGGTGCAGGCTACCTGCCCAAGTATTCAGATTAGTTTGAGCCAGTAATTTGGGCCAGGTTCTGCAGATCCCAACTTGGACTTGAGCCCAATCATCCATTCTTCTGCTGGCAGAGTGATCCAGTAGGAATTCTGGCTGCATGCGTTTTGAACTATAGTTATTTTGTTCACAAATTGTGCTGATTTTTATTCAGTGTTAGTGGCTCGTGCCTTTCTCATAGCTGGTGTATCCAGTGACAACCAAACAGTATGGATTTAATCGTCGCTAATTTTGTTTTAATAAGTGTGTAATGAGCATGGGCGGACCGTAAAACCTGCACAAAGTTTCCAGCGCTTTAGCTAAAGCAGATCTTGCATTTATGTTGCACCTTTCACATCCCAAAGTACTTCATAGCAAAGAGTTACTTTGACGTGCAGTCGCTATTGGTGTGTAGACAAACAGCGTATACCTCGAGGGACTTCATCGGCAACATAGTCGAGGCATCAGAGGGAACGCACAAAACTCCAAACTACTTATCTACCTGACCCTTCAAGCACCATCTCATGCGGCAGAGTCTGCAGGTAACACATTCGGCAGCCATCTCAGAACCGATCAAACCGGTGTCATGCAGACCTCCCACCTGCCAAGAATGAGGCATATTAATTTTGTCATATGAACATTGATTTTAAACTGTTGCTGGAGCGAGGAATTGACTTGTTAAACAGATCAGCTGTGGCCGGAAAAACATTTGCATACTAACGGACAGTGCTTGGAGGGACAAAGGGGCTATTCCCTGCTCCAATTTAAACCACAATGGACTTTGAGCACCAGGTATTGTGTGTAAGAAGAGACATTCCAGGGTCAGCTGAGACAAGAGAATCCACTAACAGATGTGGTCAGACCAGCTGGTACATGAATAACTGGCTGGTCCATTTTTTTTGTACTGGTGATTGTGGTTGAAATATTGGCCAATTTACCAGGAGAACTCCCAACACTTTGAATAGTGTCATTGAACCGTGAACTGTGGCCCTTCAAGCACCACCCTGCCCTTCGTGGCAGAGTCTGCAGATCACGCATTAGATAATCAGCCATCTCAGAACCCATCAAACCAGAGTGGAAGCAAGTACCCTCGATCCAGAGGAACTGCCTAAGGAGAAGAAGTAAACAAACATCAGGCCAACTAATGCACAGCAGAGTCCCAGGGGTCTAAATATTTAGACTGACCATTGTTGGTTCTTTAAAATTTCTGGACACAAACTAATTCTTTACAAGTGAATACAAAGCTGAGTCAAGTGCAAAATTTAAGGGGCAAATAGATGAAAGCTATGAAAATTACAGGATAAAGAGAAAAAACAGTAAATTGGAATGAGTAGCTAGCTTGAACAGACTTGGTAGGCCAAATAGTCTCCTTCAATACCGAAATTTCTATGATCTATGGAGCCGTTGTGTTGGAACTCTCCTCTTATTGTTTGAAGCGTCATTCTCATGTTTGAAAAATTTAAGAACAAGCGATTTTCAAATCAATTCTCATCACAAAGCAGTTTGTCAGCAGACTTCCAAGACACAGTTGAAAAATTACACTTTTCTACTTACACAGGGGTAATAATTAAGAACGCAAATGCTTGATCCCTATCTGTTACATGAATTCTGCAAACTCTAGGAAAATTAACAGAGACCCATTATCTGAATCGAATTCATGAGGATTTCCCTGTCTAGTGAAAGAAGAGAGAAACGTGATGAAATTACTTATGTCTTTTGAAACAACTCCAGGCCATTTACCATCAGCTAATTCCAGTGGTCTTACTATATCAATAGCTGTGTTTTGCCTTGGGTCTTATGATATGGGAACAGTGAAGAAGTATATACCACAAATCACTTGGCATTGTCCATTGGCAACATGGTGGGCTGGATTTTTTGGGGCCCTGACGTCGGGAATGGTGGCGGGGGGGACATGAAAATTGCTGCAGATGAGGCCCGCCACTGACCTCGATGCTGGCAGGGGCCTGTCCCGATGTTGGCGGTGGTGGCGAGGCCTCATGTTGGTCCCCCGCCACTTGGCGATGGGACCCACATTGCAATATGCAGATGGGAACTAACCATGCATTAATATGCAGGCTGCTGTGATTCAGACAGCAGGTTGGGATCTTCATATTGGGGGTTGGCATTGACGCGCCTTCGGATCCCCGTCCGGGCAATGAGGTGCAACTCCTGTTGGGAGGGGGGAGGAGGTCAGTTTATCAGTGCAGGAGGGTGGGGAGCGGGGTCAAACTTACATGATTGGTAGAGGGGGTGATGGGAAGGGGTAAATTTAAAGCTTCTGACCTTTGGTGGGGGGGCGGAGGTCAGGTACAGAAGGTGAGCATTTTGGGGGGAGAGAGGATGAGGGATGATATTTATATTTATTGGGGAGGTGGGAGAGGGGCTTTGATCGGTCAATAAAGTTTTAAGTTTCAATTTGCCCTCCATGTCCTTTTAAAATTTAAATGTACCAGTAAGGGCTCCAAACCCTTTAAAGATGGCGTAGTGCCTGCGCAGTGGGGCCAGACGCTGTTGCTGGGGGACGGTCCGCCCCGGCCATGTTAATGATTCGCTGCGTTTAAGATCAGGGCAGCTCCGCGGAGTGACTGCCGCATGAGCGGGCCGGGGCGATGGCCAAATAAAATCCAGCCCGGTGTTTACAGTCACGTTTGTTGAGAATCCATTCTTGGTCCAAGATCATAGCTCACGAAGACTTTGCCTCTCCCTGTGATATCCCAGTGATTCATGTACCAGATCAGTGATCTTTTGAAGAGTTACAGACGTGAACAAATGATAAGAATCGTAGAATCATAGAACACAGAAGGAGGCCATTCTGCCTGTCGTGCATGTGTCAGCTTTTTGAAAGGGTTATTCAATTAGTTCCACTCCCCTGCTCTTTCCCTATCATCCTGCAATTTGTTTTCCCTTTCAAGTACCGATCCAATTCCTTTTTGAAAGTTAGTATTGACTTTGCTCCAACCACCCTTTCAGCCAATGCATTCCAGGCCATAACTCATTGCATAAAAAAACTCCACATCTCCCTTCTGTATCTTGTGCCAATTACCTTCAATCTACGTTATCGATCCTCTTGCCAGTGGAAATCGTTTCTCATATTTACTCTATCAAAGCCTCTCATAATTTTCTCCTCTCTCCTTAAATCTCTCCTTAACCTTCTCTGCTCCGAGGAGAACAATCCCAGCTTCTCTTGTCTCTCCATCTAACTGAAATTCCTCATCCCTGATACCGTTCTAGTAAATCTCCTCTGCACCCTTTCCAAGGCTTTGACATCCTTCCTAAAGTGTGGTACTGAGAACTGGACACAGTACGCCAGCTGCAGCCTAAACAGAGATTTATAAAGATTTAGCATACAGTCCTGGCTTTTGTACTTTATGCCTCTCTATTCATAAGCTAAGGATCCCATATGCTTTTCTAACAGCCTTATTGATTTGTCCCTGCCACCTTTCAAAGATCTGTGTATGTGAACCCCCAGCACTCCCTTTAAAATTGAACAATAAATCACATTGCAAATATAATTAGCATGAACTGTGATGCCTATCGTAGCAAGAAAACAGTTCTGAACCCATTTGCTTGTGATTTTTCTGTCCACTTCAGCATTCATTAATGCAACTTTCCAAGGACAAAGAAAGAAAGTAAGACTTGTATTTATATAGTGCTTTTCATGACCACTGGATGTCACAAAGTGCTTTACAGCCAATTAAGTACTTTTGAAGTGTAGACACTGTTGTAATGTAGGAAAGATAGCACTCAGGTTCCACAAAGCAAGTTCCTACGAATACCAATGTGATAATGACCGGATAAATCTGTTTTTTGTGATGCTGATTGAGGGATAAGCATTGGCCAGGACACCAGGGATAACTCCCCTGCTCTTTGAAATTGTGCCAAGGGATCTGAGAGGGCAGATAGGGCCTCAATTTAATGTCTCATCCAAAAGATGGCACCTGTGAAAGTGCAGCTCTCCCTCAGTGCTGGACTGGAGTGTCAGCCTTGATTTTTGTGCTCAAACCCTGGACCAGGACTTGAACCCTGAACCCTATAACTCAAAGGTGAGAGTGCTGTCAACTGAACCGCAGCTGACACAGGAAGATCAACACTGATCAAGAAGTAGCAGCACAAAATTCCTTCCCTGAAATAGTCTTAAAAACCACGACCTGTCATAGTAACTGTCTCTACATCATCCTTTTGCATATTGCTTTTGATCAAACTGGCAATCGGAATAAAGAAGTTAGCAACTTTCTGTGATTCAATCTGATACTGAACATTAACTTGAGCAAGTAAGCAGAGCATCATGTAATATGTATAACTGTTATGTCTTATTGTATTTCGAACCATAAGTACATTTTCTCCTTCATATTTATTCATGCCATTTTTCTGCAGCGAGAATTATTTTACCCACGACAGAATATTTCCTTTGGGACAAAAATTGGTTTGTTTTAAATTATTAAATCTAAGTCCAGTACTGTAATTTTAAATCATCATTCATATAATACCGTGTGTCTTTCAACCCAAGTAAATACTATTAACTTGCCAAAGATTGTCGGTCCTTAACATGGGACACACAGCAGAAGCAGAACAGTTGAGCAGAAGGAATTAGATTTCCCTGTTCCTTGCGGATGTAATATAAAGACAAGCAACTTTTTAAGATCCAATGTTGGGTTCACTAAGACCTCTCAGCTAAAGAAGAACATTAAAAAATAACAGAGTACTCAGGGAGCACTCCTATTACATTAACTTTATTCAGGAGTAATGGGTTGAATTTTACCAAGAGCGATGGGAACCCGCAACGGGACCATGGCTGGTATTTTATCCCCCCCCCCCCAAATGAGCGGGCTGGTGGCAGGGTGGGGAAGGGAGCGTAAAATTGCGAGGGAGGCGGGGGGTGGGGGGTGCCGTTCCTGATCACCAACACCCTCCCCCGACCCCAATGCAATTTTATGCGGGGTAACGGCGAGAAACAAACTGGCACTTAAGGGCCTTCGCCTGCCGCCGCAGGTATTTTACCCTTGGCGACCGGACGGCAGAAGCCTCAAAAATCCCGCCTGGTAAAACCAGGCAGCCATCTAGCGGGCTGATGGGGGGCCCTCCTGATCGGGCACCCTGTGCCCCACAGGGGGCCGCCCCGAAGCCCAAACCACCCCCAATGCACAACACTCCCCCTGCTGCCCAAACCGACCCACTTGCCTCACCGGAGCCTGACCGATTGTCGCCAGCACGGCCCTAAAAACTTACCTTATTTCCGGGGGCGTCCTTCATCTTGCTTGCGATGGCTGGCTGCAGCCCCAGTAGTGAGCATTGCTCCAGGTGGTGCTGGTAGGACGAAGAGCTGCCTGCCCGCTGATTGGCTGGCAGCTCCATTAGGCGGGACTTCCAAGACCAATTAAGGGCCTGGGGAGAAAATAAATCCTGGTCTGGCTCCCCAGGCCTGGTGGAGGCGGGCTCGCCACCGACTTTTCGGCCAGTGGATGGGGCCTCCCGCCAGTGAAAAATTCTGGCCCATTTCTGGGTCCTGGAACCCGCTTGCGGTTGTTGCGTGACACCTGGCTGAATTTTGCGGGAGGCTACCAATTAGTGGGGCATCTCTGCAACCGCTGTCCAATTAGGGACGGCGGATGTGTTCAGGAGGTGGGAGCTAGGTGTGGCAGGCTCCATTTCCATAGACAGCCTCAATTACAACCACCTCTGCTGCAAAATTTCCCTGCCATCTTACAGTGACCCAGACTGACTCCTACTCCAAACCCCGCCCCCTCACCTCCCCTCACTTTCAGCGCTCACAATCCAAAAGCTCTGCTTCCACAATGGCAAGTCTGTGGCAATGTATCCTCTGTGCTGATTCCCTCTTTTATACTAAAGATTTAATTTTTGTTACTTTAGTCAATGGCTTCTCGCTATGCAGCCATATCATCTGCTTGGACAAGGTGCTGGCACAGCATGGGGCCCGTGTGCCTCGGACAAAATTTCACAATTGTGGTAAAATACCTCGCTTGCCAGCTTAATTAACTGCTCGTTGCTTCCAGGCAGGTGGCCGTCATCCCCGAGTAGCCACCTCTGGAAAAATTGCACAGAGGCAGCAACATGTCGGGCAACCGGCATGTCTACTTTTGCGTGAAATTGCCTGCACACCCACCTTCGTCTCCGTGGCAGAATTCAGCTCAATGTCTCAGGTGCTTTCACTTCACCAAGGAGACTGTCACTGAGCTACATCACCAGCTGAAGCTGCAACTTGCAGCAACTTGGCACCAGTGCATGGACCGCACGATCTGGTTGTCAAGGTCACCGTAACACTCAGCTTTCAGACAGGGGAATTGGATATTTCTCGGCTCCAACAGCAATTATGCTTCAAAAGTACTTCATTGGCTGTAAAGTACTGAAGTGGGATGTCCTGAGGTGGAAAAGGTTACTACATAAATGCAAGCTCTCTCTTTTCTCTGAAATATCCATGAATAGGAGCTGATAACTTATGACTGCCTTTTACACAAATAAATCACTGTCTGTAAAGCATCATTAATACTGCAATGTTCTATTTATTCTATGTGCTAGCTTTGCAGGAACCTTCGTGTACACCTCACACATTAAGTCACAGTAACTGTTATTTATTGGTTTTATTTTCAGTAGAATTGACTGTCACATTTTCCAGGCTGGAAAATGAATGTAAACCCTAGGACTAATCACACAGTAAATAGGTTGAAGTATTGTCCGTCAAGATGCACCCTCGTGGATGTGCTCTGAATACATAAGCAACAATCAACCTTTAATTCACTTTTACATGCTACACTCCCACCGTCTACCCTGCATAACTTTGAGGTCATCTAAAATTCTGCTGCCTGTGTGATTATTTGTGCCAAGTCCCGTTCACCCATCAACCCTTTACTCGCTGACCTACATTGGTTCCTGGTCAAGTGATGCCTTGATTTTAAAATTCGCATTCTTGTTTTCAAGTCCCTCTAAGGCCTCGTCCCTCCCTATCTCTGTAATCTCCTCCAGCCCCGCAACCCTCAGAGATGTCTGCACTCATCTAATTCTGGCCTCTTGAGCATCCCCGATCTTAATTGCTCCACCATTGGTGGCCATGCCTTCAGCTGCTTTGACCCTAAGCTCTGGAATTCCTTCCCGAGACCTCTCTACCTGTCTTTTCTCCTTTAAGATGCTCCTCAAAACCTTTGACCAAGCTTTTGGCCATCTGCCCTAATATCGCCTTATGTGGCTCAGTGTCAAATTTTGCTTTATAACGCTCCTGTGAACTGCCTTGGGATGTTTTATTATGTTAAAGGTGCTATATAAATACAAGCTGTTGTTATAAATTGTAATTTAGTTTTAAAAAAAAGGGTAAATCAACATCTGACATGTGGGAGTCTTTCAAATGTCAGCTGATTAGAATCCAGGACCAGCATGTTCCTGTGAGGAAGAAAGACAAGTTTGGCAAGTTTCGGGAAGCTTGGATAACACGGGATATTGTGAGCCTAGTCAAAAAGAAAAAGGAAGCATTTGTAAGGGCTGGAAGGCTAGGAACAGATGAAGCACTTGAGGAATATAAAGACGGTAGGAAGGAACTTAAGCAAGGAGTTAGGAGGGCTAAAAGGGGTCATGAAAAGTCATTGGCAAACAGGATTAAGGAAAATCCCAAGGCTTTTTATACATATATAAAGAGCAAGAGGGTAACCAGGGAAAGGGTTGGCCCACTCAAGGACAGAGATGGAAATCTATGCGTGGAGCCAGAGGAAATGGGCGAGGTGCTAAATGAGTACTTTGCATCAGTATTCACCAAGAAGAAGGACTTGGTGGATGATGAGCCTAGGGAAAGGAGTGCAGATAGTCTCAGTTATCTCATTATCAAAAAGGAGGAGGTGTTGGGTGTCTTGCAAAGCATTAAGGTAGATAAGTCCCCAGGGCCTGATGGGATCTATCCTAGAATACTGAGGGAGGCAAGGGAAGAAATTGCTGGGGCCTTGACAGAAATCTTTGCATCCTCATTGGCTACAGGTGAGGTCCCAGAGGACTGGAGAATAGCCAATGTTGTTCCTTTGTTTAAGAAGGGTGGTAAGGATAATCCAGGAAATTATAAGCCGGTGAGCCTTACGTCAGTGGTAGGGAAACTATTAGAGTGGATTCTTCGGGACAGGATTTACTCCCATTTGGAAACAAACGAACTTATTAGCGAGAGACAGCATGGTTTTGTGAAGGGGAGGTCGTGTATTACTAATTTGATTGAGTTTTTTGAGGAAGTGACGAAGATGATTGATGAGGGAAGGGAGGTGGATGTTGTCTATATGGACTTTAGTAAAGCCTTTGACAAGGTCCCGCATGGCAGACTGGTGCAAAAGGTGACGTCACACGGGATCAGAGGTGAGCTGGCAAGATGGATACAGAACTGGCTCAGTCACAGAAGACAGAGGGTAACAGTGGATGGGTGTTTTTCTGAATGGAGGGATGTGACTAGTGGTGTTCCGCAGGGATCAGTGCTGGGACCTTTGCTGTTTGTGGTATATATAAATGATTTGGAGGAAAATGTAGCTGGTCTGATTAGTAAGTTTGCGGACGACACAAAGGTTGGTGGAGATGTGGATAATGATGAGCATTGTCAGAGGATACAGCAGGATATAGATCGGTTGGAGACTTGGGCGGAGAAATGGCAGATGGAGTTTAATCCGGACAAATGTGAGGTAATGCATTTTGGAAGGTCTAATGCAGGTGGGAAGTATACAGTAAATGGCAGAACCCTTAGGAGTATTGACAGGCAGAGAGATCTGGGCGTACAGGTCCACAGGTCACTGAAAGTGGCAACGCAGGTGGATAAGGTAGTCAAGAAGGCATACGGCATCCTTGCCTTCATCGGTCGGGGCATAGAGTATAAAAATTGGCAAGTCATGTTGCAGCTGTACAGAACCTTAGTTAGGCCACACTTAGAATATTGCGTGCAATTCTGGTCGCCACACTACCAGAAGGACGTGGAGGCTTTGGAGAGGGTACAGAGGAGGTTTACCAGGATGTTGCCTGGTCTGGAGGGCATTAGCTATGAGGAGAGGTTGGAAAAACTCGGACTGTTTTCACTGGAACGACGGAGGTGGAGGGGCGACATGATAGAGGTTTACAAAGTTATGAGCGGCATGGACAGAGTGGATAGTCAGAACCTTTTTCCCAGGGTGGAAGAGTCAGTTACTAGGGGACATAGGTTTAATGTGCGAGGGGCAATGTTTAGAGGGGATGTGCGAGGCAAGTTTTTTACACAGAGGGTGGTGAGTGCCTGGAACTTGTTGCCGGGGGAGGTGGTGGAAGCAGATACGATAGCGACGTTTAAGAGACATCTTGACAAATATATGAATATATGGGCCCCGGAAGTGCAGAAGGTGTTAGTTTCAGCAGGCATCAAGATCGGCGCAGGCTTGGAGGGCCGAATGGCCTGTTCCTGTGCTGTACTGTTCTTTGTTCTTTGTTTGTTCTAGTTAGTTGGAGTCTCCTGTACTTAGTGACATTTGAGGCAACCCATTTCTTGTACTGCTGTCTACCCAGAGCAAAATATTTGATTCCGATTGGAGTACCATCTTGTTTTACATTGTTATTGTGATTCTGCACAGTTGATGTCTTCATTTGCAAGTCTGTAACAGACTCGTCTTGTCTCTGAGTTGTTTCCATAAGAAAAGTCATTTTTATGTGGACAGGTCATTAGCCTGGCTCACAGCCCCTTACCAGGAGTCCCAGTTTACTGCCTTTAGTTGCAGTCCTACTTTCCGACCTTGGGTGGCCGACCAGCAGAGCTGCAGGGATCATAAGAGCACACAAGCCTTTCCCCCACACCAAGGTGCTCCCTGAGGCACAATAATGGAGGCTGCAGTGCCTCCAGCAGTTGAATACTATGCTATAACTCACTGAAGAGGCCCCACGCATGAATGATGGTTACTTGGTTGAAATATGAGAAGTTAATTAGTGTCCAGTCCCAGATAAAGATCTATGTGCTCAGCAGAGGAAAAGGAAAAACTGTTCCCATTAGCTAATGGCACAAGGGCTAGGGGGCACAGTTTGAAGGTTTTGGGCAAGAGGTGCAGGGGGAATATGAGGAAGAACTTTTTTACGCAGCGGGTGGTATTGACCTGGAACTCGCTGCCCTGAAGCGTGGTGGAAGTGGAGACAATGAATGACTTCAAAAAGAAATTAGATGGCCACTTGAAGGCAATAAACTTGCAGGGGTATGAGGATTGAGCAGGGGAGTGGGGCTGACTAAATAGCTCCATGGAGAGCCGGCATGGACAAGATGGGCTGAATGGCCTCCTTCTGTGCCGTAAATAACTCTATAACTCCAAGAGGGCACACATTAGTGAAGAAAATTGATCAGGTAAGGAAGAACAAATAAAGCCATTATCAAATTGCATTCTTCCATTCTTGTCACCACGGGCTGAATTTTCAGTTGCCTGCAGGAGTGAGTTCGGGTGTGGGCGGACCCAGATAACTGTGCATTCGGAAGGTGCCACTGGTTCATGAAGCCTCAGTGATACTTTTTTTTTTATTCTTTCACGGGATGTGGGCGTCCTGGCTAGGCCAACATTTATTGCCCATCACTAATTGCCCTTGAGAATGTGGAGGTGAGCCACCTTCTTGAACTGCTGCAGTCCATATGATGTAGATACACTCACAGTGCTGTTAGGAAGGGAGTTCCAGGTTTTTGACCCAGCAACAGTGAAGAAACGGCGATATAGTTCTAAGTCAGGATGGTGTGTGGCTTGGAGAGGAAGTTGCAGGTGGTGGTGTTCCCATGCATCTGCTGCCCTTATCCTTCTAGGTGGTAGAGGTCGTGGGTTTGAAAGGTGCTGTCGAAGGAGCCTTGGTGAGTTGCTGCAGTGCATTTTGTAGATGGTACATACTGCTACCACTGTGTGTCGTTGGTGGAGGGAGTGAATGTTTGTGAATGTTGAAGATGGTGACAACCAGGCTGCTTAGTCCTGGATGGCATTGAGCTTCTTGAGTGTTATTGGAGCTGCACCCATCCAGGCAAGTGGAGAGTATTCCATCACACTCCTGACTTGTGCCTTGTAGACGGTGGACAGGCATTGGGGAGTTAGGAGGTCAGTTACTCGCTGCAGAATTCCCAGCCTCTGACCTGCTGTTGTAGCCACAGTACTTATATGACTGGTCCAGTTCAGTTTCTGGTCAATGGTAACACGTTGATAGTGGGGGTTTCAGCGATGGTAATGCCGTTGAATGTCAAGGGGAGATGGTTGGATTCTCTCTTGTTTGAGATGGTCATTGCCTGGCAGTTGTGTGGCACGAATGTAACTAGCCACTTATCAGCCCAAGCCTGAGTGTTGTCAGGTCTTGCTGCATATGGACACAGACTTATTCAGGATCTGAGGAATTGCAAATAGTGCTGAAAATTGTGCAATCATCAGGGAACATCCCCACTTCTGACCTTATGATGTTCGGGAAAGTCATTGATAATGTAACTGAAGAAGGTTGGGCCTAGGCCCTGAGAAACTCCTGCACTGATGTCCTGGGACTGAGATGATTGATCTCCAACAACCACAACCATCTTCCTTTGCGCTAGGTATGACTACAACGAGTGGAGAGTTTTCCCACTGATTCCCATTGATTCCAGTTTTGCTGGGGCTCCTTGATGCTATACTCAGTCAAATGCTGCCTTGATGTCAAGGGCAGTCACACTCACCTCACTTCTTGAGTTCAGCTCTTTTTTTCATGTTTGGACCAAGGCTGTAATGAGGTCAGGAGCTGAGTGGCCCTGGCGGAACCCAAACTGAGCATCAGTGAGCAGGTTATTGCTGAGTAAGTGCCGTTTAATAGCACTGTCGACGACCCCTTCCATCACTTTGCTGATGATCGAGAGTGGACTGATAGTGCGGTAATTCCCGGTATGATTTGTCCTGCTTTGTGTGTAATACCTGGGAAATATTCCACATTGTCAGGTTGATGCCTATGTTGTAGCTCTATTGGAACAGCTTGGCTAGGGGCGTGGCCAGTTCTGGAACACAAGTCTTCAGTACTATTGTCGGAATGTTGTCAGGGTCCATGGCCTTTGCAGTATCCATTATACGAGAGGGGCATGAATTAAACTGTATGTCTAGAGCACTGTGTCCAATTCTAGTCACCACACTTTAGGAAGCATGTGAGGGTCCTTGAGAGGGTGTAAACGAGATGTTTGTAGGGATGGGGGATTTTAGTTGCAAGGTTAGGTTGGAAAAGCTGTGGTGGTTCCCCTTGCAGCAAAGAGATTGAGGGGAACTTTGATAGAGGTGTATGAGATTATAACAAGCTTCGATAAGGTAGACAAGGAAAAACTGTTCCCATTAACTGATGGCACAAGGACTAGAATAAAGAGATTTAAGGTTTGGGCAAAAGATGCAAGGGGAATGTGAGGATAAACTTTTCTACGCAGCGGGTGGTAATGTCTTGGAACTCGCGGCTTATGAAGGTGGTGGAAACGGAGACAATCAATGATTTCAAAAGGAAATTGGATGGCTGCTTGAAAGAAATAAACTTGTAGGCCAATGGGGATCAAGAGGGGGTGTGGGACTGACTGGATTGCTTCACAGATAGCCGGCATGGACTCGATGGGCCGAATGGCCTCCCTCTATGACGTAAATGACGCTATTGGGAGAATTTTACGCTCGCCCCCACAGTGGGATTGGAGGTGGGAGAGCATAAAATTGGCTAAGAGCCAATTCCCTGCCCTTGCTAGCGACCCCCTACACCTTCCTCCTCCGCAGCCCCCACCCCGCGAGACCCATCCTGCTCCGACCTGCGGCCTGGGTCCAGCACCACCCCTGGGCCTTTGGTAGGTGCTGCTCCAGTAGCAGCCACTGCCTGCACAGTGGCATGGCTCAGTGGAAGAGCCTCCGGCCTCTGATTGGCCGGCAGCTCTCCTGAAGTGGGATTTCCAGCACTGGGGTCCTTGATCCCGTGGAAAGTCTGCTACTGTCCACTTAAGTGCCTGATTGGCACTAGATTCAGCAGGCCTTCTGGAGAAGGGGTGACGCAGGCAACCACAGCAGCAACTTACATTTATACAGGGACTTTAACATATAACATAATAAAACATCCCAAGACACTTCACAGGCACACTATAAAACAAAAAATGACAGCGAACCACATAGGAAACATTAGGTCAGTTGACCAAAAGCTTGGTCGAAGGGGTAGTTTTTAAGGAGTGTCTTAAAGGAGAAAAGTGAGGTGGAGAGGTGTAAGGAGGCTATTCCAGAGCTTAGGGCCTAGGCAACTGAAGGCACGGCCACCATCGGTGGAGCGATTAAAATCGGAGATACTGAAGAGGCCAGAATTAGATGAGCACCAATATCTCAGTGGGTTATGGGACTGGAGGAGATTACAGAGATAGGGAGGGGCGAGGCCAAGGAGGAATTTGAAAACAGGGATGAGAATTTTAAAATCAAGATGTTGCTTGACCAGGAGCCAATTAGGTAATAGGGGAACAGGACTTGGTGCGAGTTAAGGCACGGGCAGCAGAGTTTTGTATGAATTCAAGTTTACGGAAAGGAGAATGTGGGAGACCAGGCAGGAGTGCATTGGAATGGTCAAGTTTAGAGGTAATGAAGTCATGAATGGGGGCTTCAGCAGCAGATGAACTGAGACGGGGGCGAAGTCGGACGATGTTATGGAGGTGGAACTCGGCGATCTGAGTGATGCTGCAAATATGAGGTCAGAAGCTCATCTCAGGATCAAATGTGACACCAAGGTTGCTTAATCTCAGACTGTTGCCCGAGAGCGGGATGGAGACAGTAGCTAGGGAACGAAGTTTGGAGCGGGGACTGAAAACGATGGCTTCAGTCTTCCCAATATTTAATTGGAGGAAATATCTGCTCATCCAGTACTGGATGTCGGATAGAGAACAACAGAGTAAAGTTTGAGTGCGTTGGAAAGAATATCTGCGCTCTGAAATTGGGTTGTGCTCTGTCATACTCAGAATATTTATTGTTTTGCTCAGCACATGTAGTTTTTCTTCATTGTATTTTATCTTTAATACTCTGAGCTCCAGTGGGTTTGAGACTGTTCTGCAGTGAATACTGAGTGCTATTAGTGGGATCACATGACGTGGAGATGGATATTGTAATCCTTTGATGTGATTACTGAAGGATTACCCAGCCCTGTGATTGTCAGAGGGCTATTACAGGGTTGTTAGTTTTGGAGGAGGATTATTTATTGCTGGGATAACAACGTTCCTTTAGTTTTGTGTTTATTTTTTGCATTGGTGAGAATAAAGAATGTCACTATCCCATATGGTGTTTATTTTATCACTGTTACTCTGGTTAAAGTCAGCTCATTGTATTTGAACATTCATATAAAATATTTGTGAATTAGGCCCAGTCATTGATATAAAAAAAAGAGCTCACTGATTTCTCATTGGGAAAGCATAGCCAGCAGTACAGCGCTGCAACGTACATCCCAGCAAGGTCCTCTGTTCAGTCTCTGGTCTGCGGCTACATTTGGTTTCAGCATTCCTGGGCTAGATAGGGAAAGAATCAGTCAGGGGTCCTGCTTCTGATCTCTATCCAGTGACCTTTATCAAAAGTGCATTTGAGCATGGATTGGCTTTGTGTCATTCCCAAGGTCAAGTAGCTTGTCAGTGCTATCCAAGATCATTCATCAAGAACAGGCAGTTGCATGAGCTACTGGAGATGCCAGCCGAGGACACAGACTCCCCCAAAAGTGCACATTCTCGTGGAAAAATTGTGAGGGTAGGTGCTGATAGTACAATGCTGTGGAACCGTTCATGGGAGGGAGGGAGATGGCATTCGGGGAAAACTCTTGATTCCAATCTTCTCCCGGTTCGAGTACCTGTCGTACCCGCCCTATTCAGGAGAAAATGAGGAAACAAGCTCAAATGTGTGCGGAAGTGTGCCTTATGAAGTCACTATGTTCGTGAAAGTATCATCTTGGATGAGATGTGATGTTGCTTTGTAATATAAAGCAGACTAGGGTGTTCTCTAGTATACTAACTGCACGAAGCAATGCCTTGCTGTGTTTTTCCCTTCTAACCTTTCAAAGGTGATTTTTTAAAAAATTATTTAAGAAAGAATTTGTAACAAGTGAATAGCAGATGCAAAAAAACCCAAAAATATTCTGGATTGGCAAGAAATGGAGCACCAGCAGTTAGCTGAAACAGGACAAAGGGAAAACAATTATCCAGTTTCAATTACTCATTTATTTATTTAGGAAAGCCCCATCTATCTGCTTAAAGTTTGTTAAAAAAAGGCAGGTGCTTGATGTCTGTTACGGCTCACCCTGATCCACCTGTCAGCAGAACAACAGTAAATATGAAGAGTGCAGGAGAACATGCCAGGAGCAGTACCAGGCATACCTAAAAATGAGGTGTCAGCCTGGTGAAGCTACAACACAGGACTACTTGCATGTCAAACATTGGAAGCAACATGCGATAGACAGGGCTAAGTGATTCCACAACCATTGGATCAGATCTAATCTTTGCAGTCCTTCCACATCCAGTCGTGAATGGCCGTGGACAGTCAAACAACTAACAGGAGGAGGAGGCTCCACAAATATCCCCATCCTCAACAATGGGGGAGCCCAGCACATCAGTGTAAAAGACAAGGCAGAAGCATTTGCATCCAGCTTCAGCCAGAACTGCCGAGTGGATGATAAATCTCGGCCTCCTCCTGAGGTCCCCAGCACAATGTTCAGTACCATTCGCGACTCGTCAGATACTGATGCAGCCCGTGTCCAGATGCAGCAAGACCTGGACAACATCCAGGCTTGGGCTGATAAATGGCAAGTGACATTCGTGCTACATAAATGCCAGGTCTGTTTATTCTAGTCCCACTTCTCCACAGGTCACAACATATTGATAAATTTTCCCATTTACTGAAACGGACAATCATATATTCTATTTTCCCCAGAATAAAACACACTAATGAGGTTTCTTTAATAAACAACAAAATTATCAGTTTTTATAAAACAGGTCTTAACCAATAATGAAGCAAAGCATACACACACAGATCGAAATATTAAAGCCCCTTATTTATCTTAGCCGCTCACACACACACCCACACACATCCACCCACACACATCCACCCACACACACACACACACACACACATACATCAGTTAACTGGAAAAATAAAAGGGATTTTTGTTTTTAGTGCTATTACAAAGAAAACAAAAAAACCCACTTCGGCTGAATACCTGTCCTTGGTTTTGGTTTGGCGTCCCAAATGCGTACAGATGGCTGTCACTGGAATCTTCATAGAACAGTTCTTTCCAGGCGATGTTGAAGATCAGTTTGGATTAGCTTGCCGAGAAATACAGCTACTGAGGCTTCAGATAGGTTTTACAGTAGAAATGCGGCAACAAGGTTTTCAGTTCCACGCATCTGATATGCAGGTTTTCTTCAAATACAGTTGGAAATAGGAAACTGACACACTGCAAATATAGGGTTTCTTTTCATGAGAGCTGAGCTCGGTCTTCTTCTGGCAGGCAAAAATCAATTATCCATTGAAACAGTTCAAACTGAAACTAAAAACATTCCAGAAGTCAAGCCTCCTGACCTCTATAAATCTTGACCTGTCACTTCTTTATAAATATCTCCCCAAGTCAAAAACAACCCCTGCTGGGTGATAATCCACAAACTGGTGCCTTCCAGTAAGACTTGTTTACTAGCCAAATATTGGAACCTTCTGGTGACTTTTTAAAAAACACAAAGTTCAGCATCTCTTCAAGATTCCAGATGAATCAATGTCCATAATTCAGCTATACATCCTTACAACATATTTTACAAAAAAAAATAGAGGTACTCTCGTAACACAGGCAATGACCATCTCAAACAAGAGAGAATCTAACCATCTCCCTTGATGTTCAATGACATTACCATCACTGAATCCCCCACATTCAACATCCTAGGGTTACCATTGACCAGAAACTGAACTGGACCAGCCATATAAATACTATGACTACACCAAGAGCAGGTCAGAGGCTGGGAATTCTACAATGAATAACTCACTTCCTGACTCCCCAATATCTGTCCACCATCTACAAGGCACAAGTCAGAAGTATGATGGAATACGCGCCACTTGCCTGGATGGGCATAGCTCAAACAACACTCAAGAAGCTCGACACCATCCAGGATAAAGCAGCCCGCTTGATTGGCACCCCGTCCACCACCGTCAACATTCACTCCCTCCACCACCGACGCACAGTGGCAGCAGTGTGTACCATATACAAGATGCAGTACAGCAACTCACCAAGGCTTCTTCGACAGCACCTTCCAAACCCACGACCTCTACCACCTAGAAAGATAAGGGCAGCAGATGCATGAGTATACCTACCCAACATGGACTGCAGTGGTTCAAGAAGGCAGCTCACCAACACCTTCTCAAGGGCAATTAGGGATGGGCAAGAAATGCTGGCCTAGCCAGCGATGCCCACATCCCATGAATCAATTAAAAAAAAGTTTATATTAATTAATTGCCTAAATTAGGTCTAAATTGGACTCTTCATATCCAGACGTGCCTGTCCCTTTGCAACATCCATGCACACAGGCATAAAACATGTAGCTGTAAGAGGCTGACACATTTAATAATCTGATAGATCCTTCTCTAGGCTTCTAAGTATAGGTGAAAACACTCTTTGATCTACAAATCAAAATTACAGTCTGTACCCAGATGTTTTAGCAGTTTTGGAAATTTGTTCTGTAGTTTTACATAATAGATGTACCTGCATTAAGGAACACAAATAAATTCTGCAGTGTTGAGTGAAGCACCAAGGCATTGAAAGCTTATGCCGTCAACACTAGTTTATTATGCTGAAGCAGAGTGGTAACATACAGTCCAGTATTTGCTAGTTGCTAAAAATCGTTCAGGTCTTACAAAATGCAGTACTATAAATCAGTGTTAAGGGTGTTCTCAAGTTAAAAATGGATATGTGAATAGCTTTCATTCATTGAGCACATACCCAGCTGTTGAATTAGCATTAGTAGAGACAGTAAAGAAAGAGTAAACTTTCAAAAACATTGGTTAACTTAGCTGGTGCAGCAGCTCCCCCAAACCAGCTCGGTTAAAGATGCTTTCAGTTTTTCGTTCCTACAGTAATTTGTGACAGTGCATGTTAAGAGTAAAAAAAAGAAACTGCTTGAAGTGTAAATGGACCTGTGTCTAGGTTTTAATTTGTTGCCAATTGACTCAGTACATGTTCTACTTATTTATCTTTTTGTCAATGCATAGGTGATTCCTTCAGAAAGCTTCTGTTAGTCAAATTGTGGAACAAATTTAAATGAAAGCAAGAACAAGTTAACTGAATTTTCAGGCAGCAAATTGTTTTTTTGTCAGAATTATATGGCTTACTGGTGAAAAACATAGCTTATTTCTCTCTCTTTTATTTTCTGCTATTATTATTTATGGGAGGAGCTGGGGTTTGATAAGTACCAACAGAATTATTTGTCGGTATTATTCAAGAACTACTGTGATCTTAAATAGTTTACTTCACAAGAATTAAACTGTACCTTTTCTTTATACCTCATCTAGTGGAAAGAACAGCTGTCGTAAGATAATATAGGGGTGAAACGACATGCATTTTGCCATCTAGCATGTGTCCAAACTGTGTCGGGAATTTTATATTACACTTGCTAATGTGATTCCTAGATTTAAAAAGGGAGGTGGAACAAGTCCAGAGGACTGTGAACCAATTGTGGGAGGCGGTGGCGTAATGGTATTGTCACTGGTCTAGTAACCCAGAGACCCAGGGTATTGCTCTGGGGCCATGGGTTCGAATCCCACTGTGGCAGAAGGTGGAGTTTGAATTCAATTAATAAATCTGGAATTAAAGAAGCTAGTCTGATGATGGCTATGAAACCATTGTCGATTGTTGTAAAAACCCATCTGGTTCATTAATGCCCTTTAGGGATGGGAACTGCTGTCCTTATCTGGTCTGGCCGACATGTGATTCCAGACCCACAGGCTGACTCTTAATTGCCCTCTGAAATGGTTTAGCAAGTCACTCAGTTGTTTCTAACCACTACGAAGTCAATAAGGAATGAAAACAGTCAGACCACCTGGCATCAACCGAGGCACTGGAAACAACAACAGCAAACCTAGCCCTGTCGACCCTGCAAAGTCTTCCTGACTAACATCTGGGGGCTTGTGCCAAAATTGTGAGAGCTGTTCCACAGACTAGTCAAGCAACAGCCTGATATAGTCATACTCATGGTATCATACCTGATAGGCAATGTCCCAGACACTGCCATCACCATCAACAGGTATGTCCTGTCCCACTGGCAGGACAGACCCAGCAGAGGTGGCAGCACAGTGATATACAGTTGGGAGGGTGTTGCCCTGGTATTCCTCAACATTGACTCCGGACCCCATGAAGTATCATGGAATCAGGTCAAACATTGGCAAGGAAACCTCCTGCTGATTACCACCTACTGCCCTCCCTCAGCTGATGAATCAGTATTCCTCCATGTTGAAGGAGGAAGTACTGATGGTGGCAAGGGTGCAGAATGTACTCTGGGTGCATCTTCAATGTCTATCACTGGGAGTGGTTTGGTAGCACCACTGCTGTCTGAGTCCTAAAGGACACAGCTGCTAGACTGGGTTGGTAAGAGAACCAAGAAGAGGGGAAAACATACTTGACCTCGTCCTCACCAATCTGCCTGCTGCAGATGCATCTGTCCATGACAGTATTGGTAGGAATGACCACCGCACATTCCTTGTGGAGATGAAGCCCCACCCTCACATTGAGGATACCCTCCATTGTGTTATCTGGCACTACCACCATGCTAAATGGGATAGATTTCAAACAGATCTAGCAAGCAAAACTGGGCATCCATGAGGCATTGTGGGCCATCAGCAATGGCAGAATTGTACTTAACCTCATGGCCCAGCATACCCCCCACTCTAACATTACCATCAAGCTGGGGGATCAACTCTGGTTCAAAGAAGAGTGTAGGAGGGCATGCCAGGAGCAGCACTAGGCATACCTCAAAATGAGGTGTCAACCTGGTGAATCTACCACCCGGGACTGCTTGTGTGCCAAACTGCATAAGCAGCATGCGTCAGACAGAGCTAAGCGATCCCACAACCAATGGATCAGATCTAAGCTCTGCAGTCCTGCCACATCCAGTCGTGAATGGTGGTGGACAATTAAACAACTAACAGCAGGAAGTGGCTCCACAAATATCCCCATCCTCAATGATGGGGGAGCCCAGCACATCAGTGCAAAAGATAAGGCTGAAGCATTTGCAACAATCTTCAGCCAGAAGTGCCGAGTGGAAGATCCATCTTGGCCTCCTCCTGAAGTCCCCAGCATCACAGATGCCAGTCTTCAGCTAATCCTATTCATTCCACGTGATATCAAGAAATGACTGAAGACACTGGATACTGCAAAGACTATGTGCCCTGACAATATTCTGGCAATAGTAATGAAGACCCGTGCTCCAGAACTTGTCGCGCCCCTAGACAAGCTGTTCCAGTACAACTACAACACTGGCATCTACTCTGCAATTGGAAAATTGCCCGGATATGTGCTGCACACAAAAATCAGGACACGTCCAACCCGGCCAGTTATTGCCCCATCAGTCTATTCTCAATCATCAGTAAAGTGATGGAAGGGGTTGTCGACAGTGCTATCAAGCAGCACTTGCTTAGCAATAACCTGTTCAGTGACAATCAGTTTGGGTTCCGCCAGGGCCACTTAGCTCCTGACCTCATTACAGCCTTGGTTCAAAAATGGATAAAAGAGCTGAACTCAAGAAGTGAGGTGGGAGTGACTGCCCTTGACATCAAGACAGCATTTGACTGAGTATAGCATCATCTAGCAAAACTGGAATCAATGGGAATTAGGGGGAAAACTCTCCGCTGGTTGGAATCAGACATAACGCAGAGGAAGATGGTTGTGGTTGTTGGAGGTCAATCATCTGAGCTCCAGGACATTACTGCAGGAGTTCCTTAGGGTAGTGTCCTAGGCCCAACCATCTTCAGCTGCTTCATCAATGACCTTCCTTCAATCATAAGGTCAGAAGTGGGGATGTGCACTGCTGATTGCACAATTTTCAGCACCATTCGCGACTCCTCAGATACTAAAGTAGACCTTGTCCAAATGCAGCAAGACCTGGACAATATCCAAGCTTGGGCTGATAGGTAGCAAGTAACATTCATGCCATAAAAATGCCAGGAATGACCATCTCCAACAAGAGAGAATCTAACCATCCCCCCTTGACATTCAATGGGATTACGATCGCTGAATCCCCACTGTCAACATCCTGTGGGTTACCATTGACCAGAAACTGAGCTGGAGCAGCCATATAAATACTGTGGCTACAAAAGCAGGTCAGAGGCTAGGAATCCTGCGGTGAGTAACTCACCTCCTGACTCCCCAAAGCCTGTCCACCATCTACAAGGCACAAGTCAGGAGTGTGATGGAATATTCTCCACTTGCCTGGATGAGTGCAGCTCCAAGAACACTCAAAAGCTCGACACCATCCAGTACAAAGCAGCCCACTTGATTGGCACCCCATTCACAAACATTCACTCCCTCCACCACCAACACACAGTGGCAGCAGTGTGTACCATCTACAAGCTGCACTGCAGCAATGCACCAAGGCTCCTTAGACAGCACCTTCCAGACCTGCGACCTCTACCACCTAGAAGGACAAGGGCAGCAGATGCATGGAAACATCACCACCTGCAAGTTCCCCTCCAAGCCACACACCATCCTGACTTGGAACTATATTGCCGTTCCTTCACTGTCGCTGGGTCAAAATCCTGGAACTCCCTTCCATACATCACTGTGTGTGTACCTATCCCACATGGATTGCAGTGGTTCAAGACGGCAGCTCACCACCACCTTCTCATGGGCAATTAGGGATGGGTAATAAATGCTGGCCTAGCCAGTGACACCCACTTCCCATGAATGAATTTAAAAACAAAATTAGCTTAAGGTGAATGGTAGGATAGATAGTGTAAGCCTCACTCCAAGATGTAATAGAAAAACACCTAGAAACTGAAAATATAATCAAGAATCATCAGAATGGAATTCAAAAGGGAAGGTCATGCTTAACCAACCTTATTGAATTCTTTGAAGAAGTAACAGAAAGTGTAGATGAGGGTAGTGCAGTAGACATAATGGCCGGTATTTTGTGAGGCCTCCTGAGGTGGGGAGTATTGCGATGGGTGGTGAGGGAGTGGCGGGTGGAGGGCCCATCGGCCAGCAATCTTCCAGGGGGCAGGATGGGCCGACAATGACCTTCTAGCGCAGTGACCAATTGAGGCTCTTAAGTTGCCTAGTAACGGTCAATTAAGGGCCTGTTCACACCGCTGCTGGGATCTTATCAGTGATGGGGATGGACTCCTCTGCACCGAGAGGATGAATTGTAAAATGAGCTGCCCTCCCTGTGGGCTTGGCAGTAGGGTCTCTCCTTCATGGGCATTTTGTGGCCCACAGGGGACCCCCACCGGCAACACTTTACCCCTGGGACTCCCCTCGCCCTGGACTGCATGACCACCCCCCTTCACCGGTGCCGTCTGGACGGGCCCGGCGACCCCGTCTCACCTACCTCTGTTTTGGGGTTCCAGCTTTGGGCCTAGGTCTGAGGCCTCTGCAGTACCGGCAGCTCTTGGAGGCAGGAACCCCATCCCTTTAGAGACTTTAAAGAGCCGGGATCCCGCCTCCTGAAACTTTGAATTAAATAGACCGGAGAATCACTCCAGAGGGGGGACGGGGGGCACGACAATGCAGCAGCTGCCAGCGCTGGGAGCCCTGCCTCCAGCACAAAATCCAGCCCAATATATATGGACTTTCAAAAGGCTTTCAATAAAGTATTGCATAATAAACTCACGACTACGGTCAGAACGTGTGGAATCAGAGGATAAGGAGCAGATGGTAAGTTGGCTACAAAACAAAACAAAGAGTATGGGTTAAAGGTACACGGACTGGCAAAAGGGAGGAAGTGGTGTTCCACAAGGATTGGGGGATTTGGACTCGAGAACCTGAAGTTCAATTTCAAAATTTGTGGCTGACACCAAATGGGGAGATGCAGTTAATATAGAAGGAGACTGCAACAAAGTACAGGGCGACATTAATAAATGGGCTTGAATTTGCAAATGAACTTCAATACAGATAGGTGTGAGTTGGTACATTTTCATAGGAAGGATAAGGATGTCACATACGTCTTGGAATGTAAGTATATAAATGTGGTTAGAGGAATAGAGGGTTATGAGGGTACAGATACACAAATTATTAAGAGTAGTGGCACAGGTTAATAAGACCATATGGAAAGTAAACAATGCTTTGGGGTTCATTTCTAAAGGGATAGAATTGAAAAGCAGAGATGTTATGGTAAATTTGCTAAGAACTTTGGCCACTGTGAACAGTTCTCGTCGCTATATTGTAAAATGGATATCGAGGCACTGGTGAAAGTGCAAAAAAGATTTATTAGAAAGGTATAACCACTCAGTTCTGGTTATCAATCAGGAAAGATTGAACAGGATTGGGCTCTGCTCTCCGGAATAGAGAAGATTGAGGGGTGATTTGATAGAGTTATGATTTTGAACGGGTAGGCATAAACAAAATCTTGCCACTTGCCAGGAGCTTTTTTGTAACAAAACAAATGAATTGCTAGCTTAAATAGAAATAAATATGTATGATCTGATAGCCATTGCAGAGCCATGGCTGCAAGATGACAAAGGCTCGGTCCTGAATATTCAAGGGTACATGATATTTCAGAAGAACAAGAAACTAGAAAAAGGTGGAGGGGTAGCTCTGTTAATTAAGGATGGCATTAGTACAATAGAGAGAGCAGACCTTAGATCTAAAAATCAAGACGTAGAATCAGTTTGGGTAGAATTAAGAGATAGTTAAGGTAGGAAGTCACTTGTGGGAGTAGTTTATAGGCCCCCTACCAGTAACCACACAGTAGGACGATACAGGAAGAAATAATGGGGGCTTATGAGAAAGGTATGGCAATAATCATGGGTGATTTTAATCTACAGATAGATTGGACGAATCAGATTGGTAAAGGTAGCCTGGAAGATGAGTTGGTGGAGTGTTCATGGGGTAGTTTCTTAGAGCAGCACATTCTAGAGCCAGTCAGAGAGCAAGCTACTCTAGATCTAGTAATGTGTAACGAGAATTAGTGGTGTAGTAAATAGTGAGGAGGATAGCCTTAGTCTACAGGACGATATAGATGGGCTGGTAAGATGGGCGGAGCAGTGGCAGATGGAGTTTAATCCTGAGAAGTGTGAGGTGATGCACTTTGGGAGGTCTAACAAAACAATGGATTATACAATGGATGGTAGGACTCTAGGGAGTACAGAGGGTCAGAAGGACCTTGGGGTGCTTGTCCATAGATCACTGAAGGCAGCAGCACAGGTAGATAAGGTGGTTAGGAAGGCTTACGGGATACTTGCCTTTATTAGCCGAGGCATAGAATACAAGAGTAGGGGGGTTATGATGGAGCTGTATAAAACGCTGGTTAGGCTACAGTTGGAATATGTTCGATGTTCTATAGTTCTGGTCACCACACTACAGGAAGGAGGTGATTGCAATGGAGAGGGTGCAGAGGAGATTCACCAGGATGTTGCCTGGGCTGGAGCATTTCAGTTATGAAGACTGACTAGATAGACTGGGGTTGATTTCCTGAGAGCGGAGAAGGCTGAGAGGGGACCTGATTGAGGTGTACAAAATTATGAGGGGCATTGATAGGATAGTTATGAAGAAACTTTTTCCCTTATCGGAGAGGTCAATACCTAGGGGGCATAGATTTAAGGTAAGGGGCAGGAGGTTTAGAGGAGAGTTGAGGAGGAATATTTTTACCCAGAGGGTGGTTGGAATCAGGAACACACTGCCTGAAGGAGTGGTAGAGGCAGGAACACTTAAGACATTCAAGAAATATTTAGATGAGCACTTGAACTGCCATAACATACAAGGCTACGGGCCAAGTGCAGGGAAATGGGATTAGTTAGGTCAGGTGCTTGATGGTCGGCTTAGGCTCGTTGGGCCGAAGGGCCTGTTTTTGTGCTGTAAAACTCTATGACTCGATGACTCTATGAGACAAGATTAATTAATGACCTCTTAGTCAAGGCACCCCTAGGTAGCAGTGATCACAACATGTTTGAATTTCACATTCAGTTTGAGGGTGAGAAGAGTGGATCTAAGACTAGTGTTTTAAACTTCAATAAGGGTAATTATGAGGGTTTGAACAGAGCTGGCTAAAGTAAACTGGGAAATTAGGTTAAAGGATAGGTCAGTAGAGATGCCGTGGCAGACATTTAAGGAAATGTTTCATAACACTCAGCAAACATTCCAGTGAGAGATAAAGACTTTGGAGGAAGGACACACCATCCGTGGCTAACTCAGGAAGTTAAAGATAGTATCAAATTGAAAGAAAAAATGTACAATTCAGCGAAGAGTAGGGGCAAGCCAGAAGATTGGACAGAATATAAAAAAACAGCAAAGAATGACTAAAAGAATAATGAGAGAAAAATTAGAATATGGGAGAAAGCTAGCTAGAAATATAAAAAACAGATAGTAAAAGTTTCTACAGGTATTAAAAAAGGAAGAGTAAGTAAAGTGAGTGTTGGTCCTCTAAAGAGTGAGTCTGGAGAGTTAATAATGGAAAATAAGGAAATGGTGGAGGAATTGAACAGATTTTTTGCATCCCAGAAATAATTATGAATCAAGAGATGAAAGAGAGGGAGGAACTTAAAACAATTAACATCACCAGGGAAAGGGTACTGAGAAAATTATTAGAACAAAAAACTGACATGTCCCTAGGTCCTGATGGACTTTGTCTTAGGGTCTTAAAAGAAGTGGCTGCTGAGATAGTGAATGCATTGATTTTAATTTTCCAAAATTCCCTAGATTCTGGAAAGGTCCCATCAGATTGAAAAATAGTGAATGTAACTCCACTAGTCAAGAAATGAGGAAGACAAAGCAGGAAACTGCAGGCTAGTTAGCTTAACATCTATCATAGGGCAAATAGTGGAATCTATCATTAAGGAGGTTATAGCAGGTCATTTAGAAAATCTCAATGCAATCAGGCAGAGTCAATATGGTTTTGTGGAAGGGAAATCGGGTTTGACTAATTTCTTTGAGGAAGTAACAAGGTGGATAAAGGGGAGCCTGAGCATGTGTTGTATTTGGATTTCCAGGAGACATTTGATAAGGTGCCACACCAAAGGTTACTAAACAAAATAAGAGCCCATGGTTTGGGGGTAACATATTAGCATGGATAGAGGATCGGTTAGCTAACAGGAAACAGAGAGTAGGCATAAATGGATTGTTTTCAGGTTGGCAAGCTGTAACTAGTGGAGTGCCACAGGGATCAGTGCTGGGGTCTCAATTATTTGTAATCTACAACAATGACTTGGATGAAGGTACAGAATGTATGATTGCTAAATTTGCTGATGACACAAAGATAGGTAGGAGAGTAAGTTGTGAAGAGGACATAAGGAGTCTGCAAAGGGATATAGATAAGTTAAGTGAGTGGACCAAGATTTGGCAGATGGAGTATAATGCGGGAAAGTGTGAACTTGTCCACTTTGGCCAGAAGAATGGCAAAGCAACATATTATTTAACCGGCAAGAGATTGCAGAATTCTGAGATGTAGAAGGAGCTGGGTGTCCGAGTACATGAAACACAGAAAGTTAGTATGTAGATAGCAAGTGATAAAGAAGGCAAATGCAATGTTGTTGTTTATTTCAAGGGGAATGGAATATAAAAGTAGAGATGTTTTGCAACAGTTGTACAGGGCATTGGTGAGACAACATAGAGAGTATTGTGTATAGTTTTGGTCTCCTTACTTTCAGAATATAATTGCATTGGAAGCAGTTCAGAGAAGGTTCATTCGACTGATTCCTAGGATGAGAGGATTATCTTATGAAGAAAGGTTGGACAGGTTAAGTCTGTATTCATTAGAGTTTAGAAGGATGAGAGATTATCTTATTGAAACATATAAGATCCTGAGGGTACTTGACAGGGTGAATGTTGAAAGGATGTTTCCCCTTGTGTGAGAGACTAAAACTAGGGGCCACAGTTTAAAAATAAGGAGTCTTCCATTTAAGACAGAGGTGAGGAGAAATGTTTTCTTTCAGAGGGTCGTGAGTCTGTGGACCTCCCTCCCCTGGAGAGTGGTGGAGGCAGGGTCATTGAATGTTTTTAAGGCCGAGGTAGACAGATTCTTGAGAAAAAAGGAAGTCATAGGGTATCGTGGGTAGGCAGGAAAGTGGATTGAGACCAGAAACAGATCAGCCATGATCTTATAGAATGGAGGGGCAGGCTCGAGGGGCCGAATAGTCTACTTCCTGCTCCTAGTTCATATGTTTGTATGTTCGTACATAACTAGGGGCCATAGATATAAGATAGTTATGAATAAATCCAGTAGTATTCAGGAGATCATTCTTTATCCAGAGTGTTCAGAATGTGGAACTCGCTACCAGAAGGAATCATTAAGATGGCTAGCATAGATGCATTTAAGGGGAAGCTAGATAAAGACAAATGGGAGAAAGGAATTGAAGGATGTTGATAGAGTTAGAGGAAGAGGGGTGGGGGGAGGCTTCTGTGGAGTATAAACACCAGCAAGGATGCAGTTAATCTAGATGAGGACTGTGACAAAATACAGGAAGACATTAATGAACTTGCAAAATGGGCAAACGACCTGTTGCGGTGCTATATTATGTAAAGGGTCACACATTGCAGCTCTGTAAAAGAAAAAAATAAATATTTGCATTCATATGGCATGTTTTGCGACTTCAGGACATCCCAAAGCACTTTACAACCAATTAAGCACTTTTGAAGTGTAGCCACTGTTGTAATGTAGGAAATGCGGCAGTCAATTTGTGCACAGCAAGGTCCCACAGACAGCAATGTGATAATGATCAGATCATCTGCTTGTATGGTATTCATTGAGGTTAAATATTGTCCAGGAAGCAAGGGATAACTCCTTTGCTCTTCTCTTCAATAATAGTGCTACAGCATCTTTTATGTCCAACTGACAAAGCAGGCAGGGCCTTGGTTTAATGTTTCATCTGAAATAAGGCACCACTGACAACCTAGCACTCCCTCAGTACTGCACTGGATACACTTAATTGACTGGCTCAAAGTACCACTATCTATTGAATTCACCATGATAATATGTTCAAGTATAGACTTAGGTAAGAAAAGAAATCAAATTGCTCATTTTTGTTCAAAGTTACCAACCAAGAACCACCAAGAAACAAAACAGGCAAATCACTCAAATGGTCTTTTCTAAAACCTTTTTGAGTACCATTTTTCTGTCTCCCTCCCACATACATAACGAAGCATATAAATAGGGTTAAACTTTTAAAAATATATGGCCCTTCCGGCACAGTCCTGTTGTAACTCCAACAGGAACCCAGCAGAAGGACCATTAATAAGGTACAACCTGGATATGCTGGTTCCTTGTCTTCCCTAACAACTTCCAGCTGGACCCTGCACCTGCTTCATAGAAGACCTGAACCTCTGAAGATTCAGTAATTTTAAAGTTTTCTCAACAGGGGAACATTTTTGAACTCCCCGGAAATGGCCACCAGAATCTGCATTTTGCAGGATCTCCACCACGGAAGGCAGCCAAGAGATGCTCCTAGAGACAGGGGTGCCAACCTAATTTTCTGGAAAATTCAGTGCTTAGAGAATGGAGGATCTGGCAGCCCCCTTTCCCATGAGACATCAACCACCAACCACTTAGCCTCCTGTATAAGGGCTGACAAATAGATTATTTTTTGGGAAAAAAATGATTTCCTTTCTTTGGAGGTCAAGGCTCCTTCCTTAGCTTGGAAAAACATTTGGCCTTGGGCTGTTAAGTGGCAAGTAACATTTGTGCCACACAAGTGCCAGGCAGTGACCATGGGGAGACAGTGGTGTAGTGGTAATGTCACTAGACTAGTAATCTAGAGGCCTGGGCTAATGCCCTGGGGACATGGGTTCAAATCTCACCACGGTAGCTGGTGGAATTTAAATTCAATTAATTAATAAAAATCTGGAATTAAAAGCTAGTCTCAGTAATGGTGCCGTGAAACTATCATCGATTGTCTTAAAAGCCCATATCGTTCACCAATGTCCCTTAGTGAAGGAATCTGCTGTCCTTACCTGTTCTGGTGTACATGTGACTCCAGACCCACGAAAGTGTGGTTGACTTTTAACTGCCCTCTGAAATGCCCAAGGGCAATTAGGCATGGGCAACAAATGCTGGCTTTGCCAGTGACGCCCACGTCCCATGAAAGAATAAAAAAATTTCCAACGAGAGAATCTAACCATCTCCCCTTGACAACTATTGGGATTGAAGGCCGACAAGTCCCCAGGGCCTGATGCCCAACATCCTAGGGTCTTAAAGGAAGGGCAGCGGAGATAGTGGATCCATTGGTTATAATATTCCAAAATTCCCTGGATGCGGGAAAGGTTCCAGTGGATTAGAAAAAAGCTAATATAATGCCCTTATTCAAAAAGGGAGGGAGGCAGAAATTAGAAAACTACAGACCAGTAAGTTTAACATCTGTCATTGGGAAATTGTTAGAATCCATTATTAAGGAAGTAATAACAGGACATTTAGAAAGTCAAAACACAATCCATCAGAGTCAGCATGGTTTTATGAAGAGTAAATCGTGTTTGACTAATTTGCTAGGGTTCTTTGAAGCTGTAACAAGTAAAGTGGATAATGGGGATCCTGTAGATGTAGTATATCTGGACTTCCAGAAGGCATTTGATAAGGTGCCGCACAAAAGGTTAATACACAAGGTAAGATAACATGGGGTTAGGGGCAGTTTATTAGCTTGGATAGAAGATTGGCTAACCAACAGAAAACAGAGAGTTGGGGTAAATGGGTCTTTTTATGGTTGGCAAAATGTAACTAGTGGGGTGCCACAGGGTTCAGTCCTTGGGCCCCAACTATTTACAATCTATATTAATGATGTGGATGCAGGGATAGAAGGTACAACAGCCAAATTTGCAGATGACACTAAAATAGGTGGGATAGTAAGTTGCAATAAAGAAATAAGAAATTTACAGATGGATATGGATAGGTTAGGTGAATGGGCCAAAATTTGGCAGATGGAGCTTAATGTGGATAAGTGTGGGGTTATCCACTTTGGTCGGAAGAATAGAAAGGCAAATTATTATCTAAATGGAGAGAAATTTGAGTGCTTCGGTGCAGAGGGATCTGGGTGTCCTCGTACATGAATCACAGAAAGCTAGTATGCAGGTACAGCAGGTAATAAGGAAGGCAAATGGAAATTTGGCATTTATTGCTAAAGGAATAGAGTGTAAAAGTAGGGAAGTGTTGCTGCAACTGTACAAGGTATTAGTGAGACCGCACCTGGAGTATTGCATACAATTTTGGTCCCCTTACTTGAGGAGGGATGTAGTTGCATTGGAGGCAGTTCAGAGGAGGTTCACTAGCTTGATTCCAGGGATGAGGGGTTTGTCTTATGAAGAGATATTGAGCAGTTTAGGCGTTTACTGTTTAGAAGAATGAGAGGAGATCTAATTGAGGTATATAAGATGATTAAGGGGATTGACAAAGTAGACGTAGAGAGGATGTTTCCTCTTGTGGGGCAAACTAGAACGAGAGGTCATAGTTTTAGGATAAGGGGTAGCAGATTTAAAACAGAGATGAGGAGAAATTACTTCCCTCAAAGGGTCGTGAGTCTGTGGAATTCACTAGCCCAGAGTGTGGTGGATGCTGAGACATTGAGTACATTTTAAGGAGGAGATAGACAGATTTTTAATTAGTAATGGGTTGAAAGGTTATGGAGAACGGGCAGGAAAGTGGAATTGAGGCCGAGATGAGATCAGCCATGATCATATTGAATGGCGGAGCAGGCTCGAGGGGCTGAATTGCCTACTCCTACTCCTAGTTCTTATGACCATATTCAACTGCATTAACATCACTAAATCCCCCACTATCAACATCCTGGGGATACTATTGACCAGAAACTTAACTGGACTATCCACATAAATACAGTGGCTACAAGAACCGGTCAGAGGCTTGGAGTTCTGCAGCAAATAACTCACCTCCTGACTTCCCCAAAGCCTGTTCACCATCTACAAGGTACAAGTTAGGAGTGTGATGGAATACTCTCCACCCACCTGGATGAGTATGGGTCCAACAACACTCAAGAAGCTCAACACCATCCAATACAAAGCAGTCTGCTTGATTGACACCTCATCCACCACCTTAAATATCCACTCCTGCACCGGCACACAGTGGCAGCAGTGTGTACCATCTACAAGATCCACTGCAGCAACTTGCCAATGCTCCTTCGACAGCACCTTCCAAACCCACGACCTCTACCATCCTGAAGAACATGGCAGCGGGTACAACACCACCACCTGCAAGTTCCTCTCCAAGCCACACACCATCCTGACTTGGAACTATATCACCGTTCCTTCACTGTCGCTGGGTCAAAATCCTGGAACGTCCTCTCTAATAGCATTGTGGGTTCACTACCACCTTCTCAAGGCCAATTAGGGATGGGCAATAAATGCTGGCCTTGCCAGCGACGCCCACATCCCAAGAACAAATTTAAAAAAACAAAGTGACTCCTGACAGCGCAACGGCCCGCCGATGTCATCAGAGTGCTCCAAGCTGCACAAATGGCCTCCTGCACTCAGTGAGATGCAGTTCATGCGCAGCTTATGTCTTGCCAGGACTAATTGACGCATGCATGGGAAAACGTCATCACATATCCGTGCCTCCCTCTCGGCACCCCTCAATAGCATCTGCATTCACCTGAACAGAACCCCACTCTGTCCCACCACCCCTGCTTCAGTCGCCACTTCACCCTGCTTGCTCCCCACCACATTGCTGCCTTCCCTCAGCCACTCGCTCCGCACCACCCCCCCCCCCCCCAGCCCCGCCACTGGCCACCCTCGACGCTTTCTTCCACCCCACCGCATCCTCCACCAGCTGCTTCCTCCCATCAGCCGCTCGCTCCAGACCGCGCCACTGCTCCCCCCCACTCCCCTCGGCCGATTGTTCCCTGCTCCTCACTTCCCGCCACTCCCCCGCCCGACCACTCCACTCTCTAGCCGCTCGCTTCTCCCCCACCACCACCTCCACCCAGCCGCTAGCTCTAGGCCATCACCCCTCGCGGCCCGCCTTGCTTCTTCGGGCGGCGCGGCGGGGAACAATCGAACGTGGGAGCGAGGGGCCGAGAGGAGGGAAGTGGCGTGGCCTGGAACTAGCGGCTGGAGGGGAGTGGGGAAGCAGGGAGCGAGCGGCCTGAGAGTGGGGTGGCAGGTGGACAAGGGGGAAGCGAGGAGCGGGGAATAATGGCCGAGGGGAGGGGAATAGGGTGGGGGGGGGGGGGTAGCAGTGGCGAGGTCTGGAGTGAGCGGCTGGGGGGTTGGGGGGGGGGTGCTCAGTGAGGTTGGAGTGAGTGCTTAAGGGAGGGCAACAGGGAGCCAGCAACGAGAATATGGGCACAGGATGGACCGATGGAGAGAAGTGCAATGGCAGGAGGGAATGGGGGACTGTTGGGGGTGGGATGAAGGCAGCAATGGCAGCCATTGAGGGGATTTTTGGGTTGAATTTGTTTTTCTGTGGCAAATTGAGCAGTGCCATCTTCAGGCAGCTGCCTGAACGTCGCAGACAGTGACTTTTCAGTGGAAGACGCTGCATTTGCGCATGTGCTAGAACTGCGCCGCCTAGTGGTTGCATTGTCAGCAAACGCAGCCTAAAGGAAACTCCCGCCTCCCTCTGTCAGCTTCACATCTCCTGGTGTACCAGCCTGCAGTGTAATGTGCGAGTCAGGGAAGTGGGAACTCCCAGCGTAGCCCAGCTCAGCCGCACTGACATCATAGATCTCATGTAGACTGGGTAGAGGTTTCTCCCTTTATAAGGCCAACCGGGAATTCCAGAGTTGGTAGGGACCTGGCATATTCATCACTTTGCCTTATATATTAATTGTACCTTTATAAGCCGAAATGTTGAAAACTAATCTGTAAATGTACTCTGAGGGAATAGTTAAGCATCTTTTTTCTGCATTGTTCATAGTCATGTTTATTAAGCCTTGGTGAATGTAAAAGCTCATTATGTTATTTCAGTCTTAATTTCTGGGGCAGTTGGGTTATTGTAGCCTTCAATGTCCATTCAGACCACACTGGACAAATGTGAAGGGAAATCAAGCAGGAAATATAGGTCATCTCAGCCTTTTAGGCTGCTGGCTTGGAGAATACTGTGCATCCGGCTGGCTGCTTTCAGACACAGCTTATTGGATCCATTAGTCGGGACAAGTTATTTCAGGCCGTTGTGAGCTAGTAGCAGCATTTTGTAGAAGGATATTTTAATTTACTTGGATTAACTTCAGCAATGTGAAAGGACAACTGGTAACACTGCCTATAGGTTTCTCTGGAGGCTAATGATTAACATGAGAAAATGCAAGCTTTACAGATGATTATTCAGTCATGTGGCTGGAATGAGAATATGCTTGCTAGCTTGTATTATAATCTTACCACTGTTTATTTAGGAAGGTGTGTGGATACATTTGTGTACTATTGACATGTAGGTATGCGGGATGGGGGAGGGGTAGGGACTATGACCAGTTTCACTTGTAGGAATATTGGCAATTAAGTCAAATTTAGAAGCCAAGGCCCTAAAATTCTGTGGGGTTTCCGCTGGCCTCCCAGCATAACTACAGTGGGATACCAGTAGAACACCTGCAGAATATCAAGTCACTAACCATTTTTTTCAACTTTCATCCTATGTGAATGGTGCTGTAATTCTCTGGGTTGAAATTTATGGTGCCGGTGGACGATGTAAACAATGGCGGAGCCGCCGCAATATTCAGCACGGCGGCTCATTTAAATGGCCAGGACGTACCGCCCACCCCGCTGACGTGGAGGGGGCGGGTGGTCCGTCCCCGGCAATGGCGCCAGCTGCCTTTGCGCAGGTGCTGACACCATTTTTAAAGGGCTTCGGGCCCTACATTGCAATTGAAATATTTAAGGAGAAAGGAAAAATAAAGTAAATTGATCCTGACCCTCTCCCAACCCCCACCCCAATAACCATAGAATTAATTACCTGCCCTCTCCCCCCCCCACAAAAAAACACATACCTTGTGCACCTAACCTTCCCCCCAATGTTCATAAACTTTAAACTTTATTCCTTCCCACTGTCCCCTACACCAATGAAATGAGCCTGACGCTGCTCCTCCTCCCCACCAGTGTTCCACCTCGGATTCCCAGACTGGGATCCAAAGGGGCGGGAGTGCCGGCCACCGGCACCAATATTGCTCCGAGACGGACGGTGGGAGTGTATGTTAAATTAATTCCTTTAATTTAGATATGTAAATTTTGCTCCTGTCGCTGAGTGGCGGCGGGGAGAGGCTGCGTGGAGGGCCGACACGAGGCCTTGCCACCGCCGGCAATATCGGGTTGGGCCTTCCTGGCGCTGAGGCCCTTTGCGAGCCTCTGCTGGTAGCATTTTCTGGTCCCCCCTGCCACGACTCCCGACGTTGGGGGGATCTGTAAAATTCACCCGTCTGTCTTTAAGCTGTAGCATTTGGTGACAAAGTTTTAGTGTGAACTTTTTTTTAGGTGCGCCCTTGGATGGCATTTTTAACAGTAGTTCATATTGCTGTAGGTACAGAATATTGCTTTATTCTATGCCATTAAATAAGGAAATGCACATACCATACGTTGGCGTGCCTTCGATATTGTTTTTATCTTGTTGTTGTTCCACATTCCTCTTTTTGTTATTTTCTCCCATATTTTTTCGATAGCTCGCTTCCTCATTTGCCATCTTCCCTGATGGTTTAATCTTTTGGGTAGGATCATTCATCAGAAAAATGGGACCATTTTAATCTCTGTTTAGACCTCTGTCCCCTTGGGTTTCTTTGGCTGAATATTTCCCTAAACTATTGGATTCTATCCATTTATATTCATGAGACCTCAATAACCAGCAAACATCACTCTCTTGTTTCTGTTTAAGCAGTATTGAATGAATGGTGTGTTTTTTCCAAATCATTTGTGTTTGATCTTCTATCATAACATCCTTATGTATAAGGTTTGATTAACTCAAAAGCTGGCCCCTGCTAGTTTTATTATCTGGAGCAGCTGAATGTTGGAGGAAATAAGGGTCTTGTGATTGAATTAAATTGGACAGTTTTCCAACTCAGTAGCTTTAATTAAAATAAAGTACCTTCAATAACAATACAAGTGCATCAAATATATTGTGATTTTTGGTTTCATTATCAGATGCGCCAAGTATTACTAGACTGACAGCATTCGATGGAAAGGAGTCTGAATGGACCTTCAACGTTCCCATTGCATCCCCTATAGTCTCAGAGGGAGCATTCATATGACCCCTGTAAGACCTGTTCGCTATCCCTGTTGAAATTAGAATTAAAATGGAGTCTTGGGTGACGTGGGCCTCGATATTAAACCCCCCACATGATCAACGGGTGAGTGTTACAAGCATCCCCTGAAGGAAGCCTTCAGCCTCCCTTCTGCTGATCATCGCCTCTTCTCACTGCCACGATAGGCGATCCCCACGTCCCTCTCCTCCACCCAGCTCCAATCTGGAGTCCCCTGCCGAGCTCCGACCCCCACCATGTACCAACCTTGAGCTCCGATTCCTCCCCATTACTGGGGATCAGCTCTAATAGTCTCCTACCATTGTTTATCTTCGCCCAGCCTGTCAATCTGGCTGGCTGCCAGGCAGGAAACAGAAGAAGGAAATGTTAATGAGGTCCTGCCGTTAATGTCAGCAGGAACTCTGGGTCCCCGGGCTTTCCAGGTTTGTGACATGCTACCCTGTATCTCCAAACCCTCCCCATTTCTCAGTAAATACCAGGGTTATGGTTTTAATTGATATTCTTTCAGAGTTTCTTCTTTTGACAACTCGATGTATGTATATAGGGCAGGGTTTTATTCTCCCCTTGGAGGTGGGGTTGGGGGGAAGGGTGCGGGCAGCAAACAAAATGGCAGAGGTTCTATTCCCAACATTGCCCAGGCCCTCTGCCATTAGGCCTGGGGCAGGGAAGGCTGAGGAGGCCATAAGGGCCTCTTCCCGCCTCCAACTCAATTTTGTAGAAGGTGGAGGGACCCACCACCACGGGGAGATGCCACCAGGTAAAGCCTGGCAGCCACCTAGCAGGATTGGCAAGGGGTGGGGGGGGGAAAGGGTCCCTCTTTAGAGGGCGATCCAGGGACCCGGAGGGCCCCTCCCAGCATTGATTGCTGTTACCCCCCCCCCCCCCCACTTCCCCCCCGACCCTCCCAGTTGCGCTGCCGGTACTGCAGATATGCCGGCTTGCTGATTGGCCGGCAGCTCTGGAGGCAGGAGATTGTCCCTTAAAGAGACAGCGTTCCTGACGGTGGGCAGTAAATTGCCTGCCCGCCACCAAATGGCTTCATGGGGTCTAACGGAGGGCCGAGGCAGGGTCTCCCCCGCCTTCTAGCCCACCACTCGGACCTCTGCAGCCCTTAACCTCCTTGACTCCACCTTATAACAGGCTTCCCAACAGTTTGGACCAAAAGCTCAACCGTTGTAGATTTGGGAACACAAGGCTATATTTTGAAAAACAATTGAGACTTCAAGATGGAGAAATGTAACCCTTAACTTGATAAAATTGCAGTTTCATGCAGTGGGAGATGTGTGTGAGTGTGAGGAAGTGATGAATGTACTAGAGAAGAGGCAGCAAATAATTTGTGTTTTAAACTTGGAGGGCCATAATTTAAAATGCCACTTGTTTATTTCTGTCCTTAAGCTGATTAACATTTTGAAGTGCTAATTTTCTGATAACAGGCATTAACATTCAGGCAACCTGTTGAGATGAGCAATATAATGCAAATATGACAGCAAAATGGAACAACATAATGGAAATGGCACTCATCCTGAACAAAATAGAACCATTAGACCAGAAAATGATCTATTGCTGTCTGCTAAAAAAAATGACCTGTAGCAACTCAACTGCATTACATTATGACCGATATTTTACCACGGTTATATTTTAATACAGAATATTTCAGAGAAACGGGTTGAAATTGCAATGCTACTATTTAGATTTAGTGTTGACACCAAGAAGGCAAAATGTGGAGATCACATTAATACTTATCACATTAACAAGTCCCAGGACTATATTCACCCGTACTACAAAAACTCTGCATGTTGTAAATTATTTTATATCTATATTGCTGGTTTTGTTAGCTTTTCCCCCCTAGCCCTGCTATATTCGCTATTAGCTCAGAGGTATGTAACATCAAATCCTGCGGGGGAAAAAGCTTGCCCTCCTGGACAGCATGCCTGATATACATGGCAATCACAGGCATAATCCCACATCCTAACACTCTGCACCACGCTGAACTAACATCCGAAATTGCAGTTTTTCACTAAAGATTTTTGTTAAATTGTCATTGTCAAGAGGTTTCCGCAGGGTGCAGTGAATGTTTTAAGAAAAATATGAGTGAAAAATTAGTATAAGCTTACGCAAAGACAACAGCATCAAAGAAAGAACTTGCATTTAAATGGCGCCTTCCAAATCTCAGGACATCCCAAGTGCTTGACAACCAATGAAGTTTAATCCTGATTATATTAAGAAAAAGAGGGTGGTCAGGAGCAATGTAGGTGCCTTGAAAGCTGACAACAGTGATATTGTCAATGAAAATAAGGAAATGGGGAAAACGTTGAATAACTGCTTTACGTCAGTATTTACAGAAGAGGAAGAGGTCAACATGCTGAATATCCTAAAACTAATATTGAATCAGGAACAGGGATTCACCAAAAATTAATGTAAGCAAAATAATATTAATAGAAAAATTAATGGCACTAAAGAGTGACAACTCCCTTGGATCAGTTGGTTTCCATCCCAAGGTTTTAAAGGAAATAGGTGAGAACATTGCAGATTCCCTAACTATGATCTTCCAAAGCACTCCTGATTTGCCACTCGCTATTTAAAAGAGGTGAGGGAGGGAAACAAGGAATTATAGACCATTTAGCCTAATATATGTCAGTTGGAAATTATTAGAGTCTATTATTAAGGATAGGGTGACTGAACACCGTGAAAATTTTCATCTGATCAGACAGAACCAGCATGTATTTGTAAAAGAGTAGGCCATGCTTTATTAACCTGATTGAATTTTTTAAAGAGGCGACTAAAGTAGTGGACATCTATGGATGTTATTTATGTGGACTTCCAGAAGGCATTTCACAAAGTCCCTCATAAGAGATTGTTAGCTAAAGTGAAAGCTCATGGAATGAAGGCAAAATATTGACCTGGTTAGGAAATTGGCTGAGCGGAAGGAGACAGACTTGGAATAATGGGCAGGTACTCGAATTGGCAGGATGTGACCAGTGGTTTCCCGCAAGCATCTTTGTTGGGGCCTCAAGTATTCACCGTATTTGTTAATGACTAAGCTGATGGGATAGAAATCCACATATCCAAATTTGCTGATGACACAAAGATGATATTGAAAGTGTAGTTGGAAGCATAAAATTACGAGATATTGATAGATTAAGTGAATGAACCAACCTGTGTTAAAAGGATTTCAATGTAGGCTAGTACGAGCTCATCCACGTTGGACGTAGAAAGGATGGAACTAAGTGGTGAAACGTTAAAAACAGTGGAGGTTCAAAGAGACCTTGGGTTCTGGTAGATATATCAGTAAAATGTCAAGAACAGGTATGGCAAATAATCAAAAAGGTGATTGAAATGCTGGCCTTTCCATCTAGAGGACTAGAATACAAGGCAGTAGATGTCATGCTTCAGCTATACAAAGCCCTGGTTAGACCACACATGAAGTAATATGAGCAATTCTGTGCACCACACTTTGGAAGGATATATTGGCCTTGAACGGAGTGCAGTGTAGATTTATCAGAATGGTACCTGGACTCCAACGGTCCAAGTATGAGGAGAGATTGCACAAACTAGGGTTGTATTTGTCATTATAATGTACATAAGCTGTTGCTGGGTAGATTATGTGTATAGACCTTAAGCATCATCTTAGGATGTGATGTCACGAGTCTGAACCTTGTGTTTCTCAGTGTTAATTAGATGCCTTAGAGATAAGACCCCTGTGAATAAACTCCTGTTACTTTGACCCAAAGTCTACTCTCCTCATTTAATAGCAACAGCACACTAACCAGTATAGTATAGTATTCCTTGGAATTTCGAAGGTTATGGAGTGATTTGATGGAAGTTTTCAAGATAGTAAATGCAACAGATAGAGTAGATAGAGAGAAACTACTTCCATTGGTTGGGGAGTCTAGGACAAGGAGGCATAGAATAAAAATTGGAGCCAGACCTTTCAGGAATTAAATTAGAAAACACTTCTGCATATAAAGGGCTGGATTTTGTGGAGGAGGTGAGGCTCCCAGCGCTGGGCCAGAAAGGTGGGGGGAGCCCCGTGTTGGACTTTTTGTGCTGCTCCCTTGCCCCCTCACCCCCACTGAAGCGATCCTCCATTGTTTTGGGATTTCCGTCCCTTTAAAGATCCCGCCTAGCTGGCCTATTACAGGGCCAGTAGTTCAGCAATATTGGCAGCACCAATGGGAACAGTGGCCACTGCTAATACTGCTAAAGCCTTGGACTTTGGCCCAGTGCTGGATCCCCGGACCTCAGGTAAGTGAGGCGGGGTTGCTGGAGCCAGTCCGGAAGGCTCTGACAAGGTGGGTTGGGAGAGTAGGTGTGAAGTCCTGGTGCGGTGAGGGGGGGCGGAGGTCTAAGGAGTTCTAGGTTTTGCTGGTGGGTGTCCTCGTAGTCCACAGATTGCCCACAGAGGAGGGACCCCTCCTTCCAAGCCTGCAGGGAGTGCACCTCATTTTACAATGCGACCTCCCGGTGTGGCAGAGGCACACCCTGCCTCTGGTTAGATTCCAGCGGCAGTGGGAAGAGGCCCTTAAGTGGTCGTTAATAGGCCACTTGAGTGCCTCAGTTGGCCATCTCAGTGGGAGCGCAGTTGTCAGCCTTTCCCACCCCCAGCAAAATCTCTTGGCGGTGGGGCGTTGACAGGCCCACCATCCCCCCGCCACCCATCTCGATTCCATGGGCTCCCCCACCCCCACCCCACCTCGGGGAGTCCCATAAAATCGAGCCTAATGTGGTAGAAGTTTGGAACTTCCTTTCGCAAATGGCAATTGATGCTCGGTCAATGGTTCACTTTAAATCTGATAGATTTTTGTTGCCATCGTTGAATACATTTAAGGCTGGGTTAGATAAATTTTTGGTTTTGCAGGGAATCAAGGGATATGGGGAGATGGCAGGAAAGTGGAATGAAGCCCAAGATCAGCCATGATCATATTGAATGGCAGAGCAGGCTTGATGGGCCATATGGTCTACTTCTGCTCCTATTTCTTGTGTTCTTGTGTTCTAGTTAACTGAAGGTATTAAGGGATATGGAACAAAGGAGGGTATATAGAGTAAGGCTGAAGATCAGCCAAGATCTCGCTGAATGGCAGAACAGGGTCAGGGGCTAAATGGTCTTCTCCTGTTCCTAAGTTTCGATGTCACTATTGTAGAAAACATGACAGCCAGTTTGCTCACAGCAAGGTCCCACAAACAGCAATGAAATTATGACTAGATCATCTGTTTCACTGACATTGGTTGAAGGTCAAATGTTTGCCAGGACACCGGGGAGAACTATTTTGCAGCTCTTTGAAGCACCTCCAACAATGCAGCACTCCCTCAGTACTACACTGAAATGTCAGCCTAAATTATGTGTTCAAATCTCTGGAGTGAGACTTGAACCACAACCCTCTGACAAAGATATAGGATATCTGATTGCTACTACTGAACCACTTTTGACTTCAAAACTATTGAAAAACCCTGCTCCAATGGGAAGCATGTATAATTTTAATGTCAGTATTTTTATCAAGAGTTAGTAAACCTCTCTTGCTGCTATTCATGGAGGATGTGCTGTTTTGTAAGGACATGAAAACGATACCATATAAAATAGGTTATGAGTGCATGTCCATTAAGGCTAGATGCTTTGGAGGAACAGGGGACTTTGGAGATATGGGGCTGGATTTTGTTTTCCCCCAGAAGTTGGATTCCGTGGCAGGGCGGGGCCTGAAGCTGGCTTTGGTTGAGGCCTGCCACGGACCTCGACTCCAGAGGGCCTGGTCTGATCTTCCTGGCAGTGGCAAGGCTCCATGGCGCCCCTCCCCCCACCCCCATAACCACCCGCCCTGTCCGGGGAAAGGCGGTGCCACACTGGTGGGGAGGGGGAAAGAGTTAAGTTTGTCAGTGAGGGGTTAATGGGGGTGGAATGGGGCCAAATATATGTAATGGGTATAGGGGACGGTGGGAAGGGTTGTACCTTAAACTTTGTGCCGTTTGGGGGGGGAAGGTCAGATGTAAAAGGTGATTGTTTTGTGGGGAGGAGGGCAAATGGTTATTGTAATTGTTATTGAGGGGGTGGGAAAGGTGCATAAGAAATATATTTATTTCAGTTTGTGAGGTAGGACTTTAAAAATTTAAATTGGGCAGCAGGGCTAGCTGCCCTTAAAAATGGCACCAGCGCCAGCGCCTGCGCACAGGCAACTGGCGCAATTACCGGGGACGGACAGCCCACCCCCTCCACAAGATTGGGGGGAGCGGGGGAGGGTCGGGCCGGCCCGGCTATTTAAATGAGCCGCCGTGCTTGAGATTGTGGCGGACCTTTGGCATGCGGCCTGCACGCGCAATCTGCCATTTTCTGAGTCGAGCCCATGGTTCCCAAAGTTTTCCACTGCAAGGGATTTTCTTGCCTCATGCCTGGATCTGTTGTAGACTAATATAGATAGAAATATATAATATAGATAGAAATCGATTGCCTGGATGGTAGAGGATGAACTAGATAGATCTTGCCCTTTTTTATTTGGTTCATGACACCGACAGCATATAAAATACCTTTTCGCATTTGGTCACCCAAGGTACCAAGTTAAACCCTTATCAATTCAGTTCCATGCAGCAGACTGTAATACAAAAAATGCTGCAAAGTTAACAGTAATACTGCACTATTGACATATCCTGTGAAGCTGAAACAATAAAAAAAGGAATTACTTTCTAGCCAGGAGCAGACGTAGATTTAATAGCCAATCAGTTATTTATTTGTAAAGTCACAAGATACATACAGATGAAAGCGACCATTCAGCCCTTCTTAATTCACCCATCCAGAAATACCCTACCATTTTCACATCTCAATCTTTCTTAAACGAAGTTATTATTCTGCGCTCATTTCCAGGACGGAAAAAAAAAATCTTTGCTTGTTGTTTTGATCGACACTTGGCCGAATTTTATTTCATCTTCAGGTGGATTATAGTTCCCAACAGTGTTCATCCTTTGTAATTGAAGATGGCCATGACATTAACTAGAACTTACTGAGTTAAGTTTGAGATGCAAAGTGCTCAAAGATGACTAATCAGTCCAATTTGAGCACAAAACGATCTGTTGCATGCTGGACACACATGTATTGTTGGTGTGGAACAGGTGCTTGTGGCTTTGAATTTGCATAGCTAACATTTCCTATTGGCCAGTGTGACTGTTCTGTTCATAGGAGGTGGCGCCTTTGCCAATGAGACTGCGCCACACAGAGCGATCCTGTGTAAGGTTCTCCCATGTCTCAGGGGCAATGTTGAAACTCTTCGGTGAGACCTTCAGGGAGTCCTTGAAGTACTCGTTCTGGCCTCCATGTGAACATTTCTCTTCGATTAGCTCACTGTAAAAGAGCTTTTTTGGCAAACGCTCAGCAAGCATTCTGGCAACATGTCCTGCCCATCTTATCTGAGCTCTCTTTCGCAGAATGTGGGTGCTAGGCATGCCAGTCAGGGAGAGAATTTCAGTATTAGGAACCTTGTCTTGCCAATCTGATCTTGAGTAGTCTCCGCAAACAGGTCATGTGAAAGTGGTGTAGCTTGTTTTATCTACCTGGAGTAAACTGGCTATGTCTCTCAAGCATACAAGAGGGTGGGAAGGGCAACCACTCTGTATACCTTCACTTTTGTTGACAGACTTATTCCTCTTCATTCCCAGACATTTTTGCGTAGCTTTCCAAAGGGAGTACTGGCCTTAGCTATTTCGCATTGACTTGGTTGTCAATGTGAGCTACTCTGTAGAGGGTGCTGCTGAGGTAGGTAAACCTGCTTCAAGCATTTAACCATTGATTGCAATAGTTGGCTTCACATATTGGTTTTGTGGGGCAGATTGGTACAAGACTTCAGTCTTTTTGGTGCTCATGGTGAGACTGAAGTTATCACATGCAGATGAGAAGCCAGCCATGCTGTGTTGCATTTCTTGTTCTGAACAGGCATTTAGGGCACAGTCATCAGTGTCATGCAGACCCCCACCTGCCAAGAATGAGGCATATTAATTTTACCATACTAACATTGATTTTAAACTATCATTGGAGTGAAGAAATGACTTCTTTGAAGATCACCAGACACTGGTCTGGAAGGATATTTGCATACTAAGAGATGCTGCTTGTGGAGACAAAGGACTATTCCCTGCTCCAATTACCCAAATGGATTTTGATCACCAGACATTGAAAATGTTAGGAAGCGCATTCCAGGGACTGCTAAGATAATACAATCCACAAACTTTGCAGGAGAGACTGTTCCAAATAAGGAGCTAGTCACATGACTAACCTACTGGGCAACCTGGGTTTTTTTGAATTGTGCCACACAGAAAGGGACAGAAGGCAGTCTTGCAACTGAAGCTGGAACAAGCAAACCTTTCTCCTGGCTGTGTCTCTCTCGCCTTCTCCCAAGCCACCAAACCAATGGAAGACACGTACACCTCAAGAGAGAAAAGACTCCGACATCGAAACATGTTGAAGCATGAACTGGACCCCACTGAATAGCAGAACTTATCGGCAACCAAAGACTCTACATCGAACTCAAAGGACAGTATATAAGTAACAGATATTGCCTCACACTTTTCCCTTTTATTCTTTCTACTTTTTCTGTCTCTATCTGCATGTGTGTTTATCACATATGCATGCTAGTGTGGTCGCGTCACATATTCGTAGTCATTAACCGGGTTAAAGTTTAAGATTAGTAAACTTCCACCTTTCTTGTTTAAATCTAAGAAAACCTGTCTGAATTGATTTCTTTGCCTTAAAATTGGAAAGCGGTGAACAAGGATTCACTGAAGGGGAGCTAAAACACGCTGTTTTTAAAAATTAAACCCTGTTATGGTTAAACCAGGCAAAGGCTGAGAGGGCACCCCTAGACCCCTTCTCACCTGGTTGTAACATCAGTGAAAAGAAAGTCACGAACCACAACTTCATGTGCTTTGGTTTTGGCTTGCAATCTCTTCAAATTGAAAACTTTGCTGTCTGTGCGATATCTAACGTGGATGCTGCTTTCGCTAACACCGAATGCTTCAGATAGCATGGCAGAACACATCATGCTGAGCAGAGTAGGAACCAACAAACAGGCCTGCTTGACTCCATTTGTGACTGGAAAGGTGTCAGGAGACTCTCCACCATCCAGAGCACGAGCAAGCATGTCGGTGTTTAATTGCCATAATGGTGAATTACTTGCTGTACCTGCATGCTAACTTTTTGTGTTTCATGTACGAGAACACCCATTTCCCTCTGTACTGCAGCATTCTGCAGTCTCTCTCTATTTAAATAATATTTTGCTTTTCTATTCTTCCTATCAATGTGGATAACCTCACATTTTTCCACATTGTACTCCATCTGCTAAATATTTGCCCACTCACTTATTTATATCCCTTTGCAGATGCTTTGTGTCCTCCTCACAACTTGCTTTCCCACATATCTTTGTTTCATCAGCAAATTTGGCTACAATATACTTGGTCCCTTCATCCAAGTCATTAATATAGATTGTAAATAATTGAGGCCACAGCAATGATCCCTGTGGCACCCCACTAGATACAGTTTGCCAACTTGAAAATGACCCATTTATCCCAACTCTTTGTTTTCTGTTAGTTAGCCAATCCTCCGTCCATGCTAATATTTTATCTCCAAAACCATGAGCTCTTACCTTGTGCAGTACATCTATTGGTTCCCCTTTATCCTCCCAGCTTGTTACATCCTCAAAGAACTCCAATAAATTAGTCAAACATGATTTCCCTTTCAAAAAACCATGTTGACTCTGCCTGATTGCGTTATGATTTTCTAAATGTCCTGCTACTACTTCCTTAATAATAGATTCAAACATTTTCCAATGACAGATGTTAAGCTAACTGGCCTGTAGTTTCCTGCTTTCTGCCTTCCTCCTTTCTTGAATAGGGGTGTTACATTTACAGTTTTCCAACCCATTGGGATCTTTCTAGAATCTAGGGAATTTCGAAAGATTACAACTAATTCATCCACTATCTCTGCAGCCATTTCTTTTAAGACCCTAGGATGCAGACCATTAGGTCCAGGAACCTGTTAGCCTTTAGTCCCATAAGTTTACCTAATACTTTTTCCCTAGCGATGGTGAGTGTTTTAAATTCCTCTCTCCCTCCCCCCCCCCCCCCGATTTTCTATTATTATTGGGATGCTTTTAGTATCTTCTACTGAGAAAACAGACACAAAATATTTGTTCAAAGTCTCTGCCATTTCCTTGTTTCCCATGATTAATTCCCCAATCTAATCCTTTAAGGGACCAACAATTACTTTCGCTGTTTTTTTCCTTTTTATATATTTGTAGAAGCTATTACACTCTTTTTAAAAATATTTTTTGCTAATTTATTCACATAATCTATTTTCTCCCCTTTTTAGTCATCCTTTGCTGGTTTCTAAATATTTCCCAAGCTTCTGGATCACTAATCTTCACAACATTGCATGCCTTTACTTTCAAGTTGATACCATTCTTAACTTCCTCAGTTATCCATGGATGGTTCATCCTTTTCATAGAGACTTTGTTTCTCAATGGAATATATCATTGTTGAACAGAATCTAGCTGCACATGGGTTGACTTATTTAACTTTACACTTAAAAAGCCCATAATAACCATTCTTTCAAATCAGTTGAATTACACAAAACAATAAGTGGCACATTGTAGAAACAAACTCGAGAAAGTATATATGGGGTTAAATGTGAATTCAAAAAACATATGGCTGCTTTCATAAAGCAAAATGAAGCCTGCACTGTGTGGCTTGGCATTTGATCAGAAGGCGACTCATGCTGAATATTTTAAAGGTTCTTTTCATGGCTTTGCTTCAGAAATTTGCCAGTCTCTGCATTCTTTAGCCATTTTTCATCTGTGTCAAGAGAGCTACTAATTGTACGGCTGTTTGCTTTACTGTAGAGCCATCCAATATAATATTAGTGGAATACTTTAATGGTGGCACTTTTTAATCCCATCTATCAATGTCCAATTTTTGTGTAACTGTACAGACTGTGTGTAAAAAGAAATCATTGACATTTGCACCTCACTCGACATCAGCTGAATGGGAAAATGAAAAGAACAAAAAGCCCACACAAGAAAGTGAAGTGACAGTGCAGCATTGAGAATCACACATTTATATTTCAGTTGTCAGGATATAGGAGGAAATATTTCATGTTGTTGCACAGGTTCAGGGCAGAGAGAAAGAGGTGGAGACCTATTAGATCAGGTGTTTGTTCCCATATTGATGCACTATGTCCCTATCAAGCATAATAGGTGCAAGCTCAGTGCGGTTATTTGAATGAGAGGAGGTGACTCATTTGACAGTCAGTGTACTTAAAGTTGCCAGCACAGGGGAACTTGTGTGTTCTAGGTAATGGAGAGGCTTTGGGCCATTAGGAGGTGAGCCACTTGCAACAGAATACCCAACCTTTAACCTGCTGTAATAGCAGGCCACAATTATGTGCTGGTCCAGTTGAGTTACTGGTCAACGGTGATGCCCCCAGGATATTGATGCTGGGGGACTTGGCAATGGTAATACTGTTGAGTGTCAGAGGGAAGTGTTCAGACTTTCATTGGTGATGGTAATTAGTGGTCACAAATTTTACTTTCCACTTATTCTGGATGTTGTCCAGGTCTTGCTGCATGTAGCCATGGATTCCTTTATTTTCCGAGGACTTGTGAATGGAGCTCAACATGTGGCAACAACAGCAAATATTTCCATTTCTGACCTAATGATGGAGGAAAGGTCATTGGTGTAGTGGCTGAAGATAGTTGAGTCTGTGAAGCTGCCTTGAGGAACGGCTGCGCCGATGCATTTGGGCTGAGTTGATGTGATGTACTTTATGTCATGATGTCCTGTTATGAATTACATGGTTGACTTTTCTTTCTACTTTGTTTTGCACATTTTCACTCCAGGGTCCAAAGGATGGAGCTGATGATGGGAGGATATTCCATAGGCTGTGAAACTTTGACAGTTAGGAATTATTGATTCCACCTTCACTGTGTACAGAAAAATTGCTGAACAAACATGTCAAAGAAAGGACGTGGAAAGGGTGAAAAGCCCGAGGCATTAATAGACTCATTGCAAGCTGCCAATGAGGAACTCCGGGCAAAACTGACTGATATTCAAATAGAACTTCAGCAGGAAAAAGGCAAGGTAGGTACAATGAACAATACTGAATAATATGAGAGGGCACATTATATTGCACACAACAGCATGCATAGACCAACTGCATAGTTGAAGAGGTTGAGAGGTTGAGATGATGCTGTGAGCTTTGAGAGCAGTTTATTAATATCACCTTAATTCTGCCAGACAAGTTATATTACTCTTTATAATATGTAGAGATTTAAGGAATCCTTGGTATTTTTATTGAGGTTAAGTTATAAATATTTGTAATTTCGAAAGTATAATTGTTCAAATCCAACTCACCCTTAGTGACCTCATTCATATCATGAGGGAGAACAAAAAAAAACTCTCCTGCTTGAAGCTGGAGGATGAGCACTATGCATGGTAGCTTGACAATTCCTTCTAGTAATGAGCTACCACGTTGGCCTAGGCAGGTTCAGTCCCCTCTCTCCATCTCAGGGCCATTTCCTAGATACCTGTTACCCAACAGTCAGCTCAAAGTAACAATAATGGAGATCCAGCTGCAGGTGGTCCTAGTTTTGAAGTGGACTAGGGGACAGGAAGCAGTAGGACTCTATCACAGACATTCTAATAGTACTGGTTGGAATGATGTAATGGGCACACAATTATGCCATCTACTTACAGGTGTGTGTGTGGAAATCAACTCTAAAGTGATTTCAGACACAGAACCAAGGGCAGATACATGTAAAAATATTCAAGCAAACTCAATCACTGAAACCTAAAGTGACGACCTTGCAATTTCCGATACCATTGTTACCTAGAACATAAAATGAAAGAACTGTTTTATAAATGCAAAGTGACCTTTCAATTCACTCACTTTCAGCTGGAATTGGATGGCTATCTACAACTTCAATATCCATTTCATATCAGTGTCCATTTGCTGTCTTGTTATTGCCAAGTAACAGCTAAATATGAATAAAAGTTGCATCTTGCCCAATGGTTTAGAGTAGTTCACTGGTGCAGCTTGCAGAGATCCAGGAGATAGAGGTGTGGGGATAATGTGGCATCTTCAGCAATGTTAATATCGAATTTGTAAGAAATAAAGCAAAGGTGCAGAATCTTCAGCCCTTTTACGTTGTTGTGGGATTTCATGGGGGAGGGGAGGTGTGTGCCTGCAACTACAACAGGTACAGATAAATCTTTGTGATGTAAACGAGTTGGGAGGAATGTTCCCTGCCAATCTACCTAGTTCTCCTTCAGGTTCTCTGGATGAGCTCCCAGACACAGGAAGACCAGGAGAAGCTGGTTGTATACCTTTACACCTGTCTCTCTTGGAGCGATCATTGTGAAGGGCAGGCAATAACGTACAGATGATCCAAAAAATGTATGGCTTAATTTTATTTTTGCAGATGCTCATTGGATCCTCAGGGCTGAAGGGTTTCTAACTGGTGTTTTTGGGCAACAGTTGGACAATCCTGCAGTCAGCGACCACCACAGTTTCTGCAAGTCTCTTGGGGCTCTCTGCATCGGACCCTGGGAGCAAATGTTGTCAGGAAACGGGCCTACGCTGGGGGCATATCAAGACAATGCAAATAATCTACATTTACAAATCAAATCAGGCATAGTGCACCATGGGTACATCGCATCTAATTTAGAGAGTGCAGATTATCAGGGCTGTGAGCTTTTAGGTGATTTTCTTTTGTTTCGTAAACCCTTGCTATACTAGGCATTTTATATCATTGTTCTGCTGATACGTTATTCAATTTAGTCATTTGGTCTGTTCTAAATTATCTCTTATTCTGCAAAAAATGGAGATTTCAGATGGGAAATATTTTTTAAAACTTGTAATGGCTTATAAGATTGAGTTAAAACTTCAGTCAGCAGAATTTTTATTGCATGATCTGTCACCAGGGGATGTGTGTGAGTAGACTAAAGCTGTTCAACTGGGTAATAATGAGAATTCCAGAATGCTGGGAGTTGTAATAAAATCACCCTATTGTCTTCAAAATTTACTAGACCTAAGGGACTGAAATGGCCTCCATTTGTCTAAATGAAATTTGACTTGAGAAGCAGCGAAGTAAGTTTAATGATTCAAATACAATTTTTTTTTGTATTACATTGTGAAAGGTTTGCGAACAATTGAAAATGAATTGTCAAACTTTGTTGGGAGTTTAGATCATATTGCATCAATGCACCATTAGTGTAAGATTTTGTTTGCAGGTACCAATGACATAAAGGGATATGGGGATAGTGTGGGAAAAAGGCATTGAAGTGGATGATCAGCCATGATCATTTTGAATGGCGGAGCAGACTCGATGGGCTGAATGACCTACTCCTTCTCCTATGCTCCTGTGTTCCTATGTATTCCTATGGTACAGGGACTTAAACTAAAGAGAGGTTATTTGTGTTATATCAAAACACGGGGCCTGAAGTTTTAATTCAGACCTGCTGGAAACCCACCAGAACTGCTGTGCAAAGGCCAGGTTTCACGAAAATGTGCGAGGTCGAATGATGATTTTTTTAATCCACCTGGATATTTAACAGACTGTGGAAACCTGAATATTAAACTGGTGGCAACGAATCACCCAAACCTTGCAAGCTTCAATCTCTGACTGCTGACTTTGAGCACCGAGGCATATTCCCTGCTGCAGACTGTAGTGTTCAGTGGTTTAATTGATCCATGTTTGGATTGTGTTAGTTTTTTTTACTGATCGATGCTCACTGTGCTTAATGGCTTAAGCCGGACAGGGAGTTACTGAGAGTAGAGAACTTCCTGGAAAGAACAGACTGAGACCCGCCACCCCCCTCCCCACCCAATGGAAATCTGCTGCATTGCTGTATCCTGGGGAACCACCAAATCAGCATCTACATCTTCAAACCGGAAGCCGCTGGACCACCAAAGGAAGTTACGCGACCACAGAATTCAGCCTGAAGCCAGCCAAGTCCATTGATTGTATACCCCTTTTATTTCTCTGGACTCTAATTCAACCAGTCTATCCTTCCCCACTCTGTAACCTATTTGTATGTGTGTGTCTCTGTGTGCGTGTGTGTGTGTACGTGTGTGTGAAAGTTGGAGCATATTTTATTATTTTTACTTAGATCGGTTTAAGTACAATAAAGTTAATCTCTTTCTTTGTTAAACTCGAGAAAACATGTCCGATTGGTTCTTTTTATAATCATGGGATGTAAACAGTAAAATGTTCACTGAATTGGCAAGTATATCCACTTCAAAAAGAAATAAACCTGTTGAGGTCAAACAAGGAGAGGGAAAAGAGGGGAGCCCTTCAACCCCTCCTCTCCTGATCGTAACATAGGAAATAGGGTAGACACCAGTTCCACCAAGATGCCACCCCATATTTTCAAGTTAACTATTTTCTGGTGTGTGAGGATGGGGTGGGGGTTGGGAGATGATGACAAATCTTCTGCTTGTTCTTTTCATTAGATCAGTGAGGTTTTAAGGTTTGGTTAGGAATTTTCAAAATTATGATGGGCAGAATGGCCTCCTTCTGTGCTATTATGACTTTATGAGAGGCTTTGATTAAGTCAATTAGGAAACACTATTTCCGCTAGTTGGTGAGTCAGTAGTTACAGGGCTTAAATTTAAAATAATCACCAAAAGAACAATATATAAAATATAAAACAGTTATAAACATATGCAATATGTAAAAAAGAACAATATAAGATGTGTACGGAAAAGCTACTTGGTGCTAACAAGGAACAGAGCGGGGTGAATGCGACTAATTGGATAGCTATTTCTAAGAGCCAGCACAGGCATGTTGAAAAATTCTGGGATTCTATTCTATGTTGAAAGATGAAGCAAAATTTTCAACTTGGACAGAGACATAAAATAGGCAGCAGCATATCAGCGGCACATAACACAACTCATGCAAACTTTCTGTTCCATTGACTTCCAATGGGCTGGGCTGTATAACAGGCAGCTGAGCCGCTAGAGCCTGCTTTACATGCCCCACTGAAAGTTTTTTTCATTGAATCTAGAAAATGGCTGCTTAGACAAAAAAGAGCTGCTGCTGCTTGTAGGAGCATTATTGAATGTGAGCCAGTAGCTGCAAGAGGGGGACAATTTTTAACTTGAACAGTGCAGATGGAGCTGGTAACGAATATCACAAATCTTCAAGAGAAATTTCAATATCAAGAAGATAGATTTTAATTGTGCCAAATCTCAGAGATGCAAAGTAAATCTGATTTGTTCAGCACACATACTAGGTCTGCTTTTTATGTGCATCACACAACTCTGTTGTCATCATTCTACTCCAGTTAGACTGAAGGTTTGGTAGGGTGGTGCACCTGGAAATAACATGTACTGGAGTAAAACTGACTAGGATAGTGAATCTTCATAATAGTCTGCAGCTATTGTGTCAGAATACTGACACAGTGATGGATAGGGGTAAAGCATGTTCACTTTCTTTTGACCTCACCTGTGATTTTTTATTTCCAAAATATACTTTATTCATAAAATTCTGTAAAAAATACATTACCAGTTTCAAACAGCACCAAGTCAAAAATTACAAAAAGTGCATAGGTGATCAGTTTCCTTCAATACAGTCATGAGTTGCCTCACAACCCTTGCATTTCATTTGTCATGCCATTAACATTTTTACATTTTACAGCAAATTAAATTTTTTTTTTCCCGATACAGTTCGAGGGGTTTCCCATGGATCCAGCCCCTCAGTTCAGCTTGGTGGGGGGACCTTACACTGTGGTCTTTCCCCATTGAGCCTTTGCTGCGGCTGCCCCAAGCTTTCGTGCGTCCCTCAGCACGTAGTCCTGGACCTTGGAATGTGCCAGTCTGCAACATTCGGTCGTGGACAACTCTTTGCGCTGGAAGACCAGCAAGTCTCGGGCAGACCAAAGGGCGTCTTTCACCAAATTGATAGTCCTCCAGCAGCAGTTGATGTTTGTCTCGGTGTGCGTCCCTGGGAACAGCCTGTAGAGCACAGACTCCTGTGTTACAGAGCTGCTTGGGATGAACCTCGACAAAAACCACTGCATCTCTTTCCACACCTGCTTTGCAAAGACACATTCCAGGAGGAGGTGGGCAACCGTCTCTTCCCCACCACAGCCACTGCGGGGGCATTGCGCGGAGGGGGCCAGACTTCGGGCGTGCATGAAGGATCTGACGGGGAGGGCCCTTCTCACCACCAGCCAAGCTACATCTTGGTGCTTGTTTGAAAGTTCTGGTGATGAGGCATTCCGCCAAATGACTTTGGCGGTCTGCTCGGGGAACCATCCGACAGGATCCACCGTCTCCTTTTCCCGTAGGGCCTTGAGGACATTCCGTGCAGACCACTGCCTGATAGATCGGTGGTCAAAGGTGTTTTCCCGCAGAAACTGCTCCACTAAGGATAGGTGGTACGGCATGGTCCAACTGCATGGAGTGTTCTGCGGCAATGTGACCAGGCCCATCCTTCGCAACACCGGGGACCGATAGAACCTCAGCACGTAGTGACACTTGGAGTTTGCGTAATGGAGGTCTACACACAGCTTGATGCAGCCGCACAGGAAGGTGGTCATCAGGATGAGGGCCACGTTGGGTACATTTTTCCCGCATTTATCCAGAGGTTTGAACAACAGAGATAGAAAAGGATATCAGCCAGAAGTTTGCAGATGACACAAAACTCAGAAATTTAGTAAACAACGGGGAGGCTAATAATAGATTTCAAGAGAACATGGACAGATGAAATGAGAAAACACATGACAGATGTAAATTAATGCCAAGAAGTGTAGAGCGATACATTTTGGTAAGAAGTATGAGGAAAGGCAATATAAACTAAATGGTGCAATTTTAAAGGAGTATAGGAATAGAGACTTGGGGGTGTAAGTACACAATTCTCCGAAGGTGGCAGGAAAAATTGAGAAGGCCATGTTAGAAAAGAGCATGTGGAATCATTGGCTTTATTAATAGAGGCATAGGCCTCAATTTTCAGGTCCTGCTGGGGATGGGAATGAAGATGGAGGGAAAAGTACCGGCTGACAATTTGGTTTCCTGATGCACCAGCGAATTTCACCAGGGTGGGGAGAGGACGGACTTGATCCATTAAAAAAGCCAATTAACATTGTTGAAGAGCTGATTGAGAGCTCATTAAGGAGCACGTTCTGATTTTGATGGGGTGCATGGGTTGCACGCACAGTCTGGGGCAGACCAGCTGAATGGAAGCAGATACACAGAGGAGAACCAGTCTTGGCCACCCCAGGGAATTAGTTGGGCCTCACGCAACAATTAACATTGCAGGGGGGACTCCGCCATTGGCACACAGGTGCCATCAAGTCAGAAATACTCAGCAGATCTGGCAGCATCTGTGGAGAGAGAAGCAGAGTTAACGTTTCAGGTCAGTGACCCTTCTTCAGACCAGTTCTGGTGAAGGGTCACTGACCTGAAACGTTAACTCTTCTCTCTCCACAGATGCTGCCAGACCTGTTGTGTATTTCCAGCATTTCTTGTTTTTATTTCAGATTTCCAGCATCTGCAGTATTTTGCTTTTATTTTATGCCATCAAGTCAGCGCAGGTTGTAGGGAGAGTGATCAGTAAGTCCTCGGGCATTGCAGGGGTCATCACCCTCCTGGAATCGCGGGGGCATAAAAGGAGGGGGGCAAGGCTGTCAAAAACAATTGAGGGGCCAGCTGAACACAAGGAATACAGTAGCTGGCAATGAGGGCATGACTCTCAGAGTTTGGTGATGAGGAGCAACAGCCTTGCATCAGGAAGGTAGAGGAGAGGGACGAGGGGCAGGAAGGACATGGAGGCCATACCCTCAACACAGGATCTACCGGCGAAGAAACAGCTACCTTGAGATGACCGAGAATGAATTAAAAAAACCATTTTTATGCAGCGAGTTGTTGTGATCTGGAGTGCATTGCCTGAAAGCGCGGTGGAAGCAGTTTCGATAGTAACATCCAAAAGTGAATTGGGTAAATACTTGAAGGAAAAAAATTACAGCACTAAGGTGTAAGTGTGGGGGAATGGGTTCAATTGGGTAGCTCTACCAAATAGCCACACTAGCAAGATGGGCAGAATGGCCTCCTTTTGTGTTGTATCATTCTATGATTCAATAATTTTAACTGTTGTGATCTTTTTGTTTATGGCACAAGGGGTGCCAAACAGTTTGCTTGTTTCATTTCTTAACTTCCTTCCATAATTAGTATGGTGCAGGCAGGTTCAATCAAGGCATTCCAAAAGGGAATTAGACTGTTTACTGAAAAGGAAGAATGTGCAGGATTACGGGGAGAAGGCAGGGAATGGCACTAGATGAATTGCTCATTCGGAGCAGTGCAGACATGGTGGGCCAAATGGCCTCCTTCTGTGCTATAATAATTCTGTGATTCCATGATTCTGATTATCAAGCAGAATCTCCCTCTAACACATCTCTTGGTTGGTGATTGCAGAAAGGTAGTCTGAGAGTTTTTCCTGAAGAATACACATAATGCAACAGCAGCAAAGGGAGAAAATAGTCATGAAAGTGATTATTTCAATTTTTTGTTCCTTTGATCTTTGCATTTTCCTGGCTACATGAATGCACAGAAAACCTTCTCCTTGGCTTCTGCCAACACTGGTTAAAATTGCCTGTTACATGGTACATTAGAATTGACCAGGACATTGCACTCTCCCACTTTATATTGGATCTCTCACATAGGACATTGTATCCAGGTTCACAGTGAGGAGAACTGGAAAAGGATTGTGCAGAAAGCTGATAGAAAGCTACATTATACCAGGTCATAATAATTTCAATTGGTTTAATTGCTTAAAAAGGCATATTTAAGACACGTTGTGGGATCTGAATAAAGAGAGCTTTTCTCTGAACCTTGTTTGTCTTGTATCTTATCTGGGAGTACCTGATGCTTGTGGTTACAGAAATAGAGGTGTTCTTTTCCTCAGGGTTGATGTTTTTTATTTTACTGAGCACTTCGATCTATACTTTCACCTTGAAAGAATGCAGTGATTGTAGAAAGATACTGGAAAAAAGGAACCAATGGAGACATATCTAGACAACACCAAGGCTGGTTTCTTGTAGTTAAAATACAAAGCAGGATGGTTACTGAATCTACAGCAGTCCAAATTGTGTAAATAAATGTCACCTGGTACAATGTTGATCACTTTGGGCTCCCTTTTGCATTCTGTGTTCTCTGCAGCAAATCATGTATGTTCTGCCTGGGCCACTCAGCTCCAGATCTCATTATAGCCTTGGTCCACACATGAACAGAACAGCTGAATTCCCAGAAAAGAGGTGAGAGTGACTGCTCTTGGCATCAAGGCAGCATTTGACCAAGTGTGGCATCAAGGAACCCTAGCAAAACTGAAGTCAATGGATTCAGGAGGAAATTTTTCCACTGGCTGGTGTCACCGAGTCACTTATGGCATAGAAGAAAGCCATTCGGCCCATCGAGTCCAGGCCAGCTCTCTGCGGAGCAATCCAGTCAGTCCCACTCCCCCGCTCGATCCCTGTAGCCCTGCAAGTTTATTGCCCATCCAATTTCCATAGCTATCACAAATGAAGATAGTTGGGGTTATTGGAGGCCAATCATCTCAGCTCCAGAATATTGCTGTAGGGTAGTGTCCTAGGCCCAACCATCTTCAGCTGCTTCATCAGTGACCTTCTCAATCATAAGGTCACATGTGTGAATGTTCGCTGATGATTGTACAGCATTCAGTGCCATTCACCATTCACAATTCCTCAGATAATAAAATGGCCCATGCTGCATGCAGGAAGACCTGGACAACATTCAGGCCTGGGCTGATAAGTGGCAAGTAACATTCGTGCCAGGCAATGACCTTCTCCAACAAGAGAGCATTTAATCACCTCTCCTTGACATTCAATGGAATTGCCATCACTGAATACCCCACTATCCATGTCCTGGGGGTCACCATTGACTAGAAACTTAATTGGACCAGCCACATGAATACTCTGGCTACAAGAGCAGGTCAGAGGCTTGGAATTCTGCAGCGAGTGATTCATTGCTTGTCTCCCCAAAGCCTGTTCACCATCTACAAGGCACAAGTTAGCAATGTGATGGAATACTCTCCACATGCCTGGGTGAGTGCAGCTTCAACAACACTCAAGAGCTCAACACCTGTCCAGGACAAAGCAGCCCGCTTGATCGGCACCCACTCCACCACTGGTGCACTGTGGCTGCAGTCTGTACCATCTAAAAGATGCACTGCAGCAATTCACCAAGGCTTCTTCAACAGCGCCTCCCAACCCACGACCTCTGCCACCTGGAAGAAAAAGGGCAGGAGGCGCATGCAAATTCCTCTCCAAGTCACACACCTTCCTGCCGTTTCTTGATATTATGTGGAGTGAATTGAATTGGCTGAAGACTGGCATCTGTTGTGCTGGGGACCTCAGGAGGAGGCCAAGATGGATCATCCACTCGGCACTTCTGGCTGAAGGTAATTACAAATGCTTCAGCCTCGTCTTTTGCACTGATGTGCTGGGCTCCCCCATCATTGAGGATGGGGATTTTTATGGAGCGTCCTCCTCCTGTTAGTTGTTTAATTGTCCACCACCATTGACGACTGGATGTGGCAGGACTGCAGATGGATATTGAAGTTTCCCACCCAGAGTACATTCTATTCCCTTGCTACCCTCAGTGCTTCTTCCAAAAGAACACAAGAACCAGGAGAAGGAGTAGATCACATGGTCCATCAAGTCTGCTCCACCATTCAAAGCGATCATGGCTGATCTTAGGATTCAACTCCACTTTCCTGCCCGCTCGTCAAAAATCTGAGACCAAAAATCTGTCTATCCCAGCCTTAGCTGTATCAACGTTGGAGCATCTACAACCCTCTGCGGTAGAGAATTCCAAAGAATCATAACCTTTGAGTGAAGTAATTTCTCCTCATCGCAGTCCTAAATGATCGGCCCCTTATCCTGAGACTGCATTTCCGTGTTTTAGATTCCCCGACCAGCGGAAATAATCTCTGTGTCTACCCTATCCAACCTCTTTAGAATCTTATCTGATGCAATGAGATCATCCCTCATTCTTTTAAACCTCAGGGAATACAGCATCCGCAGTATTTTGCTTTTATTTTATTAACTTTCTGTGTTCCTTATTCAAGCACACCCAAATCTGTTTGAACATCGACACTTACAAGTTTCGCATCTTTTGAAAAATATTCTGCTTTTCTATTCTAACGACCAAAGTGAATAACTTCACACTTCCCTACATTATACTCCATCTGCCATCATGTTTCCCACTCACTTAACCTATCTATATCTTTTTGCAGCCTCTCTGTGTCCTTCCCAGCTTACCTTTCCAACTACCTTTGTATCATCAGCAGACTTAGATACATTACTCGCTGTCTCTTCATCTAACTCATTAATATAGATTCTAAATAGCTGAGGCCCCGGCACTGATCCTTGCGGCACTCCACTATTCACTGCCTGCCAACTTGAAAATGCCCCATTTATGCCCACTCATTGTGTCCTGTCCGTTAACCATCTATCCGTGCGAATATATTGCCCCAACCCCATGAGCCCTTATCCTGCCTATTAACCTTTTTTGTGGCACCTTATCGAATATCTTTTGGAAATTCAGGTATGCTACATCAACTGGTTCCCTTTTATCTACCCTACTAGTTACATCCTTAAAAAACTCTAATAAGTTTGTCAAACAGGATTTCCCTTTAGTAAAACTATGTTGACTTGTGCTAATCACACTGTGCTTTTCTAAGTGCATTGTTAAGACTTAATAATAGATTCCAGCATTTTCCCAATGACTGATGTTAGCTTCTTGGCCTTAGTTCCCTGTTTTCTCTCTTCCTCCTTTCTTGAAAAACAGTGTAACATTTGCCAGCTTCCAATCTGCTGGGACTGTTCCCAAATCTAAGGAATTTTGGAAAATCATAGCTAGTGCATCCACTATCTCTGCAGCTATCTCTTTTGTATGCCATCAGGTCCTGGAGATTTGTCAGATTTTACTCCCTTAAGTTTCTCCAATACTTTTTCTCTGCTGATATGAATTTCCTTAACTTCCTCGCTCTTTTTAGCCCCTAATTTACTGCCGATTTCTGATATGGAACTTGTGTCTTGTACTGTGAAGACAGACACAAATACTTGTTCAGTGCCTCTGCCATTTCCTCATTCCCTATGATAATTTCTCCGTCTCTGCTTCTAAGGGACCACCGTTTACTTTAGCTACTCTCTTCCTTTTGGTATACCTATAAAAGCTCTTACAATCTGTTTTTATATTACTGGCTAGTGGTGTTCAACATGGAGGAGTACTGATTCATCAGCTGAGGGTGGGGGGGCAGTTGGTGGTAATCAGCAGGAGATTTCTGTGCCCATGTTTGACCTGATGCCGTGAGACTTCATGGGTTCCGGAGTCAATGTTGAGGAATTCCAGGGCAGCTCCTTCCCAACAGTATACCACTGTGCTGCCACCTTGGTGGGACAGGACATACCCAGGGATGGTGATGGTGGTGTCTGGGACATTGCCTGTAAGGTATGATTCTGTGAGTTTGACTATGTCAGGCTGTTGCTTGACTAGTCTGTGGGACAGATGTCTCAATTTTGACACAAATCCCCAGACCTTGAAGGTCGATCCCAGTGGAGCCATCATCCACCCTCCCTCCAGCTTCGCTATCGGGGGAAGTCGAGGCTTCTTGATCTACGCTGGGCAGCCCAGAGTTTGCCGCACCTGTGGCAAGTCTGGTCACATGGCGGCCAACTGCAGCACGGTTGTTTGCAAGAACTGCAAGGAGGAAGGCCATCAGACCAAGGACTGTAAGCAGACTAAGTGTTGCAACTTGTGCGGTGCGGCAGGCCATCTCTACAAAACCTGCCCCAAACGCTGCCTCAGTTATGCTCAGGCGGCAAGGTCCAAGGAAAGGCCGGGAGAAAGTTCGACGAAGGCGTCCGGTGTTCGAAAGACCAGCAACCTTCTCCGCAGTGAGGAACTTCAACCTGAGAAGGAGAAGGAAGGGGAGGCAGCTGAAACCAGCAACCCAGCACCTACCCTGCATCCGGAAACCCCTCCTCCACAGACAGAATCAATGGAGGAGGAGGCAGCAGATGGACAAACAGGTCAGTGGCAAGTGGTCCAGAGGAAAACCACAAAGAAAAAACATCCAAAAGCGGAACAGGCCACCACCCAAACCAGTGGCAAGAGGAGGCTACCTTCTGAAACAGACTGCAACAACTCCTCTTCACTGGACGGGGGAATGCTGGAACGACAGCCCCTTCAAAAGAGGCGGCAGAACTCCAAGGAGATGGAAGATAAAGCATCCCAGCCCCCGGGCACTGGAAGCTGTGATGGGCCCGGTGTGCCCCAACCCCAAAGCGCCACACGTAACGACGTGGCCAACGCGTCTCAGCTCCGGGAAGCCGGGAGCAGTGATGTTTTCGAGGAGGAACAGATGGAAGCAGCAGAGGATAACCCAATCTTTGCTGCCTACAAGACCCCCCCGATGTCACCCCAGCGGAAAAACCCCTGCATGAAAAACCAGGAGGCGTTTCTGAGCCCAACTATTGTGAAACAGCTTGCTCACACGATGGGTATGCAGGAACATCCCGAAGGACTGGGACTAGCAAGGACAAATGGTATGGGAAGCAACAACTAACTTTAAAAAAATGGGTGGAAAGATTGCTTCCATTAATGTGCGTAGCATTAAATCTACTACGCGATGTGTTTCAACCTTGGATTACCTCGCCAAGGTCAAAGCTGACCTACTGTTTCTGCAGGAGTGTGGAATACCACACCTCAGCACCTACAGGCAGTGGTCGCGATGGTGGTCCCACGGGCCATCGGTCTGGTCGGGGGGAAATGACTGCCGTTCCTCCGGCCTGGGTATTCTGCTGCGGGGAGGTAACTTCACCATCTCCGAAGTTAAGGAGGTGGTGGGCGGTCGCCTCCTCGTAGCAGACGTAATGTACAACAATGCTCTGCTCCGGTTGATCAACATATACGCCCCGGTACAACGCAGTGAGCGGCTGACCGTCTTCCAGCAGCTCCCACTGCTGCTGGCGACGTCCAGGCCGGTCATCCTAGGCGGTGACTTCAACTGCATCATCGATGCGGCTGGACGATCTGGCAGTGATGACAGCAAACTGGACGCTACGTCCAAATTCCTAATAGAAACAGTTAAAGATGCCAAACTGCACGACGTCTTCAGCAAACCTGTGGACGGAGCGCAGCGCAGATACACATGGTCAAGATCGGACGGGTCTGCCCGTTCCAGGATTGACTTCCTGTTTGTGTCCCGTGCTGTCACGGTCGGATCCACCGACGTCAAGCCGGTATTCTTCTCCGACCACTGCCTCTTACTGGCCGACTGACACTTACAGGACGACCAGCGGGTTGGCAGAGGGACGTGGAAGCTCAATGCTACACTGCTGACCCCAGAGAACGTTGAGGAACTCAAAAGGGATTACAAAGGTTGGAGGACCGTGAAACCCCTCTTTGAGTCTCCAGTTCACTGGTGGGAAGCGATTAAGGAGAACATCAAGAGGTTCTTCATCCACAAAGGTGTTCAGAGGGCGAGAGAGAGACAGAGGGAAATGTCCCGACTCCAGAAAAGTATGCAAAATCTGCTCCGGTTGCAGTGAATGGGGGTCGAGGTCAAGGAGGACCTCCAAGAGGTGAAGAGCCAGCAGGCCACGCTCTTTGCCAAGGAGGCCTCCAAGATCATCTTCCGGTCCAGAGTCCGCTCCATCGAGCAGGATGAGACGTGCTCGCGTTACTTCTTCCAAAAGGTACACACAGAGAGCTCTGTTATCAGCAGCCTGAAGGAAGAAGATGGCTCGGTAACGTCTTCGCAGTCCGACATACTAAGGATCAGCAAATCCTTTTATGCTGGGCTGTATGACGCGAAGCCCACAGACAGCAGAGCCTCACAGTCCTTCCTGTCATCTATCACAGAGGCCTTAGATGACAGCAGGAGGGGGAGACTGGACCAGCCGCTAACTCTGGACGAGCTGACAAAGGCCGTTGAGTCCTTCGAGACGAGTAAAACTCCCGGAAGCGACGGCTTACCGGTCGAGTTGTACTCGGCCCTGTGGGACTGGGTCAGCCCGGTCCTGCTGGAAGTATACGAGAGTATGCTCCTGGCCGGCAGCATGTCAGAATCCATGAGGAAAGGCATCATCACCCTCATTTACAAGCGGAAGGGGGAGAGGGCAGAAATCAGAAATTGGCGGCCCATCTCACTGCTTAATGTTGACTACAAGATTCTGTCCAAAGTCATAGTCAGTCGAGTCAAGTCTGCTCTGGAGTTGGTGATCCACCCGGATCAGACCTGTACTGTACCCGGCAGGAAGATCTCTGATAGTCTCGCGCTACTCAGGGATACGATTGCCTACGTACGGGACAGGAGGGTGGACACCTGCCTCATCAGCCTGGACCAGGAGAAGGCTTTTGACAGGATATCGCACACCTACATGATGGATGTGCTTTCCAAAATGGGGTTTGGGGAGGGAATCTGCAATTGGATCCAACTGCTCTACACTGTGTGCATTGAATGTCCCTCATTATAAGGCTGTGTTGTGGAACAATGACAGATGGTAGCTGGATGGTAACAGTTCACAGTCTGTTACACCCAGTTAAGGTGACTGTGACCTCTGGCATAGTCTTGAAGTTCAGCATTAATGCAGTGACAGCAGCACTGCGATGAATTCAATGTATGACTCTTGTCAAGCTGTCTGAATAATTGGTTTGTGCCCTAGAAGACCCACTGTGATGTCTGCTGATAACATGTTTATATAGACATTTCCAAATAAAAATTAAAACGGTGTGAAATATTCACAGTGCTGAATGTGGCACAGATGGTCAAAGAAGGCTGAAGTGTGTTATCCAAAGGTCAATTACAGGACAGCAATTTAAACTTTGATATTTCAGTTTCCCTCCTATTTGTTTACTTTCGTATGAAATGAATTGACTTTGCATGTGATGGATCGCAAATATTTTTCTTCACTGTCCTAATGCACCTTCATTTACTATTTAAAATGTATTTTGAGTCAAAATTCCGATAAACAAAAGACATCGGTCTGGATTTTCCCTGTGGGCTTTTGAATGCTGCCATCAGGCTCAAACGAGGGTCAGAAGCCTGCACAGTGTGGGAAACAGTCACTCAATGTGACTTCCCTGGAGCAGCCAATTAATGGCCACAGGGTACTCTCGCCATCTAATTAAGGATGGTTGGGGGGCTCTCAAAATTGGAGGGCCAATCAGAGGCCTCCCAGCTTGAAAGCAGCAGTAGGATGCCATGGCAGATAAGAGAGGGAGAGGCCACTTCAAACTGGAGGTGCCCTCTCTCCGACTTGTTAAAATCTGAAATAAAAAAAATGGTCTTTGCAGCTGGGCCCCCATTATGGTGGGGGACCCTCTCTACAGGGCGGACTGCGGCTGCTGCTGCACTGAGGTAGGCAGGGAGGCCCTCTAAGCCTGCTCGGAGTGCTGGCTCCTTGCTCTGCCGCCATGAGGCCGCCTCCCAGCAGCTAAACGATCCCCTGCTGCCTCCGGGAATCCAGTCTGCCTCCTTCAATTGGCCTTAAGTGACCATTAACTGACTTAATTGGCTACCTGCCACGTGCAGGTGGGTAGCCCAGTGCTCCCACATCCCGCCTCTATGGGTGGAAGGGCATTCTTAGTGGATCTTTGACCAATTTTGTGGAAAAAAACAATCGACTCTCAGTTGAATCACCTACCATGGCAACACAGTCTCCTATTGGTAGGAAAATAAGACATCCAATCAGAATTGAGAAAACTTAATTCCACAGAATTCTCCATGTTGGCTTGACAATTAGTTGTAGAATGATTTGCAAATTGAAAAGGAAGTGTTATTTCTAGGTGCAAACGGAAAAATGCTTATTGATGTATTTATTGCAAAAATTACATTCAATAAATATATCAAGTCACTTGGATACCTGAAAACTGTCCAACGCACATCTATTACTAGACAGCGAGGAGAGCGGAGAATGCTTTTATTAAAAGAAGACCTAGTGGACCACATACAAAGTACCAAAGGAGAAACTGTGTATGGGGGAGAACAAAGGGTGGCCAAGATATTCAGCCTTGTGGATCAGAGACGCAACACCTTCCTGGACTTCAATCATTCTGGTGAGTATTGTATTATTTTATGAGTCCATATTCCACTCATACATTCTTTTTTAACTAAAACTACAGAAAGTGCATTACAGTAATATTTCTGCAAGCCATTCATGGCACATGTAAATTTATTTGATCCATAATAGCTTGTTTTTACACTGTCAGCTTTGAATGTTTGCTGATTCTTGTTTATATGTTTGTACATTTTATGTGAGGCTTCAACATAACTGAAGCAAGATGTTGTCCTTATATTTCCACAGGTTGTCCTTCCATGTCCTAGTCCTTAAGCTTGGAACAGTAGTAAGTGGTCATAAAAGTAATCACAGTCTTGGAAGAGGAGGAGGAAGGACAAATTCCAGACTGAGGAAGGCTTGGAACATAGAGTTGTAACAAAGGCCGTGGGGAGGAATGATAGATTTTAAAATCTATAGTTTGGCAACATTTAATGTGGAGATATCCTCCACAAGCCCAGTCCAACTAAGAGAAACAGATCATATTCCACTATAAACCAAATCACCAGGAAAGGCTGAACATAATCTGATCTGTCAGATGCTAAAGGCACTTGCAGGCACTGTGTGTTCTCAGTATCATAGGACCTGCTTCTCTGCATCATCATCTCAAACAATATGATGCACAGTTGTGAAAACACTGAGAGCCAAATGACAGTCATCCTATTTGATTCAGGACATCACCATTCAGGCCTCAGTGGACTCAGCTGCTGGCCATTTTAAGAGGCATGATTTCATGATTGTTAGAACTACATCAGGTGGCAATGTGGCTGATGTGCCACCTCAATCTGAGGCTGAACCTGTGGATTGTTACATATATCAAACAATTTTCCCAGAGCTTCTTGACCTCCAACATAAGGTCAGAAATGGGGATGTTCACTGATGATTGCACTGTGTTCAGTACCATTCACAACTCCTAATACTGAAGCAGTCTGTGCCCACATGCAGTAAGACTTGGACAACATTCAGGCTTGGGCTGATAAGTGGCAAGTATCATTCGTGCCACACAAGTGCCAAGCAATGACCATCTCCATCTCCAACTATCTCCCCTTGACATTCAATGGCATTACCATCACTGAAAGCCCACCATCAACATCCTGGGGGTTATCATTGGCTAGAAACTTAACTGGACCAGCCATAAAAATACGATGGCTGCAACAGCAGGTCAGAGGCTGGGAATTCTGTGGCGAGTAACTCATCTCCTGACTCCCCAAAACCTGTCCAGCATCTACAAGGCACAAGTTAGGAGTGTGATGGAATATTCTCCACTTGCCTGGGCAAGTGCAGCTCCAACACTCAAGAAGCTTGACACCATCCAGGACAAAGCAGCTCGCTTGATCGACACTCCATCCACCACCTTAAGCATTCACTCCCTCTACCACCAGCGCACAGTGGCAGCAGTGTGTACCATCTACAAGATGTACTGCAGGATCTCCTCAAATCTCCTTCCACAGCATCTTCCAAACCCGTGACCTCTACCACCTAGAAGAACAAGGACAGCAGATGCATTGGAAGACCAACACCTGCAAGTTCTCCTCCAAGCCACTCACCATTCTGACTTGGAACTATACTGCTATTTCTTCAGTGTCGCTGGGTCAAAATCCTGGAACTCCCTCCCTAACTGCAACTGTGGGTGTACCTACACCACATGGACTGCAGCAGTTCAAGAAGGCAACTCACCACCACCTTCTCAAGGACAATTAGAGATGGGCAGTAATATCAGGACTTGCCAGCACTGCTCACATTCCATGAATGAATTTTTTAAAAAAGTATTCATTAATTATCAAGATTTTGGTGCTTAATATTTAATTGTAAAGTGGTCATATAGTCAACCATATGGTTAAAAGTCATGTAGTGAATGTGATTGGTAATTTAAATATTTTTTGTGCTTAGCATAATGATTTTCTATATTGCTTGGAATGAAATGTTTTTATTGATCATGTTTTCCTTTTGTAATTTTCACTGCATATTTCATACAAAACTTGAATGGGAACACCACTCCTGTGAGGGTAGTTTCAGTAATGATCTGTACCATGTAGCCTCTTATCTCATGGATCTTGTTTTCATTTGCATATTAATGTAGCATTCAGTTTAGATTTTATTATTCCACTATTATATTTAATTATTTGTCACAACCACAAATTTTCACCTCTCCAAAGCTACTCTTTCCACAATGCAATAATAATGGCAATATTAATGTTATAAAATTTAGCCATCAGTAGTGTATATAAGATTTAGACCTGATTTTAACCCAGCCTGGCCTGGATGAACAGAGTGTAGAAGGGTGGTTAAAATCATGTTTGGGGACTTGCGCTGCATTTCTGATGCATTCACACCTTCAGCCGTTTTAATGGCTAGAATTCTGGCAACATAGAGGCTACCTGCCAAAGCTAGGCGGAGGCTTAATTAAAATTTGAAAGTCACATCCCGATGAATTCATCGGCACCACAGCGCAGTTTGAATTTCAAATAGTGGGCGGCCAGCATGGTCAGGAGAGGCAAAGTTAAATTAATTGTCATTTTTTTTTATTGGAAGGATTCATTGAGGGCCAGGAGGAGCAGGAGACCCTGCAAGGAATCCATAGGTTTCCTCTGCAACCATCTTACCTCTCCCTCCCCCAGCTGGCATTAGCTCTACAACCTATCCTCTTCCACCACCTGCCTTATGCTTGGGTTGCCAGCAGCATCCAGTTCCAGTCCAAATTCTGGCTAGCTTTGAGTGGGAGAAAGATCTCATGGGGGGGGATTTTATGTAGGCGACGGGGGCTTCGGCCAATCAGAGGCTGGCAGGTCTTTTGCTGAGCAACGCCACTGCAGAGGCGGTGACTCCTGCCGGTATTGTACCCACTGGTAGCCATGGACCACTGAAGGACCCAGGCCATAGGTGATTCTTAGCGGAAGGTTTTCACGGTATGGGGGTTGCAGGGGAGGGGATTGTTGGGGGTCGACAGCAAGGGCAGGGCGTTTGGCTCTCAACAGGCCCCACCTTCCTGATGCTGGGTCCCTCGATCAGGTATTAGGTGCCTTTTAACGAGGACCCCACCTGGAGTTGGCAAGCAACCCACACAGTTTTGCTTGCTGTTCTCCCTGTGTGGCGAAAGGTCCGTCTGCCGCTGGGCTAATACTGAGGAAGGCAGGATGAGGCCTTTAATTGGGCATTAATTTCCCACTTAAGGGCCTTAACTGGCGGTGGGGCGCGAAGGCTGGCCACATACCTACCCGCCATGGACATGATTGAGGTGGAGGCAGGAAGGTGCTGGGGACCCTCCCTGCCTCCATCCTGCCCGATTAAATGCTCTCTCTGCCTCCAAGCCTGCCGCAGACCATTTGTCTAATCAGTCGATGCCAGTGTTTATGCACAAATGGAGCCTCCTCCCATCCCTCCTCATCTAACTCTATCTGTATAACCCTCTATTCCTTTCTCCCCATATGCTTAACTAGCTTCCCCTTAAGTGCAGACATCCAACTGCCCTACCCCACCCAACTCCCCATCCCGCCACCTGCACCAAACCCGTCCAGCCATCAGATTTTGTAAATTTGCAGTGAAGATAAGTTTAAGGCTATGTTTTGGGGAGAGATTGTGTGGCTATTAAACCTGGTCTGAGTAGTTATAAATGTGGTCCATGGCTATTCTTAACATTTAAGCTTGGGCAATGTGTGTCACTGGGCAATTTGGCCATGACACCCTACATGCACTTCAGCAGAGGGAGTTGGATAACAGTCAGGGTCTCAAAATCCTGCTCAACTGTTTCCCTCGCTAGCCCTCGGATGCTGAGAGCTGTTCTCATCTCAGGTGAGGTCAGCTAACTCAAAACAACCAATCAGACCTGGGGCAGTTGTGGTCTTGTCTGGTCTCTGCTAAACCAAAACTGTTTTAACTCACTGAGTCAATGGGACGGTGAGGGTGAGGAAAAGAAGTCGTGAGATCATTTTAAACTATATTTGTAATTGTACTGTACACATACAGTCTACACAATTCAGAATTACTTAATTTGAATTAATTATTGATTCGCTTTTTCGGTATGAGATGCATCCTGTGTTTGTTCGTTTAAATTGCTTCATTTGAATCACTGGGTAATTCAAGTGTTTTCATGCAGAAATCAACTATGAATGAACAGGAATGAACTGTCTCTAATTTTATGTTGTCTCATGGCAATAGATCAGTTTTACTGGTTGTCATTAGAAACCCTTAAGTACCAGGTATATATTTTCTACCTACAGGATTGAAAGACCAAATTTCAGAATTCCACTTCAACCTTCTCATTCTTAGCAATCAATCCAACTGTTGAATAAGCAGTAAAGCTTTTTGTTTAAAAAAACATAATTAATTGCAGAAGAGTTGATAGCTTTGACCATATTGAAGTTCATACTGTGGCTTATCAGAGGTTAACCCTTTGAAAAGTCAACTTCTTTAACTTCAACCTTCACTCATTAGGACCTAGGCGGCCACTGCAAGGGTTAATTGATGGGTGTTCACCAAGTAAAATTTCTGAGATCAACACAATTCATATAAGGCTGTTTGGGGGTAATTTTAACCCCCCAAAATGGGTGGGTTTTGGTTGGTTGCAAGATAAAATGCAAAAATATTTCAAACCCAAACCCAACCTGCCTCAAACCCACCCACTTCCAATTTTAACGGAGGTCACACTCAGGAAACTGGTCACCCAGTAAAATATATCTTCAGTTTATAAGATATAACATTTGTTGTGCTCTTTTTACACCACAAATTCAGAAATTGGAAAGGCAGCAAAGAAACAGACCACTGCAAGAGTAATAAGACACTATTAAAAGCAAATATGGTGGTATGCATGATAGGTACAATTGAATTTGAGCCAGTAATCCATCTTTGGGATTCAAATGAATATTACTTGTTCTTATAATGTTATTTGAATCTTGTGATTGCATTGTTGCTTTAAAATATCTATTTGCTTTCAACCTGAGTGGATTGTAGATTTTATTGAGATCACTATTTCAGCTCCAGTTTGAAAGATGCAGATTGACTTTAATGGGCGTGGAACTTTCATTCAGTCCCATTCTGTCTCAGTTAGATTTTGAATTGGTCACAGTATCAACGAAATAAATCTTTTTCTGTAGGGAATAGCAGACTTTCACAAACTGTTCAAAGCACAGCACCTTAGCTGGCTGACCAAGTGCCTGCCTTCTTGACCATCCCATCTTTTTTAGTCAAGAGTGACAGCATGGATGTGAGGTTGGGTGATGGGGAATTGAAGAGATTGCACTCAAAACACATATAATTAGGGTAGGTTATGAACTGAACTGACTGCACTGTATTTCATGAAGCGTCCATCTGATATGAATTTATTAATGGCAAGGACAATTACTGTCTCTGCTGCTGCTGTCGGAAGGTGATTTAAATTAAATGACTTTGGCAATTAAATGACTGAGTTTGAAGCTATTTATCATCTAATTTTCTGTATGAGCAGCAATGATTTAGAAGGACTAAGTGTTCTATAACTGTGCCCAATATATGGACCATTTAAAAGTTGATGTTTTGCTAGAATGTGTGCTTGATTTTGGTTGGTTGGTGATTTTATTTTTGGTTTTGGATGTAGTTTTAAAGAATGTGAATGCCCTGAATTGTGTTCTCATCAGAGGTCAACTGGAAGTAAAATATATAATGCAGGAACTTTTATAAATTACTCAATGTATGATACAAAATTTTACTTGGAATATAATAAACCACAGTGAATTGTAAATAGTGCATTACTGCAGTGCTGTATCATAATTTATTTTTAATAATTCGCGAGATGTGGGTTCACTGGTAAGGCCAGCATTTATTGCCCATACCTAAGTATCCTTGAGAAGGTAGTGATGAGCTGCTTTCTTGAACTGCTGTGGTGAAGGTACATCCACAGGGCTGTGAGGGTTGGAGTTCCAGGATTTTGACCCATTGACAGTGAAGGAACGGCGATATAGTTCCAAGTCAGGATGGTGTGTGGCTTGGAGCAGGACTTGCAGGTGGTGGTGTTCCCATGCATTTGCTATCCTTGTTCTTCTAGGTGGCAGACGTCATGGGTTTAGAAGGTGTTGTCGATGGAGGCTTGGTGAGTTGCTGCAGTGCATCTTGTATATGGTATACACTGCTACCACACTACATGGTGGTGGAGGGAGTGAATGTTGAAGGTGGTGGATGTAATGCCGATCAAACGGTTGCTTTTCTCTGGATGCTTATTGAGTGTTGTTAGAGCTATCTTCATCCAGGCAAGTGGAGAGTGTTCCATCACACTCCTGAATTGTGCTTTGTAGATAGTGGACAGGCTTTGGGGAAATAGGAGATGAGTCACTCGCCACAGAATACCCAGCCTCTGACCTGCTCTTGTAGCCACAGTATTTATGTACCTGGCCCAGTTAAGTTTCTGGTCAATCATTGGTGACCAACCTTCTCCCCAGGATGTCGATGCTGGGGAATGCCATTGAATGTCAAGGGAAGGTGGTTATACTCTCTGTTGTCGGAGATAGTCATTGCCTGGCACTTGTATGGCACAAATGTTACTTGCCACTTGTCAGCCCAATCATGGATGTTTTCCAAGTCTTTCTGCATGTGGGCGGGGATTACTTCATTCTCTAAGGAGTTGCAAATGGAACTGAACACTGTGCTATCATCTGCAAACATTCCCACTTTTGACCTTATGATGGAGGGAAGGTCATTGATAAAACAGCTGAAGGTGATTGGGCCTAGGAGACTGCCCTGAGAAACTCCTGCAGCAATTTCTGAGGGTTGAGATAATTGGCTTGCAACAACCACAACCATCTTGCTTTGTGATAGGTGTGACTCCAACTAGTGAATAGTTTTTCCCCTGATCCCCATTGACTTCAGTTTTTCTAGGGCATCGACATCTGTCAAATTTTGCCTTGACATCAAGGCAATCACTCTCACTTCACCTCTGGAATTCAGTTCTTTTGTCCATGTTTGTACCAAGACTACAATGAGTTCTAGAACCGAGTGATCCTGCTGCCACCCAAACTGAGCATTGATGAGCAGTTTATTGGTGAGTAGGTGCCATTTGATAGCACTGTCAATGACCCCTTCCATCACTTTGCTGATGATTGAGAGTAAGCTGATGGGGCAGTAATGAGCTGGATTGGATTTGTCATCCTTTTTGTGAACAGGACATAGCTGGGCAATTTTTCACTTTGTCAGGTAGATGCCAGTGTTGTCGCTGTACTGGAACAGCTTGGCTAGAGCTGCAGCTAGTTCTGGAGCACAGGCTTCAGCATTATAGTTGAGGTGTTGTCAGGGCCCGTAGCCTTCGTCGTATCCATTGTGTTCCACTGTTTCTTGATATCACGTGGAGTGAATGAAATTGGCTGAAGACTGGCATCTGTGATTGTGGGAACCTCAGGAGGCAGCCAAGATGGGTCATCCACTTGGCACTTCCAGCTGAAGGAGGTTGGGAATGCTTCGGCTTTTTGCACACAAGTTCACAGCTCTTCCATAATTGAGGATGGGAGTGTTCATGGAGCCTCCTGTTCCCATTAGTTGTTTAATTGTCCATCACCATTCACAACTGGATGTGGTAGGCCTGCATATCTGATCTATTAGTTGTGGGACCGCTTATCTCTTTTTACTGCATGCTGCTTCCAATGTTTAGCATGCATGTAGTTCTGTATTGTAGCTTCACCAAGTTGGTATCTCAGTTTTAGGTGCTCCTGACATGCTTTTCTGCACTCTACATTGAATCAGGGTTTACTTCCTGTTTGATGGTAATGGTAGGGTGAGGAAAATACCAGGCCAGGAGGTTACTGATTATGATTGAATACAATTCTGCTGCTGCTTATGACCCACAGGGCTGCATGGATGCCCAGTTTTGAGCTGCTAGATCTGATCTGAATCTATCCCATTTAACAGGGTGGTAGTGCCACACAACATGATGGAAAGTGTCCTCAGTGTGAAGGCGGGATCTCATCTCATCAAGGCCTGTTCAGTGGTCACTGCTACCAATATTGTCCTGGACATTTGCATCTGTGACAGGTAAATTGGTAAGGACGAGCTCAAGTAGGCTTTTCCCTTGTGTTGGTTTTCTCACCACCTGCCACAAGCCCAGTCTGACAGCTGTGTCCTTTCAGCACGCGATCAGTAGTGATGCTACCAAGCCTCTCTTGGTGATGGATATTGAAGACCCCCAACATTCTGTGCCCTTGCCACCCTCAGTGCTTGTTCCAAGTGATTTTCAACATGGAGGAGCACTGATTCATCAGCTGAGAGAAGGCAGGTTTGACCTGATGAGATTTGATGGGGACCGGAGTCAATGTTGGGAACCCCCAAGGTCACTTGTTCCTGACTGTATACCACTGTGCCTCCACTTCTCTTGGGTCTGCCTTGCTGGTGGGACAGGACATACCTAGGACTGATGATGGGGGAGTCTGGGACCTTGGCTGAAAGGAGTGATTCTATGAGTATGACTATGTCAGGCTGTTGCTTGACTAGTCTGTGGGATAGCTCTCTCAATTTTGGCACAAGGGCCCCAAAGTTAGTGAGGAGGACTTTGCAGGTTTGATCGTGTTGTGTGTGCCTTTGCCGTCTCCTAATTTGATGCCTAGGTTGATGCCTGGTAGTCTGTCTGATTTTATTCTTAGTAAACTTTTTTTTAGTAGTTTGATACAACTGAGTGGGTTACTAGACAGTCAAGAGGGCAATTAAGAGTCAATGTCTGTGTCTATAGTCACATATAGGGAAGACTAAGGATAGAAGATTTCCTTCTCTAAAGGACATTAGTGAACTAGATGGCTTTTAACAACACTCCAGTAGTTACATGGTCACCAATAGCTTTTTTTAAAAATTCCAGATTTATTTAATTAATTAAATTTAAATTACCCAACTGCCATGAATGGAATATTAGTTCAGGTCTCTGGATTACTAGTCCAGTAACATAACAGCTATGCTACACGATTCTAAATAAGTATTTTTGGATGGAACTGCCTGCAACAAAGTTGTACATGGTCACCTGAAAAAGAAGAAATTATAAGCGCCAAGCTAATCCTCAGTTTTGCCTGATCAAGATTGCTATCTGCTGGTGTCCTCATTCCAATGGTAACATGATCTGAAGCAAACAGGACCTGCTACTGTGCCCAGACTGTCTGCTTCCCTGCTTAAACGGGGTTTCCACTGTACTTCTGGTGAAGTTACATCAGTTCCGAGGATGACTTCGGAAGATGAAATTTCCCAGCTTGCTCGTATGACATGTTTGTACCCTGGAAGCCTTGCTGCTGGCCTGGAGTATCAGTTTGCTGTACTCCACAGAAATGTTCAAATTTCAATTCACAGTGTATGGTTAGATATGGAAGAAGTATTTTTGACTGTGGCAACTTAGTGGAAAATACCTGACAGAAGTATAATTCTCTCCGGCCCAGTTCTAAGCAGCTTGTAACAGGCTCATTTTGGCATCCTGCATTTGGTATTAATGGTGTAACCAGGCTTAAGGCAGCTGTGTCCTAATTAGAATCAGAATTTAGGTATCTTCCCCTGGGTCGAGATCACACGAATCAAGATAAACTGTTTGGCATTATTATTATTATTCAACTTTGGAGTCAATTTAACTAGTTCTGAGCTTTTGAATTCCAAGTAATGCTGGCGGTTGGGCCTGTCACCTCTGTTATGTGACCATGTCACAGGGGTTTTACTAGTAAATAAGACGAATAGAAGTCTTTTTTAAAAAGAGCACCCTCTCCATGAAGAAAAAGTGTTTGGTAAAGCCGTTTAATAGTTTGGAAGAGGGAAGAGCTATATGCCATTCTACTTACAATTAGATTACTCTCAAGCAACATAATGATTATTGATGTGATTAAAAAGCTTCCTTGAATGTTTTCCACAGCCTATTATTGGGAATTGGAATGCTTTACCTGAAAAGGTGCTGGAAGCTGATTCCATAAATAATTTTAAAAGCCAGTTGGACAGGTACTTGAAGATGAGGAACTTACATGGTTATGGACAAAAGCTGGGGGTGTGGGACCAAGCTCGACTTTCTTTCAAAGAGCCAGCACAGGAATGATGGGCTGAATGGCCTCCTTCTGTGCTGTAAGTTTCTGACTCTGTGATTCCCTAACAATTTTTAAGAAAATAGAGCCATCTAAAAAAAGTATGGATTTGAGTGGGTCATTCATAATTAGAAGTAATGTTGTGGTTATGGTTTTTGTTTGAGGTACTGATTTAATCATTTTTTCCCCCTTTTAAATGGTCGGCTGAAGGCACTGACTCGTGTTCAGGTATGGTTCCATAAACATTGGCTGTCCTGCTTCTAACTCTGTCCAGGTTGAGACATTCCTGATAGGCGTGGCTCAGTCCTGAACCATACAGTGTATTTATCCACTGAGCCACAGAAGGGTGATGCCAGGTTTATGAAGGACAGTCATTAGAAAAATGTTGTGTGAGTGTTTTTTTGCTGTAATAATATTTGTACAATAATGATAAACCAAGTCTCGCTTTGGTTTAGCAATGACACTAGCCCTGGTTTATAGTCTATAGATTTATATAGATTTATAGAGTTAGTAGAAAGAACAGCTATGTTTTAGGATTTGGGTTAGTATAAGAACCTTCCTAATTTTAGAAACAGGGTAAACTGAAACTTGAGGGTTAGGATTAGAATTGGCAGATGTACAAGCTTTTTTATGATTAGAGTTGGCCAAAACAGTTGCCTTTAGCAACTAGCAGCCAGTCCCTATGCAACAAGACCCAAGATAACCTAGTTTCTTGATGTACCCACTACATTAGTCCAAATAATAATACTGTTAATACTCTAAAATATGATCTTCAGTATACTATAAGATTAACATTTGTGCCACAATAACCTATATGTAATGGGAATTCATTTTTTCTTCTTTGACAATGGTCAGTTAATTTGGGGAAAGATCAAGGTTTTGTGTGTGTGTGTGTTTTGGGGGGTTTGCGAGGGACATACTGCTTCCAGTTACATAGGAGAATGTGCTTAGGATTTCCTCTCTGTGAACCCTAACCAGCAAAGCTGCTGTTCAAACAAACACCAATGCTTATTTCCAGTTCATTTTTTTGATGACACATGTTTGTTTTTATAATTATCACAATTTTTGTACCCCTAAACTGGTCAAGACTGGTCACCTGAGTAATTCAAAATAAAAGCTGTCGTTCTGAGCCTCAAAAACATACTTTAAATCAAATAAAAAGAAGAAACTAGGAAACACAAGCATGAAACAGACTCTACTCAGTTCTCCGATCATTCAGTGGTGATTTGACATGCTTATGGTTCAGGCTGCCAAACTGAATGGAGGAATAGTTTTACTGCACTGACGCACCGGGCACTGTGGAACAGTGCACAATTCCTCGCATGCCACCATGCATGTTTTAGGCATCAAAATTCAAAGTGATCGTTCATCCTAAAACTTGATTTGAATTCTGCAGCCAAATTTAGGGTCACTTTAAGGATATAGCTATACAGCCACAAACTACAGCCATTTCTGCATTGATGCAAATTGGTTTTGATGCACATCAGTGCCAAAGTGGCACTATGAGACATCAAGCACACTAAAGTTGTGAGGCAGCCTCCAGAAAGCTATCTCACATCAGATTGTATCGTAGCAGGAGTTCTCAGCTGGCGGTCTGTGACACCCTAGCAGTCAGCGAGAGGTTTTCAAGGAATCTGCCAAATCAGCATCTTTCAAGAATAAAATATTTTTTAAAATTCCATTCTATGAGTGAGACTGATCACTACCGATGTCAATGGTGTCCTGTATCTTGAATGAGATCTCAAAATCGGCTGTATATCTTTTTACCCACCTGCAAAAAAGAGGGGCAGTTAATTCAATGCACCGATGCGAAGTTGAACCGATATATCGCTGCTGCTGATGTTGGAGGAGAGGAGACTCCGCCCCCTCTCCTCTCCCAGATCCCTGTATGACTATTGACAGTGGGCTCTTTTCCCAGCAGGCCATGCGCTGTGCACTCTCCAGCCGCCATGTTTTAATCTAGTAAGAGGAGCAAGAGGTCGGTGGGGTTTGATGTAGGTTTTGTGGGGTAAATGAGCCGAGAATTAATTCAAGAGTGTTGGCACATTTTCGGGTGACTTCACCTTTCCCTCTTTATTCAGCTGACCTCTGCTTGTCCATGGCAGCTGATTACAGAGCCGGGCATGGGCAGCTGTCGCCAGAAGCTCACAGTCATGGGTCCAAGTCCCAGGGGCATCACTCACCTGAAGTGCGGGTGGCTATGAAAGTTGACCCTTTTTATATTGGGAAATGAGCCTGGAGCTTAGGTGCACACCATATATGGTGATTTACTCTTGTGGGATCTTGCTGTGTGCAAATTTTCTGCTTTTTTAACGATATGTCAGGAGCCACTCTTAACAATTAGTTGTGCTGCATTAAAGGAAGCCCATGAAATGTTTATAACTGTGGAAGGGGATCTTGGAAGCAAAAAGATTGAGAACGGCTATGCTATAGGAACTTAGAAACATTGGAACATGAGTAGGCCATTCAAATGTAGAGCCCTAAAGCTGCCACTTAAAAATATCACCTGCTGAATGGGCACCACCTCATAGCATTTTCTTACAGGAACTTTTGGAAAGGGCATTTAAACTGCAGTACATGTACATGTTGTTAAACTTTAGGTTATTGAAAAACTCTTTACTGCCTAAGAAAGGTTGTCACCAGGATTTCATGAGGTTTGCTTGACTCTAATGTGAAGACCACTTTGTAGTGAGTTGTGTGATGAAATTCAACATTTTGAGTCCTGAAGTACGAAAGCTTTCCCCATATTGCTTATGAATGGGAGAATATTTAATGGTAGTTCTGAAGGAGAATTTTGGAAGTCCAAGAAACTATAAAAAGTTTTCTAAAGAAAGAAAGTCTAGAGGTTATTTACAGTGTCATGTAATTCCCCATCTTAATGTGTTTTGAAAAATTTAAATCAGTGGCATTCAGCACTCAAATGGAGCACAGGTTGAAGTTAGGCCTACAGAATTGCAGTGCTGATTGCCTAACCTGCTCTCCCTTCAAGCATGGCTCCCTGCTGGATGTGTGAACATCTTGTACTTGTTTGAATATCCCTCCAATTGATTCATCCGTTTTCTTTCCCAGAGAGATCTGCCACATCCCCACTTGTCTTCTGAGCTGATCCAGTGTTATGAAGTGGTGTGCATATGTCTCCATTCATTTCTAATCTGTGCTTTGCACTGGCTTGAAAGCTGATATACTCACATACACTGAGTACTCCTTTTAGTCCAACTGGAGCTTCTCCAGACTGGCACCTAAAGCTCAACTTGAGGACTTGCTGTGAAACCAATCCCTGACACAATTCGAGAACCTATGATGAAATCAATGCTGCTTTCATCCTTGTAGAATTCCAGCAGAACATTTCACTTGTACATACAACGGGAAATAACATTGAATCTACCGCGCAATGTGCTGCCCTGTTTACCTTCACAGTATTCCAGGGGTAAATTTTCATTTTGATTTTACTGCTAAAGGGCTACTGCTTTCTTAGAAAGTGTAAACCTTCAGACTACTAGCTATAATATTACTGCTACTAAATTCTCGCTCCTCAGCTTAGTAGCGATGATGGGGCCGAGTAAATTCGTTCTGAACTAGCCTGGCCGCTACAATTATCAGTATCCGTTTCTGTGGCAAGTCACTCTTGACATTGTCTATTCACAGCTTACTTAGACTTCTTTGGTTTCCTGTTCCATGTAACTCTGAAGGCAGGACCGTGAATGGTATTCTACCTATTTCCATTCTTGAAATGTGCAGTTGTCATTAACTAGAATACCTCATTATCATTTGGGAAAAGGCATTACTAATGAGAAGGCAGTATCTTACACTGATTTTGTTTTTTTGGATTGTCTCTTGTCCTGTCCAGGTGAATAAGCTAGAACGGGAAAAAGTGCAAGAAGTGAAGCAAGTGCGGGAGCTGGAGCAGCATAAGCACATAGTGCTTACCACAGACCTCAAGGCCAAACTCCACGAAGAGAAAATGAAGGAGCTACAAACCGTCCGTGAGATCCTGGTGAAGCAGCATGAACAGGAACTAGCCCGCGCAATCAAAATTAAGGACAGCGAAATCCAGCGACTCCAATCCACCGTGAACATACTACGGGATGGGGCAGCTGACAAAGTGAAAACCGCCTTGCTGAACGAAGCCAGAGAAGAAGCTCGGAAAGGGTTTGACGTCGAGCGCACCAAGCTGCAGCAGGAGATAGTAGAGCTGAAGTCCACAAAGAAGCAGGTGGAGGAATCTCTGAACTATATCGTACAAGCTGATAAGAAGAAAGCTTCTGACCTGAGAAGTGCTCACCAGTCACATCAGGATGAGATAACCAGAATAAAGAAAGAGTGTGAGAGAGATATTCGCAGGCTGGTAAGTAGAAAAATCTTAGCTCAGTAACTGTGTGAACTTTCTGCTGCAGGTACCAAGATTAGAATTATACCTCCTTTACTGATTACAGAAGCTGAAATTTGTAAGCTAAAAGCTAAGTGATTTTAAAGCTACAACTTTGATTTCATGCCCCAGATTGAAAATAGTTGCCATCATATTACACATTCGGAATAGTTAGTCATAGTTTGCATTTCATGTTGCTCCAGAAAAACATTTAGTCATCACCACGTGACTGACTACTATTAGATGAGGAAAATGATAAGGCTTGGGTGAAGAGATCTGTTGATTTAAGTCCAAGTTGTATTTTTTAAAGCTAGGTTACATTACCAGAGTTTTTGTTAACCTTTCAAACAAATATATTCTGTATATATATGTGTATAAAATAATTGAGTGCTACTTTTAAATGAGCAGATCACCCTGTGAATAATGAGATAAACAGTAAACAAAACCTCAATTATCTTCCTGAGAGACCTTTTCAACAAATGTTTGCCCAGATTATCCTGGGGACTTACGCTGTTGTAATGATGCAAAAAGAAAGAAGAAATTATGGAGTAAGTAATTTGCGCCACGGCATATTTTCCTGTTGACCTTGACAAAAACAGTGAAGAAGGTGTTTCTCATAACCCGACACTATCACAGTTTTCCTGCATTAAAACCTGTTTTGATGCCGCAGCAACTTAGTCTAAAAAGTGATTGTCTAAGTGACCTAGCACTTGCTGCACAGTTTCAGTATTAATATTGCCTTACCATATGTCCAGAAGCCAATCAATTTGAGACTGCGTTCAGAATTTAAATGACCCTTTCTGTGTTATCCCACAGCACTCAACCTCACATATAGGTCAGAATTTTAGCCTGGAGGAGAGTTCTGTGCGGGGGTGCGGTGGGTGCTGTTGTAAGGTTGGGGAAACCCAGAAGAATAGATTTCCTGGTGTCCTGCAGAATTTAACTGCCGGGCTCCTTTAAGTATAGTTCCCCCACTCCAGCAGCCTCAGGTTTAGAGGCCTTTCAGATGGGGAAGCCTGCTTCACAGAACCAAAGCCTACCAGAGTAGGTAGGGGTACTGGGGGAATGAGAGAGACCTTTTTTCATTTGTTCATGGGATGTGGGCATCCCTGGTTAGGTCAGCATTTATTGCCCATCCCTAATTGCCCTTGAGAAGGTAGTGATGAGCTGCAGTCCATGTGGGGTAGGTTCACCTACAGTACTGTTATGAAGAGAGTTCCAGGATTTTGATCCGGCGACAGTGAAGGAACGGAGATATAGTTCCAAGTCAGGATGGTGCGTGGCTCGGAGGGGAACCTGCAGGTGGTGGTGTTCCAATGCTTCTGCTGCCCTTCTCCTTCTAGGTGGTAGAGGTCGTGGGTTTGGAAGGTGCTGTAAAAGGAGCCTTGGTGCATTGGTGCAATACATCTTGTAGATGGTATACACTGCTGCCTCTCTGCATTGGTGGTGGAGGGCGTGGATGGGGTGCCAATCAAGCAGGCTGCTTTGTCCTGGATGGTGTCGAGCTTCTTGAGTGTTGTTGGAGCTGCACCCATCCAGGCAAGTGGAGAGTGTTCCATCACACTCCTGACTTGTGCCTTGTAGATGGTGGACAGACTTTGGGGAGTCAGGAGGTGAGTTACTTGCCTCAGGATTCCTAGCCTCTGCCACTACCAGTCGCATCTTCCCCTCCCTTCCCCTGTCAGCATTCCGAAGGGATCGTTCCCTCCGCGACACCCTGGTCCACTCCTCCATTACCCCCACCACTTCGTCCCTGTCCCATGGCACCTTCCCCTGCAATCGCAGGAGGTGTAATACCTGCCCATTTACCTCCTCTCTCCTCACTATCCCAGGCCCCAAACACTCCTTTCAGGTGAAGCAGCGATTTACTTGTACTTCTTTCAATGTAGTATACTGTATTCACTGCTCACAGTGTGGTCTCCTTTACATTGGGGAGACCAAGCGCAGACTGGGTGACCGCTTTGCAGAACATCTCCGCTCAGTCCGCAAGCAGGACCCTGATCTTCCGGTTGCTTGCCATTTCAACACTCCCCCCTGCTCTCATGCTCACATCTCTGTCCTGGGATTGCTGCAGTGTTCCAGTGAACATCAACGCAAGCTCGAGGAACAGCATCTCATTTACCGATTAGGCACACTACAGCCTGCCGGACTGAACATTGAGTTCAATAATTTCAGAGCATGACAGCCCCCCATTTTACTTTCATTTTTAGTTATTTTTTCTTCCTTTTTTCTTTTTCTTTTTTTTTTACATTCTTTTTTACATTTTTTACAATCCTTTTTTTGCATTTATTTCATTTCATCTTAGTTTGTTCAGTTTGCTTACCCACTGTTTTTTTTCAGGTTTGCACTTGCTGCTGTTCAATATTCAGTGTATTTACACCTAATCTGTACTAATGCTTTGTCTTTCAACACACCATTAACATATTGTTTGCCTTTTCTCCGTGACCTTTTGGTCAGCTATGTGGCCTGGTCCAATCTAGACCTCCTTTGTTATCTCTTGCCCCACCCCCACCTCACTTGCTTATAACCTGTGACTTTTCTAATATTTGTCAGTTCCGAAGAAGGGTCACTGACCCGAAACGTTAACTCTGCTTCTCTTTTCACAGATGCTGCCAGACCTGCTGAGTGGTTCCAGCATTTCTTGTTTTTATTCCTAGCCTCTGACCTGCTCTTGTAGACATGGTATTTATATGGCTACTCCAGTTCAGTTTCTGGTCAATGGTAGTCCCTCGGATGTTGATAGTGGGGGATTCAGCAATGGTAATGCCATTGAATGTCAAGAGGAGATGGTTAGATTCTCTCTTGTTGGAGATGGTCATTGCCTGGCACTTGTGTGGCACGAATGTTAGAATTAGAATTAGGATTAGAACATTACAGCGCAGTACAGGCCCTTCGGCCCTCGATGTTGCGCCGACCATCTGACCTACACTATTCCATTTTCATCCATATGTCTATCCAATGACCACTTAAATGCCCTTAAAGTTGGCAAGTCTACTACTGTTGCAGGCAGGGCGTTCCACGCCCCTACTACTCTCTGCGTAAAGAAACTACCTCTGACATCTGTCCTATATCTTTCACCCCTCAACTTAAAGCTATGTCCCCTCGTGTTTGCCATCATCATCCGAGGAAAAAGACTCTCACTATCCACCCTATCTAACCCTCTGATTATCTTGTATGTCTCTATTAAGTCACCTCTCCTCCTCCTTCTCTCTAACGAAAACAACCCCAAGTCCCTCAGCCTTTCCTCGTAAGACCTTCCTTCCATACCAGGCAACATCCTAGTAAATCTCCTCTGCACCCTTTCCAAAGCTTCCACATCCTTCCTATAATGCGGTGACCAGAACTGCACGCAATACTCAAGGTGCGGCCTCACCAGAGTTTTGTACAGCTGCATCATGACCTCGTGGCTCCGAAACTCGATCCCCCTACTAATAAAAGCTAACACACCATATGCCTTCTTAACAGCCCTATTAACCTGGGTAGCAACATTCAGGGATTTATGTACCTGGACACCAAGATCTCTCTGCTCATCTACACTACCAAGAATCTTCCCATTAGCCCAGTACTCTGCATTGCTGTTACTCCTTCCAAAGTGAATCACCTCACACTTCTCCGCATTAAACTCCATTTGCCATCTCTCAGCCCAGCTCTGCAGCCTATCTATGTCCCTCTGTACCCTACAACACCCTTCGACACTATCCACAACTCAACTCAACTGTTACTTGCCATTTATCAGCCCAAGCTTGGATATTGTCGTGGGAGGTTGGGGGGGGGGATGGTTCCTGTGAAAATGAAAGCACACTGCCTCATTATAATATTTAAACAGCCAACCCACGTTCTGCGAGAGGGTTACTTACCCATCTCTTGCCTCGGTTCTGTTAAAGTGGGTAGTGGGCAGGTTCGAGGCAGGTTTGTTTCCTGTTCCAGATTTTTATGCATTTTAACCTCTGACATGGAGTTAAGATTCAGCCTGTATTTTCTATTAACTCTAATATGCTTATTGATTAAAATTATATCAATCAGTGGATGCACACATAGCTCAAAAACATTTCAAGCCCATATACTCAGAGGAAAGTCAGCATAACATGATGTAAAAGCTTACTGTCCACAAAGATTTGCGATCTTCAGTATCATTCAAAACCCAGAACCTTTCAAAAGTTTAAAGACTCAAGGTTGCCTTGCTTAGCTTGTTTTATGGCCACTAATTCCACAAAAATAAAATCCAGAAATAATCTTTTTCCTAAATTCTTCCTAATTTATAATGTAACAACTTGGAGTAGCCTGAATTTATAGATTACATATAGCAGTGAAAGTGTATACCATCAACAAGATGCAGTGTAGCAACTTGGCAAGTCTCCTTCACAAGCACCTTCCAAACCCCAGGCTCTACCGCCAAGAAGGACAAGAGCAGCAGATGCATGTGAACACCACCCCAAGTTCCCCTCTAAGCCACGCACCATCCTAACTTAGAACTATATCGTCGGTCCTTCATTATCGCTCGGTCAAAATCCTGCATCTCCCTCCCTAACAACACTGTGGTTGTACCTACACCACCTCTGAAGGGCAATTAGGGATAGGCAATAAATGCTGGCCCTGCCAGCAATGCTCACATCCTATGAATGAACAAAAAAAAGTGACAAAAATCTCCAACCTCGAAAAAGGACAGGACACCTTAAGCTAATCATCCTTCCTCTTAGGCAGTCCCTGGGGATTGAGAATGACTTACTTCCACTCCGGTTCGATGGGTTCTGCGATGGCTGATAAGTCCAATGTGTGATCTGCAGACTCTGCCACATGACAAGCACTTGGTGCTTTAAAGGTCAGGTAGATGAGTCATTTGGAGGATTGTGCATTTCCTCCGACACCTCGACTTTACCACTGCATATTCTCGACAAAGTCCCTCGAGGTGTATGCTGCCTTCCCGAACAACCTAAAATAGTCATAGATCAGAGCTTATTTAAGAAGTTCCATTCGCTGAAACCCCCCCCCTCAGCCCTGGCTGCTGCCATCATTTCAACAACAACTTTTATTTATTTATATCGTGCCTTTAATGTAATAAAATGTCCCAAGGCGCTACGCAGAACTGATTATTAAACAAAATTTGACACTGAGCCACATAAGGGGACATTAGGACAAATCACCAAAAGCTTGGCCATTGAGGTAGGTTTTAAAGAGCATCTTCAGAATAGATAGAGAGGTGAAGAGGTTTAGGGAGGGAATTCCAAAGCATAGGTTCTAGGCAACTGAAGGCATATCTGCCAATGGCGGAGCTGTTCAGCTTGTTAGATGACTGGATATAGAAGCACTGGAGAAAATGCAAAAAAGATTGACAAGGATGTTGCCAGAACCGCGAGGGTTCACATTTAGAAGCGCCACTAACCAAACCCTTTCAATGTTTTACAATAATTCTTTTGGAGGAAAGTCATGAGGTTAAGTAAAACTCTTCGTTGCTCTGCAGGAAGAATCTCATTTAGGAATCAGACGCTGGGCTGTAAAAGAAATGATAAAATAATGCCGAAATGTTTAAAATGCAATTAGTAGAACCAAGGGCTGAATTTTCGCTTTGGGGGCGGTAAGCAGGAGCCGGGACTGTCTCCGGGTTCCAAATCCGCCCCCGCAGGGGAAACAGTAACTCATTGGTATTTTCACCTGAATGCCCCCTTAATTGGCATGGAGATAGGTTCCCCCTGCAATTAAGGGTGGCAGGCAGGCTCTTGAAGCTGGAGGGGCAATCAGAGGCCTTCCAGCTTGAGAGGAGCAGCAGCCTGCAGTAAAGGATTAGTAACTGAGAGGGTGCTTCAACATGAAGGCAGCCAGGGTGCCCTCTAGAGGGCAGTCTATAACTGCACCCACACCCAGGCAGGCAGGGCTGTAGGGATGCCTGGAGTGTTAGCGCACTCTGGCCTGCTGCTGGCTGCCCACCTCTAGGTAGTTAAACTGTCCCTATCATTTCAGGAAACTGGAGCCCTACTGGAAAATCCCATTCAGCCTCCTTTTAAGTATTGTTAACATGGCTCTTAATGAGCTTAATTGACAACCCACATCGTGGGAGCAGGCAGCCCTGCTGGACCCCAAACCTGCCTCCGAACAAATGGCCGGCACCTGGCAATGGTGTCGGGAAAATTAGCCACTGGCTTGTGCCGCTATTTTGGGGACCCATCCATCACTATTCCCAACCGCGGGGGGGCCTGAAAATTCAGCCCAAAATCCCATCTCAGACACTGTCCTTCCTCCATACTTAGTGCCACCGAGTGGATTGATTGTAGACTAAGATTTTCCTTATGGTGATAAGATTACCAACATCAACCACAGAATTAAAGAAGGGTATTGTATGCAAAGTACCTTTCCTAAAGTTGGTCTTCAAAAAAACCCAAAAAACTTTATATAAATAATCATTGCACAGGTAACTATGTACAGGTAGATCTTCCTGTTATGGAACCTGGATATATTAGATCACCTGGGTGCAGCATATAGAGGAAAATTGGGCAGGGAAGATTACACACTGATAATGGATCCCATCTGTTTTCATCCATTAAATTAAATTGAACGGATAGAGCGTAATGTACAATCTGGACGGTGAGTGCAGCCTGTGGAGTTATACTCTTGTGGGAAATTCAGTGGCTTGAGGAGAGGAGAAGAGAAAATTAGTGATAGAAATTCAGAATATGTAAAAATGAATTTTTTTTTCCTTTTAAAGCTGTTCTGGCCCATTCCACTCAGTATTTCCAGCAGATGTTTGTATCATTCTTGCTAAATTAGGAATTGAAGATGTAAGTAGTTCTTTGTAGTCTTGGAAAAGATCTTTGATCAAGCAATTCCTGGTAGCTGTGGGTGGATCTTCCCAGAACGATATCGTCTGGAGCCTTGTTGGAAAATCACTGCTGCTTTATTGATCATCTATTGATACTAATGCACAAACAATTCACCCATGAACATCTCTAAGGCAGCTGCTCTGTGTGAGGCCACACAAATGGCACTGGTCCTCAGAAACTTCTTCTGTCTATGTCTGCTTTACCATTGTGCCTTATTTTGCCCACAGCACTCACTACCTTCTCAAAATTAGCAGTGGCTTTCTTTGTGATCTCGGCCCATTACCCATTCCTGTCATCCCTGACATCTCCACAAAATTCTCCTTCATTACCATTCCTAGGTAACAACTCCCACAGGACAGCCCTCACGTTTTATTCATTCATGGGATGTGGGCATCACTGGCCAGGCCAGCAGCATTTATTGCCCATCCCTAATTGCCCTCGAGAATGTAGTGGTGAGCTGCCTTCTTGAACTGCTGCAGTCCATGTGGGGTAGGTACACCCACGGTGCTGTTAGGAAAGCAGTTCCAGGATTTTGACCCAGCGACAGTGAAGGAACGGCGATATAGTTCCAAGTCAGGACGGTGTGTGACTTGGAGGGGAACTTGCAGGTGGTGGTGTTCCCTTGCATTTGTTGCCTTTGTCCTTCTACTTGGTAGAGGTCGTGGGTTTGGAAGGTGCTGTCTAAGGAGCCTTGGTGCGTTGCTGCAGTGCATCTTGTAGATGGTACACACTGCTGCCACTGTGCATCGGTGGTGGTGGGAGTGAATGTTTGTGAATGGGGTGCCAATCAAGCGGGCTGCTTTGTCCTGGGTGGTGTCGAGCTTCTTGAGTGTTGTTGGAGCTGCACCCATCCAGGCAAGTGGAAAGTATTCCATCACACTCCTGACTTGTGCCTTATAGATGGTGGACAGAATTTGGGGAGTCAGGAGGTGAGTTATTTGCCTCAGGATTCCTAGCCTCTGACCTGCTCTTGTAGCCATGGTATTTACATGGCTACTCCAGTTCAGTTTCTGGTCAATGGTAGTCCCTCGGATGTTGATAGTGAGGGATGGTAATGCCGTTGAATGTCAAGGGGAGATGGTTAGATTCTCTCTTGTTGGAGATGGTCATTGCCTGGCACTTGTGTGGCGCGAATGTTACTTGCCACTTATCAGCCCAAGCCTGGATATTGTCCAAGTCTTGCTGAATTTCTACACGGACTGCTTCAGTATCTGAGGAGTTGTGAATGGTGCTAAACATTGTGCAATCATCAGCGAACATCCTCACTTCTGATATTATGATTGAAAGAAGGTCATTGATGAAGCAGCTGAAGATGGTTGGGCCTAGGATACTACCCTGAGGAACTTCTGCAGTGATGTCCTGGAGCTCAGATGATTGACCTCCAACAACCACAACCATCTTCATTTGTGCTAGGTATGACTCCAACCAGCGGAGAGTTTTCCCTCTGATTCCCATTGACTCCAGTTTTGCTAGATGATGCCATACTCAGTCAAATGCTGCCTTGATGTCAAGGGCAGTCACTCTTACCTCACCTCTTGAGTTCAGCTCTTTTGTCCATGTTTGAACCAAGACTGTAATGAGGTCAGGAGCTGAGCGGCCCTGAGCAGGTTATTGCTAAGCAAGTACCGCTTGATAGCACTGTTGATGACACCTTCCATCACTTTACTGATGATTGAGAGTAGACTGATGGGGCGGTAATTGGCCGGTTTGGACTGACCTGCTTTTTGTGTACAGGACATACCTGGGCAATTTTCCACATTGCAGGGTAGATGCCAGTGTTGTAGCTGTACTGGAACAGCTTGGCAAGGGGCGTGGAAAGTTCTGGAGCACAGGTCTTCAGTACTATTGCCAGGGCCCAGAGCCTTTGCAGTATCCAGTGCCTTCAGTTGTTTCTTGATATCACGCAGAGTGAATCGAATTGGCTGAAGACTGGCATCCGTGATGCTGGGGACTTCAGGAGGAGGCTGAGATGGATCATCAACCCGGCACTTCTGGCTGAAGATTGTTGCAAATGCTTCAGCCTTATCTTTCGCACTGATTTGCTGGGCTCCCCCATCATTGAGGATGGGAATATTTGTGGAGCCACCTCCTCCAGTTAGTTGTTTAATTGTCCACCACCATTAACGGCTGTATGAGGCAGGACTGCAGAGCTTAGATTTGATCCATTGGTTATGGGATCGCTTAGCTCTGTCTATCACATGCTGCTTATGCAGTTTGGTTTGGCACGCAGATAACCTGGTGAAGCTACAACACAGGACTGACACCTCATATTGAGGTATGCCTGGTGATGCTCCTGGCATGTCCTCCTGCACTCTTCATTGAACCAGGGTTGGTCTCCTGGCTTGATGGTAATGGTAAATTGGGGGACATGCCGGTCCATGAGGTTACAGAATGTAGTTTAATACAATTCTGCTACTGCTGATGGCCCACAGCACCTCGTGGATGCCCAGTTTTGCATTGCTAGATCTGTTCAAAATCTAAACCATTTAGCACGGTGGTAGTGCCACACAACACGATGGAGGGTATCCTTAATGTGAAGGCAGGACTTCATCTCCACAAGAACTGTGCAGTGATCACTCCTACCAATACTGTCATGGACAGATGCAGCTGCGGCAGGCAGATTGATGAGGACAAGGTCAAGTATGTTTTTCCCTCTTGTTGGTTCCCTCACCACCCAGTCTAGCAGCTATGTCCTTTAGGACTCGGCCAGCTCAGTCAGTAGTGATGCTACCGAGCCATTCTTGGTGATGGACGTTGAAGTCCCCCACCCAGAGTACATTCTATGCCCTTGCCACAGTCAGTGCTTTCTCCAAGTGCTGTTCAACATGGAGGAGTACTGACTCATCAGCTGAGGTAGGGCGGTAGGTAGTAATCAGCAGGAGGTTTCCTTGTCCATGTTTGACCTGATGCCATGAGACTTCATGGGATCCAGAGTCAATGTTGAGGACTCCCAGGGCAACTCCCTCCTGACTGTATACCACTGTGCTGCCACCTCTGCTGGGTCTGTCCTATTGGTTCTACTTTTGCCCATATCAGTGTATCCAGCACATTTCTAACAGTAGCTTCTCTGCTCATTACACAATGTGCCTCAAGGTTTGAGCCTTGGTCCCTTAATTCCTCATTTACGCATGTTGTCATGTGTGACGTTACCAGTGAGGATGGAATCAACTTCCACATGTTTCCTGGCAACATCCAACTCTACTTCTCTATCACCACCTACTCTTCACGACCACTATCATGTTCGATTGAGGATGAGCCAAGATTATCTTCAGCTGAATATTGGCAAGATCAAAACAATCTATAAGGGCTCCTTCTAATAACTTCACTCCCTTGGCCCCAAATTCATGCCTCTCCCTGTCTGTTTGCTCAGTATCAACCATATTTGTCATTTTGATTTTCTGAACAATGCTAAACTTAAATTCAGTCCAACATTCAACCTCCACAACATGATCTGATTTCAACCTTACCCCGCTCTCACTGTTGCTGCAACTTTTATCGACACGCTTGTTAACTCCAGACTTCTCCAATACGCTGTTCATCAATCTCATGAAGTTTCATTGCACACAAACTTTGAACTCATCCAGAATTCCACCTCACACATCCTGTCCAGCACTTGCCTGTCCTCATCCCCCAATGCATTGATTTCAAAATCTTTGTCCTTGCTTACAAATCTCTCCAAAGACCCATTCTGCAACCTCCTCTATCTAGCCCATGCCTTTTGGCTCTCTGACTTTGGCCTCCTATACAATCTGCTCTCCCTCTGCTTGCACCATTGGTGGCAGACCCTTCAGACATCTTGGCTTACTCTGTCGAATTCCCTCCCTAACCTCTTTCCCATGGTACTTCCCTCCCCATCTTTGAAAACATCCACAGGTGCTACCTCCAACCATTTTGATCATTTCCTCATCTCTCCTCTTCTGCTGTTTGAGATCGATTTCTATGTGAAGCACCTAGAAATATTTACTGTGTTAAAGGTGTTGCATACATGCAAGCTGTTGCAATAGATAAGCATATTCTTACATATGATGCTCTTTTATACACAGCGGTACTCAGCCAGTACTGACTGCAAGGAGACAAGCAGCTCCCAAATCAGTATGCAGTAACAGGAACAATACTTAGCTCTGTTCTCGCAGTGCAGACTGAACTAACAGCCAGTAGCTAACATCAGCCAAGCGCACTCGAACCTTTACTTAGCCTCAAATGTCCTGTCTCCTTAGGGCTTGAGGCAATCTGCCAATTTCCAGCAAAAGTTTGCTTTCAAATATAGAAATGGAAGACATAGAGTGCATTGTGTGAACGTAAAATACATTACTCCAAGGCTACGCATTTGCATTTTAGTTAACACAACAGTTTCAGTCTCACTGCCCAACTGGACTAATTATTAAGCTATAGGATAGTTCACCAGGGAGCAGGGAACAGGCTCGATCCATCACACCTCACCAGGGAGTGACAAAATGTACATTGAAATTACTTCCCATGGACCTTTCTGTTCCAAATTCCTCTGCATTTGATTACTGCTAGAGTAAATGGTAGGGCGTAAACCGATTTTTAAAAATTTGAGCAAGGCTCAGATGTTGTTCCTTCAAATCATTGTGTTGCCTGGCATAGAGTTCCACTGCTAGGCCACATGAAGGAAAATTGGGAGGCCTTCATCATACTGACATAGATTTTCCACCCCCCATCCAAACAGGAAAGATCGCAGGCTGCCCCTTCACTGTCCTGCCTTGTGTAAATCATTTAGGTGCAGGTGGGTCCAGGCATCTGTCCTTCCCGTCTGCCGCTGACCCCAGCAAGAAAAGCAGGATGATTATAGGACCTCTGTAGAGAATGCATTACAAAGGGTTATCCACTTTTACAGGAGAAAGTGGGCCAAATGGAAACTCTTGCTCTTAAGTCCCCCATTTACCTTCTTTTACTGGCCTTGTGATTCATGGTGTCAGAGGTCCGTTTCCCCCCTTACTGATCATTCTTGACTTTAGGATTTTATAAAGGACAAATTGCACGGACACAGGGTTGGGCTGAACCATACATTTCTCTATTTAAAAAAAACAACACCCCTCCTAAAACCCTGTTACAAAGACCTCTAACTAATCTAAAGGACACCACACGGCACCTTGATTGGTTAGTCCGATTTAAATCCCTCCATGATTTAACCTCGGTGCTCACTCAGGCACAAGTCACCACAACTTATAAAATAAACCTTTTGAAAAACTACAGGCAAAACACCAAATTCACTCAATTCAAAACCCAAACCCTCCGAGGATTTGGTTGCTACACTTAAAATTGTTTTAAAATTCATAGCCCCAAATACGCCATGGATTTGGCTGATCACTTACAATCCCTCCACGCAGTTGGTCCTTCCGGTGCGAATTGTAGGTCCACGAGCCAGGTTGACCGTTCCTGACCCTCCTTCTCGACTGCAGCACCCACAGAACAAACCCCTTCAAGATTTGACTGAAAAACTTACAATCACCCACACGGCAGGTCGTTACCAATGTTGATGTGGGCCTGGACCTGAGAAGACCAGTCCCTGTCCTTCTTCACATAACTTCAGCTCCAAACCCTTCGATCTTATCCTTTTTATGATGATCCTTATTGAAATAACATGAACACATCTCCTGAAGCCATCCTGCTGAATGGTCAGAACTTAGCACCTTTTAATCTCTTTCCTCTGTTACCTGCCTGGTCCAGACAGATCCATTTAGTGCTGATGTGGTTTCACCGCATCGCCACCGCCTCCTTGTCAGAAGTATACCCTCAACAATAGCTTGAATTTATTTAGTGCATTTAGCTACTCTCTTCCTTTTGATATACCTATAAAAGCTCTTACAATCTGTTCTTATATTACTGGCTAGTGGTGTTCAACATGGAGGAGTACTGATTCATCAGCTGAGGGTGGGGGGCAGTTGGTGGTAATCAGCAGGAGATTTCTGTGCCCATGTTTGACCTGATGCCGTGAGACTTCATGGGTTCCGGAGTCAATGTTGAGGAATTCCAGGGCAGCTCCTTCCCGACAGTATACCACTGTGCTGCCACCTTGGTGGGACAGGACATACCCAGGGATGGTGATGGTGGTGTCTGGGACATTGCCTGTAAGGTATGATTCCGTGAGTATGACTATGTCATGCTGTTGCTTGACTAGTCTGTGGGACAGCTCTCCCAACTTTGGCACAAGTCCCCAGATGTTAGTAAGGAGGACTTTGCAGGGTCGACAGGGCTGGGTTTGCCGTTGTCGTTTCCGGTGCCTAGGTCGATGCCGGGTGGTCCATCCGGTTTCATTCCTTTTTATTGACTTCGTAGCGGTTAGATACAACTGAGTGGCTTGCTAGGCCATTTCAGAGGGCATGTAAGAGTCAACCACATTGCTGTGGGTGTGGAGTCACATGTCGGCCAGACCAGGTAAGGACAGCAGATTTCCTTCCCTAAAGGACATTAGTGAACCACATGGGTTTTTACAACAATCGACAATGGTTTCATGGCCATCATTATACTAGCTTTTAATTCCAGATTTATTAATTGAATTCAAATTCCACCTTCTGCTGTGGTGGGATTTGAACCCATGTCCCCAGAGCAATACCCTGGGTCTCTGGATTACTAGTCCAGTGACAATACCACTACGCCACTGCCTTCTTGTCAGAAGTATACCCTCAACAATAGCTTGAACTTATTTAGTGCATTTAGCATAAAATATATGCCAAGACACTTTACAGATAAATTGAAGAACACACCCATTTGTCTGTACGACAATGGCTGCACTTCACAAGTCATTTATTGTTTGTGCAGCACTTTAGGTCAGAAAGCACTATATGAATGCACTGATGTCCTAATGTTCTCCTGCAGCAGTGTGGAGTGTACTTCAGCCAGTTAGCAGCTCAGGTGATTCAAAGCCACAAGGCATAGAATGTTTTCTTATTTGGTTACAAGTATTCATGTTTCACTGCTTACTGTTTTCGTGTGAACTGAAAGCAAAAACCTATCCAGCACACAGAAACTGTAATTTCTCTCGACCTGCTAGCCGTCTGAGGGTTTTTGCAATGTTGGTTACACAGCAGAGTGGCACTTTTTATCCTGGTATCCAAAATCAGAATCCTATGGCATTTCAAGGTCAAATTCAGTAGCAAGCCCAATCATATTCTACGGCAAGAGATTGTGCAGGCCATTGTTCTGTCTCAGTGTTCCCAGCACACACCAAAAGCGTGTAGCAGGAAAAGCCTGTGATTATCTGTCCATTAAAGTGAATGGGAAAAAAACCACGGGCTGGGATGCATAATTTCCCAATACGCACTTTCAGTAGCAGGGGTGTGAAGCAGAAATCTCCCCACTAGGTTCTGCAGTACATCACCCAAGTGGCCGACTGTAAAATAAAAAGTCTAGCAGCAGCAATTTGTTAACTAAAAAGGTACAAATTTAGAAAATGCTTAAACTCTCTCTTTTTCTGCTTTCCATGATCTCATTTAGCTTAATTCTCTCCCCTTACGTATATAGTCACTCATTTTTTTCTATAAAGTTTAATTCCATCAATTCTAACTTTCTCTTAAAACCTAAAGTTGATATCAAAAATAATTCTGTTCCAGCACCCTCTTATTTTTAACCTATTTCAGTTCTGCTCAAACCTTGTAGATGATTCACTTAGTCTGCTTTCCGACAACTTTGTGGATAATATATGTTATGTTTTTGAGAGGTTTGAAGTAAATTTATTGAGAAAATAAAAATTGTGCCGGGAAAAAGTGCAATCCCAGTGCAAGTGCTGGAAAAGTGTGGCAGGTTTTCATTTAAAAATGCATGCATTCTGAAGCCTTTATGAGCCAATTTCTCATCCTTACAACGCCTTGATAATTCATAGACTAAAGCAGGTCCTTAGGGCAAACTATCATTTCAGTGTTAATAGATTTATAAATTGTAAGTAAATTCTGAGATGTCAGTTCCTTTCTCAGTTAGTCACAATATTTCCCTCAAATAGAGCACAGTGGAATTTGGTATACATCCCGGTCTTCAATTTCTTCTTTTTCACAGCATTTTCATGCTCGGGCTGCCACCATTTCGGATATCTACAGCTACTATTTTTTTTAATTGACCTGACTAACCATAGTACTGGATATCAACAAGGTTAAAAAGTGTAAAAATGATGAGGCAAGTAAGAAAGTAACATAGAAACATAGAAAATAGGAGCAGGAGTAGGCCATTCGGCCCTTCGAGCCTGTTCCGCCATTCATTATGATCATGGCTGATCATGCAACTCAGCAGCCTGTTCCAGCTTTCGCCCCATACCCTTTGATCCCTTTAGACCCAAGAGGTATATCTAACTCCTTCTTGAAAACATACAAAGTTTTGGCCTCAACTGCTTTCTGTGGTAGCGAATTCCACAGGCTCACCACTCTCTGGGTGAAGAAATTTCTCCTCATCTCAGTCCTGAAAGGTTTACCCCATATCCTTAGACTATGACCCCTGGTTCTGGACTCCCCCACCATCGGGAACATCCTTCCTGCATCTACCCTGTCAAGTCCTATAGAATTTTATAGGTTTCTATGAGCTCCCCCCTCACTCTTCTGAACTCCAGCGAATATAATCCTAACCGACTCAATCTCTCCTCATATGTCAGTCCCGCCATCCCAGGAATCAGTCTGGTAAACCTTCGCTGCACTCCCTCTATAGCAAGAACATCCTTCCTCAGATAAGGAGACCAAAACTGCACACAATATTCCAGGTGTGGCCTCACCAAGGCCCTGAATAATTGCAGCAAGACATCCCTGCTCCTGTACTCGAATTCTCTCGCTATGAAAGCCAACATACCATTTGCCTTTTTTACCACCTGTTGGACCTGCATGCTTACCTTCAGCGATTGGTGTACAGGAACACTCAGGTCTCGCTGCATATTCCCCTCTCTCAGTTAATAGACGTTCAGATAATAATCTGCCTCCCTGTTTTTGCTACCAAAGTGGATAACCTCACATTTATACTGCATCTGCCATGCATTAGCCCACTCACTCAACTTGTCCAAATCACCCTGAAGCCTCTCTGCATCCTCCTCACAACTCACCCTCCCACCCAGTTTTGTGTCATCTGTAAATTTGGAGATATTACATTTAGTTCCCTCATCTAAATCATTAATGTATATTGTGAATAGCTGGGGTCCTAGCACCGATCCCTGCAGTACCCCACTAGTCACTTCCTGCCATTCGGAAAAAGACCCATTTATCCCCACTCTTTGTTTCCTGTCTGCCAACCAATTTTCTATCCATCGCAATATACTACCCCCAATCCCGAGCGCTTTAATTTTACATGCTAATCTCTTACGTGGGACTTTGTCAAAAGCCTTCTGAAAGTCCAAATAAACCACATCCACTGGCTCCCTCTCATCAACTCTGCAAGCCACATCCTCGAAGAATTCTAGTAGATTTGTCAAACATGATTTCCCTTTCGTAAATCCATGCTGACTCTGCCCGATTCTACCACTGTTCTCTTAAGTGCTCTGCTATAAAATCTTGGATAATGGACTTTAGAATTTTCCCCACTACTGACATCAGGCTGACTGGTCTATAATTCCCTGTTTTCTCTCTACCTCCCTTTTTAAATAGTGGGATTACATTAGCTACCCTCCAATCTGTAGGAACTGTTCCACAGTCTGTAGAATCTTGAAAGATGACCACCAATGCATCCGCTATTTCTAGGGCCACTTCCTTAAATACTCTGGGATGCATACCATCAGGCCCTGGGGATTTATTGGCCTTCAATCCCATCAATTTCCCCAACATCACTTCTCTACTAATACTGATTTCTTTCAGTTCCTCTCTCTCACTAAGCCCTGTGTTTCCCAACATTTCTGGTAGGATATTTGTGTCCTCCTTTGTGGAGACAGAACCAAAGTATGCATTTAGTTGGTCAGCCATTTCTTTATTCCCCATAATAAATTCCCCTGTTTCTGACTGTAAGGGACCTACATTTGTCCACCAATCTTTTTCTCTTCACATACCTATAGAAACTTTTACAGTCAGTTTTTATGTTCCCCGCAAGCTTGCTCTCGTACTCTATTTTCCCCTTCTTAATCAATCCGTTGGTCCTCCTTTGCTGAATTCTAAACTGCTCCCAATCCTCAGGTCTGCTGTTTTTCCTGGCAAATTTATATGCCTCTTCCTTGGATCTAATGCTATCTCTAATTTCCCCTGTAAGCCATGGTTTGGCTACCTTTCCCGTTCTACTTTTGCGCCAGACAGGGATAAACAATTATATTAAATTAAAAGCAAAATACTGCGGATGCTGGAACTCTGAAACAAAAACAAGAAATGCTGGAATCACTCGGCAGGTCTGGCAGCATCTGTGGAAAGAGAAGCAGAGTTAACGTTTCGGGTCAGTGACCCTTCTTCGGAACTGACAAATATTAGAAAAGTCACAGATTATAAACAAGTGAGGTGGGGGTGGGGCAAGAGATAACAAAGGAGAAGGTGCAGATTGGACCAGGCCACATAGCTGACCAAAAGGTCACGGAGAAAAGGCAAACAATATGTTAATGGTGTGTTGAAAGACAAAGCATTAGTACAGATTAGGTGTGAATACACTGAATATTGAACAGCAGCAAGTGCAAACCTGAACAAAAACAACCTGACAAAAACAGTGGGTAAGCAAACTGAACAAACTAAGATGAAATGAAATAAATGCAAAAAAAGATTGTAAAAAATGTAAAAAGGAATGTAAAAAAAAAGGAAGAAAAAATAACTAAAAATGAAAGTAAAATGGGGGGCTGTCATGCTCTGAAATTATTGAACTCAATGTTCAGTCCGGCAGGCTGTAGTGTGCCTAATCGGTCGATGAGATGCTGTTCCTCGAGCTTGCGTTGATGTTCACTGGAACACTGCAGCAATCCCAGGACAGAGATGTGAGCATGAGAGCAGGGGGGAGTGTTGAAATGGCAAGCAACCGGAAGCTCAGGGTCCTGCTTGCGGACTGAGCGGAGATGTTCCGCAAAGCGGTCACCCAGTCTGCGCTTGGTCTCCCCAATGTAGAGGAGACCACACTGTGAGCAGCGAATACAGTATACTACATCACTGGAACACTGTAGGGATAAACAATTGTTGCAGTTCATCCATGCGCTCTTTAAATGTTTGCCATTGCCTATCCACTGTCATCCCTTTAAGTAACGTTTCACAATCCGTCATAGCCAACTCGCGCCTCATACCTTCGCAGTTTGCTTTGCTAAGATTCAGGACCCTTGTCTCAGAATCAACTACATCACTCTCCACCTTGATGAAGAATTCTATCATATTGTGGTCTCTCGTCCCCAAGGGGTCTCGCACCACTAGATTGTCTATTATTCCTCTCTCATTACACAATACCCAGTCTAGGATGGCCTGTTCTCTAGTTGGTTCCTCAACGTATTGGTCCAGAAAACCATCCCGTATACAATCCAAGAATTCCTCTTCTGCGGTATTGTGACTAATTTGATTTGCCCAATCTATATGCAGATTCAATTCACCCATAATCAAAATGTTCCTTTATTGCATGCGGCTTTAATTTCCTGTTTAATGCCATTCCCAACATCACCACTACAGTTTGGGGCTCTATATACAACCCCCACTAACGTTTTTTGCCCTTTAGTGTTTTTCAGCTCTACCCATACAGATTCCACATCGTCAGAGCTAATATCTTTCCTCACTATTGTGTTAATTTCCTCTTTAACCAGCAATGCAACTCCACCGCCTTTTGCTTTTTGTCGGTCCTTCCTAAATACTGAATATCCCTGGATGTTCATTTCCCATTCCTGGTCACCTTGCAGCCATGTCTCCGTAATCCCGACTATATCATACCCGTTTACCTCTATTTGCGTGATTAATTCATCCACTTTATTGCGAATGCTCCGCAAGTTAAGGCACAAGGCCTTAAGGCTTGTCTTTTTAACATTACTTGTCCTCTTCCCACTATTTTTCACTGTGGCCCTGTTTGATTCTGGCCCTTGATTTCTCTGCCTATCACTTTTCTTAATCCCTTACTGTCTTTTGTTCTTGTCTTTGATCCCCCCCTCCTCTGACTCCTTGCAAAGGTTCCCATCCTCCTGCCAATTTATTTTAAACCCTCCCCAACCACTCTAGCAAATACTCCCCCTTGGGCATCAGTCTCGGTCCTGCCCAGGTGTAACCCGTCCAGTTTGTACTTGTTCCACCTCTCCCAGAACCGGTCCCAATGCCCTAGGAATCTAAAACCCTCCCCCTCACACCATCTCTTCAGCCACGTATTCATCCGATATATCCTGCTTTTTCTACTCTGACTAGCATGTGACATTGGTAGTAATCCTGAGATCACTACCTTTGAGATCCTACTTTTCAACTTACTTCCTAGCTCCCTATATTCTGCTTTTAGGACCTCATCGTTTTTTTTTTTACCTATGCCATTTGTACTAATGTGTACCACGACCACTGGCTGTTCACCCTTCCCCTTCAGAATGTCCTGTAACCGTTCAGAGACATCCTTGACCCTAGCACCAGGGAGGCAACATACCATCCTGGAGTCTCTTTTGCAGCCACAGAAACGCCTATCTATTCCCCTTACAATTGAATTCCCTATAACTATTGCATTCCCACACTTTTTACTCCTCCCCTGTGCAGCAGAGCCAACCATGGTGCAATGAATTGGGCTGTTGCTGCTTGCCCCTGAGAGGCCATTCCCCCAAACAGTATCCAAAGCAGTATACCTGTTTTGCAGGGCAATAGCCACAGGCGATTCCTGAGCTGCCTGCCTCGTCCTCTTGTTCTGCCTGGTGGTTACCCATTCCCCTCCTGCCCGTGGGATCTGAGCTTGCGGTGTGACCACCTCTCTGTATGTGCTATCCACGATACTCTCCGCCTCGTGGCTGCTCCACAGTGTCCCCAGCTGCCGCTCCATCTCCGAAACCCGGGCTTCCAGGAGCTGCAGCTGGACACACTTCCTGCACACATGCTGGTCCTGGTTTGATTAAGTGTTGAAAACCCTAGATTTTAAAAGTCTCCGCACAGAGTAGGAGAGAGCGGAGACTCAGAGAGGGAAGGAGTTTCACAGTTTGAAGTCCAGGAGGGGATTGAGTTAGTGTAGGAAATCATAGAATAATCAGATTGGACAGTGACTAATTCGGTGCGAACAGAGGTAATAGGTGGCACTTCATGCAGAGAGAATTCTGAAAGCACTTAAGTTACATTACAGTAAGTGATTAAATCAAAATGTAGGCACTGAACCCTGCCTCACATTCATGCAAACGGAGGTTTTCAGACACCCAAGGGACCATAAGAGTCGTAAAACACATAGAGAAACATATTGGTCAATATTCAAATGAATAATCTTTGCACTTGAGCTTCACTCGTGTTTCAGGTGTCCAGCTGGTCTGTAAAATCTAATCTTGTTAATGCACCATGCAGTGTTTGTATCCAGATCCATCAGAATATGTATTAAGCCTCTTTACTATTTCATTGAAGAGGGCACTTATCTATTCTGAAACACTTAGGATGATTTGTTGGCTTCTGCATTTTATATGTTATACATTTCCACCATTTGTATGATGTTGATCTAATCAGACGATTTTGAAGAGAATGTTTCCTCTCTTTAGAGTTATGGAACATTTTACATTTTTCTCTAGCTCGGAGGCCATGCTGGTTGGAGTCACAGACTTGAAAACAACTGTCAGTGTCACTCTGTGTGATATGGAGCAAAACAACAACTTGCATTTATATAGGAGCTTAATGTAGAAAAATATACCAAAGAGCTTCAGAGAGGCATAATAAAACAAAAAGTAGCCATGGTGTGCTTGAGGCAAAGGTGTTGGACGGATTGTGATGCTTATTTCTTAAAATTAAAACAATAATTAAAAATCACCAACAGAGTTTCAGAAGATCATGCTGGATATCCACGAAGGGGGCTGCATCCCAGAGTAAGCACCCGCTTGGATCCCCCATCTCTAACCCCCCCACGATTGTCCGTGATTGGAGGCGGATGGGGGTGGTGCTCCCTGATTCCTGGTGGTGAGCACCAGCACCATTAGGGTTGCATCTCAAGCTCTGGACTTCCCTCTGAGACCACAAATGTGCCATACTGTGCCAAGTCTAAGGAGCAGTGTCAGTGCCCAGTGAAAAGTTGTGCCCAGCAGCCCACCTTGTAAGAGATTCACAGTTCAGTAATAAGACAAAATGCCATTTACATTTTTTTTGTGGGGGTTCTAGGGCATGACTCTGGCTTGGATTCCCAGGTGGGGCCCACAACCCAGTTGGTGACCTGCTGGTGCTATACTGGGTTCCCCCTTATTGCTGGGGATGTGCAAATTCCCAAGCTTTGAAAATCTCAAGACCTAGCACCCTCCCCTACACCTGGGAGACTCTACTCCTTATAGATAGGGCCCCACAGAAACCTCAACATTCGGCTGATACCTGATGTGTTCAAGGGCTGGCCCAAGGTCTGGCTCTTGTGGTACATTCCAAACAGACTAGTGGCGGGAGTGCCCTGGAATGCTGACAGTTTTTGGCATCAATATCTATAAATTCAAACATGATACGTGCAACAAAAAGTCTTATCGTATACACTGAGAAAGAATAAACCTTGAATTTTATTTTGTGTAGCTTGGCCAATCTGTCAGTATAGTTAATGATGGATGCAGTAACATTATTATTTCTTGCTTAGAGATGAATATTGTCTCGCCACAATTGTGAGGCATTTCTTCAAGCGTTTGTTTTTTTTATTGGGATTTAGGCGTTATTGGCAAGGTCAGTATTTATTATCCATCCCTAGCTAGCCTTCAGAAGGTGGTGGTGAGATGCCTTCTTGAACCTCTGCAGTCCATGTGGTTAAGGTACTCCCACAGTGCTCTTAGGTGGTGAGTTCCAGGATGAAGAAACAGTTATATATTTCTAAGTCAGGGTGGTGTGTGACTTGGAGGGGAACTTGGAGGTGATGGTATTCCCATGCACCATCTTCCCTTGTCCTTCTGTGTGGTAGAAGTCATGGGTTTGGGAAGGTGCTGTCGAAGAAGTCTTGATGAGTTGCTGTAGTGCATCTTGTAGATGGTACACAATGCAGGCACAGTGCACCAGTGAAGAGGGAGTTGGTGGTTGGGGTGCCAATCAATCTTTGTCCTGGATTGTGCTGAGCTTCTTGAGTGTTGTTGGAGTTGCAGTCATTGAGGCAAATCAAGAGTATTCCTTCACACAACTGATTTGTGCCTTGTAGATGGTGGAAAGGCTTTGGAAAGTCAGGAGGTGAGTACTCGCTGAGCTGCTCTCGTAGTCATCATATCTCTGTGCTTGGTTTCACCTTTGATAAAAGTTTCTAAGAAAATTCTACAACTACAACTTGCACTTATATATTGCCTTCAACTGTGAAAAATTCCAAAGGTGCTTTGCAGAGGTGTAAAGAAAAAAGTGATGCCAAGCAAAAGAAAGAGTTATGGAGGGTTGGATGGGGAGGGGTGTGGCAGGATGATTACCAAAAGCTCGGTTAAAGTGATAAATTTTAAGAACAGTTTTAAAGGAGAGGGAGTTGAAATTAGATGGAGTTAGGGAGGGATTTCCAGAGCCTGTGGGCTAAGTGTCTGAAGGCACTAGCACCAATGGTGGGGTGAAGGGAGGGGCAATGCATAAGTGGCTAGAGTCAGAAGAGTTGACAGTTTGGTGAAGAGGGTGGAGAAGTTTACAGAGATAGGAAGGGATAAATCTGACCAAAATGATTCAAATGTTTGGCCTATGGAACATGAAATATTTGTGTTGTAGCTTTCATGATAGATAGCCTGAATGAACCTACGGCAAAATAATTAAACTGATATTGATCTGTTTCTGCAAATGCATTGGGAAACAGCATCTCGCTGTTATGGTTACCTTTTAAATAGTCATGATTTAGAATGCCTGCAAATCATTAGAATCCAGTTTTTCTTTCAAAATGTAATTACTGATCATCTACAGACTGATATTGAAGCAGCGTTTTTGAAGTTGTTGCACTTTTTAATATTGTGAATGATTTTCTCTTCCAAAGTCAGATATTATTTTTAAGAACATTAATTTAATAGATATTAGAAATGCTGCGCACTCTATAGCAAACTGGATTGCTCCTTTGATAACTATTTTAAATACACGATCCTTGTTTAAACAATTTCAGAATACATGATAAGAAATGGTACTATTCTCATGCTTCATCAGAAGCACAAGCAAAGGCAACAGCACCAGTGCTATTCCTTGATCAGTAGGTGGAGTAACAGCCAGATCCAGCAAACCAATGTGGCTATATTGTAATGACAAGTAAGTAGTATATTGAGTCACAAAAAAAATTACTTTAGTTTTAATCAAGATTTAAACTGGGGAATATCTGGTTAGGACTGAAACCAGAAAGTAACATCCACACCACACAAGTGTTAGGCAATGACCATGTCCAACAAGAAACAGTATAAACACCTCCTCTTGACATTAATGGCATTACCATCACTGAATCCACCACCAGCAACATGCTGGGGGTCACCATTGACCAGAAACCACATTAATACTGTAGCTACTAGAGCAGATCAGAGGCTGGGAATTCTGCTGTGAGTGGCTCACCTCCTGACTTCCCAAAGCCTGTCCAGCATCTACAAGGCACAAGTCAGGAGTGTGATGGACTACTCTCCACTTGCCTGGATGGGTGCAGCTCCAACAACACTCAAGAAGGTCAACAGAATCCAAGGCAGAGCAGCCCACTTGATCAGCACCTTAATCACATGGACTGCAGGGGCTCATGAAGAAGGCCCACTACCAATTTCTCAAGGGTAGCTTGGGATGTGCAATAAATGTCCATATCTCCAGAATGAATAAAATGCAGAAAAACCAGACAGAGGGAAAAAAACACATAGAAGGAGGTATTGGTGGAATGAACGTTAGATGATTTTTTCTCCTCCTTAATTCTTCACTACTGAAGCTAGATTCTTTAACATTCTTGCAGGTCTCTTTCAATGGGTATTTTTACCCATTGATTTTTCCTCTGTCCCTCTGGTGAAGTGTTGAAACTCTGCTCCTTCCTGTGCTTTGTAGGCATAAGAATACCATTCAATGGCGCTCCCCAATGCTTCAGATGGTCATGGGAGTGAATAGCCGAGCTGCACAGATTAGAAGGGTTCCTTGATTCATCTCCGATCTGTGCTGAGTTAGTCAACAAGTCAGGGATGTCACTACTCCTGTGTACATCTGATCTAGAAATCTAGTGGATGGGTGGGGGGGTGGGGTGCATTTAACCTCTGCGGTAAGTCTTCATATATGGACGTTAGGTGAGCACAGGATTTGACTGGGCTGTGATGCTCACTACACTTAAAAAGAAAGACTTGCATTTATACAGCAACTTTCACATCTTCGAGACATCTCAAAGAACTTTACAGCCAATGAAGTACTTATAAAGTGTAGTGACTGTTGTAGGAAATGCAGCCAACATATGCACAGCAAGGTCCCACAAACAATAATATGATTTTATTTAATGATGTTGATTGAGGAATATTTTACGTTCACCTGAAAAAACAGACAGAGCCTCTATTTAATGTCTCAACTGAAAGATGGCACCTCAGCAATGCAGCATTTGTTTAGTACGGCACTGGAGTGTCAGCCTAGATTATGTGTTGAAGTATCTGCAGCGGGACTTGAACCCACGCCCTTCTGACTCGAAGGTGACACTGAGCCACAGCTGACAGTCAATAAGCCTGATGTTCATGGTATAGACTTAAACATTAAAAAAGAAGCCCAACAGATGCTGTCTGATCTGCTGAGTGTTTCCAGCATTTTCTGTTCTTTATTTTTGAGAAATAGTCACTTGGGCAAGATTCTGGAGGGTCCCTGGATGCCCTTGAAAGGGTCTCCCAGCAAGGGGTGCTCTTCAGAAGGAAAAGAGGAGAGCAGAAAATTGTGGAAAGAGGAGGAAAATGAAATAATAAAAATAATTTGTCAAAAATGCAGTATTTATATTTAGGTATAAATAATAATACATTATATCGAATATGGACTCCTGTGTTCTGACTGCTTGGAAAGTCTGACTGTAGATCACTGTCACTACAACACAAGCTCTCACTGAAAAGTGACTCAAAGACGTAAATGCTATTCCTTTTAAAACTCAATATTACTTAATAAAATAGAGTATAATAAAACAGGTAAATAGGGAAAGCAGGGATCCTAAATCTGCAAATTCCACATTCTACTAGAAAACAGAAGTATTTTTTTATACTCAAGGACACTTCTTCAGCCAGAGGGTGAAATATTTTACTGTTTATAGCTTAAAACACTGCAATTAATATTTATTTTACGATACCCTAGGGGACAAATTCAGTACAAAAGGAGCAAAGCTTTAATTCACTTTGCTGAGAGGACAAGCTTGTAATGACTTTTATTTTGTAACATCAGTAATCCTTGTTCTGTTACTCACTGACTTCATGAACAGAAGATTGAAGCCTGTTGAAGGAGATTAGTTTACAGTAGTGAAAAATATTCAGCCTATCAGGTCCAACGTTTAACCAAAGGGAATTGTCCAGAGGATATAGGTCAGGGTCTGATGGTTTACAGTTGGTCGAGCTATTCAGTTATTCCAGCAGTGATAGGAATGATTTACTTTCCATAGATAATAGTTCTCCAACATATTATCGTTTTACTGTATGCATTCACCTCAGTCTGTTCAAAAGAGGTGGAAAAACCTTAAATCTTCTCCCCGTGCAATACTTACTTTGCCCCAAAGAGCATTAAAAATTGAATCCAGGGAAAAGCAGCGAGCAGTATCAATTTTATCCCAATTTAGATTTGGATGTTTTAAGAATGTTGCCATATTTATATAGTGGGATACAGGGAAATGTCACATTTATTAGCACTAATGCACAAAAAGATGTTTTCACATCTCTCCAACTTAGCTTTGATACTGACAGTGGAAAGAAGTAAATGGGAAATAGATTATTTTTAACGAACAGTTTGATTGTTTTAATGTTTTTGCTATGAGGGTCTAATTTATTTAATTTCTACAGTGGTTCATTTGATGCACTTCCAAGAAATCCATATACTGGTCTGGATTTTACCAAGCCGACGACATTGGGCTCTGTGGCAGGAGGTGGGTGGGGTGGAATATTGTTCTGGCAGAGGCCCACCATGGGGGCCAATGCCGGGAGGGCCCGGCCTGATTAAATGAAATTTAAATAAACTTACCTTTAATCTTCCAGGCCCACCACGATCCTCAGTGCAGCGGCCAGCACTCCCGCATCTTCAATTCCCCGTCTGGGGAAAGCCAGCATGACACTGGTGGGGAGGGCGAGGGAGTTAAAATTTTCAGTACGATCGGGGGGATGGGGGGATGGGGGGGGGGGGGGGGAAGCGGGGTCAAATAAATGTAATGGGTGTAGGGGATGGTGGGAAGGGGTGAACTTTAAACTTTGTGCAGTCTGGTGGGAAAGGTCAGATTTAAAAGGTAATTGTTTTGGGGGGGGGATAGGGAAAATAGTTAATGTAATTGGTATTGGGTGGGGGTGGGAAAGGGGTGTTAGAAATTTATTTGATAAAATTTGGGGGTGGTGGATCTTTAAAAGTTCAAATTGACCAAAGCTGCCCTTTAAAGATGGCACCAGCGCCTGCGTGCAGGCAGCTGACGCCGTTGCCGGTGACGGACAGCCCCCTCCCTCCATGAGATTTGGGGTGCGGGCCACCCCGGTTATTTAAATGAGACGCCAGGCGGGTGATTGTGGTGGCTCTTAGGTGTTTGGCCCGCATGTGTGGGCCACCAGTTGTTGAACTCGCCACCAAGCTCTTAAAATCCAGCCCACTGTCTTTTTATTCTCCGACATTATCATCCTTATCCAAAGTATGGGTTTGAGGCATCCATTCCCCTGGAAGATTAGTCGCCATGGATTTCACTGAGACTGGCTATACCTCTCTCACCCCCGCTTCTTTAGTGATTTTGCTCTTAAAGGGCAAGGAAAAGTTCAATTTATCTAAAACTCTGCTGCCTGGATCCTATCCCACACCAAGTCCCACTCTCCCATCAATCTTATGCTCACTCACCTCTATTGACTGCCAGTCCCCCAATGTGTCCAATTTAAAATTCCCATAATTGTTTATATCCTGTCATCATCATTTCAGCCATCCATATCTCTATAACCACCTCTTGGCTTATAAACCCTGTTCCCCCCCGCCCTCCTAGAATTCTCTGTTTCTGATCTATTGTGCATCCCATAACCTTCACCGCACAATGTGTGGCTATGCCTTCAGCCACCTCATCCTGTGCTGTAGAATTCCCGGCCTAAATCCCTCCACCTCTCCTTCTTGGACAGGAGAAGTTGGGGTTGTTCTGCTTAGAACCGAGAAGGTTCAGAGGAGATTTGATAGTGGTGTTCAAATTCATGAGGGGTCAGGACAGAGTAGATAGGGAGAAACTGTTCAGAGGGGTCAAGAACCAGAGGAGGTGATTTAAGGTGATTGGCAAAAGAACCAAAGGTGACATGAGAAAACTTTTTTTATGCAGCAAGTGCTTAGGTCTGGAATGCACTGCCTGAGAGGGTGGTGGTGGTGGCAGATTCTAAAGGGAACTGGGTAACTGGAAATTTAATAATGTGCAGGGTTACAGGGAAAGGGCGGGGGTGTGGGACTAGCTGAATGGCTCTTGCAGAGAGCTGGCACGGATTCAACGGGCCGAATGGCCTCCTTTTGTGCTGTAACCATTCTATGAATCATTCTGTGATTCTTAAAGCCCTCTTAAAAACCATCTCTTTAATCAGCTTTTTGGTCACCCTTTCAATATCTCCTCCTTTGAATCGGAATAAATTTTTTCTTACTGTCTCTGTGAAATGCCTTGGAAGGTTTTATTCTACTTTAATGGTGCTGCACAAATATAATTTCTCATTGTGATCAACAGTAGATGAGTGTCAGATAAAAATGGAAATCAGGTACCTTCAGTAGAAGGACAGGATCAGAACACCAAAGCATGGGTGGGAAAAGGTCATCTAATTCATCACGTTCATTCATTGTATAGATCACACGTAATCCCCTGTATCATAGGGCTCTAGCCAAACAAATTAATTTCTTCAGAGATGTTCTACAATCACTAATCGCAAAGGTAAATAGTAGCAACACCAGATGATGTATCTAATCTCATCTGAAATATTATACATCCTTACCTTGACATTTATATGGTCCAAGAAAGCTCAGGAGCTATCATGTTGCACACAACATTTAATCAATTCTATCTGCACTTAGACCCTTTAAATCTGTTCTTCTCCAAGTATCATCCAGCTTTTTTTAGTGGCTTGAATCAACACATTAACTGTTTTCAACAATTTCATGTACTCACTTCTCTGGGAAGCAAGCTTTTTCTATCTCAAAAATCTGAGATTTGTTCATGTTATCACCTAGTTCTGCACAAACGTTTGAAGCTGAGTAACTCAGTTATATCTATATTATTATTCCCCATAGCATTTTTTCAAAAAACTCTGAAAATGTTCCCTTTCAATGGAAAAAAGTTGAGACTTGTGAATCACCTTTGCAGCTAAAGATTTTATGCTGTTGTGTTGGATTAATGGTGAACTCTGATCGCTAGCTTGGGAAGTAAGACAGTGAGACAGGAACAATGAATTGTTTGAAGACACAGTGGCAAACTAGAAACTAGAAATCAAATAAAGAAGAATGCCAACAGCTTACAAGCACGAGCATGAGATCGCCACTGATTGCAGAAGCAATTTATCACTCCAGATCCACTCTAAGAGTAAGAAACTATCCTGAGAAGCCAGCTACCTAATACAAAGGGAACCTGGTACAGGAAACATTTCAAGTTATCAGACTGTCACTTTATGACCCAAGCTTTGTTCGTTTCATGCTGGTGGTTTTCTGAATATAAAAGAAACTGACAACATGTGCAGAGGTTGTCACAGAAACACAGCTCTTGTCAGAATTTTTAGAATGAAAGCTGTATCTGCCCTCAAAATGATGAAAAAAGTTGATACAAAATAATTATTAATTTCCCTAAATGAATGGTTTTATCTTTGACCCAGGGTAAATTTTATGAGCTAGCACTCCTAATGCTGAACCTGACTTGATGGAAGGCAAATGGGATAATGAGTTGTAGAGGTCACGTGCCATATTCAGGACCCTCCCAACTTTCCAGTTGTTCATTTTAGCGACTTCATACTCGGGAGGGCCTCCGTGCCCTACTGTCCGACCTCTCCGTAGTTGAGCGAGCATTTTGTCGAGAGCGCTATCTCGAAAAGCTTCCCTTCAGTCTAAACATTCAGTTAAGCGATGATCTCTGTGCATTTAAACTGATTTTAAAAGAGGGATTGCGATTCAAAAGATTACTGCAGTAAAATAGAAGTACTTTTATATTATTTTGTTTTTGAGGGGGAGAAAGACAGAATCGGCTAAATGCAAAAAATTAAACAAGATAGTAGGCGTTATAACCTGTCGCAATCATTTCTCTATTTAGGATATAAAATGCCAAATACAAATGTGTAGATGATATCTTAAGTTTGATGCTTTACATCTTCAACAAATGAGGGCTGCGTTTACCTCCATAATGGGTCAGACACTGGACATGTATCAGGCTATCTGTTAGGGCAACATTGATGATAATTGTACCATTTGGCTTGCATTCCATCTGTTTAGTGCTCTAGAACTGAAGGGTATGAACATGCATGATGACTCTTTCTTTCAGGACAGTACATTATGTATACCGTCCTGCCATTCCCCCATCAGAAGCCTGCAGAAAATAGCCAGGGCCAAACTATCCTTGCAGCAGCAGTGGAGACGTAGCCTTTGCGGCCTCTTTTTTGAGGCAAGGGCCACCTCAGTCCCCAGTGTCTCCTGTCTCCAAGCAGCAGCCAGCTGCTTCAGAAACACTTGTTGAGGAGAAGTATGGAATCTAGGTTTTAAAGGTTCACGGTTTCAGGCACCAAGGAGAGACAGTGACAGTAAAACAATACGACAGGACATGTATTTCTCTGGGTAAAAACCTGTTGTACGACAAACACTGATTTGTAGGAAATTTTATGAGGGAATGACTGGGAGAAAGAGTAGCAGAATATATCTGAAATGGTAGTATTGGTAATTGTGCAGTAGAGGGGAATGTCGGTCGATGAATAGTTGGACATATGTCCAAAAGGAAATCAAAAAAAATGAAGGCAAGGCTGGTTTAACAGGGGGAATACAGCAATTATGTAGCTCCCCTCATGAGAATTGCCCACAAATGTCTGGCAGATGTGTCACCGTCCTTGATCAGGATTTTGGCTGCTTGCTGCTGGCATTTTCTCCTTCCTCTTCCTCTGGTGGCATCAATCATCAGCTGTTCATGAATGACAAGATTGTGCAACGTACAGAAAACCATATGATGACAGAGAACCTGTTCTATCTATGCTGTACTGTACTGGAGTGGTTCCCCCAGATCTATCAAGGCACCTACATTCTGCAAAATTGGGTAGAGAAGCTTGAGTCTTACAGCAGCCTTGGAGCACTCAGAGCCCCCTAGTGCAGGTCAATGGGGATAGCTTGGGGGTTGGGAAGCCTGGGCACAAGCTGGCACTTAGCTCATAAGGTCCCGACTTCAATAAAAATGAGGAAGCTGCACAACACCCATTTGAAATGGGCAATGAAAGAGAGGCCACAATTGCAGTTTGAAAGAAAATCAGACATCCTTGCTGTGTTGTGCTGTACCCCTCTCCTCGTGCCAAGAGATTACCCAACAATGCCGCCATGGTATAATCAGTGATTCAGCCACCTGAAATGCTGGTAGGTTTACCTGGAGAGGACATTTCATGAAGTGCATGCAGCATTGGTGACAATAGTGTCACCAAATGAGCTGGATTTTGTGCTGGAGCCAGGGCTCCCAGTACTGGACTGAAAAGGTGGGGGAAAGCCCACCTCTGCCGTTAAGTTGCCATTAATAGGCCACTTAAGGGCCTCAATTGGCTACTGGGTTGGAAGGCCGTGGTTGGCCTATCCCACCCCCTGTAAGGTCACTTGGCAATGGGCCCTCTGCCCCCCTCTACCTGCCATGATTCTCCGTGTCCTCCCTGCCTCTGACCCTGCCTCAGAGGGCCCCATAAAATCCAGCCCATTGTTTTTAAGACTGAAGTGATGGTGTGCCAACACTAGTTGTCACAAGTGTACACATATATGAAAGGAGACCTGTGGTAGAAAGATGCTGCTGCATCATTTGTAATGCAGTGCATTGCTTTGGCATTGTGTCTCTTTCAGAATTCTTTCAGACTTCTCTTATCTGGAACACACGAGGTTCTATTTGTTCTTGTGATGCTTGATGAGAATACCGATATGAATTGATCTCCTACTGGTAACCATGGAAATGTGGTTTTTGTTATGCAGTCAAAGCTTTATCCAAATATGTACAAGAAGAGGTGGTATAATGTAAACTATTTTCCTGTTAAAAAAGCTCCCTTATTATTATGTGACAGTAGGAAACTAGGAATTGTGCCACAGGGGCTCGTATTAAATTAACACATCAGAACAAAGGATAAGCCACCACAGCTCTGATCAAATGGCGCACATTGTCTGGCGGTAAATGTTTGGTATAGTTTGGGTTGCAGGCTCATATGGGCAGCCCCAGTTGGTGGCTTGTGCTAACCCTGCCAGATGTACATGGGAAATACTTGGGCAGTTTGAAGAAAATATCCAACCATTTATTTAGAGATACAGGACTGAAACAGGCCCTTCTGCCCACTGAGTCTGTACCGACCATCAACCACCCATTTATACTAATCCTACATTAATCCCATATTCCTACACCATCCCCACCTTTCCTCAATCCCCCTACCATCTACCTATACTAGGGGCAATTTACAATGGCCAATTTACCTATCTACCTGCAAGTCTTTGGCTGTGGGAGGAAACTGGAGCACCCGGCGAAAAACCATGCGGTCACAGGGAGAACTTGCAAACTCCGCACAGGCAGTACCCAGAATTGAACCCGGGTCTCTGGAGCTGTGAGGCTGCAGTGCTAACCACTGCATCACTGCGCCGCCCTCTGCGTGCTGTTCTGTGAAATTACAGTGGACGTCTCCTGGGGGCAGAAAGACTTCAGCAACAAGTATGTGTGTGTATATATAATAGCGTTAATGAGGAAATCAGGATACTTAACTCTCATGAGGCTTCTTGTCCCTCATAATGTAGTTGAGATGGCTAAAAAAAGACTTGCATTCATATAGCACCTTTTACAACCATCGGATGTTTCAAAACACTACTGCAAATGCAGTACTTTTTTATTGAAGTGTAATCACTGTTGTAATGTAGGAAACATGGCAGCCAATTTGCACGCAGCAAACTCCCACAAATAGCAAGGTGATGATGACCAGTTAATCTGTTTCTACGATGTTGATTGAGGGATAAATATTGGCCAGGACACCGGGGATAACTCCCCACTCTTCTTTGAAGTAATGCCATGGGATTTTTACATTCACCCGAGAGGGCAGATGGGGCCTTGGTTTAACGTCTTATACAAGAAACAGCACTCCCTCAGTACTACATTGGAGTGTCAGCCTTGATTTCTGTGCTCATGTCTTGGAGTGGGACTTGAACCCAGAACCTTCTGATTCCGAGGCAAGAGTGCTGCCAACTGAGATCCAGCTGACACCTAAATAAATTTGAATCACTCCACACTTGGTGGTCCTGCCTTCACTTGCCTAAGCCTAAGCTTTGGAATTCCCTCCCTAAAACTTTCTGCCTCTCTACGTCCCTTTCCTCCTTTGAGATGCACCTTAAAACCTGCCTCTTTGGTCATCTTCCCTTCTGCGGCTTAGTGTCAAATTTTTTATTTATAATGCTCCTGTAAAGTGCATTTGGGCCTTATGTTAAAGGCGCTATGTAAATACAAGCTGATGTTGTAAATGCTCAGACTGGAGGGTGAAAGCTAGGAGATATCGGCAGCTCATTTTAAGAGACTGACTGGTGAATCGAATCATCCCCAGCTTAAATCTTAACATTATGTTAACCTGTACATTGGGTGCTTTTCTAGTTAGCTTACCAGAATCGTTACTCAGTTAACAGAATTAAACCATCCTCTGGAATCAATTGTAGTTTGTCAGTGGTTACACAGCCAGGTGATCCAAGTCTGCTTAGTCCCTAATGAGCAACACTGCCAAGAATCACTTTAGCATGAATCAGACCTTCCCAGCTTTCGGATGGTTCCATTCTAGCAGCATTCATTATTAGTTCGATGTACTGTGTCTAAGTGGTGAAGAATGGTATCTTTCCTGACAGATTTGGAATATGTACTGGATGAGTGGATGGTGAGAACAAAGTAAGGAAACAAAGTAAAAGGTTAGAGTGACTTATTCTTGAGAAGTTAAGCAAATTGCACTCAGGCCCCCAGTTTTAACTCTAGGTAGAAGCAAAATACTGCGGATGCTGGAAATCTGAAACAAAAACAAGAAATGCTGGATTCACTCAGCAGGTCTGGCAGCATCTGTGGAAAGAGAAGCAGAGTTAACGTTTCGGGTCAGTGACCCTTCTTCGGAACTGCCGTTCCGAAGAAGGGTCACTGACCCGAAACGTTAACTCTGCTTCTCTTTCCACAGATGCTGCCAGACCTGCTGAGTGAATCCAGCATTTCTTGTCTTTGTTAACTCTAGGTAGGTTTTGGATGTGTGGTTAGTGAGGTCATTTGAAACCCACCCACCTGTTCGGCATGGATCTGCACTGCACCCCTTCCAAAGCCAATATATCTTTCCTGAGGATAGGTGCCTGAACTAGAACAGTACTGCAGATGGGGTCTCACCAAGGCCACGTACAAACGAAACATCACATCCTCACTTTTGAATTACAAACCTCTCAAGATAAAGGTTAATGTTTTCTTAGCATTTTTGATTACTTTTTAATTCGTGATTTGTCTCTAAGGAAAAAGCCATCAATATCTTTCCATACACTAACAAAATATCATGGAGGGTCGTTCTGCCTTTCTCTTTGAGAAACACATTTTTTATTTATCTTGTATTGGGCAGTCACTAAGATCATGATCAATTTTGCAGAAAAAAGGTTTAGTCTATTGATCTCTGCAGGCCTGAATGAATGCAAATAAAGGAATGTTTCAGAATAAAATTGTATCGTGGCTTTATCATTCCATTGAATAATATGCTCCACTCAAATTTAAAAAGCATGTGCACATTTTAAGCATGAATAAAATCAATTATCATAAGGTATTCTTTGCATGTTTCAAAGCTAAATAATGAAATATCAAGTTCAAGCATCCAGCCTTGGAAGTACCAAGATGGTGGCTTCGATGAGGGCCTAGTAACTCGTGAGGTGTTTTATTTTCTTCATTTACTGATGACAAAAATGTTGTTTAGTGTTATCCCCATGCAGGATCACTCATTTTAGCATTTGCTATCCAACTGTAGCCCTTGCAGGTTTTTACCGTTAGCAGGATATGGTGCAGTCTTCATGTCCCGAAGCTATAACAGAAATCTCTCACTGCCCGAGACATTTTCACAATAATGTGCACACACTTCACTCTGGGTTCAGGCTCTGAATATTCTGGGTATGTGATTGCACTTCTGTTGTTAATGGCTGCAGTCTGGTAAGGAATTGCACTTCCAGCCTCTTTCTAGTTTCTTGTCTGTTTCTCACTCTTGGTCTTCTCACTCAATGATTCTGATTCCCACTGTTTGAGGATGAGTTGTTAAATTTATGAATATAAAATACAAAGCTATGAGCAATTAATAGAAACAGGTAAAAGAGACCATCCTAACTACTGATAAAATGATGCCCAAAAATCCCACTATTTAGACAACACTCTGTAAGACCGGAATACAAAGCCAATTCAATAAATGCAGTTACAAAGCTGATGTACTTTACTGATGGCTGTTTCCTCTCTGACCATTTAAACTTTCTAAACTTTATACACAGCCTTCATTGAATGTATCTGCCTCTTCCAGTTGCCTGGAGTACTAATTCACTCGAGGGATGAATGTAGCGAGCAATCTAATCAAATTTTCCAACATGGGCAATTTAGATTTTCAATAAACACCTAAATCATTGGATTCCTTTGGATCTGGAAACTGGATCATGCTGGAGTAAACCAGAGCTCCTAGCAGCTCCCACAGACCTGGGCTGATTGTCCTGCACAGATTGCAAACTGAGAGACTGTGGGGGGAATTTTATCCTCTCCCCTGCGGTGGGTTTGGATATGGGGGTAGAACATAAAATTGGGTGGGATGGTGGTGGGGGTTGCTTCCGCTACCACCCTGCCTCTGCTAACATTTAGTCTACTGCCAATTGAAGCCCTTACTGGGCAGTTAATCCCCAATTAAGGGCCCAATTCCACTGCCACCGCAGTTAGCCATACTTGGGAAATACAACATGAAAAGCTGTGTGGGCTGCTTCTTGGCTTGGGGGGTGTTTGTGGGGGGTCCCTCATGAAAAGGACTTTGTGTCTGAGTGAGGGACCCGGAAGCAGGAAGGTGGGGGGGCCCACTGAAAGCCACCCACCTGCCCTTGATAGCTCCCCTACACCCCCGCGAAACCCCTCCTGCCCTGACCTACCTGTGGCCTGGGTCCAGGGCTGCTCCTGGGCCACCAATAGGTGCTCCTCTGGCAGTTGCCACTGCCTGTGCTTGGTCGGCAGCTCTCCAAGGGTGGGACTTCTGGCGACGGGGTCCTTGATCGTCTGGAAGGCCTGCCGATGTCCACTTAAGTGCCTGATTGGCACTAGATTCGGCGGGCCTTCCGGAGAAGAGACAACACGGGGATCTCAGCGGCACTTTTTCTGGATGTCGAGACCCTCGTCGCCAGCATAAAATCCCGGCCTGTGTTACAGAATCAGGCTACTCTAAGTCAGGATAAAACTCTAGCACACTCTGGCCCCGTAAAAAGATGAACGGCACAGAGGGGGACGGCCGTTGACAAACAGATGCACTTGGCGATGCGCAGGTGACGGGGAGTGTGGGCAATTACTGATTGAGCAGTGTAGGAGGCTGTCAAGGATGTCATAGCAAGATAAGGATAGGCACACCGAAAGACATGAATAAACACCATAAACGTATTTTCCCTTCTCCCTAAAGGGAAAGCCAAGTCTGATTTGCTGAATTGCCCATTTGACTGAGGTTAACATGGAAAGCCCTGTACAGTAAAATATTGAGTTCAGACCTAGTTCCCATCTCAACAGATGTTGCACTTACTGATTGAAGGGAAGAATCAAAAAGAAGTTTGGGAGAGCTGTTATTTTCCAGTACCGTCATTGACAAAGCTGTTCCCAATCATCAAGTAGTCAAACACATCGAGTGAGTTTAAATCCTATATACTATCCCAAGTGTTGAGTGTTTGGATTATTTGCTGATGCTACTGTATAAAGTCAGCCTTTATGCTGGGGCAAAGTGAAATGTCGCTGTTAGTAGGTTAGGGCTTTAATAACCTGTTTGAATTGTATTGATTTAAAAGTGTGTGTATTAGTGGTTGACAATTAGGGGTAGAATTTTCCTTCCAGGGACTGGAAACAAAGGTTGGGTCTGTTTAAGGGTCCTGAAACAGTCACTCATTGTGATTTTCCCCAAAGTGGCCAGTTAGTGGCCAGAGGACGGGTTCGGCGTCCAATTAAGGGCGGCAGGCAGGCTGTCGAAGCTAGAGGGCCAATCAGAGGCTTTCCAGCTTGAAAGCAGCAGCAGGCTGTAATGAGAAGCTTTTTATGTTGTCTGATGCAACATAAATCAGATGCGAAGAGTCCAGGTTGTTGAAGATCTCAAACAGGTTTATTAACAGCTAACAAGTATATACAGTGCAGCGCTATCTATTTACAGGACTTGCCTCTAGGTGTTTCAGTTACAGAGTGACTCTGGCTTGTAGTCACATGACTACATCCTGCACATAGCTCATTAGAATGCTAGGATCTTAAAGGGCCATCACTCTTAAAGGCAATCACGCAACACAGGCTGCAATAGAGGGTAGGTAAGGGAGAGGGTGCCCTCTATCCAACTTTTTTAAACTTTAACTAAAAAATGGATCTTGCAGCCTGGCCACCACTGTGGGGGAGGAGCCCCTCTACTGGGCGGCCTGTGGCTGCCGCAGTACCCAGGCAAGCAAGGAGGGCCTCTAGGCCTGTCTGGAGTGCTGGCTCTTCCCCTCCAGCCCCCTGTGCACCGCCTGCCTCCACCTGGTCTGCTGCTGGAAGGCTGCCTCCAGGCAGTTAAACTGGCCCCTGCCACCTGTGGGGACCTGGAGGCTGACTGGAGATTCTCAGTCGGTTTCCTTCAGTTGGCGCCGATACGTTCTTAACAAGCCCCATCGGCTACCTGTCACATGCAGGCGGGTAGTCCTGCCGCCCTCCCCCCCCCGCCCCCATCCCACCTCTGTAAAAATAGCTCGTGGGCCAGATGGAGCTGGGAACCAGCATGCAGGCTGGCGGGCCTGTTTTCAGTGCCCGTCCACCTCTGATCCCCGCCCGGCACGGGCTGAAGATCCAACCCCGAGGAGTCACTTGTATTTTAGTAAACGCCATATCAAGTCAATTTACCAACCATAGAAAAAGAGTTCCAGCAACAGCAATTATCTGTTTGTTTGTTTTAAATCAAATAATAAACATGGCACCTGATTGTCTTGCTAGTTTGGAAATCCTCACTGCAGTCATACCAGCCTAAGGCATGTTGTTTGAAATGAAAGAATTGCAAGACAGTTATAGAGTCATTTACGGCACAGAAGGAGGCCATTCGGCCCATTGAGTCCATGCCGGCTCTCCACAGAGGTATCCAGTCAGTCCCACTCCTCCGCTTGGTACCCCTATCTCTGCAAGTTTATTTCCTTCAAGTGGCCATCCAATTTCCTTTTGAAGTCATTGGGGAGAATTTTATCCTGGAGATGCTTTTCCCACCTCCAAACCCGCAACGGAGGAGAGCATAAAAAATTCCCCCCATTGATTGTCTCTGCTTCCACTACCCTGTGGGCAGCGAATTCCAGGACATTACCATCAGCTGCAATAAAAAAAACTGGAGACAATTTTCCTTCATGGGTGCCTATTGTGTACTCGGCACATGCAGCATACTTGAGGTAGAATGTGCGTATCACAGCAGAGGAGCATGTCTTTCCCGACCTGGATCATTTGCGTGGCCTGGCTGCACTACTGATGCAGGCTCACCACCCACCCCCCCACCCTCCCCCCCCCCCCCCCCACATCCCCTACCAAGACCTTGCATTGCCTAGGCCTGAAAATCAGGGAGGAAATAAGAGCTTGAAAGACCTGCAGCTGCAGAGAAAATAACTCTGCCTTCAGCTGCCTGGGCTTAAGGTCTGGGATTCCCTGTGTAAAACTGCCCCTCCTTTAAGTCGCCCCTTTAAAATCTGCCTCTTTGACTTGTACTAATATCTCCTTGTGGCTTGGTGTCAACTTTTGTTTTATAATGTTCCTCTGAAGCACAGAGGGATGTTTTACTACGTTAAAGGTGCTTTACAAATGCAACTTGATGTTGGTCTTTCTTGGTCTTTGACCTGACTAACCATAGGGTCCTGGGGCAGGCCTGTGTGCTGGGTTTCTTAATGTGCCTATATGCTGTAGCACTGAACAGATGGATGAACAGCAAACTGATGTGGGAGGCGGGAAATGTCCCATTCTTTTACATGGTAAATTTGGCTCAGTGATCTACTTTGGGGGAGCCAGAGGAAATAAAGGGAGCTATATCTGATTTAATGGGGGGAAAATGTATTCCCACCCAAAAAATACGTGCACAACAGGTGCCAGGAACACTTCCTGCACACGAATGAATAGGCCCAAGGCATACTTAGTATTGGATTTCGGACATCAGTATCAGCTCAACAGACACCTAATGGGCATCTCCAAGAAACTCGCTGGAAAAGAGGCATTGAAGCTCAGGCTCCTGCATTGCTGGCAGCAGCCCTCAGTAATGCCTTTAGGCTGGATTTTCTCTATGAGGGAGGGAAACAGAAGCCATTCCCAAACCTACCCCCAAGGGAAACAGTCACTCACTGGGAATTTCATGGAGGTACCCCCTTATTTATCATGGAGACAGGTTCCCTGTGCAATTAAGGGCAGCAGGCGGGCTCTAGAAGCTGGTGGCCCAATCAGAGGGCTTCCAGCTTAAGAGGAGCAGCAGGCTGCAGGAGAGGGTAAGTAACTGAGAGGGTACTTCAACATGGAGGCACCCTCTCACCAACTTTTTTAAACTTTAAATAAAATAACAGATACAGTAGCCAGGCCACTGCTGTGGTGGGGTGGGGTGGGGGGAATCGCTGCACAGGGTGGCCTTTGGCTGCACCAGCACCCAGGCAGGTGCCCACCTCCATGCAGTTAAACTGGCTCCTTTTCGGGTTGGGTTGGAAAATCCCAGTAGGCCTCCCTTAAGTGTGGTTAACAAGACTCTTAATGAGCCTAATTGACTAGCTGCCTCTGATGGGTTGGGGGCGGGGGTGTGTGGATAGCCCTGTCAGCCCCAAACCCGCCAAAATGGTGCTCCCAAGGCAGGGCCTGAAAATTCAGCCCAGAGAGGACACTTCAACATGGTGGTGCCCACTCCAACTTTTTTAAAGCTTTAATTTTAAAATGGATCTTGCAGCCAGGCCACTACTGTGGGGGAAGGGGATCCCCTTTATGGGGCTGCTCTCGCACCCAGGCAGGCAAGGAGGGCCTCTAGTCTGCCTGGAGTGCTGACCACCCCTCCCCCCCACTGGCCTGCCACAAGATGCCCACTTCCAGGCACCTGAACTGGATCCCACAGGTCTGGGAAACTGGAGGCTGATGGGAAAATTCCTTTAATTGGACAAGGCTCTTGATGAGCTGTGATGGCTACCCACTGCAGGGGGCGGGGAGCCCTGCCAATTCCAATCATGCCTCTGCTAAGATGGCTGGTGCTGGTATTTTTGGGCTCTGTCCACCTCCATTCCTGCCCCCAACATGGCCCGTAAATCTAGCCCTTTAAAAGTGAGAGGGGTGCAAACGGAAGGGAGGGTAGCAGTGACCGAGATCGGGAAGGATGACAATTTGGATGTTTGGATTTGTGATTGGGTGCGGTGGTTGAGGTCATGAGGCAGGGGGTGCTGAGGTTGCGATGGGAAGGAGAGCGTGTGGTGGCCAGGAATAGCCCGTGTGGTTTGAATATCAAGTCCCTTTAAGGACCTCCTGTTTTGGCCACATGTCGATCTGGTTTTCCTGAATGCATCTCATAGAGGGGGTTCCTTAAACACACATTGGAATCCTTATCCGTATAAACAAAGAGCCTAGCAAATGTTTCAGGTGAAGACCCTGGAAGCGTTCTGTTGTGCCAAAATCAATATGGCGGGTTGCTCAGCATATTGGAGACATAAATATCCATTTAGCGCCTGAAAAATAAACTAGAATTCCAAGGCTGCCATTTTTTTCCAGTCCTGGGGATTGCTACTTTCCTAAGTGCAGTGAATTAGAAAATCTGCCTTAAGTCATGGAGTAGAACATGATGGTGAGTTCCCAATCCCAACTTTGCCACTATGGGTAGTTGCTGAGCAGGGACACAATTCTTCTTCAGAGGGAGGCAGGGAAAATCAGAGGCCCAGTTACCACAGGCTTCTCTTACATGGTTTATTGTGGCCACCTTAGGATGTTGATAGTGGGGTCAGGGAGCACATTGTTACGGACAGATCGGAAGTGGTGTGGGCAACTTCCACTTTTCACCTCTCAAATGATCACAGATAATGTTTTAAGAAGTGTTTTAGTCCCTGAGTGTTTTAAAGGTCAAATAAATAGACAAATGACAGGTTTCCTCATAGGTTAAAAAAAAATATTTATTTTGACACAATAACTGAAAAATATTCATGACTTCACCCACTCACACATTCATACCCATACACACACAAGAAAAGATAGGGAGTAGAGCGTATCATACACTTACAGTCAAATTGTTGTCAAAGAGTTTGTTGTTTTAAAAGCTTTTCGGGAGGAAATCTTTCGGCAGTGCAGCCCTGAATGTTCATTGTCTTGAAAAGGATGAAGTGTCACAGGCTCTTTGTGGTTAAGCTTCAATCTGAAGTCAATGGGAAATCCTGGTTTATTTTTGTAGGTGGAGAGTTCCAAAGTCACCTTGCAATTTCTCTGCTGCAGTCGTTAAAAGGTGTTGTCAGCAGGGCCCCTGCTTAGTTGGGACTGTCTCACAGCTGTTCTGACTAGAAAAGACCTTCTGTGCCTGTTCACTGGCTGTTCTCCCCCTCTCTCTCCATTTTAAGGTAGAAACTTATCAGGTTGGGGTGTTGGTCAGGTGATTAAGGGCTCTCTCCCCTAGGATAATTCATATATTATTCCAGGATATGGGAACCATTGTTACATGATAACGTCTGAATGTGGTCCATTTTGATAAATGGGTCCTATTTCACACCTGTTATTTTGGCCTTGGCTTCAGAGTCAGACTGTCTGTAAAAGTCTTTTATAGCTCCATTGCTACAGATAGGTGTTGTTAGCATGGAATAGGCTGTTTTTCCATTTCAATGTGTTTTCCCCAAAGCTAATTCAGATGTGGATAATAGGTTTCGACTTCAACGGACAAACATGTTTATTGACAGTACAGGGGGGGGTCACCTGACCTCTACTCCATTTTGTCTGTGGCATAAATGTGTGCATTTTTTGTAGTTCAGTTCAACAGTTGATTTTCATTTCATAATTCATCCAATTCATTTCATATTTCATCACTGTTCCCTCCGTGAGCGTAACAGCTACAGCTTGCCATCTAGATCAAGGAACAAATGTGATGCAACAATACAGCAGAGAGAAATGGACGTGGAAAAATAAATTGCTGACAAAGAATTTTTACAAATTTCTGTGGAAAATCAATGGAACAACCTAATAAAGTCAAATTATAATTATTTTTTATTTTTCAATTGCGGAGGATGGTGAGATTCCCATTTTTTTTTGTCTTGGAATGTCGGTGATGATGCCTTGAAAACCTTACAGTGATTTATTGTGTTTTTTTTAGATGGATGAGATAAAGAGCAAAGACAGAGTCATTCTTGCCTTGGAGAAGGACCTTGGTGTTCAAGCAGGCCATACTCAGAAGCTAATTCTTCAGAAGGAAGCCCTCGATGAGCAACTGGTGCAGGTGAAAGAAGCTGAGCGCTACCACAGCAGCCCCAAACGGGAATTTCCGAGTGGTGGTGGGGACACTTCAGACCCAATAGGGAACCATGTAAGGATATTTCAATGGAATAGTCTTTCAGCTGCCGATTTACAGATGAATTTGCCTGTTGTTAATTACACTATGTGATCGAGGAATAATAATCATTGTACAGGTCCTTTTAGAGGATGGTTAGTTCCCTGGTATGTTTCTTTCAGCCACTTTGTCAATTAATGATAGTGTGCTATTAGTATTGTGATTAATCTCTGTCTATAATCTCAGAGCTTTCCTCGGTCATTCAATCCTTTTGTGTTGGGTAAAGAGGAATAATGGGATGTGGATTTTGTTTGAGTTGATGTCCAGATTTATTTCCGTTTCAGTCTAATTAATCTTTGCTTCAGCATCTCTCATTCCAAGGTTTTTGTTCCTCATCCCCCCACCTCCCCAACCAGGTGACCAATAGATCTGGCTGTCACACTGTTTGCAAATATTCACCATGATTAATGATCAGTTAATGAAAGGTCGAGATGGCTCACTGTGAGGTAGTGAGGAAGCAAAGCTATTTTGAAAACTTGAGCTCTTTCAAAACCAATATTGTGACAATCCATATAACATTCTAAATGAAATAAAAACAGAACATGCTGGAAACACTCAGTAGGTTTGGCGAGAGAGAAATTAAACATTTCAGGTCTGTGACTTTTGATCAGAACACAGACCTGAAACGTTAACTCTGTTTCTCTCTCCACAGATGCTGCCAGACCTGCTGAGTGTTTCCAGCATTTTCTGTTTTTATTTCAGATTTCCATCATCCACAGTATTTTACTTTGGTGTTAGCATCCTAAATGTTTGCCATCTGTTCAGGCTCTTGTGTTTAAGTTATAAGGAGTCAAAATGGGGGGGATGTGGCGGGGGGAGGGGGTGAAATTGCTGCTGCAGCAAGTATCTGGCTCCAGATACCTAACATACTTTGAAAGTTGTACGTAGTGAATATAATAGTAATATCCAGTGGTGAATATTAACTTTTAATTATTTCTTTATGTGTTTTTATAATTACCAAAGGTGCCACATGTGGTGCTAATATAATTCTCAAAATGATAATGTATTTATAATTTTTGTTTTCAACAAATAACAAGGTTTTGCATTCGTTTCAAATGTGTTGTATTATTTACAGATTAAACCATTAAAGGAGCAGTATTCCTTAAAGGGGAACTTTAGTGTCAGGGTAAGTACAAGAAATGATGTGTACTTACCTTTACATTAGTCCTTTACTAACTGGGGTTAAGAGCCTGAATGACGTACTTATTCCTACATCGATCATTTAATGTAGGGTTAAGTGCAAGATGTGTGCTTACCTTGGATTGCTTACAATTGGGATAAGTGCAATGATCTGCAATTACACCAACAGTGTGTATACCAATGCATTTTGTTTTCCAGTACATTCACAATTGCAGCACTGCGCTGCAGAGCCCTAAGTATAACTACTTTAGTAGAATGGCTGCGTTGTGACATTGTTACAAAGAACTGTGTTTGTTCTCACAGTTTCCCCACATGACCATTTACTGACCTTAGTTGTCTCATTGTGAGTGTGTTAAAGTTAGGCTGAGCTCTCTCCATAGAGAGTCTTTTGCCTGGGTCTCCTGAACCTTCACTAACATATATGTATGGCAAAAGATGTGGAAAAGGTTGTCTGCTGTCCTTTCAGTGGAAACTCAGAGAGGGAAAAAAATACAAGAGCCATTGAAAAATATGTGCATCGTGTCAAGCACTGTAGCATTCCTCCTACCCAGCCTGCATATGGTTTATAATCAGTGTAATAAAGTTACTATACATCTGTCATTTGAAGTGGTTTCGAATAATAGCAGATATTAAAATTGTTACCCAAAATATAAAAGAAATCAAATGCTTGTTCAATAAAGAATATGCAATTAACTCTTTTGGGTTTTTAATGCCATAATCTGCTATATAGACGTAATAGTTTGCACAAAATGAACTTAAGGTGCTTCTGTATTCTGGTGTCCACAGGCCCCAATAATATTGCCTCCTTGTACAAATGGCTCACAATGATATAAAAAGAGGCAAATTATTGACTCTCTGGCAATGCCCAAGACCTGTCTTTTTATAGGACTTGAGTGCAGCCATTGGAGGCATGAAAAACTCGATCCTGTTTCTGTTTACCTTCCAACAGGGATTAGTACTATGGTCTTTGGCTACTCTCCTTGGAGCCTTAGCACCAATGGTGGTTGCCATCCAAGAACATGTTTTTTTCCCCCTGTATATATTTTAATGGCTATCTTAACTCCATTTACCTGTTGTGATACCGTATTCCTTAATGTCCTTAGCTACAAAGATCTATCGATCTAGGTTTTAAACTTTTCAATTGACCTAGCCTTAACATCGTTTGAGGGAGAGAATTTCAGATTTCCATGAAACTTATCCTCAAGAGGCAGCATTGTAATATGTTGTCATGATGGTAGCTTACATTTCTAGCACCTTAACTCATCTCAATTACTTTCTTAAATTTTAAAATCTCAGCTGCCCCAATGATTGAGTGGGTAAAAGGACTACCCAGTGTAGCAATAAACCATATGTAGCAGTAGGTCCCATTGAGCCCCAATCTGTGTAGACCTTACTGGGCAATGGAACACTTTACATATCGGCATTGTATCAGAATTGAGGATTCCCAGGTAAGGTAAATTATATTGGATTCATGAATCCCATTGCCTTAACAGATTTCCTTAGCATATCTTCTGAAAGACCCTTCTTACTGAAGCACTAATCCATTTCTCACATTAGCCATTGTGTTAGCTTCTCTGAGTAAGATTATGTATAAGGGGAAGTTTTATGCTGAGTCCAACAAGGAACTGGACTACCAAGGTTGGGGAGTGGGGGGCAAAACTTGTTTTTGGCCCGTTTCCAACACTAAATGGATGCAAGAAACAATCACTGTGCCCAAAGAGGTTAGCTCGAAGGTTTGATTGAAATTAGGCCTTGGGCCTCATCTAAATAATTGGCATGGGCAGCCAGCACCAGTCGGCCATCCAGAGACGGCTTACCCACATCGACAGTGCCGGTTTGGACTAGCTGCTTCGTCAGCAATGGCCTTTGGGTAAATCTAGTGGAGGAGAAGGGGAACAGAAGGGGTGATGATTGTAGTCTGGCAGCAGTTCTCAGGATTGCTACACGACCAGGGGGAGCACGCCTCCTCCTCGCACCACATGAAGATTATTTTTCTAAAAGAATGTTATGTATTTGGTGGCGGTAACTTGATAGGCCTCATCTGTTCTTGGTAAAGCTGAGTGGAGCAGGCCTGGTGAATGATCTGCACAGGGCAGCCCAATTTCAGGAAGGGGTCCTTAAGCAGGCATTTAACATCTCAATAGCATTGGCAAGGGACCTATTGCCTATTTAAATTGGCTGCTAGAGATGCCTGAAAAATCACCCAGCTCAGTATGGAATGGATGTCTTTCAGCTGTTCTTGGGATACAGACATTGCACCACAAAGTTGGTCCATTTTTGTTCCCTGAGTTCGTGTGGAAAACTGGCACAACAAGGACTAAATTCTTCCCCTTCTCCACTCCTCAGAGACTGCAGGTAGAGGAAGCTTTTATCCCATCAATTTAGGCAGTATTTAAACCCAGGTTCCTAAGCTGAAAGGTCAGTGCAGTGTAAACCACTGCACCCTCCCTCACTTATTAAAAAAGTTAAGTTACAGCCCTTTTGCTGTAACCATGATAACATTTAGGTGGAAGATAAAACCTGGCAGGAGAGCATAGAATAATAGAATATTTACAGCACAGAAGGAGGCTATTTGGCCCATCATGCTAGCTCTCTGGAAGAGCAACTCACCTGGGCCCACTCCCCCTCCTTTTCCCCATAGCCCTGTAAATTTTTTCATTTCAGATAATTATTCAATTCTCTTTTGAAGGCCTCGATTGAATCTGCCTCCACCACACTCTCAGGCAGAGCATTCCTCATGTCGCCATTGCTCCTTTTGCCAGTCACCTTAAATCGGTGTCCTCTGGTTCTCGATCCTTCTGCCAATGGGAACAGTTTCTCCCTATCTACTCTGTCCAGACCCTTCATGATTTTGAACACCTCTATCAAATCTCCTCTTCTCCAAGAAGAACAGCCTCAGCTTCTCCAATCTATCCATGTAACTGAAGTCCCTCATCCCTGGAACCATTCTTGTGAATATTTTCTGCACCCTCTCTAATGCCTTCAGATCCTTCCTGAAGTGTGGTGCCCAGAACTGAACACAATACTCCACTTGAGGCTATTGTTTCATCATTTTGCTTTTGTACTCGATGTCCCTATTTATAAAGCCTTGGATCCCGTATGTTTTATTAATTGCTTTCTCAATTGCTTTCTCAACCTCCCCTGCCACCTTCAATGATTTGTGCAGATATACTCCCAGGTCTCTCTGTTCCTGCACTCCCTTTAGAATTGCACTCTTTATTTTATTTTACCACTCCTCATTCTTCCTACCAAAATGAATCGCTTCACACTTCTCTGCATTAAATTTCATCTGTCACTTGTCTGCCCATTCCACCAGCCTTTGTAAGTCCTCTTGACATCTATCACTAGCCTCCTCACAGTTCACAATACTTACAAGTTGTGTGTCATCTGTGAATTTTGAAATTGTACTCTGGACACCAAGGTCGAGGACATGAATGTAGAAAAGCACTGACCCCGAGGGAATCCCACTTTATGGGCTGAATTTTATTTGGGCGCGGCACCCTTTAAACTCGACGGGGTGCCCACATTCAGCGGCCACTGCAGAGCCCCCGCGATATTTTGCACAAGGGCTCATTAGCATCACTGCGCCGAGCTGCCCCCCCAATATTATATAGGGAGAGGCGGGACATTCGGCACAGTGAAAGACCTTTTGATAGCTATGCAGCAGGTGCTGGGACCCTATTTAAAGCGCTCCAGCAGCTGCTTCCTGACAGCTGTCAAAGAAATACTTACCTGACGGCTGGAGAGTGGGGCTGCTGTCAATCTGGCAGCAAAGCAGAAAGTGCTGGAGTCACTCAGCAAGAGAGGCAGCATCTGTGGAGAGAGAAGCAGAGTTAACTTTCAGGTCTGTCACCAAGTTCACAGATCTGAAGGTTAACTCTGCTTTTCTCTCCATAGATGCTGCCTGACCTGTTGACTTTCCCCAGCACTTTCTGCTTTGCTGCCACATACTTACCCTGCTGTGTCCCTGTGTCCTGTGAAGGTGCGATCCTTTTCTTCCATTCAAGTATTGCGTTGCTTGTTATAGGTGTGCCGCACCTGGGTGACTAATCATCAATTTTGTACATTCCAGGACATGAGACCTAAATGTACCATAAAATGCAAATATACAACAGAAATAAAACCATAATTGAAGAATATTTACATACTCTGGGCTTCGAATCATCTGACTGTGAAAAGCCACAGACTAATATGCATTTGGAATCTGTATTCATTTCTCTGCCAACTGTTATGTGAAACTACATGTAACTGCAATTAAATGATCTTTGTTAAAAAAAACAGGAAAATATGTTCATATTCTAGCTACATTGCCAACTAGAAATATTACACCAATAAATATGATCAACTGCTGCAGAAGCAAAGTGTTCGTGAACATGTGTCGATGTATAATAGTTGAAAAACCATGACAACAGCACAGATTTCCTCACTAGTCCTGCATTGGCTTTCAAACATGTGCAAGACAAACCTTGCAGCCAGAAGTTAGAGCAGTTACATGGTGCAGTCACCTTTGCATTTAAAGGACTACACCAAAAGCCGAGGATGGCAGAGGGGTACTCTAGGGTGGCCACACAGTGCAGTGAAGCCTCCCTGCTCACTCTCCTCCAGGCTGTGCGGACAAAGCAGGAGGTCCTTTTCACCTGTGATAGTAAGAAGAGGTCCTCCCGCCTGAACAAGGCAGTCTGGCTGGAGAGGGCAGAGGAGGTGAGTAGTCGTGTGGCCATCTGGCATCATAGGGTCCAATGCTGGAAGGGAATGACCGAGCACCCCCCCGCCACACCCCCAGCCAGCCAGGGCCCTCTAGGCCTTGTGCACACAGGATACGAGCACCAAAGTCATCCACAACCAAAGGGCAATCAGATCAGCAGCCTTCCTCCAGTCAGGATGCTAGCGCAGAGGTTGCACTGAGAAGGGGCACTCACAAGCGTTTACAGAGAACACACTAACACAAATGGGAATGCATGGGTGTCACAGCAATGTAAATAATTGTTGCACTAAATCTTATTCACCAACATGTGTGTCCTGGTTTCCGGTGTGCATGATGTGTGCCAGCATGTAGTGCCAATGTCGCATCCCTTGCTCTGTTCGCCCTCCAGGAACGCTAATGTATGCAATCGACTCATTGCCATGCCACCATAGCTCATGAGCCTCTCAAAGGATGCAGTGACATGGTAATTGGCTCAATCAGCTGCTGGTTCTAATGGTTTACACCAACACTCAGCAGATGTGGACTGTTTCACAGCAGATGAGCGAGGCAGATGTGTGGCTTCCATAGCTCATGTCGGCTGATATGGAGCAGAGAGCCTTTGCTTGCTCAGGTACTGCCATTCATCCCTAGATCCCTGCTAGCCCTGCATGCAGAGCCTGGGTGGCATCTGCCTTCCCATGTACCTTCCTGTTATAGGTCCTCATTGGCCTCATAGACTAAGTATGAATGCATTTGGCATCTCTCCTCATAATTCCAGGCGTGCCCCCTATTGGGTGCGTATTTGTGCAGACCACCATGAGCAGGAAAGAAAGGTCATGCCATTTTTGGCCCATTGTGCAGGATCTTATCTATCCAGGCATCGGGAGTGCATTTAGAACATGCAGATCGCCTGCTCAATGGCAAATCTTTCAGCTCAGTGGATGGCATTTTTTCTCTCCTCTGCAGCAGTGGTGGGGTCTCTCACTGGTGTCGGGAGCTATGTCTGCAAGGGATAGCCTTTGTCTTCAAGAAGACACCCCTCCATCTGAGCCAGTTCAGTGAACAGCGGTGGCAGCTGGGACTGGTGCAGGACTCAGGTGTCATGGCAACTGCATGAAAAGCAGTGACAGATTTGCATGAAGCATCTCCGGTGATGAAATACCAGCTGCACCTAGATTGAGAGGATTCCTTTAATTGCTATGTCTGCAGGTGGTAGCCTGGCGGGAGACCTGATAGCCACATGGGTGCAGTCTATGGACCCTGAGGACTATGTTCTCCGGCAATGGTGCCGAGACCAATGGCCCTCTGGGCCTGGATGTGAGGGTCATCCTGAAGCGGATATACTCACTGGCCCTCTGGTGCAGGGCAACAGTGTCCTCCCTCATGCAGTGGTGCACTGCTGACTGTGTGACCCCACAATGATCTCTGGTGGGCCTCTGCAATGATGCATAGGCATCAAGCTTAAGAGCTGCTGCCACTATGAGGACCACAGGCATAGGATGTCGACTGAAGCCCATGTGCTGCAAGTCATTATTGAGCAGGGCACAGAGACGTGTCACCACCCTCTCTCTATCTGCGCAATCTCCTCTGACACTGGTGCTCTGGCATCTGATGGCATGTCATGTGGGGCCTGTAGATGCACGAGAATCATAATGGCGGGCTCCACTTGGGGGCTGGAGCTCACACCTGGGAGCCTCTACGTGGACCACACCTGCCTGTTGATCTTTCCTCCGGTGCATACGGATCCTCAGAAGAAGTCGATCACATGCTGTAGGATGAGCCAGACCCATTTCCATGTGATAAATGAAGTTGTATCCTTCATTAATGCAAAGGTTCCTAACAGGGCAGGGATTGTTGTTGACGGGTACATCAGATGCTAACATGGATCAACCATGTGGCATGCCATGGCATTGCCCATTTTAGCTGACACTGAGAGGCACGGCATGACCACATCAAGATCATACCAGCTGCATCGACTGCCCCCACCACCCTTATAACCTTAATGCTCCTACCCTCTCTGGCACCATCCCCATACACTGGGTGACTAGAGTGCCGTTTCTCCTGCACAAGCACAAACAAACGCAGAGCGTACACTATTTACGGAAGGAGGGTACACAGTATCTTCCTTCCAGTTTGCAGAGTGAGACCCCTGAGTATCCCCCCCTCCCTTCCAGGATGCAGAGTGAGACCCCTGTAAACCTCCCCCCCCCACCCCCGCCAACCCTTTAAGAATGCTGAGTAGGACCCCTGTAAAAGGAACTTACCTTCTGTCATGAAACCTTCTGCCTCCGATGACATGCCGGCTTTTCTAATCGTGAATGGGACAGCGCGTGACAGCTGCCTGTTCAAAGTAAAATCCAGAAGTGTGCATGGAGAGGCGGCGGGCTGCACAATCTGCAGAGCTAAGTACCATTTAACACATTCTAGTTGGGGTGGCGCTGCCGTGAGGCTGGGGGGCTGCACCAAGGTCCCCCCACTGCTGGTAATTTGTGGTAGGCTCTTCTCGACGTTGCGGGTCGAGGCGGATCTCTCCCCCCAGAATTTTACCAGCCCCCACGCTGCGACCTGCAGCATCGAGGGGCCAGTAAAATTCAGCCCTATATCTTCCTCCAGTCTGAGAAACAACTGTTCACTACTGCGCGCTGTTTCATGCAGAAATGCTACGAGATGTAAGCCCATTTCAGCTGAATGGTAATGACCAAATGAAGCAAAGTAACTTGCACATGAGGTATGATTGATATTAAAGCTTAGGTGGCAAGAGTCTTTATTTGTGTGACAAATTCCCATCAAACGTAATCCATGCAAAATTAGAGTGGCTTGCCATTTATTATTTTGGTTTGTGTGTGTCAGTGGGAATAGGCACTGATGTAATTCCATTTCGTCTGAGCTACATTTTTATACCAAAATCTTTGAATATCTTCTGTGGTATTTACATACAGCAGATGCTGATATGTGTTTTTTCTTAATAACAAAAATATAATTTACTTTCTCAATATAAATTCCCCATTAGGAACCACAGCTGGATGAAAGGGATGTGCGGCGGTTCCAGTTGAAGATTGCTGAACTAAATGCTGTAATTCGAAAGCTGGAAGACCGAAACACTCTGCTAGCAGATGAAAGGAATGAACTGGTAAATGCAATAACTTGCACCTCATCCACTTTAGTAAATGAATAAGCGCTGCAAGTGATTGTTGCTGTGCCAAGTGTATCAATTATTTTCTTCTACCAGGGGAAAAAGAATAAGAAAATCTTCCACTTCAAGGCAGAAAGTGAAAAATCTGAAGCAAATAGCCCTAAAGAATTTATCTCCTATGTGACTAATTTATGCAAAACTAATGATTGCACAGAAAAAGTTAGCTGCGTTAATTCCAGTGAACTTACTGCACTGTAGAAAGCTTTTTTCTGAAACTTACCAGAGGTGACTTTGAATTATTTTCGCAGTTGAAACGTGTTCGTGAGACAGAGAGTCAGTTGAAACCACTCGTAGAAAAGAACAAACGCCTGACTAAAAAGAATGAGGACGTCATGCAGTCCATACAGAGGATGGAAGATAAGTTAAAAAAACTGACCAGAGAACATGCAGAAATGGTACAATATGCAATATGAATTTTTATGTATATTATCACTGAGAGCACAATTTAACCTGCGCAGCAAATATTATTGACATTGACCCATAATTTTCTGTCAAAGTAACAGCAAGGCTATTGACAGTTGCTGTTAGTTTTCCGTAAATGCTACAACAACATCAGGCAAGGGACAGATGCACAGTTAAATGCAGAAATCCAAAGGTTGCTGTCCGAGTTGCACCATTCCACCGCCAGCTTTGTGAAACTGGCATCATGTTGTCTGCCTCACTATTGAAATGTATTCGACGGGGTGAGGTTGCTGTATTTTGTGTAGTAGCTATGCACTAACCTTGCCGCAAAGATGTCTTTGTCTTCTCCATTTCAGTCTCAGTACCCTTTTAAGAATGTGATAATTACTGCCAGTCAAACTCTCCAGTTGAAAATTAACTGTTACAAGTGTGGAGTCTCATTCCTTCAGGTTTTAATTGTTATAGATTTAATAAAAGTAAAATTTAAAACATAAATAAATCTAAATTTTCTTTTTTCTCCCTCTCTCTCTTTCAATCCAATCTATTTTTTTCCTCTCTTTACTCTCTTTCTGTGCCTGATTTGAAATTGAATTCAACCACTCTAACTTACACTTCTCATACCTTGAGCTGTTAATTTCACGATCCTTTAATCTGATTGGTCTAGTAGGGGAGGGCTTTGTACAGACCTGTGATGCAATGGAAGGAATGGTATGAGGTCTGGGTCAGAGTCTCTGGTGCTTCACTGAGTAAGTGCAAGGGAGATGGAATAAGGCATCTCATTTGTCAGTTTACAGATGATGTTTACCTTGATAAGACTGCACTTAGACTAGAAAAACATCACACATGGAGTCCGGTGAATCAACATTTTGGGTCCTCAGAATCTGTAGGCAAAGTCTTATTTTATTGAAGAAGTTTATTCTAAATTTCCCTTTATTGCCAAACATCCTACCCACCAGTTTTAGAGCATTAAGCAAAGTAACCAGGAGCATGTGAAATACACTAGGACAAGTGCTGGCCTCTCTCTTTGTAACAGCTAACATCACGGGGAATTTAGTGGACTGCACTTAATGCTACCATTAATGATTTGCTTACTTTTACAAATATGAGAAACTGAAACAGTTTAATTTTCTGACTTTAGACATTTGGATAGTTTAAAGTACTGGTATGTTAAATGCATGCTCTGTTTCCTTGTCAGAAGGAAAAGTTATCTTCACAAGGACAGTTGAGACGCCATACTTCACTGAATGATCTGAACCAAACGCAAGATGAGCAAGAAATAGAGTTCTTGAGACTCCAGGTTGTTGAGCAACAGCACATTATAGATGATTTAACAATGGTGAGACATTGTGTTATTGCTCTCGTTCGTACAGTATGAATTTCAATTGCTGATGGTCTACTAGCTGCATTAGTATTGTCAATCAATCAATAGATCACTACATTTCTCAATAGAAATTCTTCCTCCAATTCTATTAAAAAGATTGATGGCAAACTTTGGTGCCTACCAAAGCTGTGAGTGTGATTGCTTAATTTAAGGGTGCAGTACACTGTCACTTTTGCATTAATGTAAAATGGTTTTGGATAAGCATCAATACGGAAGCACTAGGATAAATTAGCAGGCTATCAAGTGCATTAAAGTCGTGAGGTACGGACCCGATTCTGGGAGCAATCTCATCAGTTCGATGTTTGTACTGAGTGCAATATAGTTTCAGCCTGAAAAGCAAATTCATTCCAAATCTTTTGTCAATAAATCTGTTTTGATGTGTAAAAAATTAGCTTATATTTTGCTACAAGCTGAAATACATGGAAATAAATCATGTCCATGAATTGCAGGAAAGATGAAGATCAATCACTAAAATGTAGATCTATAATTTGGAAATTATTAAATGAATTGCAAATGATTTTAAGTTCTGTTAAGAATCTGCAATACAACTATGACTTTATTCAAATGGAGAATATAGGGTGGTTTGGCATCTTTCGTTGATAAATATCACCATTTGAGGTCTTCTGGGGCAGGGGATCTGGCATGGGACCAGTGACTGGATAATTTAACAGAACACCAAGCAGATTATAAAATGAAATAAAACAGAAAATGCTGGAAATACTCAGCAGGTCAGGCAGCATTTGTGGAGAGAGAAACAGAGTTAATGGCCAGAATTTTACGCCACCCCAGTGAGCCGGATGGTGGCGGGGGTGGTGGCGTAAAATGGAGCGGGAGGCTCCAGGAGGCCTTCCTGACCCGCTCCCGCGTCCGCCCCATTTTACGTAGGTTGGGAGGGGCGAGAAACGGGCTGTCCACCCCAGGCCAATCAAGGCCCTTAAGTTGCCACTTAAGGGCCCTCACCTGCTTCCATGCAGATTTTACGCATGGGAAGCAGACGTCTTGGAGCCGGGAAAGGCCGCCTGGTAAACGCTGGTGGCCTCTCAGTGCCCCCATGGTTGGCCCCAGCTTCCTCAACCACCCCCAGGACCCAAGATGCCGCCCCTTCCCCCCAAATGACCACCCTTGCCTCGCCGGGGCCTGACCGATTACCCCCAGCGAGGCAACCCAAACTTACCTACACTCCTGGCTCCATATCCTCGGCTGGGCTGCAGTCCCAGCATTGACCATCGCTCCTAGTGGCGCTGCTGGGACTAACAGCTGCTGGCCCAATGGTTGGCCAGCAGCTCAATGAGGCAGGAGTTTCTCCCTCAAGCAGATGGAAGTCCAGCCTCGGAACAATCAAAGCCTGGGGACCCGTAAAATGTGAGAAGGATCCCCAGGCTAGGTGGAAGCAGGTTCGCCACCGACTTTTATGTCGCTGACCAGCTCCCCTCCGTCCGACGTAAAATGCAGCACAATATTTCAGGTCGATCACCTTCAGTCAGGAATATAAAATGGAATATTTCTGGTCCCTGTGTAAATAGAACCTCCAGATTGGAATAGAGTAAAACATCAGCACTTAAAGGTAATTAAATAAGAGCAAAATATTTTTTTAAGCCTGTTCTAAGATGTTATAGAGCAAAAGAAGTGCCTTACAAACGAGCATCTGTTTTTATTAATGTCTTATTGTTGGAATGGGCTGAAATTAATCTAACTGATGGATTACTATTGATCCTGGATGTTTGCCATAGTATTTTCAGTTTATTGAGTCGATCATTCATTTAAAAGTTGTATTTTATATCTCAACATTTCTTGCTCCCTGTAGGAGCGGGAGAGATTTTTACGCTCAAAAAAACAGAAAAGAAGAAGCACAAAACCTCACAAGGTAAAGTGACAAATGTGCGGCAATCCTAGAGTTACAACTTTTGGGAAAATGCAGTGCCTGTTATTTATTCCTCGAGTGATGAGTGAAAGGAATAGCTGATTGATCTGACAGGAACTATTCACTTAGGTTTAAAATCGTTTCAAAATTTCTGTCCCGAATAACGTACAAAATGTAGAGATAAGACTTTCAGACTATGGACCTCAAGGAGATTGGTAAAATAAGAATGGTGGAATGTTTAACGTATTGTAATCTAATGAAAATTATATTTGGAGATGAAGAAATAACAGATGATCCATATCTAGTTGTAAATAAAAATCTACCTTTGCATTGAAGAAACTGACTCTTTTCACATCATTGTTCACTCCTATTGGTGTCAGTGGAATACATACTGAAAAGGTTTGAAATGCCTGTCAACTATATTTGAAGTATCTCGTTACAGATCCCTGGAACTTTATTATAATTTATTGCTGGTGAGATGTGAGGGTGGTAAAACTAATGCTCAGAGTTAGGAATGATTGGGCTGGAGTTTGATATTGGCATGGGTTTCTATTTCTTGAATTGGGATTGTGTGTTATTACCGTGTGTTGCAGGAAATGCTTAATGTATGTTGAGGTTCATGGACAATGGTGAAAACGCAAGCTTATGTTTGACTGAAAATATGCAGGGCCAATGTTTTGCAGTGCCTGAATAAGTCAAGTTCTGTTTTTGTTTTGCATTCTGGATTGGTGGTTTAGGGAATGGATTTCCACTACAGCATCCATTTTATAATTGGGCCTGTAGGCTTATGGTGCCTCAGTTGGGCTGGATTTTCCTCTGCAATGCTGTGTGCTTCTCGGGGTTTCTAGGTAGATAGGGGAACAGAAAATGTGCCGGGGAGCCATTCTGCAAGTTCCCTGATCTCTATGTCTGGAATTTTACACTGGAAGTGACAGCAGTGTTAAATATGTTGCATATAGATTTTACATTGAACAGTGGCCATCATTTCGAAAGAGGTGGAGGGGATTTTAAATTTAAAAGATTGTCTTGACTAAGATGGTCGAGTGCCTATTGATTATCGATCAATGTTTGAGATTCGGCAAGAAAAAATGTGTAATTATTATTTTGCTTCAGCTGAGGAAAGTGCTGGAGCAATTTTTTTCCCCAGACATGCTCCTAAGCTGGTGACTGAAGCTACTGCTGGGAACCCACCCCCAGCATTCAAATTAGCCTGATCCTGGATAGTCCGCCAGGGTTAGAGCAAGGGTTCACATGGATGGGTGGAGATCATGCCCCAGAGGACATCCGCAGAGGAAATTCTAGGCCAATCAAATTCCACTTTTATTCCATAGAATTTTCTGGTATTGTAGGACTGTCGGGGAGAAGAGGATTGTCTTCTGGGATTCTATTTTTCCATGGAAAGCCTTAATCTATATCCTTGGAAAATATGTTCCCCTATAAAGAATGGCTATAATTTCATGTTTATCCCAAACAGTTGTAGTCAGCGCCGTGATGTGCTCCTCACACACGATGAGATACAGCGGTAAAGAGCCCCTCCCAAATCCCACTGGGTCTGCAAAATTGCATGCTGCAGTAGCATTGACACTGATATAGGCAAGCATTTCTAATAATTATATGATCCTACGCCTGGGATTTGGGATGGGGGGTCATGGCAATGCCAGATCAATGGGCAGAAGACCCAGCCCATACTGCTGGATCTTGAGAGCTCCCATCGTACCTTACAGCAGTGGCTTGCAGCATAGCATAAACACTTTGAACACATTGTTAAGAGCCAAGGAGACAACTCTTGAAATATAATGGCAGTTCCACAGGCTGAAAAACATGATGCTTCAGAAGCCTGTGATAACTAATGCTAATTTTATATTTAAGAGAAATATGCAAAAAGTATCTAGGACATTACTTTTGTATGCATGTATATGTATATATGTGTGTATATGTATATGTGTGTGTGCATTGTTACGATCAGGTGAGGAGGGTCACAAGGCATCTCTCTTTTCCTTCTCCTTGTTTGACCACAACAGGGTTTATTCCTTTTAAAATAGTGGATGTGCTTGTCACTTCAGTGAATGTTTTACCTTTTTCCTTTGTTGTGATCATAAAAGAACCAATCGGACAGGTTTTCTTGAGTTTGAACAAGAAAGAGGTTTGTTTATTGAACTTAAAAACACTAAACCCAATCTAGATAAAATAATAAAACTACACTACACTTTCACCCACACATGTACATGAGAATCACACACACAAATAGAGGACAGAGTGATAAGAAACAGTCTGGTTCGGATTAGAGTCCTGAACAAGTAAAAATAATATACAGTCTGTGGGGTCTGGTAACTCCGTTGCCTTGTGGCTAAAGTTGTGATCTTGAAGACTCTGGATGGTAGAAATGCACCTTGCAGCTGGTTTAGGTTTTTCTTGGAGACAGAGTTGTCGGTGGCTTTCTTCCCTGGGGTCTCTGCCTATAGCAATGGTAGACTTGGATGTTCCACAGTCACAGACAGGTTTCAAACTTGCAATGTTATCTGGAGACAGAGAGACACACAGCCCCACTGGGATCTTGTCTGGTTAGCATTCAAAGTTCGTCTGCTTCAAGATCTCAGGAGCTTGTCCTTTTGCAAAAGAATGCTAGTTTTTCCACAGATGGGGAGGCAGTCACATGATTTTCCAGTGTCATCATTTGCAGTTTAATTATATTAAAGTCTAGGTATTTTCAATCTCTCTCTCAATTCTCATTGTTTCAATGTTCACCTCCTGAAGGTATGACTCCACTGTTCATGTTCCAAGATAGGTTTGAATGTTTTGCCATTAGAAGTGAAGCTGTTAGCTGTTTCCAAATTCATGAGACATTGTCCTGGATGCAACCTCGTTAGACATGCGTCTCCAATTCGATGTCCTGAAATATGAGGTATTTCAATGCAAATTGTGGTGTGCCATCTTGGTTGCCAGCTTTTAAAAAGTTAACTGTCGGATCCCAGCTCCTTTTTAAAAGTTTAATGTAGGTTTCCAACCAATGAATTAAAAATCCTCATTTGGTATAGCATGTTTTCTTGACAACATTCATTCTATGATGATAACATTCAAATAAATAGTTACAACACAGAAGGTGGCTATTTGGCCCATCAAGTCCTTGCCAGCTGTCTGCAAGAGCAACTTAGCAAGTCAGACTCCCCTACTATTCCCAGTAGCCCTGCAATCTTTTCCCCTTCAGGTGTTCATTGGATTCCTTTTTAAAAGCCACAATTGGATCTGTCCCCACCACGTTCTCAGGCAGTGCGTTCCAGATCATAACAGCTCACTGCAAAAAAAAAGCTTTTGCCCATGTAGCTTTTAGTTCTTTTGCCATTCACCTTAAATTGGTGTCCTTTGGTTCTCGACCCTTCCACCATTGTGAACTGTTTCTCTCTAGCTACTCTGTCTAGACCCCTCATGATTTTGAACACATCTATCAAATTTCTTCTCAACCTTCTCTTCTCCAAGGAGAACAACACAGTTTCTCCAATCTATCCATATAACTGAAGTCCCTCATCCCTGGAACCATACTCATAAATCATTTCTGCACCCTCTCTAAAGCCTTCACATCCTTCCTAAAGTGCAGTGCCTGGAATTACAGACAATGCTCCAATTGAGGCTGAACCAGTGTTTTATTGTTTTTTCCCCCTCCCAATGGAGGGCTGCCCCCGTTGCCCCGACCACCCAATGCTGAACACGCCCCCCGTCCCCCCAGTCGACCACCTTTGCCTCACCAGGGCCCAACCAATTACCCTCTGCAAGGCCCCAAAAACTTACCCGTTCTCCGGGGCTCCCTGACGTCGTCCATTTTCAGCTGGATTGCAGTCCCAGCAGTGGCCACCGCTCCTGGTGGCGCTGCTGGGACAGAGAGCTGCTGGCTCGCTAATTGGCTGGCAGCTCCATTAGGCGGGACTTCCTACCTCAATGAGGTGGAAGTCCCACCTCAGTTAAGGGCCTGGGAATGCAAAATGTGGTCTGGATCCCCAGGCCAGGTGGGGGCAGGGTCGCCACCAACTTTTCGGTTGGTGGACGGCTCCCATCCACCGATGGTAAAATTCCAGCTTTTGTGGTGGGACCTATTATTCTTGCTGGTGGTATCTGGTACTTATTGAAGTACTTACTTTATATGAAGCAGTGCACACTCCATTTTAAATATTGAAACCAGCATCAAATGCAGTGCCAAGGGACCAATAGCTATCTTTTTTTATATTCCTCGGAGTAGTTTTCACTTTGAGGGGATTCAGCAATCCAAGCATAAATTGTGCTTGAAATTACACTTGTTTTCCAAAGTGAAGTTATGGTTCACGTTTCTGCTCAAGTTCTTTTGCATAATTCCACATAAAATCTTCCATGAACCAGCTCAATCAGCAGCTTTCTCGAACATAATTGTTTTTTTCTCCTTGCATTTGTTAAAAATATTCCTTGATAGATTTGAGTGGTGCAGTTTATGAATACAACTAAAATAGGTTTTAAATAATTGTCTAGTCCAACACCTTTGAGTAACCTAATTATAAATCACTGTAAATGACTTTAAAGACTATACTGAACCATTTACTCATTTTGTTCATATATGCATCAGTTTCATAGTAAATTAAGTATTTTTTAAATAAAGTTTTAAACAAGCCTTCTAGCTTCATTGTCTATTTTTAAAAATCTTTATTTTAAGAGTCTCCTCAAAGGGCCATAAACGGGAGCACTGGGTGGAAACTCACCCTGCTTATTGATTCAATCTGAGGTTATAGCAAGCTTTCATCACTGTCTTTTTTTAAACTAGCATGAAAGATCGTGGAAACTGAATTTGCATTATACATAACTTGTGCTTGAAATTCCTTGAACTTTTACCTTGGTTTGGCTGATTCTGGACAAAGCAGAACCAAGCAGAAACTCTATGCCATAATTATTAAGGAATCAGGCTTGTAATGCAAATGTGATTCAGCATTCTTGAACTGTCTTTGAACCCTAGACTGAAAACCAGCTCAGTTAGGTGTGTCATTGGCTTTATTTTTTGCATAATGCATGGAAGGTATTGCTCTTTTCCCTCCTCTCTATTTATTAATGGGGCTCTGTATTTTGTAATAAGCCTGCCAGTTCTATAGGATTTCAACATGGTGTTGCATAAGTGACTTAAGACTTACATTAATGCCTTGATAAACTCAAATATACAAACCTGCAACAGTACACTGTTGCTGCCTCTGTTTTCACATCACATTCAAATAAATGCTATTATGCAATATCTACATATCGTGTTGCTGCCAGTTTGACAGTAACTGTTGAACATATAATGAAACACATTGAGTAGGAATAAAACCTCACATTGACAAAGCAATATTTCTATTCTTTCCTTTCTGTGATGTCTTGTGAATTGTTGATATGTTTATCAAGGTGAAGGATGTCAGTGCTAAGAAATGGAGCACTTTTCAATATGAGATCTACTGTTAGAATCATCCAGGTCAAACATACCATGGTTAAGTGCATTATAAAGGACCTGCTACTGTGCCACAACAATGCACCTCGCAAGAACATCCCTACTGTACCATTGTGACACTTTAACAATTCCCACTGCAGCCATCAATTTGCTGGTGATCACCCTTGAATTAAATTGCCAATCAGCACTGAATTAGAAGTCATTTTATGCTGTGGATTTATACCATTAGGAAGTGATTGACACCGCTCAAACTAACTCTTAAAGATAGTGAGGTTGAATTTCCATGGGTCCATGGAATTTCCAGATCATCTGCTGTAACTTATGACAGAAGGTTAAGGGCACCACAGAAGGTAGTGCTTTTCTGGGTTTCTGTGGACCTTCCACTAAAGGGATGGCAGACAACGAGGAGAAACCTGTGGAAATTCAACCTACTTACCAACTTGATGAAAAAGAACTTGGGGCTTCTTCAACGAAGCTGTTTTCCAGTTCAAAGGAAGCGCATGGTATATCTGAGCAGTAGCCATTGAATATTTAATTCACTCAGTCCAACTATCTTTCCATTTCAAAGCAGTGTGACACCACTCCGTAGGGCAGAGGCTTGTATGAATGTAAAAGATCATCAAAGCAGCTTAAAACCTTTGGAAAAAATAACCTTAAGGGATAGTTTTTCTTGTCCAGCACTGGGCTGTAAAAATTGGTGAGGCCCTAGTTGCAAAATTGGGCACAAGCTGCTCACAATTTTTCATCCATTCATTTTAATAGAGAGAAAAATTGTGAGCAGCTTGTGTCTGGTGTTATGTTGAAGGTTTCCTACCTGATAAGCTCTTCCAGCACAGTGCTGGAGAGAAGGTCCAGTCCTAAGACTCCAAGGATAAGGCTTAACTTACACACTCTAGTTTTTTGACTTGAAGTGAGCTCAATGTTAATTTCAAGTCAGAAATAGGTAGTGTGTATGTTGAGCATTGCTCTGTTTTAATCATATTAATTCTGTGTGAATCTGTTTCTTATAATAAATTGATCTTCTAGTTTTAGCCTGAACTGTATAGTCTGGCCAGCTAGCAAAGTAGTCAAGAGTGCAGATTTCAGAACAAAAAAATAAAAAATCTCACAATGAAGTAAATCAAATTTGTAATTATTTATTAGGATAAATTACAATAACATATCAATATTACCAGGGCTGCTATAATTTCTAAGTTATGAGAAAATAATATACATTCTGTTTTAGGATGATAAAGCATATACTTAGCTCTTAAATGCCCATAACGTGAATGTAGGCCTTTTGAGTAATGATTAAACTTCCAAATTTATCTGTTGCAAATTTGTAATTCAGCTTTTTCGAGGATGTCTAAACCTGTAGAAAATATATAATTTTATACAAGCTGGGCAAATAGAAAAGACATCACATTGCTGCAGTATGCTGTTTCTGCCACCGGAGGCACCAAGAGTATTCATATAACATGCAACTTCTGCATAACGTGGATATTCTGAGATCGATTTAGGGTATTTCATTTTCATTTTTTAATAATTTCTTTAAATGTTTCTGGAGTATTGCAATTATTATTTCAGACGAAAATAAAGACGACAAGGGGAAAATCTAGTGGGCTGTAAATCAGAACAGGCAACCTGATATTAGCGCCTATCAATAAAAGTTAAAATGACTCCCAACTTGTTTGGTCCTCCAATCATTCTGAGATACATAGCCTAGGGCAGGAATGCCAGTTGTGACCCTGGAGCCACATGTGTCACAGAGATGAGATAATCTGACGCTTGAACCCCAGGGAACATTTAGTATTAACAGCTTGAAATATATGCAAGTTAATGGGATCATGGATTCAGACCCTGTTGCTCCATGGTATGCATCTACAAAGACAAAAGCTTGGACACACCTAGCTGAGGGGAATGAGGATGGGCAAAAGAGAAAGGTAACATATGCTAAAAAAAATGCCCATGCTTTCCTCAGATTTTGTTTCTGTTTTGAATGTACTCTACTATTCTTGCAATTTGTATGGTTGAAAATATCTAAGGCAAATGATTGGAATGTAGGAAATATGTATAACCCAGGATCCAATTCATGAAATATTAAATCAACTACAGTCCCCACCAATCTCTCCGACCCTCTGTCCTATCACACACTTTCCCTTTTGTTCTCTTTTCCCCCCACTTCTGCCTCACTTGCTTATATTTCTAATCTTTGCCAGATCTGATGAAAGGTCACAGACCTGAAACATTAACTCTGCTGCTCTCCCCACAGATGCTGCCAGACCTGCTGAGTATTCCCAGCACTTTCTGTTTTTATTTCAGATTTCCAGCATCCGCAGTATTTTGCTTTTATTTATAGTGGGCATTTTCATGCAATCTGCTCACTGTGCAAAGTAGTCAGCATAGCCTGATAGTGTTATTGCAGTACTCGTCTATACAACAAGAATGTTCCTTCTGTGTAGTGGCCTTTCAACCAATTGTTTCCAGTCTCAATCTGACCTGCAACTTTATTTAAGTGGCAGATCATGCTTAGTACAAATTGTAACCCCTCCCCATTTAGAGGGGATGAGAAGAGTTTAGATACACAAAAGATAATTGAACATTAACAAGGTGTTATTTACTTCAAATAAAAACAGAAAATGTTGGAAATAGGTCAGGCAGCATCTGTGAAGAGAGAAACAAAGTTAATTTTTCAGGTCGATGACCTTTCATCAGAATTCATTCTAATGAAAGGGCATTCACCTGAAATGTTGGGCAGAATTTCCCCAGCCCATTGAAGGTGGGTTTGGAGATGACCCATGGGGGAAAAATTCGGAAATTGGCATTGGGTCGGGATCCCAATGTGATCGCGCCCTCTTTGGGCTTTTCCTGACATGATATTGAAGGTGACCAAGGAACCCCCATGGGTCTGTCAGGTCAGTAATTAAGAAGCTCTTAAGGTTGTTCAGAAGCCAATTATAAGACCATAAGAAATAGGAGCAGGAGTAGGCCATTCAGCCTCTCAAACCTGCCCCATCTTTCAATAAGATCATGGCTGATCTGTCCCAGGCCTCAACTCCTCTTTCGGGCCTGCTCCCTTTGATTCCCCCCCCGCGATTTCAAAAATCTGTCTACCTCCTTAAATACATTTAGTGACCTAACCTCCACAACTCTCCAGGGTGGAGAATTCCAGAGATTCACCGCCCTCTGAGAGAAGAAATTCCTTCGCATCTCAGTTTTAAATGTGTGCCCCCTTATTCTGTAATGATGTCCCCTAGTTTGAGATTCCCCCACCAATGGAAACATATTCTCAACATCTACCCTGTCAAGCCCCCTTAAAATCTTGTGTTTCAATAAGATCACTTCTCATTCTTCTAAACTCCAATAAAAATAAAGGGCTAACCTGTTAAGTCATTCTTGATAAGACCCCTTTATCCCAGGAATCAGCCTAGTGAACCTTTTCTGAACTACCTCCAATGCTAGTATATCCTTTCTTAAATATGGGGACCAAAATTGTATGCAGTACTCCAGGTGTGGTCTTACCAATACCCTGTACAGTTATAACAAGACTTTCCTATCAATAAATCCCTAGCAATAAAGGCCAAAATTCCATTTGCCTTCCTAACTACTTGCTGCACCTGCATGCTAACTTTTTGTGTTTCATGTAAAAGAACACCCAAATCCCTCTGTATTGCTGTATTTTGTAGTCTTTCTCCATCTAAATAATAATCTGCCTTTTTATTCTTCCTACCAAAGTGGATGACCTCACACTTTCCCACATTGAACTCCATCTGCCAAGTTTTTGCCCACTCACTTAACCAATCTATATCCCTTTGCAGATTCTTTGTGTCCTCATCACAACATGTCTTCCCACCTATTTTTGTATCATCAGCAAATTTGGATACACGACTCTCTGTCCCTTCCTCCAAGTCATTGCTATAGATAGTAAATAGTTGAGGCCCTAGGACTGATCGTTGTGGCACCCCACTAGTTACAGCTTTCCAACCTGAAAAAGACCCATTGATCCCCACTCTCTGCCTTCTGTGTGTTAGCCAATCTTCAATCCATGCCAACACATTACCCCCAATACCAATTATGAAGCACTTTAGCACTGAATCCTGGATTTCCCAGCCATGGATCCCTTTTCCCAACCTGTCAGCAACTCCTCAGGGTCACCGAGACACGTCCACAGTGGGAAGAGCTTTTTCAGTAAAACTGACAAGCTGGGATGGCTTTGAGTAGTTATACTGAAGAGCTGCAGCCATGACCATTGAGAGACTGCTGTTCAAAGCAGTTCATCTGTCAATGAGTGCTTTCACTGCTTGACATGTGATTGCCTAATGCTTGGAAAGCACTTCACCTGTCTAGCACTTCTCTCACCTTCAGCTGCACATCTCTGCTGCCAGCCCTCACCATGGCATGGGAGCAGCTTATGCAGCTACACCTTCCACTTCTGCTGAGGGTTAACAACATAAGCTGCACCACCGCCAACTGCTCCAGCAGCAGCACCAGCTGTCTTCTCCTCAGCCACATACCCCTCCAGAGGGGATGGACAGCTGAGATCCAGCTGGAAGGTGAGGCCCAAACACAGAGCCTATAGGCAGAGAGGATTAGCTGTCTCGACATGTCTGATCACAGTTCCTCAGGAGGCTCAGGCTCTCATGACAGGTCACTGCTGACATCTGCAGCCTCCTGGAACAAGACTTCTGTCCCAGCGGACCAAGTAGGCACGCATTGCCAATGGCTGACAAGTTGCTTGTCTCTGGAGATTGAGCCTTTCTGACACCTGCCACAGTCCCTTTCATTAGAAATCCTTCCTTTGACAGAATGGAAGAGTCATCTGCATTCCCTCCCTAATTGGTTCGGGAGCCTGGAGGCGGGATGCCAATTGGCTTGCTGTGGTAAGGAGCAACTGCTGGGCACACTGTGCAGAGAGTTGGGTTCCAAACCCAAAGATGGTCCCGCTGTTGTAGCAGGGACTAAGGTGGTAAGGTTCTGCACGTTAACTTTTTTTCTCTCTCCTTGGATGCTCTCTGAATAGCTAAGTATTGCCAGCATTTTTTGTTCTTATTTCAGATTTCCAACATCCACAGTATTAGGCCTTTGTATTAATGCTATTTATGTACTTGTTTTTGTCCTTGCATTCAATATCCCTCAATGAGGTGTGAACTAGCAAATAAGTACAGCCATTTCTGCCTGAAATAAATTTGAGTACTTAAGGCGGCAAGACTAACAACTTTGAAATTACTCTTAGTGCAAGTGGATAAAGGTTATCGCTTTTTGGCTGATAGAAGTCTCTGTCTGTTGTAAACATGAATATTTTCTGTGGTGGGGACCGTAACTGTAACACCCCCAAGTGAATCAACATTACAGACGTTAGCTACACTGATGATAGTGGATAACAGTTCCTGCGGATGTAGCACTGAACCATCCAGACCAGGAGATTTGCTGATCAATTCCTATTTGTACTGTTAACTGGTCTTAGCAGGAGCAACAGTTGATGCTCTGAGGATAACTGGCATGAGGGTACTCTGTGCCAAATAGATTTGTTTGCTACTGCTCATAATTTCTATTTCATTTTGACTTTTGCAAGTAATGGTCTTTTTCATTTGGAAAAAAAATACATAATGCATACTAATTTATTATACATTTTAGAGCCAATTTTTTTTTAATGGGTTCGAAGTTAGTCTTGGGCAAAACGGGTGGTATTGACCTATTCTCCGCAACCCCTGAGATTCAGCTCCATTGCAGTCAGCTGCCGAGTATAATGGGCAATATCATCCATTTTGTGTCACCGCCTGAGACGAGTTTCTATTCCTAATCATTTATCTTTTATAAATCTAGGGTTTAAAATATGGACAAAGGTGTTAAGAGTATTGAAAGTGTTACGACCCGGCGAGAAAGGGGTCTAGGGTTCCCTCTCAGCCTTCACCTGGTCGTACCGTAACAGGGTTTAATTTTAAACACACCATGCTTTTAGCTCCCCCCTTGGTGAATCCTTGTTCACTGCTTTCCAATTATAAGGCAAAGAAACAGGCCAGACAGGTTTTCTTAGATTTAAAGAAGACAGGTTGAACTTTATTAAACTTAAACTCTAATTCGGTTAACGCCTATGAATACGCGACGCGCCCACGCTAGCATGCATACGCAATACGCACACGCAGACGGAGACAGAAAAGAACAGAAGAAATAAAGTGGAAAAGTTTGAGGCAATATCTGAAGATGTTTTTGGTTACTGTTCTTAGAGCTCGCTGTAGAGTTCTGTAGATTGTGGGTAGGTCTTGCTTTTCATTGGGGCCCAGTATTCTTCTTAAACCTTGTTCGATGAAGGAGACTTTTCTCCCTTGATGTTCATGTGTCTTCAGTGGATTTAGAGGCTTGTGAGAAAGAGATGGGAGCAGACATGAGAGGTCTTCTCAGTCCAGGAGCAAACAGTCTTTCTGAGTTCAAACTCTCTGTGGCCTGTTCAAAATAAAACCCTGGAACAGCCAGTTAGTCATGTGACCAGTTGGTTTAACCAGTCCTGGCTTTTGTAGATTGTATGACCTTAGCAGTCTCTGGAGTGCTCTTCCTTACACCTTCAATGTCTGGTGATCAAAATCCATTGTGGGTTAAGTGCACCAGGGAATAGCCCTTTGTCTCAACAAGCACTGTCTGTTAGTATGCAAATGTCCTTCCAGCCAAGTGTCTAGTGATCTTTTAACAAGTCCTTTCTTCAATCCAGCAACAATTTAAAATGAGTGTTTATTTGACAAAATTAATATGTCTCATTCTTGGCAGGTGGGGGCCTGCATGACAAAAGAGTAACTGTCTGTGAAGATGTTACTATCTCCTGAAGCTTGCTTTATAACTTCAGTAAATAGCAAATGCATCTCTTGCTTAGCTTTGAATTTAGTGAAACCAGTCACGAATGGGCTGATTTTGTTTTGTTGAATTGTACCAACACTGATTAGTTTGCTGGATTTCTGCCCTCCAAGAATATCTTCAGTGTTATTAACTGCAGAAAATCATTTCACATCAATGCACTTGAACTCTTCTCCTGGGCTGAGAGTTGAGATCTCATCTCCCTGCATTCAAATGCTTGATTGGTGTTTGATTTGTTTTCAGGATTGAAAATGTAATATGTTGATTATAAAAATTGGATATTTGCAGACATATTGAGCTGAATTTTCCTGGCCCTGGTGGGCTTGGAAGTGGGGGTGGGGGGTGGGGGGGGGAGCGTGGCCAGGAAAATAGTGGGGAGCTGCATTGGGATGGCTCCCCGACACATTCTTGGCGTTGTGGAATGTTCTCAGGGGCAGTCTGGGAAATGGATCGGTTGCCCACTCCATGGAGGCAGGCAGACAGTTTACATAGTTAAGGCCCCGATTAGGAGCAATTTTGCAGCCTAGTCAGCATTTTACTGGCATTGGAGTTCCCCCGCCATGTGTGAAGACCTTAATGAAGGTAGCCTTCCTGTGGCAGACTGGCGGGTGGGGGGGGTGGGGTTGGTGGCATAAAAGGTCACAATCACAGCCAACACCAACCCAGCAGAGGAGTTTCCTCTCCATCCATATGTTCTGACAGGCCTAGATCCTTTTCATTTAATTTCTCCTGTGCAAGCCAGCAAAGCCGCCTCGATGTTGGATGGTGAACACAGAGGTCGCCCATTAGGAGATCGACTCCGGGAAGATTGCTTTCCCAGACTGTCTCCTGGCAAATGCGTGCTCAGGACCCCTATTTGGTCCCGACGCTGGGGTCCCAGAGCCCACGGCAAAATCCAGCCCATTGTGTCTCAAACAATGCTGCTTTCCATTATTGACATGCTTCTCGTTAGAATCAACATGCAATAAAAATATCAGATGGATAAACAATATCAGACCAAACAATAATACAAATCATGTGCAATAGTATAGTGTTTTTCCTGTTACTTGTGCTGGAAAATGCCAATAAAAATCATTTAAAGCCCTTTTGACAAGTTGTTTGAAGATCTAAATTTCCCCTCACTCCATTATAATAAGTTTGATATCACTTTGTCAAGAAAATGAAGTGTGTGTGTCTATGCTTAAACTTGATGTGTGCCAGCAGCCTGATGCGTGTCACATGTCCTGGTAATGTCTGGTAGAATTGTAATAAGCACCTAAAGTAAACAACTTCTTGTCACTTGATTGACAAACAGAGAGTGACAATAACCAGAAATTTTTATAATACTACCTACCTATATACAGAAGACTTAGGCTGAATTTTATATTGTCGATGGGGGCCCTCAGGTAATTAACTGCCTGCCATTGGGGATATCGCCCCATTTAAGGCACAAATTCCTGCCTCTAGAGCCACTGACCAATCAGAGAGTGGCAGCCCAGCAGTACCAGCAGCGCCACCATGAGCAGTGGCCACTGCCAGTACTGCAGGAGGCCTGCAGCAGTGAAGATGGAGGAGGCCCTGGGACCAAGGTAAGTGGGGTCTGGGTCGCAATCTTCCCAGAGGCAATCTCTTAATTGGCAGTCTCTGTGCGCACCATCCAATTAAGGACGGGAGGCGGTTCTTCATGCTCTGGGCTGGCAGCTCTGGAGCCTCGGCGGCCCCAACAGGAGAGGTGGGCGCTGTTGAGGCAGGTCGGAGATCATGAAGGCGCCTCAACACGGAGGCGCTTTTGCTGGTAACCAGTCCGGCAGGTCCCAGAAAAGGGGTGGGAGGTTGTTTAGGGGAGGGTTCTTGCCACTGGGCTGGCCATCGCCACCATGGAATGCCCCCAGAGGAGGGCACCACCCCTTCCTCCGAGCTCGATAGGAGGCCGCCAGGTCTCACCTGGTGGTATCGCCACACAGTGGTGGGCTCCCCAACATTGACTAAATGCCAACGGAGGCGTGAGGGCAGCCCTTAAGTGCCCCTTAATGGATCACTTAAGTGGCTTAATTGGCCTCCCAGCAGCCGTCCACCACGTTGCCTGCTGTGGTTGAAATGGTTTGGGGACAGGGCAATGTTGGGCCTGCTGCCCGGCGCCAACCCACGCCATTTTGTGTGCCCCCCCCCCCCCTCGCCTCCCAGCCTGTCTTCAAGGGCTGGATAAAATCCAGCCCCTGTGTCTCATGGGTATTTGTGTCTGTCACACTTACATTTGATAGGCTCAAGTATTGTTCTCATAAAAAAGCAAGGAATCCTGATGAAACTTGAATAAATCAGTACGGAGCAAGCAGAAACAAAAACTGTCAATCAGAACGTCCAAAACCTGCCAATCAACGTGATTTAGAACAAAATTATAATAGAGGAAATTACAAACTTGCATAAAAAATTAGATTTATGCAGCAGCAATTCTCGTGTTTGAAATATCTCTAATGTACCTCTGTCTGTCTGAAAAGTCTAGGCCTTGAGTTCCTGGGTTCACAGAGCTAACATTGTCAGCTAAAGACTTTCAACAAAATAGCAGATTACAAGTCCTAGAATGTATCTATGCCTGCATTCCCCTAATTTTTTTTTAATGATTGTGAGTAAACTGATCATTGTCAGAGCATGACTGTATTGGATGCACACCAGTTGTACAGACTAATAGTATCCTTGTTTGACACAGGTCAGAAGTGGGGATGTTCGCTGATGATTGCACAATGTTCAGCATCATTCATTACTCCTCAGATACTGAATCAATCCATGTAGAAATGCAGCAAGACTTGGACAATATCCAGGCTTGGGCTGATAAGTGGCAAGTAACATTCACGCCACACAAGTGCCAGGCAATGACCATCTCCTACAAGAGAGAATCGAACCATCTCCCCTTGACATTCGGTGGTATTACCATTGCTGAATCCCCCACTATCAACATCCTAGGGGCTACCATTGACCAGAAACTGAACTGGAGTAGCCATATAAATACCATGGTTACAAGAGCAGGTCAGAGGCTAGGAATCCTGTGGCGAGTAACTCACCTCCTTACTCCCCAAAGCCTGTCCACCATCTACAAGGCACAAGTCAGGAGTGTGATGGAATACTCTCCACTTGCCTGGATGGGGGCAGCTCCAACAACACTCAAGAAGCTCGACACCATCCAGGACAAAGCAGCCCGCTTGATTGGCACCCCATCTACAAACATTCACTCCCTCCACCACCGACGCACAGTGGCAGCAGTGTGTACTATCTACAAGATGCACTGCAGCAATGCACCAAGGCTCCTTAGACAGCACCTTCCAAACCCGCGACCTCTACCATCAATGATGCATCATTGATTCATCATTTCACTGAGTGATGCAAAAAGGCTCTCTTTTTAACCTTTAAAAGTTGGAAGATGAGCACTGCGAATGTAGGCATGGCAGGAACACACATTTCCTCAAATGGTTGAATAGTGATAAACTGAGAAGCAATCTGTCGCCTGTTGCCAGTATACTGGCATTTTTGCAGGTGGGAGGAAAGAAAAACTATTCAGCTGGAGATCAGTAGGAACACTTATTTTAAAAAGTGGCAAATGGAATACAGTCAGTAGTAGGATACTAAGAAGTGTAGAGGAGCAGAGGGACCTTGGAATATATGTCCGCAGATCACTCAGTGTAGCAGGACGGGTAGATAGGGTAGTTAAGAAGACATACATGATACTTTCCTTTGTTAGCCAAGGCATAAAATAAAAGAGCAGGGAGGTTATGCTAGAACTCTATAAAACACTAGTTCCACCACAGCTGGATTACTGCAGGCAGTTCTGGTCACCACATTACAGGAAGGATGTGATCGCATTAGAGAGGGTACAGAGGAGATTTATGAGGATGTTACTGGGACTGGAGAATGTTAGCTATGAGGAAAGATTGGATTGGTTGAGGTTGTTTTCTTTGGAAGAGGAGGCTGAGGAGAGATTTAATTAAGGTGCATAAAATTATGAGGGCCTTGATAGAGTAGAAAGGAATGACCTCTTTCCCTTAGTAGAGAGATCAGTAACCAGGGGCAATGATTTAAAGTAATTGGTAGAAGGATTAAAGGGGAGTTAAGAAATGTTTTCTCTCAGAGGGCATCAGGGATCTGAAGATCACTGCCTGAAAGGGTGATAGAGGCAGAAACCCTCATCACATTTAAAAAATAGTTGGATATGCACATGAAGTGCTGTTAACCTACAAGGCCACGGACCAAGAGCTGAAAAGTGGAATTAGGCTGGATAGTTCTCTTTCGGCTTGCACAACAGGCCGAATGGCCTCATTCTGTGCTATAAATTTCTATGATTTGACTAATCAGTTGCACTGTTAGCGTTGAAATTTCATTCACTGTGTCTGATGGACAGAAATTTCTTGTAAAATGTTAGGTGTCATTTGGGGTGTGAATTTACAATGCTTTATAATGTCGTTCTATGTGATTATGCTTTAGCTTTGCAAGCTCAGAGCTGTATTGTCTTGAATATGTGTGCCTGATAAATTACATGCTGCTACAAGTGGGAAGAAAACAAAACTGTAGATTTTTCCAGTACTTTGAACAGATGGAGGAAAATAATCGATATTGTTTCTGACTGATGACATTTGCTCAACATGTAACTAATTATTCTGGAGCTATGCATACAAGTAAAAGAATGGGGAATAAAAAGACAGAAGATGCTGCTTCATAGCCTCGGAGTATGCTATTCTGTTTAGACGTTTAAACAACAGTCACTGCAAGTCAAAGTAATTAATTGTATGCTTGAAATATTTCAGAGACGTGATAAGGCACTATATAAATCAAGTCATTTTTATAACTTCTGTTGTTAATTTTTTTTAAATAATAGTTTTTATCTAAATATGTGGTCCTAGTTTATCCGACAGTAACCTACTTAAAATGAATGAATTACCGTGCATGTTACGATCAGCAAATCTAGGTCATAGACTTCCCAATCTACGCCACGTAACCCATGTCTTTGCTTGTCAATTATGCATAATTTCTAAAGCCACTTACATTCTGTACATGGCTGCTATGTGCTGATTAGGCTCCTTTTGCAGCCATACCTATATCTGTTCATAGGAAGCAGCACATCCTTTTCAGCTAAGTGCTGTGCTCCACAATTTACAATTTGATTTTTCTAATTTGCCTGAAATTGATTGTCGTGTCTTGACAGGGCTCTATTAACATTTTGTTCGGGACCATGAACCTGCTAGCTCTGACACATAGATGATCTGGGTGATGGTTAGGTTTTCTGGAACAAATGCAGCTTTCCCATGGCCAGAGGGTGAAATTGCTGATTGAATGTAGAACTGGCACAGACTGATTGTAATTGTCCGGCGCGCAATGCAAGTGTGACCAGCTAACATAGCATGGACTGGGGGAAATTGGAAATATGTATAGAGGGGAATAAATAATAATGCATATCAGAAACTTTTGAATATCCATGTTTGTGTAATAAGGGATGTGAGGGCTTTTGCCTATTTCCAAGGAAAGTCATGCTTGTCTTTCTGTTGCTAAGCTTCAAAATTGATTCTTTCACAGTTAGACACACGCAACCTTTTTTATATTGGAGTACACAGGTAATCAGTAGGTACAAAGTGACCACATGCTATGAAGGAAGATGACTAGATGCACAATGCTGGAAGCAACCTTGGCAACACATGCAATTAGCCTTGTTCCAGCAGACTTCATTCCATGCACAGCTAGTCTATGCAAATGGCTCAAATGCTACAGATGACATACAAGAGCTCGTTTCACTCATTTTTCTCCCCGGAACCGATCCCAGGACACTGAATTTGAGAGCAGCAAAATCCTGGATCTTCTCTTGGGAAAGCTGTTTGGAATTGAATTTTCAATTATACTTGAGCTTCTTCCAAAGGTCATTGACTGAAAACCACATGCATGACTTTTCGCAGTCAGCTACCCTGTTTTTCTCAGTAGCTTCTCCATATAAGTAACCTCTTAGTTCGTTCCATTTTCTTTGCTGTGACACTGATAAGGATGCTGTGCAGGATCCATTGACTATGGAACATGTTGGGCTGCATTTTAAGAGTTCGCCGCATGGGCGCTGTGTCACGGAGCTGCCGCAATTTCAAACACGGCAGTTCATTTGCATGGCCGCGGCACCCACCCCCCATGATCATGTGGAGGGGCCGGGCAAGCTGCCGCAGGCAACGGCATCCGGCGCCAATGTGCAGGTGTCGGCGCCATTTTTAAAGGGCCTACAGCCCTTAATGGGAATTTTAAATTTAAAGGACCAGGTCAGTTCAATGACCAAAAAAACGAATTAAATTACCATTAAATTAATTTTCCTACCCCCCCCCCCCCGCAATGGTATTTCAAAACATTCCTGCCATTACCCCACCCCCAGAATTTGTTTATAAAGAATTTGACCATCCCCACCCCAAAGTTTGGCACCTTTGCCCTTTACTCCCATTACACCCCCCGACCAATCCACTGTGATGCTACCCCACTCCCCCCCTCCCGCACAGAGAAACAATCCTCCTCCCCTCTCCCCACAGGTGTCGCGGCCAAGGAGGCGACGGAACCCTCATTAAACCAGGTATGTATTTAGTAATTGCTAACCTTTCCTCAGATCTCAGCTTATAAATATTCACAATTTCCATTACCAGGTGTTACAATTTAGTTGTCCACTGTAGCTTAGTGGTAGCACGCTCACCTTTCAGTCAGTGAGTTGTGGTGTCAAGCCCCACTCCAAAGGCCTGAAAGACACAAGCTAGTCTTACACTTCCTTGCAGCTCTGAGGGAATATTGTGTTGTCTTTTGAATCACACCTTAAATCGAGACCCTGTGTGCCCCCTCAGGCCGATGTGAAAGGCAGTATTTCTATGAAGAACAGGGGAGTTTCCCCCGGTGTCCTGACCATATTTATTCCTCAACCAATGCCACTCACTGGTCATTATCATATTGCTGTTTGTGGGAGCTTGCAGTGCGCAAATTGGCTGCCAATCTCCTACATTTCCTTCAAAGGTATTTAATTGGCTGTAAAGTCCTTCGGGATGTCCTGAGACCGTAAAAGGTGCTATATAAATGCAAATTCGTCCTTTCTTACATTTAAAATAGCTTCTACACAAATTCATTATCGATGTTGATAAGCCCATCTACTAATATTAACCATATTAGCTGCTGAAATGAAAAGGAACAGCTCTAATTATCTTGCCCAAAAACTAGCTCCTGACATTACATTAATTGAAGTTGGCTCATCTCTTGTTTGGTCGCGTTCCGATAAGTTGTTTGAATCAAATAAATGCCAAAAATGGCAGTTTAATGAATTAGAATTCTTGGTGTAAAATTATGGATGATTCTTAAAACTATGTTTTGCATTTGGGATTTCTCTTCTGTTCAAACTTGCACCAAGATGTTATTAAAATGGTGTATTAGTTGCAATTATTCTACTGTATTTTTTCCCAGGTGCATTTGTTGGCATCTACTCAAGTTACATGGTCATACTAATCATGAATGAATCTGTCATGTCCCACCAGTATGGGGAATTCAATTTAATGGATGGAATTCATATGTAAACAGTTGTCCCTCAAACATTTTTTTTTAACTCCTAGATCCATGTATGGATATCAAAGACATAACCTTCTTCCATGTTTCTGTCAGTGAATCTCTCATCCAGCTGCTGTGAGGTCCACAAGAGCAGCTTGGAAATTACTCTTCTTTCCCTCCTTTTTTTTAAAAAACCAAAATCATATTCTCCTATTCGAACTTGGTTGAACCTGTGCTTCAGCTTTTTGGCAGCATGTCACTGGCTCCAATAAAGCTTATTAATGTAGAGAATTGGCTTTGCGAATTTGCCTGTTTTGGGATTGGCAGCTTTCCATTTTTTGAAAATAAACATTATTGCTAGAAAAAGAAGATTTCAAACCTGGGTCTCCTAATATCTGGTCGCAATTTTACTTCAAAGTATACAGGCAGCCACAAGACAGCAGCTCCTTTGAGGGTTGATATGCAACAAGTAAAGGAAGGAAGAAAGAAAGACTTGCATTTCACTTGCATTTTCCACAATCGCAGGATGTCCCAGATTGCTTCAGAGCCAGCTAAGTGGAGTCACTGTTGTAATGTAGGAAACACAGCAGCCAGTTTGCCCACAGCCATGTCCCACTAACAGTAATGTGATAATGGCCAGATAATTTGTTTTAGTGATATTGGTTGCAAGACAAATACTGGCCAGAACACTGGGGAGAATGTCCTGCTCTTCTACAAAATGGTGCCTTAGTAGCTTTCATATCCCACTGAGAGGGCACACAGGGCCTATATTTAATGTCCCATCCGAAAGATCACACTTCCAACAGTGCAGCACTCCCTCAGCACTGTGTTGGGGTGTCAGTTTGGAACTGGTGCTCAAGTTGCTGGAGTGCGACTTGAACCCACAAATCTCCTGGCTCAGAGGCAAGAATGCTATCCACTGAACAAAAGAAAGGGTACAATCTTAGTTTCTTCTGAATGAACAAAATGGCATTATTTGAATCTTTTGTCAGATTTGATTGTTCCACAAGTGAACAAAAGAGTCTTTGCTGTTGAAGGTTGAGGGCAAACCCCGAGTCTCCCACTGGTGGGGAAAGAGTACTTGGTTGTAATCCTAATTGTATGTGGTGGATACTGTAAAGATAGATTCCAATCAGTGTCCCCTTTATTCTTTGTGAAGCACCTTCCATACATCATAAATCAACACAACTGGCTGTTTCTTTTGGGCTGCAAACTACTTGTGTTGTTCAAGAATTACTTTAGAGATTGCTCTTCTTGGGAATATGTCACTTTGTTTCTGTTAGGAAAATTACTAAGAACCCTTGAGTAGCCTGCCTTTCAAAGAGCACAGACGCCCGAGTCCTAGCAATAATGCTCCAGCGTTCTAATGCCATTAATAGGGTGAGAAGTAGCTCATGGGATCTAATGGTGTGTTTTATAAATCCAAACATCACTTCTGGAATTGTATTAGACATTGTATTACAGTTCATAACATTATTATACATCCCAGGACAGCTTTGTTATTTAATCTCTCCTGCCCTCTGCCCTATCACACACCTTCCCTTTTGTTCTCTTCCCCACCAACACCACCCACCACTCCCCCCACCCCACCCCTTCACTTGCTTAAAACCTAGTTCTTTTCTAACCTTTGCCAGTCCTAATGAAAGGTCACAGACCTGAAATTTAACTCTGCTTCTCTCTCCACATATGCTACCTGATCTAATGAGTATTTCCAGCACTTTCTGTTTTTATTTCAGATTTCCAGCCTCTGCAGTATTTTGCTTTTATTATTATACATGTTGGACTGAATTTAGCTTCTGTTCATGGAGTTGACTGTGTTTTATAATTAGTGGTTTCATCTGAAATCGGTGAAACGTTATTAACAAAACAAAAATTCAAGTGCCTCTCCTAATCAGTAGGGAGAACGTTTAACTATAATAAATCAGCTTAGATTTGGCATCTGTTTTTTCCCCTGTGCTCTGCTCAGTAACACTTTAGATTTCTGATCAAAAGTCGTTTATTGTTCCTATATTGATGATGATGTTCATCTTAATTGTTTCCCCATTCGGTGCAAGTCAACAACTCCATTGTCGTTGTATTATATGACTGCTGGGATGGTCGATGGCAAAGTTGATGCACCCTTTTTTTGTCCAGCAATTCCTATATTCCTAGATGTGTGGATTCCTTGTTCTGCAGTATCTTGTGATGCTGTTACAAGAAGCTATATAATTTAAACATTGGTAATGTGGTTTTAATGCTCTTGGTCCCTTTGAGAATGTAAAACACGTGCACTGAAAAATTCTGTTTAAAGTATGTGCTATGAACAGGATGTAATGAGCAGTAAAATGAATGAGAAATGTCTGTAAACTTCAAATTGCCATGCACATCATCGAACTGGCTGCTCAGATTCACTGGAGTGATGCCTGGGAGATTCTGGTTAGTGATGAGAGTGCAGTTGTACAGAACCAACAATGCTGACAGTGGGAGGAGGGGCCAGAAGACCCAGGTGGGCGTTCCATAAGAGCCTTGGGAAGTATTGGCATTGCATGCGCAAGTCACATTTCCTTGGATTTTCATCCGAAGCAAACAGCACCAAAGAAGATGTGAAAAGACAAACCTGAAAATTTTTGCACTGATGTTAGCAGCCAGCTATTGGTTCCTCTTGATTATATGGAAGATTTAATAATTGCTTTTCCATCTTCCTCATATTATTGCTGGGTAACTAATGCTTGAATAAGAGAGATATCGTAAAGTATATCAAGAATTAAAATGGAATATTTGCTACTAGTACTGTATTTTTCCTGTTTCATCTGCTTATGTGCTTTGGTTTGTCTGTATTTCTCTGGCTGCCAAGAAATGACTTACAAACATGAAGGTAAGAATGGCCTCCCAACAACTGAGGATTTTTTTCCCTCTAAGTAGCGTGAGATAAGGCTGTTGAACTAGTTCTGTGAAACAATATCATCCTCTGCTTTCTTTTTAAAATGTAAACATGTTTCTGTCAGAGGATAGTAGAAATGTTTTGACTGTAAATACTGTTCTGAATTAGTGCGTTTTTAAAACATCCTTCCCCCTTTGTACATTTGTTTTCTCTTGGGTTCTGTACTGTGCTCGCAGCTCAGTTTGCATTTATGTTGCCCAAATGTAAAAATGAATTAAGAATGAGAAAGCAATTTAGCTTATAATAGCAGAAACACTTTTAAAATGAGTAGTAGAAATTAGCTTTCTAATCCCGTTTGACATGAATGAAAACCCAGGTGAGTAAAAAATGTGGTATCTACTGCATTTTAATTTAAAACCAAGTCCTTGCAGTGGATATAGATGATTTTTGAAAAAAGAAATGAATCTCATTGAGCTTTGCTGATGCCCATGTGTACTTAGAAATGCTAATCATGTCTGAAGAAGGCTAGTAAAATAGCAATGCTGAATGACTGATGTACAGTTGAGGGGAATGTAAGGAACTGCTGAGCCGACTTGCTCAGTAGCACCTTTCAAAAGACCTCATTGCTGGTGGAGAGAGTACTTTCAGTGAATTCCTTCCAATTCCTCCTCCTTGGGTCTTTTTATGGAAATGTGCTTAACCTTGTACTGAAGGGGGAAAACAATCATTTCAATTGTTGGTTGTACCCTTGTGAAGAACTGACATCTCGGGTCAGATAGGCTTTCAAGTAATACTCAAGTTGATGTAAGCCTTGAGGGCCTGCTCAGTGTCAAGCTGCATTAAAACAGCTGGGGCACAGTATTATTCAGTAGTGCTCCGCTTCTGACTGACCTGAAATGTTTCACCTCTCCTCTGTGTGGGGAACAGTCATCCCCTAACAGTATAGTCAACAAAAGATCACCATCCTGTGAAGTGGGGGTCCAAACTCTTCTGTGATTTAGCGCATGGCCTTAATCTAATTGTTAAAGCATTCAGTGAACAGGCAAGTTGAGTCTAAAAGTTAAAACTGAGGACTGAATTTTTCTGCGTACTGTTAAGTCATCCCACCGAAGCTGAAAGCGGGACGTGACTCCACTGCAGCGGGTGGCGGGACCCGGTGTGGCATATTGCCAGCAGTGGCTAATTGACAAGCTGCCGCTGGGGCTGCCAACCAATTAGGGACAGTGGTCTGCCCCCAAGAGCTGGTGGCCCAATCAGAGGCCTAGCAACTCAGCAGCCTTAGCAGTGCCATCACTAGCTCCAGGGAGACGGCACCTCAATGGCAGGGCGCCTTCGGAGAGCGTTGAGGTAGGTTGGGGCAGCACCATTGTCCCTCCCCGACTAGAGACTGCTGGGAGTCTGCTAGGTTTCACTGGGCGGTCTTTCCATGCCCCAGGAGGTGGAAAGTGGCCCTTAATTGGCTACTTAAGTGGCTCAATTGGCCATCCAGCGGGTGACCGTCGCAAACATTCCTGCCGCTGGCAATATGGCATGGCAGTGGGAAGACACTGGCTCCCCTCCCAACGCCTTTGCCACCACGCCCCCCCCCCCTGCCATTTTGCTAGCCTTCTCTCTTCCTAGCCCATCACAAATGGGTCAAACAAGTTCAGCCCTGAGTCCATCTTGGTGTCAGAAAAAAAAATGATGATGCAAGGATTCCCTAAATTAGTCTCGAAGTATTTGTGTGAAAATGTTGATCATGGTGAGCTGAGCTCAGAGCCTTTGAAGTTATCAAGGGTGACAAGCCCTTCCTTTCTGATATGTGGATTTGAATCTAGTTTATTAGTAGGATATAGTCCCTGTGGTGGCTGTAAGGGTCCTATGTGGAACAAGTTTGGACAGTATCAACCTGGTTACTAGTTGGTATGGGTGCCCAGCACGTATTTGCCATTAAAGGTTACATTTTCAGTGATTCCACTTCTGGTTCAGGAGCACCATGAATTAGGAATGCTTAACCTTCATATCTGATTTTCCGATCTGTGTTCTCATGAGTGGAATCTCCGCAAAGTTTAATTCTCAGTTGGCAATCTCACTCTGATGGCTGATGTGGGAAATGCTTTAACTGAGATTAGCACTGAGGTACATTATTGGTATAAAGCAGAGGGAGTTTTATGCTGCTAACTACATTATATGCTGACGTGGGAATGCTTGATGCTAACATTGAGTGCTGCATTTTCCGTAGTAATATAACTCAAATTGATGATCACCTAATCCATCTTAAAAAACAAACACTTGTATTAAATATTTATATTCTGCTTTCTAAACAATTAATGTTGGAACAATGAAAAAGCCAGTTTGCATATTGTCACTTACATGTACAAAAAGTCCTATCAGAAGGAAGGTTGTGTAATTCTATGAAATACAATATTATTAACTGATAAATTACATGAATATTGAAAATTGATGAGGCTCACTGGTGATAGTAACAGATACTTCTTGATTTTTTTATATTACACTCATCTGCCAATAATTTTACCGACGATATTAACTCACTGAGAATAAGCCGGTTAACATAGCAGAGAGGGAAATGCCATGAGAATGTGTTAAGCATTCATCTGTTGATATCACCAGTAGTCATCATATCATATTTACAGCACAGAAACAGGCCATTCAGCCCAACAGGTCTATACTGATGTTTATACTCCACACAAGTCTTCCCTCACCCTTCTTCATCTAACCCCATCAACATATCCTTCTATTCCTTTGTCCCACATGTGTTTATCTAGCTTCTCCTTGAAGGTATCTATGCTATTCACCTCAACTAATCCTTGTGGTAGTCAGTTCCACATTCTACCCATTCTTGGTAAAAAGGTTTCTCCTGAATTCCTTTTTCAGTTTATTAGTGATTATCTTACATTTATAGCCCTAGATATGGTGTCATATTACTGACTAATTTATAACTTATGTAAAGATTTTTTAAGGTCAGAAAAACAACATGGAAAGAAAGTTGGATCCATTTTTATGAACTGTTATGTTAAATATGTTACGACCAAGGTGGGAGGAGTGCATAGTCTTCCTCTAGTTCCACTTCTCCACAGGTCACAACATATATTTAAATGTTTACCCAGTTACTGATAAGGCCAATCATATACTCTATTTTTATCCCAGAATAAAATACACCAACCAGGTTTCTTAATAAACAACAGAATTATCAGTTTATTAGAAAACAGGACTTAGCCAGTAAAATTGCAAAACTAAAACACACAGTTTGAAATATGAATGCAAATAGATATTCCCTTCTAGATACCCAACACACATGCTCAAACACACACCAGTTAAAAATAAAAATGAAGAGGTGTTCTCTGCAGAACAAAAAGCCGAAAAATTACATTGGCCAAATGCTTGTTCATTCTTGAAGGAAACAGAGAAGATATGGAAGGATATCAGTTGTCCTTTAGTCTGGCATCCAGGTACACAGGTGTGGGTCAGTGGGATCTTTTCAGAAGCAGTTCATTCTGGAGATGTCGAGAATTAGTCTGGTAGGCTTTCCAGGAGAAATGCGGCATCAGGGGTTTCAACTATCACATTGGATTCACAGGGTTCTTTGGAGAGGCGGAGAAAGATGAGCTGGGTGTTCCTTTCAGCAGGCTACAAACCCAACTACCTTAAAAACAGTCCACACCCCAACAGCAAGTCAAAACCTCCTGACCACCATAAATCTTGACATGTCACTTCTCTGTAAACAGCTCCCCTGGCCACCAAGTTTTCTGTTGTTTATTTAGCGTAAGGCATGTGACATCCAGTAAAGGTTGTTTTTAAGCACAAAGCTCAAGTGTCTTCCCAGTGACCCTTGCAGAAAAAAAATCTCATCCATGGAACCTTTTCAGATTTCCAAATGAACCAATGTCCATAACCGCCAACAGAAGTCTTCAAAGCATTTTAAGAATGGAGCACCTTCATAATAAATACAAATAACTTTATTTGGGTGTTCCATATATGAATAGAACATTCGCTCCCTCCAGGTACTCTTTTTCTTTCCATAGTCTTGTAGTGAAGGAAAATCGTTGAAAAGTTTTATGGGACCAATGAAGTATGGCAAGCTGGGCTGAGGTTTCAGCTGCAAATCCCTAATCGTGAGCTGTATTTTAATTCCCTAAACTCATCACTGAGCTAAATGCTAGCTACATGACAATATGATACTTGTTTGTTTTACTTCACCAATTTTTCCTCCCTGCTCTCCTCCCCTGAAGCTTTTGTCTCTACTGGGTTTTGGCTTTTACAGATGGCCATGCACTCTTCAATACTTCCCCTGGAAAAAAATTCTCATGTGGTATATTGAAAATATTTTGAAATGTAGCATGATTTCCCCCATGAGTGAGTTAAGATCTTTCTCGGTTTTCTATAAGCTATGTATCTATACTTCCCCATTAAGTGTACTTTTCGTATTCTAGGCTATTGAGTGTTTTATATATTTCTTAATAGTGTTAGTCGTTAAAAGTGGATAGTTGGAACTTATGCAATGGTATTAGATATCTTATCAAAACTATATCATGTTGGCTCATGACGAGACTACATTCTGGACTCATGGGGGTAGCTTTTGACTTTGTGCCATAGTGTAAAATGTGTGATAGTGAAGTCACTGCCCTTTTTACATCGCTCCACATTTTTATTTCCATTGAAGTCAAGAACCTGCCAGTTAAATCTGTCATAGAAAAAGACTAACCTAAGTCTTAGAAACAGCTTGGAATTATTGCGGAGGAAAAAAACAGAAACTGTTCTTCCTTTTCTCTTTCTTTAATACTAGTAGGCAATGCAATTCCAAGCTTAGTATTGAAACCTTCATTATTTTTGTTAAATCTTGTTTTGCAATGCTGGAGGTGCCTCATTTTGTTTAAATTTGACGTGGTCCTGTTAAATATTTCTAGAAGTATCCAATCGAGAGAAATAAAAAGACTTTGCAATGGAATGGATTTGAGATTTATGACTTTTGAAACTAATTAAGCCCTAGGAGAGGATGGTTAACATATACCACTTGCCATGTAAATTATTAGCAACAGGAGATTGGTGGATACAAACTGCATAGTCAGTCTGATGCAGTTAACAATTTTTCCTTCTGTGGCTCTAAGACTCTTTGAGGGATCCAAATGGCATGGCAAAATCCCAAGAGTGAAGTTTGAGCAGTTTACATTGTAATCAGAACTGCAAAGAGGTTAGTGCACCCGTGAACATATTTGTTTGTTGAATGATGTAATGTCGAGTTTGTATTTTCTGTTACCACCATCATTGTGACAGCTGTATTTGTTTTTATGGTTTCCGATCCTATGATAGAAAAGAGGAGATGGGCAAGGTTGGAGAAGTGGAAGTAGACTTCAGTTTTGATGGATACTGTCATGCATATATTTCCTTTTATCATGGCCTTGAACTAAAATAATAACACGTGTTTGGCCTGAAAGGGCTACATGGAGTAAATATTTTTGGTAGACCAATCTTTCAAAGAAAAAAAGTGCAAGAATAGAACTATACATCATGTCACAAATATCACCTTACAACCTACATAAGTACTATTTTGTTCCTTTGCTTCAAGCTACATATTAGTTTTCATAGCACCTGTCAGTAAAAGAGTAAAATATCAACTAATATCTCTGTTGCCCATTGCCTATAGTATAAAATGAATACAGACTGTATGTAAAATAATAGAGAACCTATAACCAGCTAGCCTGTCCATTGTGGCACTGTCCACTCTCCAATATATATCCAATTGTATTAAATTTGGTCAGTATACTCAGCAGTTTAAATATGGCATTGATCAGTGGTTGTGATGTATTTTTGCTTTCTTGCTCCACACACAGTTCATGTCAAATTTCCCTTATTTGGTTACGTTACATGTTTATATTCTGTTTGATGAAAGAGAACAATCTCCATTTGCCAACTGCATTTGGCCAGGTTGCATCACAATCGAGAAACAGAAGTTAAGTTTTAATCTCCATGCTGGGTCACTGAAAGTTGAAGTAAGTAAATGCCAAGAATTTTCATTCACTGAGGTGAATTGATGGTTTTGGTGGATATATCCTTCATGACAAATCGGACCTCCAAGTTTTTGTCGTGAATCCTTCACATTTGATTCTCTGTTTCGAACTAGTTTTAAGAGGTAACAGTTAGTGACTAAAGCACTGTTTTTACGAAAGCTTGAATTTGCAATCAAGTTCTGCAGTATAAACTCTTAACTCTTGGCAATTGGATTTGTTACAAAGCAGGTAGTCGGTATCAGGACCAGAAGGAACGACTGACCTTTCTTCAGTAGGAAGGGCAGACTCAGCATGTGTATCAGCGAGTTAACTGAATTTAGCAAAGCAGAACTATAAACTCTGACAGCTTACATTCTGACCAGAATCTGAATAGGAGGTTGTAATTATAAATATGTGTACATTTACCAAATGGTCTTATCATCTGATCGAATGACTTCTGGCTATCCATGCACCTTGGGAAAAGACAGTGCTTGTCAGGAATTTTATATAGCGGTCATGTGAACTTTCCTAATCTCAGTTTATGGTTCCATCCTCAGTTCTTGTTCAGCCATTGGTGACGCTTAAAAGAAAGACTTGCATTAATATAGTGCCTGTCATGACCACTGGGCGTCTCAAAGCGCTTTACAGACAATGAAGTACTTTTGAAGTGTAGTCACTGCTGTAATGTAAGAAATGCGGCAGCCAATTTGTGGATAGCAAGCTCCCACATATAGAAGTGTGATAAAGACCAGATAATCTATTTTTGTGATGTTGATTGAGGGATTAAATATTGGTCAGTAAACCGGGGCTAACTCCCTTGGCTCTTCTTGGAAAGAGTGGCAAAGGATCATAGAGCACTCCCTCAGTACTGCACTGTGAGTGTCAGCCTTGATTTTTGTGCTCAAGTCCTTTTGTGGGATTTGGTTATCTTATTTAACGCATTATATTTCCGCAGACATTCCCGGCGTCGGGCTCCGTGGTGGGTTGAGGGGGGGGAGCGGAAGATTGTTCCGGCAGAGGCCCAGGAGGGCTGGGCCTGATCTTCCTGGCAGCAGCGAGATCCGTGGCCGCCCCCCTGCCGCTGGGGGATGGGATCCGGCTTTGCATAGTGAAATGAGAACCATGAATACATTTAAATAAACTTACCTGGGATCTTACGGGCCCACCGCAATCTTCAGTCTTCACTTTCCCCGTCTGGGGAAAGCAGGCGTGACACTGGTGGGGGTTGTGGAGGGAGTTAAGATTTTTAGTGTTGTGGGGGGGAAGGGATGGGGTCAAATAATCATCAGGCATGTCAGGGATGGTGGGAATGGATGAACTTTAAACTTGTACCGTATGGGGTGGGAGGTCATATTTCAAAGGTAAATGTTTTTTGGGGGACAGGGCAAATACTTAATGTTATTGGTATTGGGGGGTGAGAAAGGGGTGATAGAATTTTTATTGCAACAGTGACGGTGGTATGGCTTTAAATTTATGAATTTAAATTCACCGGCAGGGCTGGCTGCTCTTTAAAAATGGTGCCTGCGCCTGCGCACAGACAGCTGACACCATTGCTGGTGTCGGAAAGCCTGCCCCCTCCACAAGATTGGTGGAGGTGGGGTGGGTGGTCTGACCCAGGCTTGTAAAATCCAGCCCTAGGAGTGCCAAGCAAAAGCTTGGTTAAAAATAAGTTTAAGGAGTATCTTAAAAGAGGAGAGAGGGCAGACAGGTTCAGCATGGGAATTCTAGACCTCAGGGCATAGGCAGCTGAAGGCATGGCCACCAATGATAGAGCAATGAAAATCAAGAAAATATTTGGAGGCGTGCAGAAATCCCAGAAGGTGGTAGGTTTGGAGGAGGCTACAGAGATGGGGAGAGGTGAGTCCTTGGAAGGGTTTGAAATCGAGGATAAGAATGTTAAAATTGCGGCAATTAAAATAGAGCTATGTGTTCAACATAAAGCTCACAAGCTCCCTTAATGACTTAGTGAGTAATTGTACCACTGGGTATGATTCTGAGCCAAAGAGCCCATGACGTCTGCACACTTAATTGCAAGTCTGTGCTGAGTTACCTGATTTCAACTGGAATGCCAGAGTTGGTTTCAGGGGCCCTGGGCTACACAAGGGAAAAATCAGTCAGGGACCCTGCTCCCCATTGCTAACCAGTGAGTCATGTGTGGATGGTGGTTGAAGATGATTTCAAGCTCCGCTGTAATGGCTTCTGCACCCATAGCTGCCGACACTTGGTAGACTTTCAGGTGCAGACTTGGCAAGATACCAGAGAGTTGCTCGCACCTGTGGAACTTTACCTCCCTGAAGAGTTGAAGCTTTTGGGAAGGGAGAAGGAGGGGGAAAACCCCATAAACATGCACTGAGTATTGACATGGATTTGTTCAATTTGAATTTAAAATGCTGAAGCAGAACTCTACTAATGGGTTCTGCAGACTGTGAAGAGTTCTGTAGCGTGCTTGCATTGCTAAGTGACTACTGTTGTTCCCTGAAGACTCAAGGTTTAGGATGATCACACATCTTTGTTGCTACGACAAATACCCTGGTGAATAATTTTTAGTTGCCTAACTGCTTGTTAAACATCAAGTCCTCAGTCATCAAATCTGACCAAGCATAAGTAGTGTTTCTGCATTTTTCTAACATTTTGTTAATCATCATTTACTGATAAAACTGTAAATGGTATCTAAAACGTAATTTTAATAAAAAGAATGGCTTAGTGTAGTATAAATACTGGATCAAAAGGAATCTATTCACCCAGTAAATTATAAAATTCCACATTAATTGCAGATAGGGACTAGCTGCAAGGACTTGTAAGAAGCCATTCTTTTTTATTCAGTTCTTGGGATATGGACGTCACTGGCAAAGCCCACATTTATTGCCTATCTCTCGTTGCCCGAGTTGCCCTGAGGAGATAGTAGTGGGTCTCCTTCTAGAATTGCTGCATGCAGAAGTTTGATACAACTGAGTAGCTTGCTAACAACAGGAGTAGGCCATTTATAGCCCCTCAAGCCTGTTCCACCATTCAGTGACATCATGCGCTGATCTGTGACCTAACTCCCTTTACTTTAATACCTTTGGCGAACAAAAATCTATCAAGCTCAGATTTTTCGAAGAAATTTTTAGACTGTGTGCCATAGTCCTGGGACTCCATAACCAGTGGAAATAGTTTCTCTCTATCTACCCGATCCGTTCTACTTAATATCTTGAGAACTTTGATCAAATCAACCCTTAACCTTTTAAATTCCGGGGATACAACCCTAATTAATGTAATCTCCTCATAATTTGACCGTTCACCTACCTAGGCTCAACTATCACCAGTAACCTGTCTCTCGATGCAGAAATCAACAAGCGCATGGGAAAGGCTTCCACTGCTATGTCCAGACTGGCCAAAAGAGTGTGGGAAAATGGCGCACTGACGCGGAACACAAAAGTCCGAGTGTATCAAGCCTGTGTCCTCAGTACCTTGCTCTACAGCAGCGAGGCCTGGACAATGTATGTCAGCCAGGAGCGACGTCTCAATTCATTCCATCTTCGCTGCCTCTGGAGAATCCTTGGCATCAGGTGGCAGGACCGTATCTCCAACACAGAAGTCCTCGAGGCGGCCAACATCCCCAGCTTATACACCCTACTGAGTCAGCGGCGCTTGAGATGGCTTGGCCATGTGAGCCTCATGGAAGATGGCAGGATCCCCAAGGACACATTGTACAGCGAGCTCGCCACTGGTATCAGACCCACCGGCCGTCCATGTCTCCGCTTTAAAGACGTCTGCAAACACGACATGAAGTCCTGTGACATTGATCACAAGTCGTGGGAGTCAGTTGCCAGCGATCGCCAGAGCTGGTGGGCACAGCCATAAAGGCGGGGCTAAAGTGTGGCGTGTCGAAGAGACTTCGCAGTTGGCAGGAAAAAAGACAGAGGCGCAAGGAGAGAGCCAACTGCGAAACAGCCCTGACAACCAATTTTACCTGCAGCACCTGTGGAAGAGTCTGTCACTCTAGAATTGGCCTTTATAGCTACTCCAGGCTCTGCTCCACAAACCACTGACCACCTCCAGGCGCTTACCCATTGTCTCCCGAGACAAGGAGGCCAAAGAAGAGTCCAGGTATCATTCTGGTGAATCTATGCTGCACTCCCTCCAAGGCAAATATTTCCTTCCTACGGTGTGGTGCCCAGAACTGCTGTCAGTGCTCCAAGTGTGGTCTAACAATTGCTTTGTATGGCTGTAACATGACACCTACCGATTTATTATTCTAGTCTCCTAGATAAAAATGTCGGCATTCTATTAGCCTTTTTGGTTATTTTCTGTACCTGTCCATGACATTTTAATTTGTGTACCTGTACCCCTAAGTCTCTTTGGATCTCCACTGTTCTAGCTTTTCACCATTTAGAAAGAACCCTATTCTCTTTTTTTGGTTCAAAGTGGATGATCTCACACTTGCTTACATTGAAATTTATTTGCCACAGTTTTGCCCATTCACTTAATCTATTAATATCTAGCTGCAATTTAATGTTTCCACCTACACTGTTCACCATGCCACCTATCTTTGTGTCATTGGCAAACTTGGATTTGTGGCTGTATATTTGTCCGAAGTGGTTAATAAATATGGTGAATATTTGAGGCCCCAACACAGATCCTTGTGGGACACCATTCATAGCATCCTGCCAATTAGAGAACCTGCCCGTTTTCCCTCCTGTTTGTCTCTTGGCACTTAGTCAATTTCCTAACCAGGTCAATAATTTGTCTTCAATTCCATGAGCTTCAACTTTAGCTAACAGTCTCTTTTGAGGGACTTTTATCAAATGCCTTCTGGAAGTCCAGATAAATAATATCCATAGATATTCCCTATCCACTACTTTAGTCACCACTTCAGAAAATTAAATCAGGTTGCTAAGGCATGACCTACTCTTTCTGATCAGCTGAAAAGAAGCCAATTCAGAGGGCAATTAAGAGTCAGCCATGTTAGTGTGAGACCAAAGTCACATATCGGCAAGCCAGGTAAGGATGGAAGTTTTTCTTCGCTGTAATGAACTAATTGCATTTTTACAATAATCCAAGATTGGCAATCATCACTTTTACTTAAATCAGGTTTTTAATTTCAGGTGGGATCTGAACTGCTAGTTCGGCCCTCTGGATAACTAGTCCAGTAGCATAGCCACTACACTACTGTACTCCCTACCTTTTGAAACCCCTTTGAGAATGAAACTGTTTAAAGTGACTGACACTACAATTTATTACAGCTGTGGGTATGAAAACCCTCTAATTTCTCCATTCCACAATTTCTGTTGTGAACAGGTCCTTCTGACTTAATAACAATGGATTGTGTTCTAGCAGCTCTAGAAATGCGGCTTCTTAGCTGACTGTTAAGACACATGAAGCAACAGCCTGACGATAACTTAATGGTGCATTGTAGCTGAGTTGGTATCACAAAGGAAATATGTAGAAGGAATGTTTGACAAAAATAGTGAGGTTTATGAGAATCTCGGTAATGGATATACTTTCATCAGTACTTCATTCTCTTCTTTTTCAGAAGCATGTTGTAGAGACATTTTTTGGATTTGATGAGGAATCAGTAGATTCAGAAACCTCTTCAATAGCCTCGTATACAACTGACCGGACACCAGCAACTCCAGAAGAAGACCTTGATGAGGTAAATGACCTTGCTATGTTTGTTAAGCAATTGAGCAGGGGCTCTGAATGGACTACGAAATCCATTGTGACAACATGCAGAATTGACTAAAGCGCTTCGCGAAAAATTAAACTACTTACACATTAGCAAAGTCCAAAAAATTGTTTGATAGTTTAATAAATAAAGCATCTCTAGTAATTGGTGTGTTTAAGAGAAAAAAAACTTCTGTAACTGACCATGTGAAAAAAAGATAGAAAATGCTGGAAATATGCAGCAAGGTTTGTGAGCATCTGAAAAGATAGGTTAAAATTTCAGGTTCTGTGGGAGAATCTACCCTAAATATAAACCTGCCTTTCTCTTTTCAGATATTGGCAAATTTGCTGTGTAATTCCAGTATTTTCTTGATTTATTGCATATGATTAACTTACAGGGGAACCTGACTATTGAAGCAGTACCAAAGCGTATTGAAATTGCGGTGAGTTGGTTATGCTGTCAGTAGTTTGAGAGTATGCTTGGCCAGTGGTGCTGGTTGTGGTAACAATGGCAGTGGTGAGAGTATATGGTGATAGTAAGAGCACATGCTTAACTGGTGCCACTGTTAGTGAAAGCATGACTGGGGAGCATTGATGCAAGTAATAATTCTGCTGTAGAAGTATACCTGGGGTGAGTTTATTCATCATTACTGCTGGTTCTATCTCTGGCTTGTTCTTTATCTTCTCTTTTGCTTGCTGTCCATTGGGCCCTTCCATTCATTTTTATTGTGGATCATCAGCATGTGATTTCTGCTCAACAGTAACCAGCTACTGGTGCTCATTTTAAGAATGTTGATTTTAGGGACCTGGGTATCCTGGTACATGAATCACAAAAGGTTAGCATGCAGCTACAGCAAGTGGTTAGGAAGGCAAATGGAATGTTGGCATTTATTGCAAGGGCAATCAAGTGTAAAAGTAGGGAAGTTTTACCGTAGCTGTACCGTAGCGGAGCTTGGTAAGACTGCAACTGTGTACAGTTTGGTCTCCTTATTTGAGAAAGGACATAATTGCATTAGAAGCAGTTCAGAAAAGGTCCACTCAACTAATTCTGGGGATGAAGGGCTTATCTTATGAAGAAAGGTTGAACAGGCTGGGCCTATACCCATTGGAGTTTAGAACGATGAGAGGTGATCTTATTGAAACATATAACATCCTGAGGAGACTTGATAGAGTGGCTACTGGATGTTTCATCTTGTGGGTGAGACTAGAACTTGGGGGACACAGTTTAAGAATAAGAGGTCTCCCGTTTAAAACAGGGATGAGGAGAATTTTTTTTCTCAAAGGGTCATTAGTCTGTGAAATTCTCTTCCCCAGAAAGCAGTGGAGGCTGGGTCATTGAATTTATTCAAGGCTGAATTTGATAGATTTTTGGTAGACAAGGGAGTCAAGGGTTATGGGGGCAGAAAGGAAAGCGGAGTTGAGACCACAACCAGATCAGCCATAATTTCATGGAATGGTGAAGCAGGCTCAAAGGGCCAAGTGGCCTACTCCTGCTCCTATGTTCTTATGTTTCTACATGAGAAATCTGGAGCAGGAAGAAATGAGTGATATACTCGCAAAGGAGAAAGGAAATAAGCAAAGAAGTAAAACCATTGAGGAAAATGTCCTGACCAAGCAGATATAAATAGGAATTAATTCAAGATCCCAAATAGTAATGGGGAATTCAATACTTAAATATGTAGACAAAGCTGTGTGAGAAACATGAAGTCAGTTGTGCTTTTGCTGTTTACCAGAGACAGGGTGAGTTGCAGTACAAAAAAGGGGAAATTATATTCAGAAAGGAACTGGAAAACAACTCTTTAGTAGTTGCATGTAAATGAGATAAATTATTGATGACCAACGATCATCAAAAGCAAAAGTAAGGAAATGATTAAGAGATTACAAATGAAGAGTAGAGAGATTTTGTTTGAAAAACCTGGACAGACAACTAACTAGCCACTAGCTAAATTTAAGAAGCAATTGCCAATGGAATGCTATATAGTGTGATGAATTATGACTCCTTTGAAACTTCAGTATAGAATTGGATCATTTCCTGATTCAACAAGGAATAAAAGGATACATATCTGCAATAGTAGAAATCATGATTAAGAACCATTAAATTCAAACTTAGAAGAGGCCTGGAACTGGAAGGGATTTTTTCCAAGTCCTATGTCCTTACTAAATACAAAAGCACAGTCATTGTTTGATTCCATACCGAAATTTTTTTTAAAGGGTGAATTCTTGCATTTGGTTCTGTCCATTAAATTTTTCTTGTGAATTGATAACTAATTCCATACATTTCCTCCATTTTATAAGGCCATAACCAGGGAAGAATCTGAATTGAGATTCCGTCAGCTTACCAGAGAATACCAGGCTCTTCAGAGAGCATATGCACTGCTTCAAGAACAAGTTGGTGGGACACTGGATGTGGAGCGAGAAAACAGGGTAGGTAAAAGATGTGGCACAGGTCACTTAATTTAGAAGTGGCATTGTTTTGACAAAGCTCTCCTTCCTCTCTCAGTTTCCATCTTGTGCCCTTCATGGCAGACTGAGATGTTTAGCAAACTATATTATTAATACAGTATCATTCATACCACCCAGCATGCAGGCACATGCTCTTTTGAGCAGGCCATAACAAAAATGTTACCTGATACAGACTGAACATTTCTGGATGCCCATAAATCTATTTCTGCACCACTCATTCCAGCAGTGAAAAACCCTTTGAAAGTGCAATGATACAATCTGCAAGAACCTATTCTACTTTGGTACGCTTAGGGCTGCACAGCATCACAAACAGCCTCAAACGCCTCCCTACCACCCCTCTAAGGTATTGCTAACCTCAACCTATATCCTAAGGTCAGGAGCATTTAAATCGTGAGCAGGGTGTCTGCCTGAGGTGTGAGTGGAAGGAGAAAAGCTGCTGCAGCACATTCTATGCCAGTTTGCCCAGAAAGCGAGAGGAATTTTGAAGCCCATGTGTTGAGCACTGCCAGTGGATTCTTATCATCTTAAGAATAGTAATGATGAGCAATATCAACTTTCCTCAATTAATTCTTTATGTGTTATTCAATGTATTAAGATGGGATGTGTGCCTAATCATGCAACACAAATTGCTCACAAGTAAGGTATGAGTGTTAGTGTTATTTTTCATTATGAAGGGCTCACTATGGTTAATCGGGAAAATCTTTCCATTGACTGGGGAGTCAGTAATAAAAGATAATCAATTTCGCATTGCTGCTAAGAGAGTGAGGAGAGAGGTGAGGAGAAACCTGTATATGTAAATTTTTTTGCAGGGTGGAATACTTTTAAGAGGGCATAGTTGAAGTAGAGACTATTGCCTGGTTTAAGGGAAGAGACGTTTGAAGCACATGGGGCAAGAGCAGGGCAATGGGATTAGTTTGGGATCGCTTCAGTAAGGAAGCAGCACAGATACAATTGGTCTGAATGTCCTATTTTTGTGGTGTAATCTATGATGAACTGTAATTTATCGTAACAGACTCGTGAACAGCTCCAAGCTGATCTCCTCCGATGTCAAGCCAAAATTGAAGACCTGGAAAAATCACTTGTTGAGAAAGGGCAGGTAAAAGACTCCAAGAACTTGTTTAGTTTAGAGATACAGCACTGAAACAGGCCCTTCGGCCCACCGAGTCTGTGCCGACCATCAACCACCCATTTATACTAATCCTACACTAATTCCATATTCCGACCACATCCCCACCTGTCCCTATATTTCCCTACCACCTACCTATACTAGGGGCAATTTATAATGGCCAATTTACCTATCAACCTGCAAGTCTTTGGCATGTGGGAAGAAACCGGAGCACCCGGAGGAAACCCACGCAGACACAGGGAGAACTTGCAAACCCCACACAAGCAGTACCCAGAATTGAACCCGGGTCGCTGGAGCTGTGAGGCTACGGTGCTAACCACTGCGCCACTGTGTGGAAATGGCTGTAATACTGATATAGACTGGCAACCTTGGTTTACTTTATATCAACAATAATCAGTAATGTCTTGGGAAACCTAGTGAAATCTAGTTTGCACAACCTGTCAGTTACTGAGCACAGTTTCAACTTTCCCAAACAATTAAATGGTCAGTTACACATGGCTTGGCTGGTCAATGCACACATCACAACTAAACATGCTCAGGAAAGTGATTCCAACAGGATGTACTGAATCAACCTGATAATTTATGAAAAATAAACCTCGGACCACCTTCTCAAAAACCTTTGCAAGTTGCTACCTTATTTTGCTCTCCTCCCTATTCCCCAAACATCAAACTTAGGCTCTTGAATGTCTGCAAGGCTACTTGCTGCTAAGTATTGACTAGCCATTATTGCTATTTTGCTCCGTGCTGAGAGTTGAGTGAAGCTCTCCATGCTGTGCTACGTTTGTTCAGGTAGTTTCACTGCTGTACTTAAAACTGGCACAACATGTAGAAATTAAATTGCTTTTTTTGATGAAAGTATGTACCATGCTACTCTTTCTATTATTCCTGTTTCTGAAAATTAATTCCAATTTTTCTCTCCCCCACCCGCCCGGCCCCGCCCCGACCCCCAACCCCTGCCAAGTTAAGCAAACATTGTGAGTTGCAGCACTTTTTGTTTTGCTTCATTAATTCCCCCTACCAGGCTGAATTTGCAGAACTCCCAAAGACGGGAATGGAGGCGGGGGCCCCCCCCGAAAATACTGGCGCTGGATGGCACATCAATTTCAAAGCGCCAGTCCTGGTGCCAGCAGTAGTCAGCGGTGCAGGGGGAGGGCAGGACAGTAATTCCGCTCTCCCTCCAGCTGAGGTCAATTAAAGATATTTAAAAGCTTGTCAGGGGTTGAAGTTCTGATTTTTAAAGAGGCGCACGGGTAAGACATGCCTTCTAAAAAGATCAGCTGGGGGAGGCAGGTACAGGGTAGCGCACCAGTTATGGCATTCCCAGGGCATCACCATGGCCCCGTAAAAGGATCAGCAGGGCAAAGGGGGACTCACCCCTTAGCACTGTGCAGGTAGCAGCGAGAGTGGGCACTCAATACCTGGGCTTTGAACAGGGTTGACACCCCACTAGCATCGCAGGGGCAGAAGAGCAGAGGGCAAGGCTGCCACGGAGAGTTGGGCAGCACCCAGCCCAAAAGGAAAGATGCAGCTGGCAATGGGGACATGACTATCAGATTTTGGGCCCAGTGGTGATGAGGGCCAACACCCTCCACAGGAAAGGCAGAACCTTAAGCAGCCTGACATAGTCATATGGAATGATGCCTTACAGCCAATGTCCCAGACACTGCCATCACCATCCCTGGGTATGCCTTGTCCCAACGATAGGACAGGCGCAGCAGAGGTGGCGGTACAATGGTATGCTGTCGGGAGAGAGTTGCTCTGGGAGTCCTCAACATTGATTCCGGATCCCATGAAGTCTCATGGCATCAGGTCAAACATAGGCAAGGAAACCTCCTGCTGATTATCACCTATTTCCCTCCCTCAGCTGATGAATCAGTATTCCTCCATGTTGAACACCACTTGGAAGAAGCACTGAGGGTGGCAAGGGCGCAGAATGTACTTTGGGTGGGGGACTTCAATGTCCATCACCAAGAGTGGCTCAGTAGCACCACTACTGACTGAACTGGCCAAGTCCTAAAGGACATAACTGCTAGACTGGGTCTGCGGCAGGTGGTGAAGGAGGCAACAAGAGGGAAAAACCTACTTGACATCGTCCTTGCCAGTCTACCTGTCGCAGATGTAACTATCCATGACGGTATTGGTAGGAGTGACTACCGCATAGACCTTATGGAGATGAAGCCTTGTCTTCACATTGAGGATACCCTCCATCATGTTCTGTGGCACTACCACTGTGTTAAATGGGATAGATTTCAAACTGGTCCAGTAACTCAACACTGGGCATCCATGATGGAAGGCTGGAACTGTATAAAACGCTGGTTAAGCTACAGCAGAAGTATTGCGTACAGTTCTGGTCACCACATTACAGGAAGGACATAGTTGCTTTCGAGAGAGTACAGGTGAGATTTACAAGAATGTTGCCAGGACTCGAAAGTTGCAGCTACGAAGAAAGATTGGCTAAGGTAGTTTTCCTTAGAACAGAGAAGGCTGAGGGGTGACTTAATTGAGGTGTACAAAATTATGAGGGGCCTAGATAGAGTAGACAGGAAGGACCTGTTTCCCCTAGCAGAGAGGTCAATTACCAGAGGGCACAGATTTAAGGTGATTGGTAGAAGGATTAGAGGGGACATGAGGAAAAACTTATTCACCCAGAGAGTGGTGGGTGTCTGGAATTCACTGCCAGGAATGGTGGTGGAGGCAAAAACCATCAATTCTTTGAAGAGGTACCTGGACATGCACCTGAAATGTTGTAACCTGCAAGGCTATGGACCAGGTGCTGGAAGATGGATTTAGATTGGGGGGCTAGTTTTTTCAGCTGGCACGGAAACGACGTGGCATGGCCTTCTTCTGTGCTGTAATTTTTCTGTGGTTCTATGAGGTGCTGTCAACCATCAGCAGCAACAGAATTGTATTCAACCACAATCTGTAACCTCATGGCCCAGCATATCTCCACTCTACCATTACCATCAAGCCAGGGGAGCAACCCTCATTCAATGAAGTGCGCAGGAGAGCATGCCAGAAGCAGCACTAGGTATACCTAAGAATGAGGTGTTAACCTCGTGAAGCTACAACGCATGACTACTTGTGTGCTCAGTAGTAGAAGCACATTGCGATAGAGCTAAGCAATCCCATAACTAATGGATCAGATAAAAGCTCTGCAGTCCTGCCACATCTAGTCGTGAAGGTGGTGAACAATTAAACAAGGAACAGGAGGAGGAGGCTCCACAAATATCCCCATCCTCAATGATGGGGGAGCCCAGCACATCAGTGCAAAAGCCAAGGCTGAAGCATTCACAACCATATTCAGCCAGAAGTGCCGAGTTGAAGATCCATCTCAGCCTGCTGCTGAAGTCCCCGACATCACAGATGCCAGTCTTCAGCCAATTCGATTCACTCCACGTGATATCAAGAAATGGCTGAAGGCACTGGATACTGCAAAGGCTATGGGCCCTGACAACATTCTGGAAGGATTACTGAAGACTTGTGTTCCAGAACTAGCCCCGCCCCGAGCCAAGCTGTTCCAGTACAGCTACAACACTGGCATCTACCCAACAATGTGGATAATTGCCCATCTATGTCCTGTACACAAAAAGCAAGACAAATCCAACCTGGCCAGGGACCGCCCCATCAGTCTACCCTCGATCATCAGCAAAGTGATGAAAGGTATCATCATCAGTATTATCAAGTGCCACTTACTCAGCAATAACCTGCTCGCTGATGGTCAGTTTTGGTTCTGCCAGGGCCACTCAGCTCCTGACCTCATTACAGCCTTGGTCCAAACATGGACAAAAGAGCTGAACTCAAGAGGTTAGGTGAGAGTGACTGCCCTTGACATCAAGGCAGCATTTGACTGAGTGTGGCATCAAGGAGCCCTAGAAAAATTGGTGTAAATGGGAATCAGGGGAAAACTTTCCACTGGTTGGAGTTATACCTAGCACAAAGGAAGGTGGTTGTGGTTGTTGGAAGTCAATCATCTCAGTCTCAGGACATCACTGCAGGAGTTCCTCAGGGTAGTGTCCGAGGCCGAACCATTTCAGCAGCTTCATCAATGACCTTCTCTCCATCATAAGGTCAGAAGCGGGGATGTTCGCTGATGATTGCGCAATGTTCAGCACCATTCACAACTCCTTAGAAACTGAAGCAGTCCGTGTCCATACGCAACAAGACCTGGACAACATCCAGACTTGGGCTGATAAGTGGCAAGTTACATTTGCGCCACACAAGTGCCAGGCAATGACCATCTCCAACAAGAGAGAATCTAACCATCTCCCCTTGACATTCAATGGCATTACAATCGCAGATTTCCCCACTATCAACATCCTGGGGGTTACCATTAACCAGAAAGCAGCCATATAAATACTGTGGCTATAAGAGCAGGTCAGAGGCTGGGAATGCTGTGATGAGTAACTCACCTCCTGACTCCCCAAAGCCTGTCCACAAGGCACAAGTCAGGAGCCTGAAGGAATACTCTCTGCTTGCCTGGATGAGTGCAGCTCCAACAACATCAAAAGCTCGACACCGTCCAGGTCAAAGCAGCCCACTTGATTGGCACCCCATCCACCACCTTCAACATTCACTCCCTCCACCACAATGCATAAGGGCAGCAGTGTGTACCATCTATAAGATGCACTGTGGCAACTCACCAAGGCTCCTTTGACCGCACCTTCCAGACCCGCGACCTCAACCACCTAGAAGGACAAGGGCAACATGAGAATACCACCACCTGCAAGTTCCCCGCCAAGCCACACACCATCCTGCCTTGGAACTATATCGCCTTTCCTTCACTGTCGCTGGGTTAAAATCCTGGAACTCCCTTCCTAACAGCACTGTGGGAACTGCTGGTCCAAGAAGACAGCTCACCACCACCTTCTCAAGGGCAATTAGGGATGGGCAATAAATGCTGGCCTAGCCAGCGATACCCACATCCTGTGCAAGAATAAAAAAAAATCAGGAGGGGATGGGAGAGGAAAGAGGAGCAGGAAGGACACAGAGGCCACACCCTCAGCACAGATGCTGAAGATGGAGCTACCCGGAGATGACCGAGACCCAGTGCTGCAGGAGACTGCACTTCTTCAGGCAGAGCGTTACCGACATCTGTGACACCATTGCTGAGGACTTCGCACCTCGTAGCACTGACGTCAAAGTGACTATGGCTTTGAACCTCTTCGCTCTGACTCCTTCCAAGGATCAGCTTAGCAGAATCTTGCAAATGGCATACACCGCTGCATCTCGCAGGTCACTGTTATCTTCTTTGCCAGAGCTGGACAGCACATTCACAACTTGCAGGGACAGAGGGCATTGGATTTTGCCTCCATTGCTGGATTCCCCCAGGTGCAGGACATCATCGGGCCAGATGGGATTTATCCTAGGATTCTCTGGGAAGCTAGGGAGGAGATTGCAGAGCCTTTGTCCTTGATCTTTATGTCGTCATTGTCGACAGGAATAGTGCCGGAAGACTGGAGGATAGCAAATGTTGTCCCCTTGTTCAAGAAGGGGAGTAGAGACAGCCCTGGTAATTATAGACCTGTGAGCCTTACTTCGGTTGTGGGTAAAATGTTGGAAAGGGTTATAAGAGACAGGATTTATAATCATCTAGAAAAGAATAAGTTCATTAGCGATAGTCAGCACGGTTTTGTGAAGGGTAGGTCGTGCCTCACAAACCTTATTGAGTTTTTCGAGAAGGTGACCAAACAGGTGGATGAGGGTGAAGCAGTGGATGTGGTGTATATGGATTTCAGTAAGGCGTTTGATAAGGTTCCCCACGGTAGGCTATTGCAGAAAATACGGAAGTATGGGGTTGAAGGTGATTTAGAGCTTTGGATCAGAAATTGGCTAGCTGAAAGAAGACAGAGGGTGATGATTGATGGCAAATGTTCATCCTGGAGTTTAGTTACTAGTGGTGTACCGCAAGGATCTGTTTTGGGGCCACTGCTGTTTGTCATTTTGATAAATGACCTGGAAGAGGGTGTAGAAGGGTGGGTTAGTAAATTTGCGGATGACACGAAGGTCGGTGGAGTTGTGGATAGTGCCGAAGGATGTTGTAGGGTACAGAGGGACATAGATAGGCTGCAGAGCTGGGCTGAGAGATGGCAAATAGAGTTTAATGCGGAAAAGTGTGAGGTGATTCACTTTGGAAGGAGTAACAGGAATGCAGAGTACTGGGCTAATGGGAAGGTTCTTGGTAGTGTAGATGAACAGGTACATAAATCCCTGAAGGTTGCTACCCAGGTTAATAGGGCTGTTAAGAAGGCATATGGTGTGTTAGCTTTTATTAGTAGGGGGATCGAGTTTCGGAGCCACGATGTCATGCTGCAGCTGTACAAAACTCTGGTGAGACCGCACCTGGAGTATTGCGTGCAGTTCTGGTCACCGCATTATAGGAAGGATGTGGAAGCTTTGGAAAGGGTGCAGAGGAGATTTACTAGGATGTTGCCTGGTATGGAGAGAAGGTCTTACGAGGAAAGGCTGAGGGACTTGAGGTTGTTTTCGTTGGAGAGAAGGAGGAGGAGAGGTGACTTAATCGAGACATATAAGATAATCAGAGGGTTAGATAGGGTGGATAGTGAGAGTCATTTTCCTCGGATGGTGATGGCAAACACGAGGGGACATAGCTTTAAGTTGAGGGGTGATAGATATAGGACAGATGTTAGAGGTAGTTTCTTTACTCAGAGAGTAGTAGGGGCGTGGAACGCCCTGCCTGCAACAGTAGTAGACTCGCCAACTTTAAGGGCATTTAAGTGGTCATTGGATAGACATATGGATGAAAATGGAATAGTGTAGGTCAGATGGTTTCACAGGTCGGCGCAACATCGAGGGCCGAAGGGCCTGTACTGCGCTGTAATATTCTAATTCTAATTCTAATTCAGATTGCGCCCATGTGACCATCAAGGCTCCCAGCGACCGGCCAGTGAGATCCATCAGCAGGAAGGGCTTCCACTCTCTCAACGTCCAACTGATCTGCGACCACAACAAGAGCTTCTTCCATGTGTGTGCTCACTTTCCTGGCAGCTGCCATGACTCCTTCATCCTCCATCAGTCCAGGCTGCCTCAGATCTTCACTCCAACTCCCAAAGTGCATGGATGGATCCTAGGGGACAAAAGAAATCCCTTGAAAAGATGGCTACTGACCCCTCTATGGGAGCCCCAGACAGAGGCACAGAGACAGTACAACCAATGCCACTTGCTTCATAGGCCCATTGAGCAGGCCATCAGGTTTCTGAAGATCCGATTCTGGTGCCTGGATCGGTTGGATGGTGCCCTCCAATACTCTCCTGCAAGGATCTCGGTCATTATGGTGGTCTGTTGGGCTCTCCATAACATGGCTTTCCAGAGAGGTGCAGACCTTGAGGACAATGAGGCCCTGGAAGGAGACAGCTAATCGGGGGAGGAGCAGGAGGTAAGAGAGGAGGAAGAATTGGAGGCGAAGGGAGATGACACTGAACACAGAGGTGCCCCTGCTGCACGACAAGTTGGCCTCCTCCTGCCGCCCTCTGGGAAAAGGACCTTCCTCCTTTCCCTGCCTGCAGAATTATATCCAGGTCGGCATGGAGGAAGTGAGGGTCTGCCCTGTCCTGGGTGCCAGGCCTCTGGCTCCCCTGTGACATCTCACTTCTCTCTGCAGTGGAAGGCTTTAGCACAAACTGCAGATTTCTCCCTCAGGACAACCAGCATCCTCAATGATGACTGCCCATGTGGGGTGTTTAAAAGAGTCCCACACTTCATCTGACACCCCTCCATTCCCACCCCACTGGCTCCAGGGAGCGCGTCTCCATATCAAGTAAGGGCTCACCCCTGTGAAAATCTAAACTTTAATCAGTTTCCCACCAGAGGCGGGTGTCTGACCCAAAAACAGACCTGGCTCCTGTTTCCCACCTCAGTGACGAAAGTTGAGCCCCCCAATTGAAATTCAGATCAAAGATACTTAATACAGTATATTTGCATAATTGCAAAACTTTGTATTTTGTGATTTATGTTGCCAGAACATTAATTACAGTTCTCTAGTTACATTGCAGATCCTTTCATAATCATAAACACTCTGGTCACTTGCAAGGGTTGCCTATAAGTTATTTGACACTGACTATTTTTAACCACTATGATGCATAGCAATATACACACACACATCACTGTGGATACAGAATATTTACTAGTCTGATGGAAATTTATAGACCTGCTCCAGATTGGTTTAAGACAGCCCGTCTCAGTGCAGCAAAGAAAGGCTCGGCCAAATCTAAAGCATAAGAGAGTCTTTGTGAGTAGGAGAGGAGATTAGGTTAGCTTGAAGCCAAGCCCGGTTTTTGAAAACCCATAAATTGTATGAAGAAGGAAAGGATAAGGGTGAACAGGGGCTCCACAGTTTTACCGTTCCAGGAAAGAATAAGGCGGTATGATGATTCTTGAATTTAAGACAGTGAGCCAGATTTCCTGATAATCCCTCCTCCACGATGATCTTTTTGGTCAGATTTGGCACAAGTAGTGTGGGTCCAAACTTGTTTGAGGATGTGCTATGTCCCATTGTCTTCTCTGTCTCCTCCCACCCCACTCCTCCTCGTTTACAAGTCAGCACGTCCAGCGGGCACGTGTACCTATATGTGGGTGGGTGGGTGTGTGAAAATTAAATTTCACTGAGGGAAACGTGGCCTCCGCTGTGTTTCTGCCATTGATCCTGTTTGAGTATTCGCTGCCAGGCCCATTGTTAGGCCATGGTGTCCAGTTGGTGTAGAGGGCCTTGAGTGTTATTTGGAAGAGGGGTGTGTTCTAGGGCTATCAGAGTGCAGCCATGCATATGCCGCATCATTCAGAAAGGATATTTGAAGTAGAGGGATGAAGTAACCTTTCTGCATACAGCTCTGTAGCTGCCTCTTCTTCCAGACCCAGGTCTGACATGGCTGTCAGTTGGAGGCCAGAGAGCCTGCCTTTCACATGTAAATTGCTGGAAATGTGGGTGAGGTTTGCAGAACCACTGGAGGTGTGCCCGTTAGAAATTCCAGGCTGTTGTATAGGTCATCAGTAATAATTTTTTATTTTAGTGTAGGTCATCAAATTGGAGATCAATGATCATAGCAGAACTGGCATGTTACAAAGAGAAAAATGGCTGTTTCTCTTTGAAGACTCAAAATGATAAGCTCTGGCAAAAGTGTATGCAGTTCACAAAACATCTCCGAATTGCATTGGGTCTCAAGAGTGACTGCTGTTGGAAAACTAACAACAACTTACATTTATACAGCACCTTTTATGTATTAAGACATCTCGGGACGTTTCACAGGAGCTCAAGCAGACAAAATTTGACACCGAGTTCAATAGGGTATATTAGGATAGGCGACGAAAAGCTTGGTCAGTGGTTTTAAGGAGTATCTTAAAGAAGAAGAGAGTGGTAGAGAGGCAGAGAAGTTTATGGAGGGAATTGTACTGAGCAATGCTTTGACAGCTCTATGTCTAACTATGTGATGCTACAGTAATGCCTCTGTTGCAGGAGGGCCAAAGCAGGTCCCTGTAAAAATTAACTTCACAACTAATCCATTTGGTTGAGACCCATGGGAGAGAGTGTGCTTCTGGTGGCTGAGGCCTGCTTGTGAGTACTGTATCGGAAACTCAGACTGCACCATTTTTGACTTTCCAACAATCAGTTTGTGCCCAAGTTTCTGATTGGCACTGTCAGCAGGCGACATTCCCTGCCAGTGGGGCAATCGGGCTAAATTACCCCAGCCATATTTATAAACGGCACACGCCTTTTTGTCAGGGCATATCATTTTACATTCTTAAGGTGAAGGGACTGCTCTCTCTGTGATGTGTAAGAGGCTGTAATTTCAACTCTGCATCTGACTGTCTGCATAATCCATGGCAAGTAACCCTGCTGGCTTGTTTTTCTCTGAGTTGCTGGAATTACAGCCTGGTTACTCAGCTGAGTGATCTAGAATACCATTTATAATGTTAAGAATGTGTAAAGGGATCAAATACTTAGTATATGTTGCCTAAAAAAATGACTGGTTTGGAATTCATTCTAAATGTGTAACGGGTACTTATAGTCTCAATGGCTCCAGACCAACTTGGGATCCTGTACACCATTATGAATTTCTATTTGAAGTACCAGTAGCTTGATAATGTCTAGTGTCTGGAGCAACAGCTTTTCTTTTAATGAAGTAAAGATACATTTTAGACCCATCTACTAATGTTAGCAAAAAAGAATTGTTGGTATGGGTGTGAAGTGAGGAACCCTATTTTTTACTGAAGCACTGAGGCACATAGGACTTAGGAGCAGGAGTAGGCCATTCGGCCCTTTGAGCCTGCTCCGCCATTCCATAAGATCATGGCTAATCTGGTTGTGATCTCAATTCCACTTTCCTGTCTGACCGCCTTAACCCTTGACTGCCTGGTCTGTCAAAATTATAACTCAGCCTTGAATAAATTCAATGACCCAGCCTCCACTGCTCTCTGGGGGAAGAGAATTTCACAGACTAATGACCCTCAGAGAGAAAAAAAAATCCTCATCTCTGTCTTGAAAGGGAAACCTCTTATTCTTAAACTTTGTCCTCTTGTTCTAGTCTCCCCCACAAGATGAAAACACCCTCCCGATATCCAATCAATCAAGTCCCCTCAGGTTCTTATTTGTTTCAATAAGATCACCTCTCATTCTCCTAAACTCCAATGGGTATAGGCCCAACTTGTTCAATCTTGGGGGAGGGGGAATTACAATGCTATTAGGCAGGAACTGGGGAGCATAAATTGGGAACAGATGTTCTCAGGGAAATGCACGACAGAAATGTGGAGGTTGTTTAGGGAGCAGTTGCTGCGACTGCTGCATAGGTTTGTCCCGATGAGGCAGGGAAGGGATGGTAGGGTGAAGGAACCTTGGATGACAAGAGATGTGGAACAGCTAGTCAAGAGGAAGAAGGAAGCTTACTTAAGGTTGAGGAAGCAAGGATCAGACAGGGCTCCAGAGGGTTATAAGGTAGCCAGGAAGGAACTGAAGAATGGACTTAGGAGAGCTAGAAAGGGACATGAAAAAGTCTTGGCGGGTAGGATTAAGGAAAATCCCAAGGCATTCTACACTTATGTGAGGAACAAGAGGATGGCCAGAGTGAGGGTAGGGCCGATCAGGGATAGTGGAGGGAACCTGTGCCTGGAGTCCGAGGAGGTAGGGGAGGTCCTAAATGAATACTTTGCTAGTGTCAACTAGTGAGAGGAACCTGGTCGTTTGTGAGGACAGCGTGGAACAGGCCGATATGCTCGAACAGGTTGAGGTTAAGAGGGAGGATATGCTGGAAATTTTGAATGATATGAGGACAGATAAGTCCCCGGGGCCAGACGGGATATACCCAAGGATATTACGGGAAGCGAGGGAAGAGATTACTGCGCCTTTGGCGATGATCTTTGCATCTTCACTGTCCACTGGAGTGGTACCGGATGATTGGAGGGTGGCAAATGTTGTTCCCTTGTTCAAGAAAGGGAATAGGGATAACCCTGGGAATTATAGACCAGTCAGTCTTACGTCGGTAGTGGGCAAATTATTGGAGAGGATTCTGAGAGACAGGATTTATGATTACTTGGAAAAGCATGGTTTGATTAGGGACAGTCAGCATGGCTTTGTGAGGGGCTGGTCATGCCTCACAAGCCTTATTGAATACTTTGAAGAGGTGACAAAACACATTGATGAAGGAAGAGCAGTGGATGTGGTGTATATGGATTTTAGCAAGGCGTTTGATAAGGTTCTCCATGGTAGGCTCATTCAGAAAGTAAGGAGGCATGGGATACAGGGAAAGTTGGCTGTCTGGATACAAAATTGGCTGGCCCATAGAAGACAGAGGGTGGTAGTAGATGGAAAGTATTCAGCATGGAGCTCGGTGACCAGTGGTGTTCCACAAGGATCTGTTCTGGGACCTCTGCTCTTTGTGATTTTTATAAATGACTTGGATGAGGAAGTGGAAGGCTGGGTTAGCAAGTTTGCCGATGACACGAAGGTTGCTGGAGTTGTGGATAGTGTGGAAGGCTGTTGTAGGTTGCAACGGGACATTGACAGGATGCAGAGCTGGGCTGAGAAGTGACAGATGGAGTTCAACCTGGAAAAGTGTGAAGTGATTCATTTTGGAAGGTCGAATTTGAATGCGGAATACAGGCTTAAAGACAGGATTCTTGGTAGCGTGGAGGAACAGAGGGATTGTGGGATCCATGTCCATAGATCGCTCAAAGTTGCCACCCAAGTTGATAGGGTTGTTAAGAAGGCGTATGGTGTGTTGGCTTTCATTAACGGGGATTGAGTTTAAGAGCCGCGAGGTTATGCTGCAGCTCTATAAGGCCCTGGTTCGACCACACTTGGAATATTGTGTTCAGTTCTGGTCGCCTCATTATAGGAAGGATGTGGAAGCTTTAGAGAGGGTGCAGAGGACATTTACCAGGATGCTGCCTGGACTGGAGGGCATGTCTTACGAAGAAAGATTGAGGGAGCTAGGGCTTTTCTCATTGGAGTGAAGAAGGATGAGAGGTGACTTGATAGAGGGGTACAAGATGATGAGAGGCATAGAGTGGATAGTCAGAGACTTTTTCCCAGGGTGGAAAGGGCTATCACCAGGGGGCATAATTTTAAGGTGATTGGAGGAAGGTTTCGGGGAGATGTCAGAGGTAGGTTCTTTACACAGAGAGTGGTGGGTGCGTGGAATGCACTGCCAGCGGTGGTAGTAGAAGCAGATACATTAGGGGCATTTAAGCGACTCTTGGATAGGTACATGGATGATAGTAGAATGAAGGGTAGGTAGTTAGTTTGATCTTAGAATAGGTTAAAGGTTCGGCACAACATCGTGGGCCGAAGGGCCTGTACTGTTCTATGTTCTATGTTCTATACGATAAGCCCTTCATCCCCAGAATTAGTTGAGTGGACCTTCTCTGAACTGCTTCGAAGACAATTATATTATTTTTCAAATAAGGGGACCAAAACTGTACACAGTATTCCAGATGTGGTCTTACCAAGGTCCTGTACAGCTACCGTAAAACTTACCTACTTTTATACTCTATTCCCCTTGCGCTAAATACCAAAATTCCATTTGCCTTCCTAATCATTTGCTGTACCTGCAGTCTAAACTTCTGTGATTCATGTACCACGACACTCAGGTCCGTCTGTATCACCGAGTTCTACAATCTCTCTCCATTTAAATAGTATGCAGCTTTTCTATTCTCCCTGCCAAAGTGGAGATGTTCACTTTTTCCCACATTATATTCCATCTGCCAATTTTTTTCCCACTCAATTAACCTATCTATATCCTTTTGTAGACTCTTTACCTCCTCTTGACAACTTATTTTCCTTCCTGTCTTGGTGTCATCAGCAAATTTAGCTACCATATATTTGGTCTCTTCATCCAATATAAATTGTAAATAGTTGAGGCCCCAGTACTGATCTCTGTGGTACTCCACTAGTTACAGCTTTCTAACCCAAAAAAGACCCATTTATCCCTACTCTCTGCTTCCTGTTAGCTAACCAATTCTTTCTCCATGCAAAATGTTACTCCCTTCACCACATGCTCTGTGTAGTAACATTTGATGTGGCACCTTATCAAATGCCTTTTGGAAATCTAAGTAACCCATGTCTACAGGTTCCCCTTTATCCACCTTGCTTGTTACTTCCTCAAAGAACTCTAATAAATTAGTTAAACACGATTTCCCTTTCACAAAACCACATTGACTCTGTCTGATCCTATTATGATTTTCTGCTATAACTTTCTTAATAATGGATTCAAGAAACTTCCCATGACAAATGTTAGGCTGACTGGCCTATAGTTTCCTGCTTTCTGTCTCCCTCCTTTCTTGAATAAAGGTGTTACATTTGTTATTTTCCAATCCGCTGGGACCCTTCCGGAATCTAAGGAACTTTGGAAAATTATAACCAAAGCTTCTACTATCTCTGCAGCCACTTCTTTAAGACCCTAGGATGCAGGCCATCTGGTCCTAGGGACTTTGTCAGTCTTTCGGTCTACTAGTTTTCCCAGCATCTTTTCCCTGGTGATGGTGATTGTTTTAAGCTCCTCCCTTCCTTTCATCTCTTGATTTTCAAGTAGCTTTGGCAGGTTTTCTACGTCTTCTACAATGAAAACAGACACAAAATACATGTTCAACACCTCTGCCATTTCCTTGTTTTCCATTATCAATTCCCCAGACTCACTCTGTAGAGGACCAACACTAGTTTTATTTACTCTTTTCCTATTTAAATACTTGTAAAAACTCTTACTATCTGTTTTTATTTTACTAGCTAATTTTCTCTCATACTCTACTCTCTCCCTCTTAATTTTTTTTTGTCATTCTTTGCTGATTCTTAAAATCTGTCTAATCTTCTGACCTATCCCCCACTAATCTTTGAGATTTGTAGTGTTTCTTTTAATTTGGTACTATCCTTAACTTCCTTATTTATCCATGGATGATGCTCTAGAACTTACTAGAAATTGTCCCGAATACACTTTATGAACTCATTTTCCAAGCTACCTTTCCCAATCTGATGTGCCCAATCTACATGTAGATTAAAATCACATAACTATTGTGGTACCTTTCATACATGCCCCATTTATTTCTTCCTGTGTAATCTGTCCTACAGTGTAGCAACTGTTAGGGGGCCTATAAACTACTCTCACAAGTGCCCTGTTACCTTTCCTATTTCTTATCTCTATCCAAACTGATTCTATATCTTGCCCTTCTGAGTTAAGGTCATCTCTCGCTACTGTACTAGCATTCTTAATTAACAATGCTATCCCACCACCTTTTACTTGCTTCCTGTCTTTTCGATATGTCAAATATCCTTCAGTTTCAGGTCCCAGCCTTGGTCACCTTGAAGCCATGTCTGTGTAATGGCTATCAGGTCATACATATTTATTTCTATCTCTGCAAACAATTCATCCATTTTGTTACAAATGCTGTGCACATTCAGATACAGAGCCTTTAACTCTGTCTTTTTACCATTTCTGGTGCACTCTTAAGTTTGTACTCTCTGTCCCTCCCTTCCGCAGTCTGGTTATCACTACCCAAATCACTACCTGATTTATTACCTCATTGTTTCCCTTCGATTTACCACCTCTCCTCACATATGATCCCTTCCCCCCACTATTTAGTTTAAAGCCCTCTCTGCTGCCCTAGTTATACGACTTGCCAGAACACTGGTCCCAGCATGGTTCAGGTGAAGACCATCCCAATGGTACAGTTCCCACTTTCCTGAATATTATGCCAGTGCCCCAAGAATCAAAACCCATTTCTACCACTCCAATCTTTCAGCCATGCATTCATCTCTCTAACCTTATTTCCCCTACTCCAATTTGCTCATAGCTCAGGTACTAATCCAGAGATTATAACCTTTGAGGGTCTGCTTTTTAATTTTGCCCCTAGTTGCTCATACCGTCTAGGCAGAACCTCTTTCCTAGTCCTATCTATGTTGTTGGTACCCATGTGGACAACTGGATCCTCCCCCTCCCACTGCAAGTTCCTCTCCAGCCTGAGCAGATGTCCTGAACCCTGCACCGGGCAGGCAACACAGTCTGGACTCTCACTCTTGGCCGCAGAGAACTATGTCTATCCCCCTGACTATACTGTCCCCTACTACCACTACATTCCTGTTTACTCTCCCTGCTTGAATGGCTTCCTGTATCATGGTACCATGGTCAGTTTGCTCATCCACCCTGCAGACCTTCCTGTCATCCATACAAGCTGAAAGAACCTCAGACCTGTTGGGCAATTGCAAGGGCCGAGTTTCCTCCACTTCTGCCTTCTCGATCCCCATACCTGCCATACTTGCAGTCACATCCCACTGTCCCTGACCACTGACCAAATCAGAAGACTCTATCCTATGGGGTGTGACTGCCTTCTGGATGCATCGCAGTGTCTAAGCTTGGCCTCCAGCTCATTGACTCTGAGCCAAAGCTCTTCGAGTTGTAGACATTTTCTGCAGACCCGGTTGCTGTGGATCACATTGGTGTCCACGAGCTCCCACATACTGCAGCTGCAATACATCACCTGCCCTGCCATCCTGATTGTGTTTTAAATAACCACTTAATTATTTTCCTTTTTAAAAAATTTATGCCTCTCCTCACCAGCACTTACTGTACTAATTTAAACCTTGGTCTAAAATAAACCTTACCCCTTAAAAAAAAACAAAGCAGTAGAAACAGTAGACCAACCAACTTCTTACTTCCCTTCTGCTTGTGTGTCTTAATTAATTAGAAGGTAGCTACTTAAATTTTAATTTTAATTTTACGTTTTTCTAATTTCCAGCTATTAACACACATACCCTAACAGCAGTGTGCTAACCTAGCTATTTACAGTTACTCTGTAACAGCAGTTACTCACCAATGAATCGCCTTACAGCTTTCCTGTGATGTCACTGTCTCAAGGTTGCCCTCTATTTAAGCGAAGCAACTTGAGTCTTCTACAGCTACTGGAGGCTGAAAAAAGAGCACCTCTTTCCCCCTCTGCACCGAATTTCCACGTGAACCAAATTCCCACCTTCATACTCTGACTATGTCTCACTGAGGCGAAGTCTGCTGTCCGTGCACCCTTACATTTTTTGTGAATGGAAGAAAAAAGACTTTGTAGTGTTTGTATAACTTTAAATGCAAAATTTACTCAGTTAACTGAATGGAACATTTGCTTCTGCTAGCTCCCATTGTGGGTGAAGGTTCTATCTGAAGATACAATGTAAAATCTCATTAACCCCTGCCATGCTCGGCATTGCCTTTGCTGCTCAGCTCTAGACTTGTAAACCGTTCTGTAATTACTTTTTTTTGCATGATTGATAACTCTAGTCCGGCTGAGTGTTGGGTAGGGCTATGTATTTGCAATGTGAAAGTGTTTTTGCCCCCACCCTACTTCATGCTCTTTGGACTCTAAGGGCTGCATTTTTGGGTCCACCCGGGGGCAGGAACGGAGGCGAGCAGGGGTGGAAATGCTGACGCCAGCCAGCGTGCTGGTTTCCCGATGCCTTTCCGAACGCTGGTGAGTTTCGTCTGGGGTGGGGTGGGGTGGGGTGGAGGGGGTGGTGAGGGTTACCCCTGAGATCTCACCCGATCCATTAAAAAGGCCAATTAATATTGTTAAAGAGCTCATTGAGAGCTCATTTAGGGGCATGTTCTGATTTTCAGGGGGGTGTATGGGCTGCATGCACTGTCTGGCAGATTAGCAGAATGAAGGTGGACACATAGTGGGGAGTCAGTCCTGGCTAGCACAGGGAATTAACTGGGCCCCATGAAAGGGTGAATGGCATAGAGGGGGCTCAGCCATAGGGAAACGGGTGCCATCAGGCTCAGCACAGGTGGCAGGGAGAGTGGGCAGTAAGTGTTCGGGCAGTGCAGGGGGTCGTCACCCTCCTGGCATTGTGGGAACAAAGGAGGAAGGGCAAGGCTGCCAAACGCAATTGGGGGGCCACCTGAGCACAGGAAGGCAGCTCGGCCTCCAGCTGTCATGAGACACCCAAGTTTCCTACAATATAAATGCTTCCAAGGTGAAGTTAGATACTCAACAGCAGCCACTGTATGGGCTGCCATGATTGATTTTAATCAGGCTCGCACTTGAGCTGTCCTGCCTTTGTTCTTGCCCCTGTGGCCACCAAACCCATCTCAATGCCAAATAAGGGGGAGCCACTGTGAAACACTGGGCCGATGACTGTTGCCCCACCGAAGGCAGTTTCGGGATCCGGAAAAGGTCCCGACTTCCGTTTGCCGCCCCCATAGTGAAAATACTGCCCTAAATTACTGCAACTGTTTAATATGGCCCTGGCAGTGATTATGCTCCATTCTTAAGCAATTGTACTGACAAATGATCAAAACTGTTCAAAATAGTCCTCTTAAAATCATGCTGAGTTTGATTAAAACAGAAAGTACTGGAAATACTTAGCGAGTATGGCAGCATTTGTAGGGAGAGAGTTTGATTAAGTTGTACTTTAAAGCATGTATGAATTTTTTGAATTTATATTTTGTTGAATCTGTTTCTCTTTGCAATAATGCAATACTTTTTTGGCTTATTGTGATTTTATTTTGTATATGTGTTAAATTATTTCAGTTTATGTGAAATGTTGTTTTTTCTCCCCATTCTCACTCCATTTATCCGAATGTGTAAGTTGTGCTTTCAACTGAAATCTTTCTAGTACTTCATGCATAGACAAGAATAGTTTCACTAAATAAGGAACCCTTCTATATTTTTCTATTGCAAGTCAAAAAAGATCCTTTTAGTCATAATGACTGTGGACTAGCACAGTAATCCTGACCTGATTTTAAGGTGCCTACCTGTCATTTCTAATCCCAGTTATCCATTCATTATTAAAGAAGCTCAAAACAGTGTGTAACAGTAATGCATTATAAACCTCTTGCACAAAGCCTATTTCCAGTATCGAATGTAAATGTGCTTGCATTTTGGTGAATAAATAATGCCCTTATAGTTAAAGGCACATAAAACTTCTTGTGATAACTGTGCTTGGGTAGATGAATAGAGAGATTAAAATCACAATATATCTAATAACTACATTTTTCTATGAATTCCTTATGACCTTTATTCAACTTTTGGGGTGAATTTGTGCTGTGCAATATTAACATGCGATGTCTTTTCACGAAATTTCTCTGCCAATTTAATGGTGGAGTTAATCTGTTCAAATGATAAACAGCTAAAGGCCTAAATTCAAGTAGCAAACGAAGAAATTTCACATTGGCGTGTTTAGCGTTTATATGCGAACATCATGAGCTCAATTTCAGCCCATTTGTATTTCTAGAAATGTTCCTTCAAAACACAAAACTCATTAAAAAAAAATAAATTCTTTCTCTGCATCCACAATAAGATACAGCTCATTTTAAGATTTTGTTTTGTTGCATAGGAATTTTGTAATACATTTTCTTTTTGTTTCCTGCTATTTTGTATATTTTAGGACTCAAAATGGGTGGAAGATAAACAGTTACTTTTTAGAAGCAACCAGGAACTTTTAGAAAAGGTAAATGATCCAGTGGTTGTGTTTTATGGCATTTCATCCATTCTCTGTTGTTTCTCCCAGGTAATTTCTTTTGGAGATGTTTAGCATCTTCGCTTCTGACAGCATTAATGGAGGGCTGGGAGATGGCACCTTACTGAACTAACCTAACTCGTCAATTGTGGGATGTAAGGTTTCTATCTGTGACCATCTTAGATCCTTCCACTAAATACAGATTTTCATTTGCGTGTTTTTTGTTAGAGATTGCACTTTCATCAAATTTTGTGATTATTAATTGTATGTTCTCAGGTACTGTTGCAATCAATCTTGATTATCTAAGAGAATAATTACGTTCCCTTCTCCCTCATTTTAACTTGCCCCTTGCTAATTGCAAATCAATTCAGCCTGAGAGGAGATGCAGAGAGATGCAGCAGGTGGGAGTGACGTTCAGCTGTTGGTGCTGATAGCGTTGCCCAGTGAACAGATAGCAGTAACTATCCCTAGCATGCACTCCTTAATGACAGCAATTTTCCTCTTCTATTTTATCATTCTCTCTCCCTCTCTCTATCCATTAACGTTGTCTCTTTCTCCTTTTCTTTACTCTCTTTCTTTTGCACCTGTTCATTCTCCCTCTCTTGCACTCTATGGGCTGGATTTTATGCAGCTGGTGGAGGTCTCGACGCCAGGTCAGTAAGGCGAGGGGATTCCCCCCCCCACAACCCCAACCCCTGGCCTGAGCCATTTTGGGAACCTTCGGCTGCATCTTATGGCAATTAACTACCTGGTCCCCAGGTCCCCGTCTCTTTAAGGACAGGGATCTGGCCTCCAAGAGCTGCCAGCCAATCAGGGAACAGTGGCCACTGCTGGGACTGAAGGAGGCCCAGGACCTGGAGCAGCACTGGAGCCTTGGAGAGGAGGTAAATGGGGCAAGAGTTGTGGGGGTGGGGCGTTGAGGGTGGGTGTTGGCACAGGGGTGGCGTGTGCTGCTGAGGTCACCAATTTCCCAAGCAGGAGGGCCCCTCCTCCCAAAAGCCCACAGGTAGGCCGCCTGGTTTTACTGGGTGACCTCCTCACATGGTAGGGCTCCTACCAACCGCTGGTAAAACAGTGGCAGTAGGAAGAGGACCTTAAGTGGCCATTAATTGTCCATTTAAGGGTCTCAATTGGCCTCTGGGCAGGAAGGCCGTCCTTGACCTTCCCCACTCCTGACTAAATTGAATGGCACAGGGAAGGTGATGGGCATGCCATTCCTGCCTTTCCTCGCTATTTTATGAGTGCCCCATCTCCCTGCAGGGCTGATAAAATTCAGCCCTTTGCATGCTATAATCTGTCTTTAGATCTGCTGGCCAGAGTTTTCCTCTCTCTCAACAAGTTTCTGGGGTTAGCCATATTTAAATTTATTTGATGAGATTTCGACTGGCACTGCCATGGGAAGGAGGGAGCAGGAAATGGTTGCTGAAGAGACGCATCTTTGAGTCTCAATTTGTATCATATGCTGCCATGGTGGATGAGTGCCTGAATGACCCCACATCAATTCCATTCACTGCTGTGCGGATTTAAGTGTTTGAAGTCATTGCGGCTCTCCTAGCAATGCTGAACACCTGTGCCTAGAATTTCTGGGGACGGGTGAGGGAATGGGTGTGTGGGGCCTCCCAATCGTCTGCTGTAATGTTGGCAGAAAGTCTGGGAAAACGGACTAAGCACCTCTTTTTTTCAGGATTTCTGCCGATCTTCTGGCAAAGCTACAGCAGATGATAGAGAGACTTCCTGCTGACTGTGAGTGAAAGGCAGTGTGATTAGTGGTGACGAAGCAGTATATTTCTACAACAAAACTGGACAGTGTTTGTCTCTTTTCCTGTCCCTTCCTCAATATACCCTTTGCCTTTTTTACATACTTTCTTTGACTAACTTTATTTTTTACACTTTCTAAATCTTACCACTGATTCGTTCTAAACAGAATCCTTTTCAATTTCCCATCTGAAGGCATTTAAAATGATCACCACTGATAATAGATGTAAATGACTCCAACGGGGTGTCTCTTTTGACCTGTTGCCCTCACCAGTGAAGATCTTTATACTAAGGTAGCTAGTCCTTTTAGTGGAGGAGCAGATGAAGCATTATATAATAAAATGCTGCATTTGTTCCCCTCATATCCGGGGGCGTTCATTTTGACTTTGTGCAATAGTGTAAAATGGGCAATAGCCAACTGGCAGCTCATTTCACATCTCTCCTAATTTTTCATTGCCATTGAAAAGAAAGAATGAACCTGCATTTATATAGCGCCTTTCATGCCTTAAGGACTTCCCAAAGTGCTTTACAATCGAGGCATGCATGATGCAGATATGTTGTTTTTGCATGGTGTGAAGATAAGGTTGCTTCATCTCTGGCTTCTTCAAGCTGCTAAAGTCTGTAAGTCCAATTTTTAAAACATAATTGTGATTTTAATTAGCTTGTACTTTAAAGCACTTTGTTTCCTTACCTAGAGACCAGCAATCAGAGTCCTTTCAGGGAAAGTGGAGACAGATTGAAATCCCACCACACTTAGCACTTCAACACTTGCTGTCAGTTTAAATGTGTTCCGTCAACAAGATCCATTAGATGCAGCTTAAAAAATGCATAATGCATCTTGTATGTATGTGCTGGGAGTAGGATCATGTGGTGGGAGCTACAGTTAACATCCTCTTGTAAGCGATGCATTGCCCCATCCAGCAAATACCTTTTTAATGAAGTGTTCATGACACTTCCTTGTTTTTGTAGTAGTAGTTATTCTGGACTTCTGTGACAATCAACCCCATAATCTTCCATAGTGATGTGGCTGTCCTGCCCTGTCAGTTCTTTCATTACAACCTGCATTAGAAAAGTTGAGCGTGGGTCTTTTTCTGGCTATTTGAATGCCCTGATCAGTTTGTATTGCCTTCTGGTAGGTTTGAGGGAATCATTTGAAGCATGTTGTGGTGAAGACTTGCTGGTGTTCTCTTTTAATGACAGCTGCTCTTTCAGCTTTACTTTGTTTCCTCATCTCGTGACTTGTGGTGGGTGACGGGAACATTATTTACCGTACTTGGTTTTACTTTTTACTGATTGAGTAATCCAAAGGGAGATTCACTAATGCAATTTAAATTGGCTGTCACTGGATATGATAGCACAGGGACTTGTGTGTTCTGGAAACAAAATGCACTGCTGATCACAGTTAGTGTTGCAGTTGGAATTGTAGCACAGAAATGAAACTTCTGAGAGTCAAAACCCATGTTCTCAAATGCGAAAGAGATTTTGATACAGTGGAATACAGTCATTTGGTATAATAGTTTACCAAAAGCTTCTATAAGACTCCAAAATGTTCAAAAACTGCCACGAGAAAGCTGAACCACTCAAACGGGCCCCGAGAAGATAGGAACAAGAATAGGCCATTCAGACCCTTGAGCCTTTTCCACCATTCAATTAGATCATGGCTGATATGTATCTTAACTCCATTTACCTGCCTTGGTTCCATATTCCTTAATAAGCTTTCCTAACAAAAGTCTATCAATCTCTGTTTTTTGAAATTTTCATTTGACCCAGCCTCGACAGCTTTTTGAGGGAGAGAGTTCCAGATTTCCGCTATCCTTTGTGTGAAGTGCTTCTTAACATCGTCCCTGATCAGCCTTTGTTCTAAGTTTGTTTATTCCCCCTTATTCTCGACTCCCTGATCAGAGAAAATAGTTTATTTCTATCTACTCTGTCAAATCCTTTAATCATCTTAAACACTAGACTTTGGATGCAGTTGGCAATCTAGGCTCGAATCGCTCCAAAATCCCAAAGTTTTGAGAAGTGTTTTTCTGCCTCACATTTCGCTCAAACTCATTTGCATATCACTGAATGCAAAATTTGCCATGAACCAGCGCAATCAAAGAGTATTTTAGAACATAATTTTTTTGCTTTAAAACATTATGCTTGACATATGAGTGGTAACTTGATGCAGTTGATTAAAACAGCTGAAAATGGGTTTATTGCAAAAAATAAGCATTTTAACCAGAATCCATCACCTGAAAGTATTCCGACTTTAAATAACTGCTAGTTATTTTGTTGTGCATTATGTAAATTAAGAAAACCGTTATATCCAAAAGCTTTTAAAATATGCCCCTTTGTGTCCTTGTGCCCACAAAAAGGCTGACTTTTAAGAGCATCTTTGAAGGCCTGCAAATGGGTGCAATTAGCAGTAGTGATTAATTCAAACGTGGGAACTTGGCCAGTCTTTTGGGAGGGACAGGTATGAAACTCTAGCGCAATGCTTTTTAAACCAGCATAAAAGATTGTGGAAACTCGATTTGTAATTGTGCTGGAAATTCCACAATCTGTTGCATTGATTTTGCCAATTTGAGGCAAATTGCGCTGATGAAAAAAAACAGGAAACTCCAGACCTCTCAATCCTCTAGTAGTAATTTTGCAGCAGAGAGACTTGCAGGGGTTGCAGAGTATGTACTCAGAAATCTCGAATTTGGCTACTATTAAAGTGATGATATTTTGAGGCACCAGCTGCGAAATAACATTCGATAGATTCCAAAATATTTAAATACGGTTCTAAATTCTTTTACAGATTCATAAATTGGAACTCGAAGAGCTTAGACTACAGAATGAGATACAAGACGCAAAGGACCAGAATGAGCTGCTAGAGTTCAGAATCTTAGAGCTTGAAGTAAGACATTCCATTTGTAAAGTGTCAAATGGAGCAGAAGTTTATGAACCAAAAAGGCGAATGTTTGTGCAGTAATGCCTAGTGTAGCCACTTGGTTTCCAGCACTAATGAACACCGTCTTTTATTAACGTGTAGCTGTTTCACTTCAGAAAGAAAGAGAAGCTGTTTCACTGCCTAGATTTTTGATGTCAAAAAAATCTTGGGAATATATACTGACAAATTGTTAGAGGATGATTGAAATGTACAAATAGATTATAATTTATACAAATAGATTATAGTTTATAGTGAAATATTTTTTGCACTTAATAAAAAGATTTTGTTTTTGCTACTAATTGCATTCATCATTTGTGTTTTATAATCTTGCATTGTTCATCAATCTATTCACTCAAAGGAAGTGAGTCTAAGTTCACCTCCGTTATCATACTTCATATACGTTATGATTTTTTTTAACACACTCGCATTGTGATTTACTTTTGTTTTACTCTGAAGAATCTGGTGGAAATCCAGGAGCTTCAGCCATATTGTCCTGCACTTGATTGAAATGTATACTACACACATTCCAGTGGAGGAGCTACAGAGAAGTTGGGAAACATTATACAGAAATGTAGCTAATGAACTTGGTACAACTGCTTTAGAAAGAAATATGAAAGTTAGCAAGTGTACAGTTAACCCACCAAACCACAAAATCTAAAATACAAGCTTTTCTTCAATTCGGTCACAAAAGTATATAATTATTTACAACTGTGCCAGATTTTCAAGGGGCTCATTGCACCAAAGGTTGCTTTGCAGTATGTGCGTTATACTATGTGATATCATCATCTGTTTTCAGAATGCTCGCCTGATTTTTATTTTGGCCTAACTTTGTGACATTGAAAATAAAAAGTTTGGTGCAAACCCTATATTTCAAGGCTGTGCAGGAACACTAACCCAAAAGCTTTGTATTTTTTTGTTGCATAAGCTCATGTGATCTATTATTTGTCAATCATTTTGGGAGACGCCCTGGTTTTGAGCATGATTCCACTGAAATCCATTTAGTTCCAATATCTCTGCTTTTCCATCTGATTCACTTCTGCAGCAGCATTCTTCCATATGCAAGTTGTAAAGTAAGTACAGAAAATATAGTTAAGATAATAGCTAGTACTAAGTCTTCTAGTAAACAACAGAAATTTTAAGATTTTTGGTTATTGTTAAATCCACAAAAATATATTAACCAGACAAACTTGAGATGAAGATTGTTGATTGTTGTGACATTGTGTAAAATCGTCAAATGTGCACTAAGTGCATGCAAGTTACTGCTGTGACAACTTATTTATAGCTGGGATCTTTTTCTTTGAATATTTATCATGAGATAAAATAGTCAAAATTGTATTTCAATAAAACTGTGGAAGGTTTTTGATATTTATTCCTACCTTACCCTCGAAATGATTAAATTATCAAGTCTATTAAGAGTCAGAGAGTACCAGAACAAAAAGGGAGTAGAAAATGTTGGGTATGAAATTGAGCCCACTGCAGTTAATACATTTCAAAGCTTAAATGTTATACTAAGATATCAAAGTTTTGTACTGAGGCTTTATTTCCTGCCTGTAGGAGCGGGAACGAAGATCACCGGCTTATAACTTGCATATAACGGCATTTTCTGAGAGTGGTAGTGCCCTTCAGCTCTATTGTCAGCAAGAGGGTATTAAGGTGAGATTTTTACTCATCAGAGTCTGTTTTGTGTATGGCATCAAGGCATTGTAAGAGTCTGTCCCATATACGTGAATGTACATAGACGTGTTCTACATTTGAACCACTTGTCAAGCTCACCCTTGAGTTGTGCAAGCTTTCCAGGCATTCTGGAGCAAAGTGGCTGATTCGAATTCTGCTCCACTTAGAAGTGCAGCTCCCGGAAGTGATTGTATTGAATATAACTAGAACTGGCTGTAAGTTCTGTCTTGCAACCACACATAAACATTTGACCTTAAAGTCAGGTGCTGCCGTTCCGATAAGACATTAAACTGAGACTCAGTCTACCCTCTCAGATGGGCGTAAGAGATCCTATGGCACTATTTCAAAGAGCAGGCGAGTTCTCCCCATATCTTTGCCAGTTTTTATCCCTCAATAAACACTCTAATAACAGATTACCTGGTCATGATGATATTGCTATTTGGGGAACCTTGCTGTGCCAAATTGGCTGCTGTGTTTCCTGCAATAACCAGGAAAATTATGAAAAGTACAGGAGAAAATTCAAAAAGTTAATACAGGAGACAAAGAAATTTTATGAGAAAGGAGTAGCAGGCAACATTTTATAAATTGTAAATTGTTAGCTAGGGAAAAGTTGGGTCTATTAAAGACCCAAAGGAAAATCCTCATATAGAGGCAAAGGACATGACAAAAGTATTAAAAGGGCACTTTACATTTGTCTTCACAAAGGTAGTGGATGATGTGAAAGTTACACTAAAAGAGGAGGGAGTAGTTATGGACAGGATAGCAATAGCTAGAGAATACATACTAAATGGATTAGCACTGCTGAAAGTTGGTAAGTCAGCTGGTCCAGATGGAATGCAGCCTAGATTGCTGAAAGAAGCAAAGGTAGAAATAGCAGAAGCATTGGTCACAATCTTACAATACTCAATGGATACAGACTAGGTCACAGGACCAATGGATTATTAATATTATATCACAGTGGTGCAGTGGTTAGCACTGCAGCCTCACAGCTCCAGCGACCCGGGTTCAATTCTGGGTACTGCCTGTGTGGAGTTTGCAAGTTCTCCCTGTGTCTGCATGGGTTTTCTCCGGGTGCTCCGGTTTCCTCCCACAAGCCAAAAGACTTGCGGGTTGGTAGGTAAATTGGCCATTATAAATTGCCCCTAGTGTAGGTAGGTGGTAGGGAAATATAGGGACAGGTGGGGATGTGGTAGGAATATGGGATTAGTGTAGGATTAGTATATATGGGTGGTTGATGGTCGGCACAGACTCGGTGGGCCGAAGGGCCTGTTTCAGTGCTGTATCTCTAAAAAAAAGAGGAGAGGGATAAACAAGGAAACTACAAGCTAGTCAACCAAACAAGCTGAGGGGGCTTGAGAAGGGTCACTGACCTGAAACTAACTCTGCTTCTCTCTCCACAGATGCTGCCAGACCTGCTGAGTATTTCCAGCATTTCTTGTTTTTATTTTAGATTTCCAGCATCTGCAGTATTTTGCTTTTATTTTATTGACAGGTTAGATGTTGAGAAGATGTTTCCACTAGTGGGGGAATCTCGAACTAGGGGACATCGTTACAGAATAAGGGGACACTCATTTAAAACTGTGATGCGAAGGAATTTCTTCTCTCAGAGGGTAGTGAATGTCTGGAATTCTCTACCCCAGAGAGTTGTGGAGGCTAGATCACTGAAAGTATTTAAAAAGGACGTAGATAGATTTTTGAAATATCATGGAATTGAGGACTATGAGAAGCTGGCACGAAAGAGTAGTTGAGGGCTGGGGCAGATCAGTCATGATCTTATTGAATGGTGGGGTAGGCTTGAGGGGCTGAATGACCTACTCCTGCTCCTATTTCTTATGTTCTTATGTTCATTGGTGGTGGGGGTTATTGGAAAGCATTATCAGGGACAAAACAAACTTCCATTTACAAAGGCATGTACTAATCAAGGAGAACAAGTATGGATTTGTTAAAGGCAAATCATGTCTGACTAACTTGATTGAATTCTTTGATGACGTAACAGAGAACTTAGATCAATGTAGTGCAGTATCTGTACATTATGGACTTTTCAAAGGCATTCAACAAAATGCCAGACAGGAGGCTTATTAAGAAGATGGATGCCTGTGGAATTAAGTGGAAAGTGGTGTTGTACAAAGTCGACTAAGTCACAAGAAGCAAAGGGTAGTAGTTTATGTTTTTCAGACTGGTTTTTAGTGGTGTTCCCGAAGTGTTAGTTTTGGGTCGATTACTTTTTCAGTTTTTATAAACAACCTTGGGTGTTGGGAGCAACTTTATAAAGTTTGCAGATGATCAAAAACTTGGAAAGTCGTAGATCATGATGAGGATAGTTATGGGCTTCAGGATGACATAGACAGGAGACAGGATGGTGTAATGGGCAGAAATATGGCAGATAGAGTTCAATGCTGAGAAATGTGAAGTGATGCACTTTGAGAGGGCTAATATGGAAAGACAGTATACTATAAATGACATGATTTTGAAACATGTAGAAGAGCAGAGAGACCTTGATGTCCATATACACAAATCCTTGAATGTGGCAGGGTAAGTTGATAAGGTGGTTAACAAAGCATATGGGTTACTTGGGTTTATAGAATAATAAAGCAAAAAGATGTTGCTAGAACTTTAGAAATCACTGGTTATGCCTCAGCTGGAGTACTGTGGACAATTCTGGGCACCACAGTTCAGGAAAGATGTAAATGTTGTAGGTTACAGGGTGTTAACAGAGATGAGGGAAAACAGAAGGCTAAGAGGTGACCTAATAGAGGTTTTTAAGATGACGAGAGGTTTTGATGGAGCAAATAGAGGAAAACTATTCCTTCTGGTGAGTCGGGCAATAACCAGAGGCCATAGATTCAAAATAATTGGCAAAAGATCTAGAGGGGAGATGAAGAGAATGTTTTTACTCAGAAAGTGTTAGGATCGGGAACACTACTGGAAGCTGATTCCACAAATAATTGTAAAAGGGAGTTGGACAGGTATTTGAGGATAAAGAGCTTACAGGATTAAAAAGAAATAGGAGGGATGTGTGACTAAGCAGTTTTAATCATTCAATGAGTACAACAGTGATGACACTTTAATACTTCATTGGCTGCTAAGTGCTTTGGGCTATCACGGGATTGTGAAAGGTCCTTTATAAGTCCAAGTCCTTTTTCTTTATCCAGCCCTGATTACGGGCAGAGAGTGGTTGCACTGGAAATTGGAGCAGATTTCAGTTCCACTATCTATGGTTTGATGTCAAATTTTGTTTGGTAACGCTGCTGTCATCGAGTCATTTACGGCATCGAAGAAGGCCATACGGCCCATTGAGTCCATGTCAGCTCTCCATGGAGTTATGCAGTCAGTCCCACTCCCCAACACGATCCCCGTAGTCCTGCAAGTCTATTTCTCTCAGGTGGCCATCCAACTTCGGCTTGAAGTCATTGTTCGTCTCCGCTTCCACCACCCTTGTGGGCAGCGAGTTCCAGGTCATTACCACCCGCTGTGTAAAAAAGTGCTTCCTCAAACTCCCCCTGCATCTTTTGCCCAAAACTTTCAATCTGTGTCCGCTAGTCCTTGTACCATTTGTTAATGGGAACAGTTTTTCCTTGACTCACCTACCTAAGCCTGTCATAATCTTAAACACTTTTATTAAATTGTCCCTCAATCTCCTTTGTTCTAAGGAGAACAAACCCAGCTTTTCCAACCTAACCTTGTAACCAAACTCCCCATCCCTGGAACCATTCTGGTAAATCTCCTCTGCACCCTCTCAAGGGCCCTCACATCCTTCCTAAAATGTGGTGACCAGAATAGAACACAATACTCTAGTTGGGGTCTAATCAGAGCTTTATAAAGGCTCAGCATAACAGCCTTGCTTTTGTACTCTATGCCTCTATTTATGAAGCCCAAGATGCCATATGCTTTACTAATCACTCTCTCAATATGTCCTGCCACCTTCAAAGAGCAATGCACCTGCACCCCCAGGTCGCACTGTTCCTGCACTTTCTTTAGAAATGTGCAATTAAGTATATAATTATTATGGACAAATGCGAGTTAATTAAGGAAAGCCAGCATGGATTTCTTAAAGAAAAATCATGTTTAACTAACTTGCTGGAGTTTCTTGAGGAGGTAACAGAGAGGGTTGATTAGGGAAATGCTGTTGATGTGGTGTACGTGGGCTTTCAAAAGGCATTTGATACAGTGCCACACAACAGACTTGTGAGCAAACTTGTAGTTCATAGAACAAAAGGGATGGTAGCAACATGGATACAAAATTGGCTGAGTGACGGGAAACAAAGAGTTGTGGTTATTGGATGTTTTTCGGGCTGCAGGAAGGTTTGTAGTGGAGTTCCCCAGGGATCAGTGTTGAGACCCTTGCTTCTCCTGATATCTATTTATAACCTAGACCTTGGTGTACAGGACACAATTTCAAAGTTTGCAGATGATACGAAACTTGGAAATATTGGGCTGGATTTTACCTCAGGCAGACGGGAATTCGCCATCGACGTAAAAGTCGGAGGTGAACCCACTTCTGCCTAGCCCGGGGATCCGTCCCGCATTTTACAGGTCCCGGGCTTTAATTGTCCTGAGGCGGGACTTCCACCCACTTGAGGGAGAAGTCCCGCCTCAGTGAGCTGCTGGCTAATCAAAGGGCCGGCAGCTCTTAGTCCCAGCAGCGCCACCGGGAGCGGTGGCCACTGCTGGGACTGCAGCCTAGCTGACACCATGGAGCCAGGAGGAAAGGTAAGCTGGGCTTGTCTCATCAGGGGTATCGGTCGTGCCTTGGTGAGGCTAGACTGGTCGTTTGGGTGGAGGAGGGGGTGACGTCCTGGGTCCCGGGGGTGGGGTAGGGAGGTGGGGGTGGCCCTCAATCAGGCATTCTGTGCCTGACTGCCATGATTCCCCCCTGCCCCCCTCCGGGGAATGGAAAGGCCAGCAGCTATAGCTGGGCGGCCTTTCACATCCCCAGCACGCCCACTTGCCACAAGTAAAATACCCGTGGAGGCGGGTGAGGGCCCGTAAGTGGCCGTTTAGTGGCCACTTAAGGGCCTTGATTGGCCTTGGGCGGACAGGCCGTTCCCCCCCCGCTCCCCCACCCGACTGCCGTAAAGTTGACTGGAGGCAGGAGCGGGGCGGGTAGGCCACTCGGAGCCTCCTGCTCAATTTTACGCTGCTACCATCCTCCCCCACACCACCATCCGACCCGTTGGGGCGGCGTAAAATTCAGCCCATTGTGAACTGTGAGGAGGATACTGTAGAACTTAAAAAGGACATAGATAAGTTGGTGGAATGGGCAGACAGGTGGAAGATGAAGTTCAACGCAGAGAAAGTGAAGTGTTTAATTTTGGTAAGAACATGGAGAGACAATATAGAATAAAGGGTACAATTTTAAAGAGGGCGCTTGAGCAGAGGGACCTAGGTGTATATGTGCATCAGTTATTGAAAGTGGCCGGACAGGTTGAGAGAGTGGTTAATAAAGCATACAGTATCCTGGGCTTTATTAATCGAGGCATAGAGTACAAGAGCAAGGAAATTATGTTGAACTTGTATAAGACACTAGTTTGTCCTCAGCTGGAGTATTGTGTCCAACTCTGGGCGTCGCACTTTAGGAAAGATGTGAGGGCATTGGAGAGAGTACAGAAAAGATTCACAGAATGGTTCCAGGGATGAGGAATTTCAGTTATGAAGATAGATTGGATAAGTTAGGACTGTTTTCCTTCGAGAAGAGAAGGCTGAGAGGTGATTTGACAGAGGTGTTCAAAATCATGAGGAGTCTGGACAGAGTAGATAGAGAGAAACTGTTTCCATTCATGAAAAGATCGAGAACGAGAGGGCACAGATTTAAAGTATTTAGTAAGAGAAGCAAAAGTGACATGAGGCAAATCTTTTTAACGCAGCGAGTGGTAAAGGTCTGGAATGCGCTGCCTGAGAGTGTGGTGGAGGCAGGTTCAATTGAAGCGTTCAAAAGGGAATTAGACAATTATATGAAAAGGAAGATTGTGGAGGGTTATGGGGAGAAGGCAGAGGAATGGTACTGAGGGAGTTGCTCTTTCAGAGAGCCAGTGCGGACACGATAGGCCGAATGGCAGCCTCCTGCACTGTAACAATTCTGTGATTCTATATTGCCTCTCCCTGTTCATTTTTCCAAAATGCATCACCTCACACTTGTCAGTATTACATTCTATCTGCCACCTCTCTGCCCATTCTGCTAGCCTATCTATGTCCTGTTGCAAGCAGTTCGTATCATCCTCACTGTTTGCCGCACCTCTAAGTTTGGAGTCATCAGCAAATTTTGAGATTCCACTCTATGTTCGAAGGTCCAAGTCATTTAGATATAGTAAATAAAGCAGTGGTCACAGCATTGACCCATGGGGAACACCACTGTCTACCATCCTCCAGTCTGAAACAAAACCATTTACTATGATTTGCTGTTTTCTGTCCTTAAGCCAATTTTTTATCCAATTGAATACTGACCATCCTATTCCATGAGCCTCAATTTTGTTAACCAGCCTTTTATGTGATACTTTATCTAATGCCTTCTTAAAATCCATTTAAACAACTTTCACCACATTCCCTTGATCAATCTTCTCTGTTACTTCATCAAAAAATTCAATTAGATTAGTCAAGCATGATTGGCATTTTACAAATCCATGCTGGCTATCCTTAACTAACTCGAACCTCTCTAAGTGTCCATTGATATTTTCCCTGATTATTGTTTCTAAAACCTTACCCACCACTGATGTTAAACTCACTGGCCTGTAGTTGCTAAGACTGTCTTTAAACCCTTTCTTGAATAAGGGTGTCACATTTCCCACTCTCTAATCCTCTGGCACCTCCCTGTATCCAGGGAAGATTCGAAGATTATAGCAAGCCCTTCCGCTATCTCCATCCCTACTTCTTTTAGCAACCTGGATGCAAGCCATCCGGACCAGGTGACTTAGCATCGCCAACCTTTTTAGTATCTCCTCCCTCTAAATTTTTATTCTCCATTGCCTTTACTCTCTCTACTTCTACTGATATTTTATCAGCCTCCATTTCCTCAGTGGACACTGATACAAAGTACACATCAAGTATATTTGCCTTGCCCTACACCTCTAAGCATATATTACTCTGTCTGTCCCTATTAGGCTCCACTTCTCCTCTTACTATTCACTTACTATTTACATGCCGGTAGAAGATATTTGGGTCCCCTTTTAAGTTGACTCCATTCTATTTTCATATTCTCGCTTAGTCAGTCTTATTTTCCTCTTCACCTGCTCTCTTAACTTATTGTATATGGCCTGGTTCTTACTAGATGAAGTGCTTATGAAGCACCTTGATACATTTTACCACGTTAAAGGTGCTGTATAAATGCGAGTTGTTGTTGATTCTATGCTGCTATTTTGCAGAAAGGAGGTCACACCAGCTGAGAACTGGCATGCGTTCTTTTGAAACCTTTGGAATGGCCCAAACCTTAACCAGACTTCTCTCTGGAGACTAAAGGTGTCTGAGAGACATCTCAATTCTTGCTAGGTTTAGCTGTGCTGGTATGAGGTGACAGATCTGCCTGATCCACTGAGTATTTCCAGCATTTTCTGTTTTTATTTCATGTTTGCAGCATCTGCGGTATTTTGCCTTTGTATGAGGTGACCAATGTTCATTTCTTCTTGTATGTATGACTTACCAATAAAAGAAGTCCTTTCAGTGAAACCTGTAGCTGGAAACATGGTGGAATAAAATATATACCTCTTTTGATCCAGAAGGCTGTCAGTGAAAAGGAACTAAGTGCCCCTTCTGAAAGAAGCACCACTCATATATTGTAACAAAAAAACCCAAAAACTTTAAAGAAAGCTTAGCTAATCAGGCTAAAGTGGGCATTACTAGGGGTGATGATGCACTCCAGTCCCCTCCTGGTGCCCACCTGTTGGGGAAAGCCTGAAGCGTACCGATGGACACTGTATGCTCCCTCCCCAGGGACAACCAGGTGTAGGTGTAGTCACGGAAGAGAGCTAGGCAGTTAGGGCCGAATGATCCCCTTGACCGCCCACTGCCTGGACCTGTTGATGGCCACCTTGGCCAGGCCCAGGAACAGTCCCATGATAAGTCCTCCAATCTGCCCACTCCCCTCCTCAGCGGGTGGCCAAAGATCAGGAGCATGGGACTGAAGTGCAGCTAGAAATTGAGGAGAAGCCCCTCAAATAATGGAAGAGGGGCTGCAATCTCTCTCACTCTATATAGATGTGAGATACACACTTCTCCAGGTTGTAGAATTTACAGGCCGTCCGGGAGTCCATGAATCAACTTAACATTCTATTGCATGGGACGGCTGCGTGCAACACCCTCCGTGCCAAATCCCTGATGGAATAAAATATTTATCCAAGAAAAGCAATTAACATTAATTACTCAACATCACCATTTAGTGGAGTTAGTAACTTCTTTTTATGGTTTTTCATTGATCCTTTCATTTGATCTTCTGACCATTGCATTGATTTAGTTCTTTGATAATGACATGAATCCTTTCTTTCAGGATGTGGTTATTCCTGACCTAATGAAGAAACTTGATATCCTGGGAGATAATGGGGTAAGGCTAATTCAAACAATTGTAGTCAGCATGGCTCATTCAAATCATCTCAATTCAAGGTTTCACATTGTTAGCACCTTTCATTCTGTAGTGCTCCCTCAGCTGTTTAATCTGAGATAGTGAGTGTGTAATTCTATCATCTTTGAAACATTCTGGGGTAATTCTCAAAGTGGGGGGGGGGTGTGGGGGGGGGGGGTGCGATGTTCCACTTGGAATAGAACATGTTTTAACCTTTTGACATCGCATGTCAGTACCAAGTGTCGCACAACAAGATCAAAACAAAACTCCCTCTACTTTGCCCCAACTTTGAGCTTCCATTTTCCTCCTCGTCAGATGATTTTTTTTTTCTGTATTCCACACCAGTCACTCTCAAAGTTTCTGCAAAAAGGGCTACTTCACTTCTGGGCAGTCTTGAGTTAAGGATCAGCACCCACTGGGAACCAGATTGAGGCAGTCTCATTGTTTCACTGGGCCCATAGGAGCTGATGGAGCCTTCCATTCCATTATTGGCTTGGGCTGGATTTGAATCCAGCTGTCAGAGGTGGAAGTAACTATCTTCACCATCTGTTTATTTATATTACAGAGAGTACTTTCACTTTTACATTTGGCTTGTTAAAAGTGATTATAGTATGCACCTTGTTAAGTAACTGTTTTTGTGGTGCCTATACCAACTGCTATGAATAATAAAACAACAAGCACTTTCATTTCATTGTAATGAGAAACCAAAATGTTTAGATTGCGCTCAAATTTCTTTTCCTATCCATGTGAAATAAGCTTCTTATAAGAACATTAGAGGAAGGAGGAAATTACGAAATGCTCTGTATCCACTGCAAATGTATCAAGTTTAAATGCCATGTAGGATGTTGCTGTTTGGTAGCAGCACTATTAATTGTGTAAGCTAAACTTTCAAGTGATTGTATCATGGAGGTGTGAACCTTTCTTCTGCTGTGAGAGATTTGGTATACATGTGAGAAAGAGAGATAGTGCCTTCAACGCTATGGTGAATTTTTTTTTCTCCGATGTTCTAGTTGTCAACAACAAAGTCCACATATGTGTCCTTTTTTAAAAACAAAGTTTTGTATCGTGAAATGTTTTTACATGTACACTTAGTGTAGCAATCTATCTCCTACTTTTACTTTTTTCTCCTTCCCCATCATCTTCACATCATTCTTAGCCTCAGACATGCCGTGAAATAAATGTTGCCTGCGCCAATATTACCGGCAGTAATTAAGAAGCAGTTATTGGTAGCACAGAGTGCCTTCAGAAGAGACGCTAAACCCTCTCAGCTGGACGTAAAAGATCCCGTGGCACTATTACGCAGAAGAGTAGGGCAGTTCTCCTTGGTGTCCTGGCCACCATTCATTTATCCCTCAACCAACGTCACAAAAAACTGGTCATCATCTCATTGCTGTTTATGGGACCTGGCTGTGTGAAAATTAGCTGGCATGTTTCCGACATTACAACAGTGACTACACTTCAAAGATATTGAATTGGGTGTAAAGTACGTTGGGACGTCCTGAGGTCAGGAAAGGTGCTATATAAATACAAAGTCTGCCTTTCCTTTGAAGTAGAATTAGAACTCGCCGGGTTTGAATATGTAAGCATGTGCAATATATATTTTAACTCAAGTTACGTAGAGTTTATGTTAATCTGAGGTGAAGCTGTGAGAAGCATCAGATTGGTTCATCTTGCTTTCTCCCCCTAACAAGTGATGTATTTTGGATGGTCTATGCTGTACCGTTAAACTCAGTTTCAATATTTTGTGCATCTTTGTATTTCAGAACCTAAGAAATGAAGAGCAGGTTGCAGTAATTCAAGCTCGTACTGTGCTTTCACTCTGTGAGAAGGTACACTCCCAAATCATGATTGTTCTGTGAAGCAGGAAGCGCATTCATCTCCTAAGTCTGTACCATTTCTGTTAGTCTGCTTACTGAAATAAAGTATGACCAAAACAGGTTGATCATTCTTCATACTCATCGCCAATGTCAATAGAGTGCCATTTTGGTGGTGGGTTTTTATGTAAACTGCCCCGAGTGACAGTGATATATTCTACCACTACTAGTCTTGCTTGCCAATTCCCATTTCTCCCTCTGAACAGACGGCTGAAGTTTCCCACCTTCTGTGACCCATGGCATTTATCCATTGTTTTCACACATGGATGCTGATGGCTCTCTGTATTCCCAAACGGTGCAAAAGACCATGTACTACAAAAACCGTGCACACCTTTTGTGGGGTATACTACATGGCAATTCACATTCTGTCTCTGCATTAACTGCTCAGTTTCATTGTTCTAACAGTGATTGGGCCTTTGGATTTATCTGCTGCATGTTATTGATGGACTCTCATCAACTGTTAGGCCTGGATTTTATGCTGGTGACGGGGGTCTTGATTTCCGGCGAGAACGCCGAGAACTCTGCGTCGCCTCTTTTCCAGAAGGCCTGCTGAATCTAGTGCCAATAAGGCATGTAAGTGGACAGTGGAGGGCCTTCCACAGGATCAAGGACCCCGTCGCCAGAAGTCCCGCCCTCAGAGAGCTGCCAGCCAGTTGGAGGTTAGCAGTTTTTTCACTGAGCATTGCTAGCACACAAATGGCGGATGCTGGCAGTGGAGCATATACCGGAGGCCCAAGAACAGCGCTGGACACAGGCCACAGGTAGGTCAGGGTGGGAGGGATCCTGCAGGATGGCGGTCGCAGGGAAGGGTGGTGTAGGGGGATTCGCTAGCAAGGACAGGGGGGTTGGCTGTCAGCCCTTCCCAACGCCTGTTCCCTCATTCAATAAGTGCCTATTAACAAGGGCCTCCCCTCCCCCACCCCGAAGCCGGGAAGCAGCCTGCATGGTTTTTCTTGCCGGGCTTGCTGTGCAACGGCAGGGCCGCCCGCCACACGGCTAATTGCTGCGGTGGTGGATGAGGCCCTTAATTGAGGATTAATTGCCCAGTTAATGGCCTCAAATGGTGGCAGGGTGGGAAAGCTGTTCACGGGCCTTCCTGCCCCTGGATTAAACTTTGGCGGTGGTGGGAAGGTGGCGGGAACCGCCTCCCCCCACCACCACCGCCACCATCCCACCTGAATTTATGCTCTCCCAGCCTCCAAACCCGCCATGGACGAGAGCATAAAATTCATCCCTTAGGTTCTGGATCAGTGATGGAAGCCAAGATCTTTAGTTAAACAAATTAGTTACCAAGGAGCCAATTGTAGAATTTGTCATCTCTCCAAAAAACATGTGATGGTGTGGATCAGCTGAGGAAGAGAGTCATGGGTTGATTCTGGGAAGTTGCAATAAACATGCATGATAAATAGGTTGTGTATTCCACAAAACCTGCATTTTTATTGAGTCAGTTTTTGCTATCTTCATCTATTTTATCATTATGGCCTGAATTTTATCAGCGCGCGCGCTCCACAGCGGCACGCTTTCAACTCGCCCGCCTTCCAGCATGGAAGTGCCGCCGAGGAGCTCCCGCAATATTTATGTACGGGGTCTCATTTAAAATGGTGGGGGTGGAGCAGCCGCCCCCAATAAAGCCGAGGGGGTGGCCTCCAATCCCCGGCAATGTTGTCCGGCACCAGTGTGCAGGCGCCGCCACCATTTATAAAGAGCTGCGAGCCCTTAAGAAAAATTTTAATTTTTAAAGCAATATTGTCAAGGGTTATTTAATAAAAATTAAATACATAATTGAGGTCCTTTCCCATCCCCCCAATGTCTTTTTACGGGACATTAGCAGAAAAAGAAACTTTATTACCAACCCACATTTTCCCCCCAACCTCTTTACATTTGCCCTTCAACCCCTTCCCACCATCCCCACAACCAATCAAAATTGCTTTCCCTGCTGCTCCACCCCTCCCGCCCTAAGGAGTTCCGAAGGCACGTGAAGGCCAAACGGAGGCCGTAAAATCGGTGTGGGACAGCCACCGCCTGCAGGTAAGTTCATTTGAATATCTTTGATGCTAATTTACATATGGAGATGAAGGGCCCTCCGTCAGACAGTGGGGGTGGGGGAGGGAGCCGCACTGAGGTCCCCCCGCTGCCAGTAATATGCGGCGGACCCTCCTCAACGTCACAGGTCAAGGCGGCCTTTCGCCGCAGAATTCTACCAGCCCCTGCGCCATGACCTGTGGCGCGAGGGACCAGTAAAAGTCATCCCTATGTGTCTGCTCATATAGCTGTACATGGATACCATTGCAGTTGAGAACAATTGCTGCTGGATGGCTAGGTGTTGCTCCTCAACCTTAAGGAAATGTAATAATCTGAAAGGCTTCATTAGCAGTCCATCAGTAACTTCACATGATACCAATATGATCACTTGTAGGTCCCTTGACTCCTTCACTGCTCCAGTAGCACATCATTGCATGACTGCTGTTATCTATACTGCTTCAACAGCTACAACTTATATATATACAGTGCCTTTATCTCAGTAAAATGCTCAAAGGTGCTTCACAGGAGTCTTATCAAACAAAATTTGACACTGAGCCAATTAGAGATGTAGATGACTAAACTCTTGGTCAGAGGTAGGTTTAAGGAGCCTCTGTAAGGAGGAGAGAGAGGTAGAGATGCAGAGAAACTTAGGGAGAGAAGTCTGGAGCTTTGGGCCTAGGCAGCTAAAAGCATGGTTGCCAATGGTGAACTGATGAAAATTGAGGATGCGTAAGAGGCCAGAATTGGAGAATCAGAGATCTTGGAGTGCTGTAGGGCTAGAGGTGGCTACAGAGATAAGAGAGACTAGTCCACGGAGAGATTTGAAAATGAGGAAGAGAATTTTAATATTGAGACATTGCCAGACCAGGATCCAAGGCAGGTAAGCAAGCACAGGGACGATTGGTGAACAGGACTTGGTGCAAGTTAGGATACTGGCAGCATAATGTGGGAAGCCAGGCATGAGAGCATTGGAATAGTCGAATCTACAGATAACAAAGGCAGGGATGCGGGTTTCAGCTGCATATTATCAGGGATGGGTAATGTTATGGAGGTGAAAATAGGTGGTCTTGGTGATGGAAAGCTCTGCTTGGCCAAATAAGATGCCAAGATTGCAAACGGTCTAGTTCAGCCTCAGACAATGGTTGGGAGAGGGGTTGAGTCCTTTAACCCTTCCATCTATGTTGGCTTTTAAACAAATGCATAACTTCCATTCTGAGTGATGTTAGAAGACTAAGATAAAATGCCCAGCAAAGCAAGGTAGGAAACTGAGGATTAACCGTTCAATTTCTTTGTGACATCCTGTTGATTAAATCTCCTTTTCTCCTGTGCAGTACGGTAGCTTTGCCATGAAGCTGACCATTTATTTTTCTTACTGTGCAGTTAAATCTTTCCCCAAATAAAAGCCTCTGACTTTACCCAAAGGTGAATCCTCAACCTCTGAGGAAAGTAAGTTGACATCAGTACATCATTCATGCATTAACCTGTTATATAATGAAGCTCGGTGAGATGGGACTCTGTATAAAAGGCACATTTCAAATGTCCCATATTTACTACTAACTGAAGCTTCTCGTAATGAATAAGATGGAGCCATGATCATCAGGAACACGTTAGAAGAGGATCTTGCTACATTCACAGAGCAATAACCTGATTAGGATGCTGCTGTCTAGTAAACATTGCTGGGATAATGATGGAAGTTATCAACTATATTCATTTTCGTGGGCTTTCATTTTATCAAGCCACACTAGTATTACCTTGCAGAATGTTTGCTGCGGAAATAAATTCCTGGAATTATAACAAATACATTTGATTTTCAGTAGAATTCAGTCACCATAAAATGTGCTGGTCGTGTTCTCAGGATTTCTAGTCATTAAAAACTTTACAATGTTGTTATAAATCAGCTGGATCAGATACATTGTGTAAAATATCCGCCAGGAACCAGGTATGCATGGGTAACAGCCAGCTCAAGTATAGCGACGAACAAACACAAAATACGTGCTGGATGCTGGAAATTTGAAATAATAACAAGATGTGGGAAACAATCAGCAGGTCAGGCAACAAAACAGTTTTGATGAAGGGTAAATGACCTGAAACGTTAACTCTGTTTCTCTGCCCGTTTATGCTGCCTAACCCGATGAGTGTTTCCAGCATTTTCTCTTATTATTTAAATAGAATGAAGGAGTCATTTCCCAAATGAATTTTCACCAAGCAGATATGCTTTGATTTTACAACATGCCTTAGAAATATCAATACAGTGTTTCATGTTCATTGATTTTCTGTAAAGCTTTGTCATGTCCTCTCAGCACATTTTTCCACTGGGTTGGTATTTATAGGAAAAAGCTTTGGTATATGCCGTCCTTTGCTACATCAAAGTATTGCTTTGTTAAAGTAAAAGCAAAATACTGCGGATGCTGGAAATCTAAAATAAAAACAGAAAGTGCTGGAAAAACTCAGCAGGTCTGGCAGCATCTGTGGAGAGAGAAGCAGAGTTAATGTTTCAGGTCAGTTCTGAAGAAGGGTCATTGATCTGAAATGTTAACTGTGCTTCTCTCTCCACAGATGTTGCTTTGTTAAAGGACTGATTGTGACTTCCAGCAATTTCAACCCCTCCTCCACCCCCCACAAATTGCAATATAATTTCTGCCTTAATCCTGATGCAACTGATGCAACTTCTGCCTTAATCCTGCACCACACATAATGCAGTATTTGTGGAGATTAAGCACTAATAGTAACAGACTCTGGTACAGTTGGGGCAAACACGAAGTCAGTCAATGGAATTTGAGTGCATCCTTTTGGATGGAGGCTTTTCAATTATGTGTGTGTTTTTTTCCCCCAAGTTTATTTTTCAAGGGAATTCAAGAGAAATGACATCTATATGACATAACATCTTTACCCAGAGAGTAGTTGGAATAGTGGAGCTTGCTACCACAAGTAGTTGAGGTGAATAGCAGAGGTGACTTTAAGGGAAGTGTGTTAAGTATGCGAGGGAGAAAGGAATACAATAATATTTTGATGGGGTTAGATGAAGGGGGTTGGGAGGAAGCTCGTGCAGAGCATACACACGGGTAAGAGGCCGTTGGGCTGAATTGTCTGTTTTAGTGCTGTAAGTACCTTACAATCTGTGGTGTCATAAGGTTAGTATCCCAATGATGTTGAAAAGTAACTGAAAGCAGTGAAACAGCCCCTTTCAGTTGGTAGACTTTTACAGGAGACAATGTATCAAATGCCATGCAGATATTTGAATGTGAATAGCACTCTTGCACTCTATGTTCACAGTAGTGAGAGTGGGTAATGCAGCTTAATTACCCACCCATCTGTATAACAACAATATTAACAAGTCTCACCGTAGATTTATCTTATAGTACTGTAAGGTAAATGAGGAAACAGCGAAGCCTCTGGAAGTGCTGAGTGATTCTTGTCAGTGCCCTTGGGGATACAGCTGCTACTGCAGTAATGCAAACACTGTGCCAGTCAACAATTTATTTCTGGTCACAAGCAGGCTGCATGCTTGATCCTGCTGTACAGCCCTGTGGCTTTGGATATGCTGACTTGGATGGTCTTTCTGCCATTACTGGGAAGGAACCAGAAAATAAAGTCACTTTAGAAAATAAAGTCACTGGGTTACATGAACATGATGGATTTTACAGTGCTGGGAGTCTCAGTTATTTCTCAATGTAATGGGAATGCAACCCTACCCACTTTCCTTCCACCCTGCAGATGCCAGTAACTCTCCAAAGCCAAATCACTGTCCTCACAGCCATTAAAAGGCACATCATTTGAATCCTGAAAAATTGTCAGTCGGCCTAAAACTCAGTGAATGAGTCCATAGCAAAACACAGCTTCAGTCACTGCTGTAGAGGGATTCTTAGCATCACTGTTCTTATTCTAAAAGAAGAAGGAAAACAAAGAATTCTTATTATTTTAACATCCTTTTGTTTAGTTCTGAATCTGTTGATTTTTTAAAAACCTACTCTTCCCCATCTCATCTCCAGAAGGCACTGACTGAATTGTAAGTCCATGCATGACCCCCAGAACCTCACATGCTATCTTTGTGAGTCGACATATTTAATGCTCCTGGGACTGTGGGGCTAAGGGGTGGTGTCACAGCCCACCCAGAACCTATTCACACATGCCAGCTATGGGTAGCACTCTTGCCTCTGAGTCAGAAGTTGTGGGTTTAAGCCCCACTCCAGAGGTTTAAGCACGTAATCCAGATCAACACTTCAGTGCAGTACTGAGGGAGTGCTGCACTGCTAGTGGTGCTGTCAGTCAGATGAAACATTAACAGAGGCCCCATCTGCCCTTTCAGGTGGATACAAAACATCCCTTAGCACTATTCAAAGAATAGAAGGGGAGTTTTCCCTGGTGTCCTAGCTAATATTTATTGTTCACCCAACATCACTGAAACAGACGATCTGGTCATGATCCCAGTGCTATTTCTGGGACTGTGCTGTGCACAATTAGGCTGCCATGTTTCCAACATTACAACAGTGATGACACTTCAAAAGTACTTCATTGGCTGTCAACTGTGGTTGTGAAAGGCGCTATATAAATGGAATCTCTTCTTTCTAATTTTCCAGTAGTAATCAGGGGTGAGGGCTGATATTTTCCTCCCTCTCGTGACCACTGGGACACTGAGGCTAGGCATAATGGTCCACTGCTACTATAGCTGAGACCACCTCACTCATCACAGACCAGAGACTAAATGTACACCTTCCTGATCTATTTAGCTTGTACAAAATCTCTTGGTGAATTTTCCCAGTGAACTTTATTAAGGAGTCTCATGTCCCCAATGGAGAGAACTGGCTTGGAGAGTTCGTAGGCCTCCATTGCCTTGTCCAAGTAGCCACTGTCATATGTGTGAGCTAAACAATGAACATTGGTAGGCTTTGGGGAGCCTGGTCCTATTCACTCCTAATACTCTACAGCAGAGGTCACTGATAGAAGGGATGAAAATTCTTCTTTAAAGAGGAGAACAGGAGAATGCCAACTTCCTTCATTAATGAAATTACAGGAATGTGTAGCTTTGCAATTTGAGGGAATGCAATTTTGTTGGTGATTATGAAAAAAAAACAGAAAATCACTCATTTGTTTCTTGTTAAAAGGACAATTGGGAATGGAAGTTTTATATTTTAATTGCGCTTCTTCCCACAGTCTGTTTCAATATCTGTGGTAAGCCACATCTCCCCCACGGCATGATCAATGAGAAACAAGGGGGAAAAATAAGAGGAAAGGAGCCAGAGTGGTGCACCGACTTGTCATGGCCCCAAAGCATCTTCCTGGTTTGGGTCTCGTTACAAATGCAGGGCAGGCTCCTTGCCAGAACCCCATCATAAAAGTAATCCCACCACTGCCGGGGGACAGAACACGCAGAAGAAGAGGAGGCCATTTAAAGGTGGCGGGCTTGCAGGGGTGGGGTGCGGAAGAACACTGAAGACCAGATTTCTTTTTAGGCCTCGCACTTGGTAAGTGGATCATTCCTGAGGGGCTGGTGAAGTATCCGCTACTGGAACTTTTCCCTCCAAAAGGGGCATCTGTGGCCTTTAGCAGTTGCCTCAGAGTCCTGGTAGTCCTTGAGATTAGTGGTGGAAGAAATCGGAGAAATCAGGTCGTCAATTTGTGACCAGTTTTTCCAGCCAGAGTAGGAGCAAGAATATAAAAGTTGAGATGCAATGCAGTGCTAGGCCTTAGCAGTCCGTTTCCCTACTATTTCTGCTGCTTTAGTGCCTAACTTGGAGTGGTATAGCAGAAGAAAATCTAGGTCAAGGAGATAATTCTAAAGAGAGGTTCAGACTGCTTCATAATTGATTTCTAAGAAGTGGTCATGATTAAGCCTAGCCTTCAAATTGGAGAACCATTCCAATCTGTGATGCACTTAGTGCCATTTTGCTGCCACACATGAAGAAACATTAAGGCAAGATGGAGTTTACAAATAATCTAAAATTGGATCTTCCTGTTAAAAGTTCACATTTTAATTGCTGACATCTGGGAGATTCTCAATGCAATGTGAGGGTAGCCTGACAATGCTATTATACTGTGCAAGTGCATTTACTGTCATCCATGGAAGCAAATGGAAAATAATATCCAATTCTTCTGGACACCAAATAAAAATTGCGCAATCTGAAAGCTTAGATTGAGATAATTTGGTCTGGTTGCCGAGGTGATAAAGTACCTATTCTGTGCGTTCAGCTGTTTTCTCATATTGACAAGTCAACATCACAATATATAAGCCCCGGCTAGAAATAGGGCTGATTGGAGCTGAGGCAAGTGGAAAACCTGACCTCAGCAACGTGAGGCCCAGCCTATTTTAATTCCCAAGCCTCACTTCCGTGCTTCCCAGTCTGTTGCTCACCCAAATCCAGTGGAAAGCAATAAGTGGCTGTTCGGGAAGCCGCCAGCAAAGATCCAAGAAATGCTCCCTGACGCTCGGGTAAATCAGTGGTAGGGGATTCAGGGGGGCTTCATGATTGGGAAGGGGAGCAGCCTGAAGCAGGGAAGGCAATGCTATCTATGGGTCCCAGATGAGCACTCCAGCTTCTGGCCCAACAAAGGAAATTAGAAAATAATATAAAAACCTTTTTAGGCCCCTTCTGACCCTAACTCATCCTCCTACTAGCTTCACCTGGTGCAATTTCCACAAGGATTTCACCACTTGGGCCACTGGTTAATATAGCAGTTGGGCCCCAATGACATCATTGGAGTCTTATCCGTATATTTAAAGAAGGACCCGTCCTGTTTCTAACAATTGTCTTTGCTGCTTGCTCAGAAGAGTAGGTTAAAACTGAAGACTGCAGAAAGGGAGCAGGACAAAGATGGGTAAATCTCCTGGGGGGATTTTAAATGCCCGTCCACCTGCTTTCTGCTAGATAGGGTTACAATTTCCTTGATCAAATTGACTTGCTGTCAGTGTTTACTTTTTGACTGCCTATTTAAAGGTCATAGACTTCATGAAAACACTTTTTTTTATCACCAACCTATTTATCAGTTGTAAACAAATACATGGGGTGATGCCTTTATTGTGCATTAGTGCAGTAATGTGTCACATCGGTGTCGTCTCATTGTTACAAATTATGTCAGCTTCACATGAAGTATCATGGTGATGGCTGGGTGGGGGGTGTGAAATTCCTGAGTTATCTCAACCCCATAGATTATAAATTCTACTGGACATTTTCTGTGAAGATCATGCCATTCGAAGGACTACAAACCATTTTTCTCTATATATAAGTTTTTTAAAAAGTATTATGTGATGGGCTGTGTTAAGTATTTCCAATTTGTTGCAGAGGACTTTATACTTTGAAATCAAAATAATCACAAGCTATAAGCAAAATAAAGGGCTCGTGCCTAGAACAGGTCTTGTACTTTTGAGTTAACTGTTAGGGTCTGAAGTTCTGTTAATGGATGATAAATACCTGGTAGTTCAATGCAATAGGGTGAACAGGCGTTGGGTGTTAATTAGTTAATTGTACTCAAATGTGTATATATAAAGAAGAGCCAGCTTACACTGGCTGTGGGTTGTTAGGAGTGGTGAAGTAAGTTTTGTGGCAAATAATAAACAGTCTGTAACTAAGCTTCCTAGTCTCAGTGTCTTCACTAATAGGTTTGGAAGTTCAATAACATTAACTTCCTGTTAAAGTGCAGATATTGCCTCTGTCACCTGATTCCAATTTCCTTGACCTTCTAGCTAATTATCATTATAAATGCCAACTGTGTACTGACTCACCTCTTTTGATGTGCTTTCTTGAAAAATATAGTGGCTGAAACAAATTGAAGGCACAGAGGCTGCTCTTCATCAGAAGATGTTGGATGTGGAGAATGAGAAGGTACCTTTACACATGTTACCATAGTGTGAGATGATAATGGGAATCTATTGGAAGATGGGGGGGGCTGGGGAATGCAAGAGATTTGGAACTTGTTAAATAAGTTTAATAAAGCAACTTTATTAACTGATGTACACAAAAAGCTGGATAGTGTTATATGTCATTGCATTTTGAAAGGTGAATTCATTTCATTGCCATGTTTTAATAGTATTCTTGGTCTTCAACTATGCAATGCATAGTCAGCTGTAATGGAAAACACAGAAGTTAGAAAATTCACAAGCACTTTTCAATATGTGTATTATATAAGTAATAAGTTTAGTTGCATGTGGTGAGGGATTCAGCCAATAAAATCACCATGTATTGTGACACTAAGCCATGCAAATGATAAAAAATCCACAGTCTGTGCTGGGTTTGCTAATCACTGAATCACAGGCTTCAGAAGAAAGGGGAAGAAATGGAATAAACATTAGGATTTTTTAAAAGAACACTAATAATTGCAAATGTTTAGGTACTGAAGTTACACACCAGTTTTGGCTGTGTTTCCATGTAAAATTGGGGCATTTACCTTGTAGAAGCCATTGTCTGATTTTTGATCCCAAAATCACACTCCTGTCTTTAGTTTCCAAACAGAATTTTGCCTTTCTTATGATCCACCTGATTAATCCACAAGCCACATCATTATAATATGTGCTAATGAGGATTCCTGGCACTGCAGCCTTGAATTTCTTGCTTTTACACTCACACTGTACAAAGAGTAAGTTAGAATGAGAGATATAGGTGTAAGAGTTGCCAGGATCAGCTGAGACAGGCAGAAGTGAAGAGATTCTGAGGTGGAGGAGTTGGAGTTGTGATTGCTGCAGCTGGGCATGAGCAGTTTGTTTCTAGCATTGTGGCCTGCACACAATGGAGTGCATGAGGAGCAGCACAGGATGGGGCAGAATGGGTGTTAGGCAGCATTTAAAGAACAGAGCCCACCTCCCCTGCCAACATTTTGCAGGAATGCAGGTCATATGCATTTATATTACGCCTTTAACATAATAAAACCTCCTAAGGTACTTCATAGCATCATCAAACCAAATTTGACACTGAGCTGCATAAAGAGATATTGGGACAGATGACCAAAAGCTTGGTCAAAGAGTTAGGTTTTAAGGAGCATCTTGAAGAAGGATTGAGAAATGGAGAGGTTTAGGGAAGGAATTCCAGAGCTTTGGGCCCAACCAACTAAAAGCAAGGCCACCAGTTGCGGAGTGACAAGAACTGGGGATGCGTAAGAGGCCAGAATTTTAGGAGATCTTGAAGGGTTGTAAGGCTGGAGGAAGTTAAGAGATAGGGAGGGGGTGAGGCAATGGAGGGATTTGAAAACGAGGATGAGAATTTTAAAATTGAGGCAATGCTGGCCTGGTGAAATGTAGCACTGGCATGTTTTTTTTTTCAACTGAGCAGCATCACAGAAAGGCAGCAGTAAGATAGGAAATAAAAACAAAATGCTGGAAATATTCAGGTCAGGCAGCATCTGTGGAGAGAGAAAACCGAGTTAACGTTTCAGGTCAATGACCTTTCACCAGAACTGGGATAAGTTAGAAATGGAATGGGTTTTAAGCAAGTAAAAGTGGGGGGGTGGTGGAAAAAGAATAAAAGGGAAGGTCTGTGATCAGGTGGAAGACAGGAGAAATTAAAGGACAAAAGAGTTGGGTCAAAGTAAGTGGTAATCGGACAAGTAAAGAAACAATGTGTCTGGGGGAGGTGTGAAGGGCAGAATGATGAACAGCTGCTGTCCAAAAGCAAGAGAAAAATTAGAGTAAAATTGAAACCTGCAAAGGAAAAGTAAGCAAAATGTGGGGCAGGGATTATGGTCTGAAGTGGTTGAGCTCAATGTTGAGTCTGGAGGGCTGTAAAGTGCCTAATCGACAACTGAGGGGCTGTTCCTCAAGCTTCATTGGAACACTGCAGGAGGCCGATTATAGAGAGGTCAATGTGAGAGCAAGGTAGAGAATTAAAATGACAGGTACCACCATGCTTTTTGTCACTTAATCTCTCCACCCTATCACATGACTTGCCTTTTGTTCTTTTCCCACTCTTTCACTTGTTAGAAATGTAATGGGTTTTAAACTTTTCTCAGTTCTGATGAAAGGCCATCGACCTGAAACATTAACTATTTCTCTCTCCATGGATGCTAACAGATGCTGATTTCTAGTATTTTCTGTTTTTTATTTCAGATTTGTAGCATTTTGCTTTTGCAGCAGTAAGATGGCCTTGTCCACTTTTTTTTTCAGGTTACTGGCCTTCCCACGGCCCAGGGTACACAATGCTTTGTGAGCTCCTAAGAAACCCAGCACTACAGCAAAGGCTTTCACTCCCTGAATGTTCAAATTATGCACGACAACATTCAAAGAATCCTATGGCCTCAATTTTAAGTCAGGACCCGGTTTTGGTGCGAGCCGAGGGCCTGAGCAATCAACAAACTTGCAAGCTCGGGGCGATTTTGACTTATGGGCCTCATAAATATTTGGGTTGGGACTCCTGCCCGAACCTGGCGGGAATCACTCCCTATCTGGCGGGGGCGGGAACTCGGGCACCAGGGTGCTGCAGCCAGAGACACACAAACAGTCCCCTTCAGTCAGGTAAGTGGTGGGGTGGGGACAGCATCCAGCTGCAATTGCAAAAGGTGGAAGGCTGATTGGGAAGCTAAGGCTTGTATGGAGAGCCCAGAGGATCACTCTAGCATCTCCTGGCCCATAATGAAACAGGAAAAAAAGACATAATTCCAGCTCCTGGCAGGTTTAGCTTTGTGGAGGAAGTTACCCCTGCTCTCCCGTTCAGGGCTCGGGCTGAAATTCGCAGATTGGAGCCCCGATTACGTCATCGGAGCCCAACCCAGCTTGGGCGGGTGTCTTTGCCGCCTGCAATTTATAATTATAGTCAGTCAGATCAAGATGGGAAAGGAATAGGTGAGTCCCCCATTCTATTTAACCCCCTCCCCCCCACTGCCTGACCAGGCAGCTGGTGTTAAAATTGAGGCCTATGTCTCTCGTGAGATATACTGGATGTTGCTACACTGCACTCATCCTTCACAATTCAGCTCTCCATGATCTCTTCAAGAGAGAAAATGAAGTCAACAGGTAGCTTGTGGGGACGAGGTCTTCCCCCTCTCTCCAATGGATAATGACACTGCTCACAGTGTGGTCTAAACAGCAGCAGGGGAACACTATATATAAAAAAAAAGTACATGCCTCTACCAGAATAGTCATCAAGAGGACCATCGGTGTATTAAAAGGATGCTTTCACTGCCTCGACAGGGTAGGAGGAGCTCTGCATTATGTTGCAACCTGTGTCCCACATAGTTGGAGCATGCTGTTCCCTGCACAACTTAACTATGCAGCTTGCTGAGGAGGCAGAAGACATGGAAGAGATTATCACAATGACCTGAATATAGAAACCTCTTCAGTGGCTACTGCAACAGGCATCAGTGTACAAGTGACCACTGAAGTCTCCAGTTTAACACCTTTGTCACACCTACTGTAACTCCTTTACCTCCCCCTTCTAATAAGAGACTAATCCTTCAGTTCCACACCTCTCCTAGAACAGGCCAACACATCATGCTTTTTCATTCTTGGTACTGTAATCAACTGAGTCAGTATGAAATAAGTGCAGCTTTTCTTTTATGGCAGTAACCTCAATAAATGTATATTCTTTGAGTGTAACAAAATTCAAAGTGAAAATAACCGATACACTCTCCTCAAATGGTGTCTCCTATGTGTGTGTCTCTCTTTCTTCTGTTCTAGCATTTCTCGGTCCAATCTGAGGGCCTGTATGATAGACAGTTGGAAGTTTCTAGTCAACTGAAGGCTGCTGAGGCTGAAGTAGCCCTTTTCTCATGACCTGTTCCTGGGTGGGAGGTGCTGCTGCTGCCTGCATTTCTGGAGCTTGTGCCTGAGCAGTCTGGTGTTTCCTCCAACATAACATAAGAAATAGGAGCGGGAGTAGGCCATTTGGCCCCTCGATCCTACTCTGCGGCTCAATAAGATCATGGCTGATCTGATTCTGGCCTTAACTCCACTTTCCTGCGTGCCCCCACCCATAACCCTTGACTCCCTTTAAAGCAAAAATCTTTCTAACTTAGCGAATATATTCGATGACCCAGCCTCCACTGCTCTCTCGGGAAGAGAATTCCAAAGATTAATGACCTGAGAGAAAAACATTTCCCCCCCTCCCCACCCCCCCCCCCCCCCCCCCAAAACCAGGCTCAGTGGATTAATTGGTCTAATGACATCTGTCAGATCTTGATAGCACCAAGCAAGCATCCCAGGTGCTAGGTTCTGAAGCTGGCACTGTCTCTTCAGTCCCTAATGTCCGCAACGCATTGGTCTGTGTTTCTGAGGTGGTGGGGCCCCAACTGGTTCCCTAGCCACATCTTTGGTGCGGGCCGATGCAAGTTACCATGAAGCTGCCACATGCTTTATTGTTTCGACAAAGAAACTGCTTACCTGATGTTGCTGCAAAGACATGGGCAGTCTTCTCCTTGATCTCTGCTGGGAAGGTGGCACACCCTCATCCCCACATCCATTGTCACCCTTTGCTTCCCAGCGTGCTCTCTGAATCAGAAGCAACACTGCAACATTTCTAAGGACAAAAATCTGCCCGAGTGAGTGTAAGAAAGCAGCACTACCAAACAAGTAAAGTAGAAATGATCTATAAACAGAAAATGCTAGAAATGCTCAGCAGGTCAGGCAGCATCTGTGGAGAGAGAAACAGAGTTAACATTTCAGGTTGTTGACCTTTCATCAGACTGGCAAAAGTTGGAAGTGTAATAGGTTTTAAGCAAGTACAGAGGCAGGGAAAGCAGGGATGGAGGAAAGAACAAAAGCAAAGGTCTGTATCATAGTCATAATGGTACAGAAGGAGGCCATTTGGCCCATCGAGTCTATGCTGGCTCTTCGTGGAGCAATCCAGTCAATTCCTTTCACCTGCTCTATCCCCGTAGTCCTGCAAGTTTTTTCCCTTCAAGTGCCCATCCAATTCCCTTTTGAAATAATTGATTGTGTCCATTTCCACCACTCTCGTAAGCAGCGATTTCCAGATCATTACCACTCGCTGTGTAAAAAAGGTTTTTCCTCACATACCCCCTGCATCTCTTACACAAAACCTTAAATCTGTGTCCTGTAGTTCTTGTACCATCAGCTAATGGGAACAGCTTTTCTTTGTCTACCTTATCTATTGAATAGAATCATAGAATGGCTACAGCACAGAAATAGACTGTTGGTAAGAGCTACTCAGTTAGTCCCACTCCCGATGGGCTGGAAGGCAGAAGTGATTAAAGGATAAAAGGGATGATGATGCAAGACAGAAGGGGGTGGTAATGGGACATTAAGAAACAAGTGACAAGTCTAGAGGAGGCATAACTGGCAACAGCAGAATCATCAGTAGCAGCTACTGTCCAACTAAATGGGGGCAGTAGTTATGACTTGAAATTGTTGAACTTGGTGCTGAGTCTGGAAGGCTGTAAAGTGCCCAATCGAAAGATGAGGTACTGACCCTTGAGCTTCAGTTAAGCTTCATTGGAACAGTGTAAGAGGCCGAGATCAGAATGGGAGTGGGGTGCAGAATTAAAATGACAGGTGACTGGAAGCTCAGGGTCACACTTGCAGACTGAATAGAAGTTTCTGCAAAACAATCACCCAATGTATGTTTGGTCTTCCCAGTGTAGAGGAGACCACATCATGAGCAGCGAATATAGTATACTAAATTGAACGAAGTACCAGCAAATCACTGTTTCACATGGAGGGAATGTTTTGGGCCCTGGTTGGCGGGAAAGGAGGAGGTCAAAGGGCAGATGTTGCATCCCCTGCACTTGCACGGGTAGGTGCTGTGGGAAGGGGAGGGGAAGTTGGGGTGGTTGAGCAGTGGACCAGGGTTTTGTAGAGCGAGAGGTCCCTTCGGAATGTTACAAGGGGAAGGGAGGGGAAGATATGTTTGGTAGAGGCATCATGCTGGAGGTAGCAGAAATGGCAGAGGTTGATCTGTTGAATATGGAGGCTGGTGGAGTGGAAGGTGAAGAGAGAAAGTTAATGGGCTGGATTTTACCGGTCCTTTCGCGACTGGTTGGGAGGCGGGAGGACTGGTAATATGGCGGGGGGAACGTGGAATGAAACTCAGTGGTGCGGCCACCAGCCAATTGTGCCAATTAAGGGTCACCTCCCACTCGCGTAGGCATTTTATTGGCGTCTGGAGGCATCTCCACAGCGTGGGGAGATCGCCAGGTAACCTGGGTGGCCTTCCAGCAGGTTCACAGGGTGGTGCCCCTTCTTTTAATAGCTGCTCCACTGTGGGGACACTGGTAATGGCTGCTCCCATGGCTAAGGTGCTGCTGCTGGAAGATGCCTCTTTCCCCACACCCCCCCCACCCCACTCCCGATCACCAGGACCTGCTACCAAGTTGCAGGGCTCTCTGGTTGGGCCAGCAGCTCTGGGAGGTGGGTTGCCATCCTCAATTGGGCGGAAGTCCTGGCAGTGGTCTCTTATTTGGCTGCAGCCGGTAATATCCTGCCCAGGGTCCTGCCGCTGGCTCACGCGGGGTAGAGTCCTGCTTCCGGTCCCGGCGGGACTTTGGGCCTTTCAGAAAAATTCAGCCAAGGTTTCAGGTTGTTGACCTTTCATCAGAACTGGAAAAGGTTAGAGACGTATCAGATTGTCAGCAAATAGAATCAGATCAGATAAAACAGGTTGTGCGTTAAAAGCTGAATGTTTTATTCTCTTTTATCAGGAGCTGTTTAGCAAGCAGAAGGGCTACCTAGAGGAGGAGCTGGATTACAGAAAACAATCTCTGGACCATGCTTATATGGTAGGATCAGCGTTCCTCAGTGTATTTGTCATAGTCAGGATAAAATAAAGTTTGAATAATTCAGATAGCAGCCATGGGCAGTGTGGTAGCAACTAAATGCTAGTTATAAAAATGACATGAGAGGGAGAGAGGTGCCTAGGCTTGTTTAAATAATTGCAAAGAGAACTTAAGTGATAATAATTCAGCCTGTTTAAGAGTAAAACATATGTCGATTATATCACAGTTATTCCTTCAGTTTGGACATGCATTCCTTCCCATTTCATGTGGGTCTGTATCAGGCTGCCAGAAATTAAGAGTTACACTGAATAGAAATTCAACATTGCTGTGCCCGTTTTACGGATGTAAAATGGGTACAATGAGAACTTGTGCAGGGGATTTGCAGATGTGCCTGAGCCACTGCTAAATTTATCAGGGCCCATATTTTAGGCAGCTCTGGTCACCTGAAATGAATGCAGCCTCATATCCATATGGAAATGAAGGTCCTGCACCCAATTCATGACCCACCCATAAAATTCACTTGCCCGGAGCAGTACAGGCACAGACCTGCTTTACTCAATGTTGCCTACAAGCAACCTAACCAGCGGTCCTTAAAAGAACTGGAGGCTGCAAATTAAACTAAGTATCTTTCCAGACTTACCTTGATGTTAAGCTGCGAGGCACACTCCTTCTCCAGGCTCTACAGCAGGCTGCTGCTGGCCCATACTTGGCTCTCCTCCTGTTCCATTCCCTCCCCTCTTCCTAGGACTTTTATTTTATTCATTCATGGGATGTGGGTGTCTCTGGCAAGGCCAGCATTTATTGCCCGTCCCTAATTTCCCTTGAGAAGGTGGTGGTGAGCTGCCTTCTTGAATCGCTGCAGTTCTTGGCGTGTAGGTATACCAACAGTGCTGTTAGGAAAGGAGTTCCAGGATTTTGACCCAGTGACAGTAAAAGAATGGCAATATAGTTCCAAGTCAGGATGGTGTGTGGCTTGGAGAGGAAGTTGCAGGCGGTGATGTTCCCATGCATCTACTGCCCTTATCCTTTTAGGTGGTAGAGATTGCAGGTTTGGAAGGTTCTGTCGAAGGAACCTTGGTGAGTTGCTGCAGTGCCTCTTGTCGATGGTACACGCTGCTGCCACTGTGCATTGGTGAAGGGAGTGAATGTTGAAGGTGGTAGATGGGGTGCCAATCAAGTGGGCTACTTTGTCCTGGATGGTGTTGAGCTTCTTGAGTGTTACTGGAGATGCACCCATCCAGGCAAGTGGAGAGTATTCCATCACACTTGCATCTTGTAGCTGGTGGACAGGGATTGGGGAGTCAGGGGGTGAGTTACCCGCTGCAGAATTCCCAGCTCTGATCTGCTCTGCACAGTGGCGCAGTGGTTATTACCGCAGCCTCACAGCTCCAGCGACCCGGGTTCAATTCTGGGTAATGCCTGTGTGGAGTTTGCAAGTTCTCCCTGTGTCTGCGTGGGTTTCCTCTGGGTGCTCCAGTTTCCTCCCACATGCCAAAAAGACTTGTAGGTTGGTAGGTAAATTGGCCATTATAAATTGCCCCTAGTATAGGTAGGTGGTAGGGAAATATAGGGACAGGTGGGGATGTGTGGTAGGAATATGGGATTACTGTAGGGTTAGTATAAATGGGTGGTTGATGGTTGGCACAGACTTGGTGGGCTGAAGGGCCTGTTTCAGTGCTGTATCTCTAAATACAAAATAAAAAAAAAAATATTTATGTGGCTGATCCAGTTCAGTTTCTGGTCAATGATAACCCCCAGGATGTTGATAGTGGGGATTTAGTGATGGTAATGCCATTGAACATTAAGAGGAGATGGTTAGATTCTCTCTTTTTTGAGATGGTCATTGCCTGACACTTGTGTGGCGCGAATGTTACTTGCGCATGAGGCAAGTGGCCCAATTTGTCTCGAACCACAGAGACAAAGTGTGACTATTACAATGAGGCTTGACGACAAATTTAAGATGGTCCTTGGGCCTGGAAGCTCACTGTCAAGTTAAGTCCCCAAAAACAGGCCTTAATAAATGTATACCCTATTAATACCAAACATTTTAAATTGCCTTTTTGTGAGAATATGATAAGCATCAAATAGATTTTAAACACCACCTTATATAATGCTAATTAATTTACTGTGGTGTTGCTCATAGATAAAGGAAAATAACATCTGCCTCATTCTTAACCCTCTCCTTAAGAAGTGCAGTATACATCATAAAATTACATAGACAATAAATTAGATAGCAGTTTTTATATAAATATAGATTAGTGCTTAGTCCTACCTCAGAAATTCATCTGTTTACTGCACCCGTGTGACAATTTGGACAACTTGTTTAAGCCTATTTTTTGTGGTAATATGTGTCAGTATTGGTGTAGTGGTATTTCAGCTAGAAGATTGTGGATATAACCATATAATCCAGGTTGACACTTCAACAATGCTGTACTGTCTGAGGTGCTGTCTTTCTGATGAGGCATTAAACTGAAGCCTCATTTGTCTCCGGTGGATATAAAAGATCCCATGGTATGATTCGAAGAAAAGCAGGGGGTTCTACTCCGTGTCCGGGCAAAGATTTATCCCTAAATCAACATCACTAAAAAGCAGATTATCTGGTTATTATCTCATTGCTGTTTGTGGGACCTTGCTGTGTGCAAATTAGCTGTCATATTTCCTACAATATACTTCAAGAGCACTTCATTGGCTGTAGAGGAATTTGAACATGCTGAGGTCATGAAAGGCATTTATAAATGCAAGCACTTTGTTCCTTTTTTAATAAATAGGGCATATCCTCTCAAGTTTCAAGACACAAAATCTTGCCAAAAAGTGTTTCTCAGAGAATTAGTAACTGTTGTCGTCTTGTCACATTGAAAACGACTTACATTTATACAGTGCCTTTCATGACCACAGGACTTGCAGCCAATGAAGTACTTTGGAAGTGTAGTCACTATTGTAATATTGGATACGCGACACACAGTTTGTGCACAGCAAGCTCCCACAAACAGCAATGTGATAACAACCAAATAATCTGTTTGCTTGTAATGTTGATTGAGAAATAAATACTGGCCAGGGCACTGGCAATAACTCACTTGTTCTTCTTCGAAATAGTGCCATGGGATTTTTCTATCCACCTGAGAGGGCAGACAAGACCTCTGTTTAATGTCTCATCCAAAAGGTGGCACCTCTGACAGTGCAGCACTCCCTCAGTACGGCATTGGAGTGTCAGCCTAGATTATTGAGCTCAAGTCCTGGATGATCCCAGGTAACTGCTGAATCTGCATAATCGACTTGCTTATGTTTTACCACACTCCACAGTGCTGACAAATTTAATTCTTGGCAAATTGAATATGTTTGACAAGGACTTGTGGAGCTTTGCATTTCTTGGCTAAAGGCAATTTGACTTCCCTCAGTATATCAGTTATATGAAGAATGTGCAGGTTATAAATCACATTATTTGTGTATTTTTGGCTAATAAGGGTGCCATTTCTTTTTCATAAGTTAAAATGTTTTTTTCTTATGTTTTTGATATTTTTAACATTAGCATGAATGTCTTATCTCAATGAAATTAAAGAAGGAAAGGCCTGCATTTTATATACATCACTCAGACATGAAAAACGCATTGGACACAATGGGCCCGATTTTAACTCTGTGCAAGTGAGTTAAAATCTCATCCATCGATGAATTGCTTAGAGGTGCAGTCACTATTATCTCAGAAATCCTTGGCTGCTTTTTTTTGCACAGAAAGATCTCACAAGCAGCCATGAAACAAATATAACCAGTTATTAATTTTTAACTGGTTGTTGAGGGAGCAATGTTGGCCTAGGCATCGAGAGAAGCCTTAGCAGTTCAACTAGTGTGACGGAGTCTTTCAAGACTAAATGAACCAGCAGGATGGGTCTGTATTTAATGTCTCATCTGAAGGACAAAACAGCACTCTTTCTGAACCACTCTAATAACTTGTAATGCCTGTGGGTTGTGCTGTGCTGTCACAGCTTCCCTGTCTGGTAACACCAATACTTTTATGAGTGTCCTTTGTGGTCCTTGTATTGAAATATAGTGAACCTGTAGTTGCAGTCCTCCCACCACTGATGGCACTGTCACATGTATTGCCAAGGTCCTTCTCTAGCCAAGATTGAGGTCAAAACCCTCATGGGTTTGAACCAGCAACTTTCTAAGAGGGCAGTGTTACCAGCTGAGCCAAGCTATTGCTGTTGCTACACAGTGCAAAAAGAGAACTTTACCCTGCCAATATAATATATTAATTTCAGTGCATGGGGCACACATTTCACTGAAGATGTTTATGCATGCCAACTCTTATACAAAATCCACTGTAACTCATGTAAGTGATGGTGTGCTGTAACAACTTCCCTGTCAGGTACTCCAACCATTTATGTGATTGCCCTGCAGGATATGTGTACTGAAATACTTTGAACTTCCAACTGCTAGTTGCAGGTCTCCCACCACTGGAGACACTGGTCTGAATTGGCCAGGTCCATTTTCTCCTCAATTTCTTCCAATTAGTTTTTCTCTTCGTGATGTGCATGATAGAGGTTCGATAGATTGATTCCTGGGATGAGTGGATTGTCCTATGAAGAGAGATTGAGTAGAATGGACCCATTCTCTCTTGTGCTTAAAAGAATGAGATGCTCTCATTGAAATATATAAAGTTCTGAAAGACTTGACAGAGTAGCTGCTGAGAGGCAATTTCCCCTATCTGGAGAATCTCAAACTTGGGGGCATCGTCTAAGGTTAAGGGGACAGCCATTTCAGACCATCCAATCAGGTGTCAGTCTGTTCGTTTCCCAACTGATGTGCGCTATGAAGACATAAATGTTGACCAACCAATGGCAGCTGAGCAGTTGGAGGCAGACCATGTGATGAAACCTCCAGGAATACGTCCAACCAGAATTGGCAACACGCCCTTGAACCAACAAAAGATCTCAATGAACAGGATGGCGCTGAGACCCCGATAGCTGCTTTTGTGGCAGTCAATGGAGCCAGCTGCCTGAAGGAGTGCAATCAAGCATGCAGAACAGTAAAGCCTACAGATGACATCTACATCAAAAATTAGGTAGAAGAACCGGAGTGGGGGAGTGAGGAAGCATGAAAGAACGCAAGAAATGGGAAAGAGGGACAGATGGGGGAAGAAAGAAATGGAAGGAAAAATAAAGATTGCTAGTAAAGTGAGACATTGAAAGACTGATGTGAGATTAAAATCAGGCAAAAGATAGAGATTGATTTTTTTTAAAAAAAGAGCAGCAAAAGCAAGTTAAGGGAAAATTGAAGTAAAGAAACATGGAAATAATGGATGAGAGACTGTGGCATCAAGGGGTTATAGCGTCAGAGGGAGATCAGTGGGAGCCCTCCCCGCAAGCAGCCTTTTTCTACCTTCTCGCCTTCCCTTGTGCTTTTCTCCAATACCCTATTTTATCTCTGCTTTTATCCCCAATCTCTAGCATTGTCCAACCTTATCCCTTGCTGCCCCTCATCCTATAACCTCACCACATTCACCATCTAATCATATTTTGCTCACCCCTTCCCCTATTACTGCTGTACCTTCCTCCTCTTACCCACTTCTCGCTTACCTCAATCCTCCTTCAGCTCCAGTTCAATTATTATCCACCCTAAAACCACACGTCATCTGAAAATTAGTCTTTATGTGAAATTCGATGGGAATCAAGTAGGTTTTATATAAATCCATATAGTCTTAAAAAAAAACTAGATTTTGGTTCATAAAGGTATTAATGCTAGGGAGTAGAACATTCTCATGAACCCCCAACTTTATTATGTAGTGCCAGCATCAATCACTTCCATAATCACATACAGTATAGGGTGAAGCTCCCTTTACTCGGCCCCAGCAATTTGCCTCAACCTCAAAGATCCTTTTACTCTGTCCCAGAAATCTACGATAGCCTCAATTTCAGTAAAGCATTTTCTACTGCACTGGTGTGACTGTTTTCCACTTTTCATACCAGTTATCCTGTAGCCTCTGAGCAAGACTGCTAAATTTCTGCTAGTTAGAGAGCGGTTTTTGGTTAGATTCACTAGGAGCTGGATGAGATTGTTGCAGCAGAGTCACCAAACAAAGACTTTCACCCCGTCACCCCTGTGTTGGAGTCAGACTGCTCCAGCCATCAATGTGATTCACATACTACTCAGCCTGCTGCAATCTTGAAGATTTGGTTTTGTGCTTGAGATGGAAACATAACTGGAAAATCAGCTGATTCTGTGAGGTTTGGCATCTACTTAGTGTCTCAGTTAAAACAAATGCTTAAGAGGTTTGGAACTAATGCACTTTGGAGAAGGCAGGCTTATGATACAGATTACATAGAACTTACAGCACAGAAACAGGCCATTTGGCCCAAGAGGTCTATTCTGTTTTTTATCCTCCTCACGAGCCCCCTGTCACCTTACTTTATCTAACCCTATTAACGTATCTTCTTCCTTTCTCCCTCATGTACTTAGCTAGATTTCCTTAAATGCATCAATGTTTTTTTTTATCTCAACTGCTCCCTGTGGTAGCAAGTTCCACATTCTGTTTGGAAAACAAAATTTCTCCTGAATTCCTTATTGGATTTCCTAGTGTCTGTCATGCATTCTTTATGTTGTCTGATGCAAAATAAATGAGATGTGCGGAGTCCAGTTGGTTGAAGATATCAAACAGGTTTATTACAGCTAGACTATTCTACAGTACAGAGCTAACTAATTACAGAACCTTATTCTGGGTGTTAGTTGCAGAGTGACTCTGCCTTGTAGTCACATGACTGCATCCTGTTACTGAGCTCATTAGCATACCAAGATCTTAAAGGGACGTCACTCTTAAAGACAATCATACAACATACTCTTTCATTTCAAAGATAAGTCTCGTATGCTAAAAGTAAAAACACATAAAATTAGATAACATCAAAATTATTTAGACAGGTATGGAGATTGTGAACTTTACATGTACAGAGACTTAATAGTCCCCATATTGTTTCGGTGGTTTGACAACTCTTCCGGATCTGGTTATGGTATAATCTTCTGGGATGTCACCCTTGGCTGTTTTGGGTTTGCAGGCATGTTGTCACTGTATTGGTTGTCCTGTTGTTCCATCACCCTTCATTGTTGGAGTGTGTTCTTTCAAGTCCGCTGTGTGCAATTGGGGTATTGCACACTTCTTAGTTGGCTACGGTTCCTTCTTAACACCGCTGCACTAGGTGTTGTAATCTCGTAGGACCCAAGTTCTCTGCAAATTTTGGATATCTCTGCAGGTAGCCGTGTTCCTCCATTGTGGGATGTATGACCTGACCTTTTTGTCCTACATGTACCTGAGGTAGTTTTGCCCCTGCGTGTCATTCATGCACCCTCTTCATTCATAGAAACATAGAAAATAGGAGCAGGAGTAGGCCATTTGGCCCTTTTGAACCTGCTGCATCATTCCTTATGATCATGGCTGATCATCCAACTCAGTAACCTGTTCCTGCATTTCACCTCCCACCCACCCACCACCCCCCCCCGCCCATATCCTTTGATCCCTTTAGACCCAAGAGCTATATCTAACTCCTTCTTGAAAACATACAATGTTTTGGCCTCAACTGCTTTCTGTGGTAGCAAATTCCACAGGCTCACCACTCTCTGGGTGAAGAACTTTCTCCTCATCTCAGTCCTGAAAGGTTTACCCTGTATCTTTAGACTATGACCCCTGGTTCTGGACTCCCCCACCATCGGGAACATCCTTCCTGCATCTACCCTGTTAGAATTTTATAGGTTTCTATGAGATCCCCCCCTCACTCTCTGAACTAAAGCGAATATAATCCTAACCGACTCAATCTCTCCTCATATGTCAGTCCCGCCATCCCAGGAATCAGTCTGGTAAACGTTCACTGCACTCCCTCTATAGCAAGAACATCTTTCCTCGGATAAGAAAACCAAAACTGCACACAATATTCCAGGTATGGCCTCACCAAGGCCCTGTATAATTGCAGCAAGACATCCCTGCTCCTGTAGTCAAATTCTCTCTTGCTATGAAGGGCAAAATACCATTTGCCTTTTTCACTGCCTGTTGCACCTGCATGCTTACCTTCAGCGATTGGTGTACAAGAACACCCAGGTCTCGTTGCATATTCACCTCACTCAGTTTATAGCTGTTCAGATGATCTGCCTTCCTGTTTTTGCTACCAAAGTGGATAACCTCACATTTATCCACATTATACTGCATCTGCCATACATTTGCCCACTCACTCAACTTGTCCAAATCACCCTGGAGCCTCTCTGCATCCTCCTCATAGCTCACCCTCCCACCCAGTTTTGTCATCTGCAAATTTGGAGATATTACATTTAGTACCCTCATCTAAATCATTAACATATATTGTGATTAGCTGGGTCCCAGCACCGATCCCTGCGGTACCCCACTAGTCACTGCCTGCCATTCGGAAAAAGACCCGTTTATTCCTACTCTTTGTTTCCTGTCCGCCAACCAATTTTCTATCCATCGCAAAACACTACCTCCAATCCCATGCGCTTTAATTTTACACGCTAATCTCTTACGTGGGACTTTGTCGAAAGCCTTCTGAAAGTCCAAATAAACCACATCCACTGGCTCCCTCATCAACTCTACTAGTTACATCCTCGAAGAATTCTAGTAGATTTGTCAAACATGATTTCCCTTTCGTAAATCCATGCTGACTCTGTCCGATTCTACCACTGTTTTACAAGTGCTCTGCTATAAAATCTTTGATAATGGACTGTAGAATTTTCCCCACTACTGACGTCAGGCTGACAGGTCTATAATTCCCTGTTTTCTCTCTGCCTCCCTTTTAAAATAGTGGGGTTACATTAGCTACCCTCCAATCTGTAGGAACTGTTCGAGAGTCTGTAGAATGTTGGAAGATGACCACCAATGGTCTAGGGCCACTTCCTTAAGTACTCTGGGATGTAGATTATCAGACCCTGGGGATTTATCGGCCTTCAATCCCATCAATTTCCCCAACACCATTTCTCTACTAATACTGATTTCCTTCAGTTCCTCCCTCTCTCTAAACCCTGTGTTCCCCAACATTTCTGGTATGATATTTGTGTCCTCCTTTGTGAAGACAGAACCAAAGTATGCATTTAGTTGGTCAGCCATTTCTTTGTTCCCCATAATAAGTTCCCCTGTTTCTGAATGTAAGGGACCTACATTTGTCTTCACCAATCTTTTTCTCTTCACATACCTATAGAAACTTTTACAGTCAGTTTTTATGTTCCCCGCAAGCTTACTCTCGTACTCTATTTTCCCCCCTTGTAAGCCATGGTTTGGCTACCTTTCCCGTTTTACTTTTGCGCCAGACAGGAATAAACAATTGTTGCAGTTCATTCATGTGCTCTTTGAATGTTTGCCATTGCCCATCCACTATCATCCCTTTAAGTAATGTTTCCCAATCCATCATAGCCAACTCGCGCCTCATACCTTCATAGTTTCCTTTATTAAGATTCAGGACCCATGTCTCAGAATCAACTACGTCACTCTCCATCTTGATGAAGAATTCTATCATATTCTGGTCGCTCGTCCAGTGATTTGTGGTCAGTTTCCACTGTGAACTGCTTACCGAATAGTTAGGTGTGGAACCTTGTGATCTCAAACACCAGAGCAAGTGTTTCATGCTTTATGTTTGAGTAATTGGACTGTGCTGAGGATAAACATTTGGACAATTGGTTTGCCATCCTGTAGGATGCATGCTCCTAGCCCTTTCTGTGAGGCGTTGACTTCCAGGCTTGTCATCTTCTTGGGGTTGTAGTACTGCAGGGTACAAGTTTCTGCTGACAATGCTTGTTTGAGAGACTAAAACATATGGTCTTCCTGCCATACAAATGGTACGTCTTTCTTTAAGAGCTCTCTCAGCGATTATACTTTGTCAGAAAAATTTCGAATGTATGGTGCCAAAAAGTTGAAAAATCCAAGGCATCTCTGGAGCTCTTCCTTGTCTTGTGGGGTAGGCATATACCTTACATCTTCGACTTTGCCTGGGTCAGGATGGATTCCGCATCTGAAAATAGTTCGATCCAAAGAAATTGATCTGACTCACTCACCTGGCACTTCTTGCTGTTAAAAATGAGTCCTTCATGATGAGCTATTGCCATCAGTGAATGGGGATTTCAATTATGTTCTTCTTTGGTTTTGTCCATTACCACAATGTAATTGGTAATGCATATGCAGCCAGGCATGTTTTCTATAATGCTGTCCATATGCTGCTGAAACCAATCTTGACTGACAAGCCGAAGGGTAATCTCTGGAAGCAGTTCTTCCAAATGGTGTCCTGAAGGTGTTGACTCTTGAGATTCCTTAGCTAGGTGTACCGGCCAATATCCATGTTTAGTATCCAACTTGGAGAAGAACATGGCTCCTGTGAACTTGGGATTTAATTCCTCTAATGTCAGAATCTCATGGGGGCATCTCTTTAGCAAGAAGTTTAGACACCTCAGAACTAGACATACACTGATTGTTCCATCCTTCTTTAGTATGCATGTGATTGAGCTTCACCAGTCTGTGTGATGATGCACATGACAAATGATGCCATTGTGTTCTATGTCATCCAACACGCGCTTAAGCTTTTCTTGTATGTGAACCCTGCACTTTCTAGGGGGGTTGATTTGACAGAATTGCATCCTCTCTGAGGTGCAGCACTGCATTGCCTTTGAAATCTCCTTTTGGCATTGAACCTGTCTGGGTACATTTGTTGTAGGTCGTGGACTGACTCAATGCAGGTACCCTTAGTCTCTTCTGTAATGGGTACCTTGGTGACCTCGTGGATGGTCATCATGAGGTCCTACCATGCTGGTTGTCCTGCCACTGCTGGCCCACTTGTGTCTACCAGGTAGAATGTTTGTGGTTTCCATGCTGACTTGCCATAGTTGCATTGCATTATTAATGTGCCACTGCAAGGAATGGGTGACCCGTTGTATGCAGATAGCTTGGCAGTTGTCAGTTGTATCATTGATTTCCAATGACTCTGGTACATATCTTTGAGTATTTGGACTGGTAGGATATTTGCACTGGTGCTGGTGTCAATCTTAACCTTGAGTCTATGTTTGCCAGCTTTCTTTGGGCACGTGATAATAGTAGCGAAAGCTTCCAATTGTCTGACTTCTTCATGATGTGTCAGGTTCACAATGCGAAACGCCTGTTCATCGTCTGGCTGAGAATTTCTTCTTTGCATCTTGTCTCATGTCTGCTTCATTGTGACCTTCGTGTATCAGCTTGGGTTTACACAGGTCTTTGACGCTCTCCTCCTTGCTGCTGTTGCCCTGTTGCTGTGCCTGCCTTTTGCTTTGTCTGTGTCCTGCTGCGGCTTCTGGCCATGTCTTTGGAGCCAGATACCTTTCATAGGTGGGCCCAGTGTCCTTTTGCAGTGCACGCCTTACACAGGTCACAAAATGTAGGGCAATTTCACCTTGACTGCGACAGACCGCACTTAGCACACAGCGTGCTTGCTCTTTTTGGCCTGGTTATGGTGCTCGTACAGTTGGCTGGAAAGTGCTTGCAAGTGCTGTTGTCCAGCTACAATGGCTTTGTATTTCCTGCCATCTTCTAGCAGTGTGTCAATGCTGTGACCTTTCTTTTTCCCCAAGAGGCCTTTCTGAAATGCTTCAATGGGTGTCAATACAATCACTAGCTCCATTATTCGGTCCGACAGCTTCTGAGACGTCTCATTCAATGCCTTTACTATGGCAACTACTGACTAACTGATCTATGGATTCCTGTGGCTGTTGCCTATAGGACATCAATTTCAGATGGTGAATTCTAAAATTCACTCTTAATCAGAGCTGATCTTCTAGCACTTTCCATATTTATGCAAGACCTTTCTGGTCCTTGTCAGATAGTCCAGAGGTGTTGATTCTGTAATCTCTCATTTCCAACTGCTGTTAGTATTTTTACAGCCTGTTTTTCTGGTTCTAAAATTATTTTGTTCTGTGAAGAATAACTCCATTCTTTGAACAGTTGGAACTTGGATAGGATATCCAAGGCCTTCCAGTTCATAGTGGGAAATTTGGCATCCATATTTCTGCTGCTGCTGTGCTTTAAAACATGCTTTAAGACTTGTTCATGACTTTACACTGTTTCCCCTTTAAGGGACTCTTACTTATACTAGCTGCTTTGATTGACAGGAGCAGGTGTTTGCTAGTGCTGTGTGTTTATCTTGCTTCCAGTACTTAAGCCTGTTCTGTTTACACAGCTGTTCAATAGGCAATTCAATGTTTTTTTTTTAAAAGTTTTTTTATGTAATTCACACTCCAGTGGTTTTAATGGTTTTTTTTTAAACTTTGGCTTCATGAATGGAAGCTCATATTCACGCTCAAGTAGTTTAGTGGTTTTTTAAAAAACGTTGGATGATGGATCTGCAGTGATCTGTTTTTCCACCGTCTTTCTAACAGACGCCTCCTGTAATGACCTCAACCTTGATCAGCTCAGGAAAAGAATCGGGTCTTCCCTTTATTTTTCTACGTGGAGCATTTGGAAAAGAAAATGATCTTTTGAAGAACTTCAAAGCTTTTTTTTTAAAGCAGTATCCCTTGCCTGTCGACACAATAACTCAACTGATTTACTTGCAACCTGTCATTCTGCGCTGTCTTTTACAGCTTTAGGTAAGTTCTTTTTTCACTGTTTGAGCCAATATCTTTCTTGAACTTTCTGTCTACTGGATATAACCGTGGTCTTCAACCTCAGACTTTGTATTCTCACCACAGCTGCAACCATATAATGAGTTCTTTGTTGTCTGATGCAATCTAAATGAGATGTGTGGAGTCCAGTTATGCTGAAGATCTCAAACAGGTTTATTACAGCTAAAATTTATACAGTACAGAGCTATTTACAAAACCTTACTCTGGGTGTTACAATTGCAGACTGACACTGCCTTGTAGTCACATGACTACATCCTGGTACTGAGCTCATTAGCATACTAGATCTTAAAGGGGCATCACTCTTAAAGGCACCGGTGTCTAAGGCACATTTGTGACTCCTAGTTTTGGTTTCATCCACAAGTGGAAATGATGGCCATAATTTCCTGCCACGAGGTTAAGTCCTGTCTTTGGCACCAAATGCGGGTCCCAAGCCCATGTGGGAGGCAATTAAGACACCGCTGCCAGGCCCACCATCTAATTAAGGATAGAGAGCTGCCTCTCCACGTTCCCAGCCCGATCAGAGAGCCAGAAGCTCTGCAGCGTCAGTAGCACCACTGAGAGGAGGCCACTGCTGCGGCTGCAAGGAGAAGGAGAGGGTGCCTCCATTTTGAGGCATCCTTGAAGGGGAGATAAAAAAGGTTCTCTGCTGGGGCCAGGTAGGCAGGCCCCAGCGATCAGAGGAGAAACCCCTCCAGTGGCAGCAGCAGGGCCTCGGGGGCAGCCTTTGCCACTGGGGGCTCCCTCTTTGTGCCATGGAGCCCCAGAAAGCGATGGCCTTCCCTCCATCAGCAAGCTGCTGGGAAGCTGCCTCCATTCAGCTGGCAGTCTGCCCACGTGGGGGTGGGGGGGGGTGATGATTCGCTGCCAGCAAAATGTTGGCGGCCTGGGAAGATGGCTGACAATTGGCCTTTTAATTATTTAAATTAGCTGCCTGCCTCCAGTCAGCAGGTGGCCGAGCCATTGCCATTCCCGCCGCTGGTAAAATGAGCTCTCCCAACACCATTCCAGGCCATTTTCCTACCCCTCCTGCCTCCCAGCCCACCTCTACATCAACCCATTTCATAATTTTAAAAACTTCTATCAGCCTTCCCTTTCCTAGAGAAAAGAGCCCTGGCCTGTTCAGCCTTTCCTGATTATTTTCATCATCCGAATGTTACTGTGTTTTTTTTTCATGCAATAAAGTTTAAAAAGTTATGACATCACTGCCATTGCGCTACGAAAGCGAAGAGTTTGAAGCCGTGGCCCGATAAGAAGTAGCTGTCCTATTGATCAGCTGGAGTCCCCTGGAAACACTTGTTTTCATGCACAAGATCTGATGCCAGTTTTGTCGTTCTGATGTTGGAGATGCTCAGGAAAGTAATGGCTCCTCCTGCTGGTAAAACATATGGTGTTACAGCTGCACCTGTCGCAGCAAAGGATGCTTGAGTAAAATTTTAATGGAAATGAAATAAATCGATCTTTGCCATCCTTCCTCCATATTTGGAAAAACAAACTCCAAAGTGTTGGCACAGCTGGAATATAAAATAAGGTGCCCTGACATGCTGGAATAAAATAAGATGTGGATCTAGACAAGCCATAAACATGCAGCTCTGCTGTGCAGAGTAATATGTTTGATTGTGGTTCTGGAATAAAACCTTCCTGCACTCTTTTGACTAAGAAAACAAATAAAAACGTTGCCTAGCTGGTTCAGCATCTATTCTGTTTGGTAATGTGTGGCATTGTGCTGATAGTGTGTTCATGGGGCTGCTTTTGATTGTCAGACAATCAGGGCGGTCACAGCTGCCAAAGCTTTTCCACAGTCCCTCCCCTTATTGAGTTACTGCAGTAACGTTGGTGGAAACAGTGAATATTCAGAACCTTCAAGGCTGTGCATGCTTCAAACTAGTTCGGAATGAGTATGTTTATTAAATCAAATTTGGTTTTTACTATCGGTGGAATTTATATTCTGGGCTGCTGCCTCTCATGTTGAAATTGGATATGCTGCTTGTAAACTGGAGTGTCTCAAACATTTAGATGTGTCATCAGTTGCTAATAGCAACAAAGGAGCACTGTAAACTTTCAAACAATAGGCTGGCACTGCAAGGAACTTTTCTGTATTATGTCCCTTCAGAAAGTAATCCTAATTGTTTTGGGTGGGGCAGATGGAATATTGCACAGGGTGCTTATTGCCTTTTCAGTCTGTCAGACTGTTGGCTGAATTCTGTTCCAATATCTGTAGGCTCGGGAACAATGTTGTGCAATTATGTCATGCAGCTAACCCTTTCCTTCCTGAATAGCCTTTTGTTTTAAGGGGTTAATACTTTTTGCCTAATATATATATTCTCCTCCGCAGCAAATCCAGGAGCTGGAAGCCACACTGTACAATACTTTGCAGCAATGCCCCGGGAACAGAGTGAGTGAATCTCTGACCGACATACAAAAGGAAGAGTTGAAGCTGGCAGTTGAGAAGTGGCGACGTCAGGTCCTGAGGCAGAGCCGGGAGTATGATGGTCAAATCTTACAGGAGCGTTTGGAACTGCTGCAACATGCGCATCAGGTATTAAACATGCCCATCGGGTATGAGTGGTACTCAGTTCCACTTGAAATCCTACACTTCTGTCTTTATTTTAAGTATTTTGCAAGTAATCAGGTTAATCAGACTGATTATGCCCCTTTAGCAGTCAACTCATTCTGATGTGTTTTTAAAAACTAGTAAGTGGGACTAAAACATTTCTAACATTTCTATTGATTGCTTCCATCTCCTCGTTCAAAGCTGTGGCTTTACTAATGCAAACGGGCTACTGAAGAAAATAAATTTCCCTGACAAAACTATACGGTAAACACACAGAACACCCACGCATAACCAGAGGACTTGCGCTTTGGAAGAGTAACCAGTGATTAACCTTATAGCTTTGTCAAAGTCTGTTCAGCACACTTGTCATTTTAAGAGTAATAGTCGTTTCAGTGCTGAATCTGTTTGAGAGTCATGACTTGGCCTACTTGCTTTTAAGGGGAAACAATATTCCAGGATGGGAGGGGGGATGATGGAGTGAACCTGTCAATTGTGTACTTATACTGAACAGGGATTTTCCAGAAACCTGATCTGGCACATCTCTAAATCCATGCATCTCTGCTTTTATACAGAGCAAACAAAGACTGTCATATTTTCCCAGTATTGCAGGGTGGGAATTTCAGATTCAAGTATTACTGCTTCCCTTTCTGCAGAACATTGATCCTCTGGGATCTAGGGTCAAATTCAGCTTGGACTGATGGGATGGTAGTTTCCTTTGTCTGCTTCTCAAATGGAATGAGTTTGGATAGCCTCATTCAATTCCTAGTGGGCATGCCTCCGCTGCTTTTTATGTGACTCTGAATTGAAAATCTCACCCAGCGTCCGTGAGAATGGCTGGGGTACAAAATGGAAATGGTACACAGTAGTAATGCAGGGTCACTTCAGAATCCCAAGTTGAGGGACACTGGGGCAAAATAGAGGAAACTTTACTCTGCATCTGACCATTGCTGCACATGAGACATGATTTTCATGCTCAATTTAATGGCGGGCAGGAGTGCAAAATGGGGTGCGTCCATTAAAATTACACAAGTGAAGCCCTGATATTAAATTTCCAATTTTGCCAGTGGGGTGCCTGTTTTCCACCCAACACTTGAGTACTGCTGTATAAAACAGCATTACTAGATAGCTAGATCAAGGCTAAAATACAGTTAAAGGGTCATTGTAGGTATTGGTAAAAACTGCTCTTATACATGCATTACTGATTTTTTTTTCCCTTTTTTTTTTTTTTCCCCCCCCCCTATTTAATACATCTTCAACCCTGAGCTTTGTACCTTCTGCTGGCAAGCCTCCATTTTCAACCCATGTCACATCCCACATAGTAAACTGTTTTTCCCTTTGGGAACGACTGTCTATCTGTGCGATTTAGAGGAGGAAGAAAGGCAGAGGAGGCACAACATGGGAAGACCAGGCTGGACACGCAGCAGATATATCCCCTATCCACTGATACCCACTCACCAGAATATACAGATCAGGTTTTCCTGCCTCTGCCTGATCCAGAATCAGTGCATGTGTTCACAAGGAAAGTTATCCATGAGTTGTGCTAAACTCCAACCTGTAGACAATCTCTGCCACCAATAGTACACTACCAATAGCTGTGAACGCCACCACCCCTCTGAATAAATATGAAATGGGGTCATTTGAGGCTGCATCTGGAGACATCTAACATTAGCCAACCAACTGTGTGCAGATACATAAAGCAAGTGACCAGAGCACTGTTTACTAGAGTTAGCCTGCACACCAGCATCTCCATGGATTCCCAGTACCAGGATAAGAAGACATTCTAATTTTATAAACTGCCAGGTACAAAGTCTCAAGAGTTGTCGACTGCTTGTGCGGTCAAATGTGCTCTCTTCTAGAATCCCATTAACTGTAGCAGCAGGAAAGGCTTCTATTCACTCAAAGAAATCCACTGTGCTAGCACACGTATCTGAGTCTCACTCCAGGGACTTGAGCACAAAATCTAGGCTGACACTCCAGTTCGGTACTGGGAGAGTGCTGCACTGTTGGAGATGCCATCTTTCAAATGAGAAGTTAAACTGAGACCTTGTCTGCTCTCTCAGGTGGATGTAAAAGATCCCATGATGCTATTTTGAAGAAGAGTAGGTGAGTTCTCCCTAGTGTCCTGGCCAATATTTATCCCTAAACCAACATCACGAAAAAAGATTATCTGGTCATTATCGCATTGCTGAACATGGGGCCTTGCTTTGTGCAAATTGGCTGCCGCATTTCCTGCATTACAACAGTGACTGCACTTCAAAAATACTTCATTGACTGTAAAGCACATTGGGACACTCTTTATGCTGTTACAGCAGCTGTGAAATAGCATGGAACTTTGTGGTCCATAGTACAGTGAAGGGTATAGATCCTAGCCTGATTGCCTGAAAAGGTGTATGAAATGACCAGGTCAGAAGAAGGTGATAAAATAGTGAGGGTGTTAAATGGATTATTGATCTTCATCTGTACCAGATGTGAAATAGGAATTGGTAGCACTGACTTAGACCTACATAAATCCTTACAATAGTTCCAGATTTGGAAGTTTCTTTCATTGAATGAATGGAATTCAATTCACCCAGACAATAGGTATAATACTGACGGTGGCTGTATGCATAATTGATGTTTCCATTAATTTTTAATGGACTTTGAACATATTGTGCATTGATGGGAACTTGAGTCTTCTCTCTCTCCCCTGCTTCATTTCTGATTCTTTCTTCTTTACTTCCATCTTGTTCTCCTTTTCTGCCATTCTTCACTTCTGTCATGCTCTCAACATTGTTATTTCTTCAGATGCTGCTTTCACTTCTTCACTCTGTCTTTTTCTCTTTTTGTTTCTCCCTTATTTTCCTCTCTCCCTCCTCTATTTCTGTTTCTCTTCCATCTTCACCTGTCCTTGCTTTTTCTTTTAAGTTATCCTTTTTCTCCTCCCAGTTCTTAGTCGCTGTGTGTTTTATCTTTTTCCCTTGTCTTTGCAGCACAAACTTTTCTATTTCTTGCAGCTCTTGTGAGAGAGGGGAGGGACTGTGTGTTAATGTAACACTGAGAACACAAGACTGTGGGCTATTGATGTAGTGATGAGGTGGAGCAATGGAGCTGCTAATAGAGCACAGAGAGTGGGCCTGGGACCTTAGGAGCACAAAGACTATTACATAAATAAAAGTGCAGTACTTTGTGCTGGGGCTGCACTCAAATGGTACTGCAGCTCTTCGGAATTGGAATATTTGCACATCATTGCCTGACTTGCGCTTGTGCATATTGCTTGTGTACTTTCAAGAATTTATATCCGGCCTCTGAAAGTCAGCTGGTTGGATGGGATTGTGAAGTACATTAGGGGTAGCTGAAAAGCAGTAACCAGAGTCCAGCATTTTCAGAGGCCCTACAGGGTGCGTTGTGAAGCAGATAAAGCTTATGGGAAGTACATTTTGTTTTTGGTTTATTACAGGATAAATTTTGCATCAAATGTGATATGAGCAAGTAAGATGGCACCTGCATTTTGGAGACTTTCTTTTCATAAAGGCAGTTTTATCAAACTTTATTTGATGAACTGCACTTGAAGAGGAGACTGAAATTGGGGACTATAGTTTTGCGTAATTTGATTAGTGAATATAACATGCAGAAAATAATCAATTATAAAGGAGAAAAGCACGGGCCAGAATTTTACACCTGTGCGGAGGCCCCGCCTACCAGCCAAAAAGTCAGGGGTGAGCCCGTCTCAGCTTGGAAGCCACTCTGTGCTTTTTTTGTGGCACAGGCCCTTAATTGGCATCGGCTGGGAATCCCACCCCTCTGAGGCAGGAGGCTCCGCCTCCAAGAGCTGCCAGTCAATTAGCGGGCCGGCGGCTCTTCAGTCCCAGCAGCACCATCGGAAGCGGTGGCCACTACTGGGACTGCACCCAGTGAGAGGAACCGCAATGGAGGAGGCCCCAGAATAGAGGTAAGTGTGTGGGGCTTCGCGGGGGACAATCATTTGAACCCCAGCGAGGCGGGTGACTGGGGTTGGCTGAAGGAGGGGTGCAGGAAGTGCTCCAGGGGGAGCAGCTTGTTCCGTGGGGGGACCCTTCATGAGGCACAGGCCCAATCAGGCGGCCCACCCCCCTCCCCCAGCCTGCAACGAGGCTGCCAGGTTTTCCTGGGTGGCCTTCTCAGCTGGCGACGTGTCCATCCACTGATAATATATCAGCAGTAGCAGGAGGAGGTCCCTAAGTGGCAACTAATTGATACATAAGGACCTTAATTGGCCTGTGGCGGACGTGCTGTTTGTCACCCCCCTCATTGCTCGTAAAATTGCAGTGGGGACGAGAAGGCAACAGGAATGGCACCATTCGCCTCCCACTCAATTTTACGACTCCCCCTCCAGCCTCCAGTCTGCTCCCGCTGGGTGTGTAAAATTCCAGCCACTGACTTAATTGGGTGACAAAGAGAAAAACAGATGTGATGTTCATCAACTTTGTGACCAAGAGAAAATATTATAATGATGCAAAGTAAATGAAAATGGAAGTTGGCCAGTACAGTCTTGAACTCACCACTGGGAGTGTCATCGACAGTCAACGCTTCCCCACAGATGGGCTCCAGGATCTCCTTTTTTGAGCCAGTCATGTTAGTCGGGATTTCAGTCTATGCTTCTAGAATCATTTAGCTCAGAAGGAGGCCATTCATCCCATTGTGCCTGTGCTGGCTTTTTGAAAGAACTATTCACTGCCCTCCTCTTTTCCCTGAGCTGAACAAACATTTCCTGTTCAAGCATATATCTAGCTCCCTTTAAACCTTCTTTCAAGCAGTGCATTCCAGACCATCACAATTTGCTGCTCTCCTCTCCTCCCCTCCAGTTCTTTTGCCAATTATCTTAAATCTATGCCCTCTGGTTACCGACCCTCCAGCCAGCAGAAATAATTCCTCATTATTTACTCTGTCAAAATGCTTCACAATTTTGAATACTTGTATTAAATCTCCCCTTGACCTTCTCTGCTCTAATATTAACAATTTCAGCTTTTTTAGTTACTCCACGTAACTGAGGTTTGTCATCCCTGATACAATTCTAGTGAACCTCCTGTGCACCTTCTTCAAGGCTTTGACATCCTCTTTAAAGTATGGTGCATGGAATTGAACACTACTGCAGCTGAGGCATAACCGATGATTTTACCACTGTCCTTCGAGATCTCTGTTCCTCTAATTCTGGACTCTTATGCATCCACCATTTTAACCCTTCAACCATTGGTGGCCGTGTCTTCAACTGCCTAGGCCCTAAGCTCTAGAATTCCCTCCCTCAGCCTCTGTTTCCTCCTTTTATGATGCTCCTTAAAACTTGCCTCTTTGACTAAGCTTTTGGTCACCTGTCCTAGTGTCTCCTTATGTGGCTTGGTGTCAAGTTTTCTTTGGTAACACTCCTCTGAAGTGTCTTGGGATGTTTTACTACATTAAAGGCTCTAAGTGCAGGTTGTTATAAAAACATACTATAATTTCCTCTGTTTATACAGCCTAGAATCCTGTATGATTATTTTTAACAGCCGTATCAACTTGTTCTACCACATTCTATGGGAAAACTTTGCGGTCATGTTACTGGTGTGCTATATCTACAGCTAACACTGGAGTCATGTATTTATGAATAGAGTACGGGCACCAAGGAAGGTGGACAGGGCTTAGTTAACATTGTGCATTCTTTATTAGCAGGTGAATACAAATTCTCTCCATTGAACAAAGTGATTTTGGTCATATCTATTACTCTGTACATTTCCATGATGATGAAATAGGCAGCTTACAATTCAGAGCCAGCTTCGCCACCTCTAAAGTTATCTTAGCCGACAGTCAGAGAAATTGTAGCAACACACTGCAAGAGGCACGAGTATCCAGTTTAAATCTCAAGAGTACGCTATGTTACAACCCCAAGTTATGCTATCTTACAAATAAGTGGAGTGTAGTGTAAGTTAACTTGCATAAAAGTAAAACATTCCAACTGTTTACAGGAGTGACTGATCCTACTGAGCCTGGACAGGCATCTACAACAGACTGGAATTTGTTACCGTCACTGAACTGGGCAGGATGGAATTTGTGATAATGATTTACAGCGAATTCTAATGTAGCCAGGCTGCTGATACTGGTTGACAAGCCATAATGCACTGTTTACTGGCCATGAGCTTGTGAAGATCAGAGGCTCGCTGGCTGGAAGTGTATGTCAGATAAGAGCCATGAAATTGGACAGGACCCAAAAAAGGGCACGGGGAACTTTGTGCTGCCTGTTAATTTAAATGCTTGTAGCATGCAGCCAGCACTAAGCACACTGAGTGGCTGCATGCCAGAGCAGGGGCACAAGTTAATGCCAGCTTGCTCGACTTAAACCCACTCTGCACCTCTTAAATAAGAGGTACGTTGTGACTGGAGCAAGTGGTGAAAGTTGTTCTAAAAGTGATTATTACAAAGGGAATACTCAATAATGACAACATCGCAGAGAATGGGCTGCAAGAATTTCTGACACTGCATTGGAAACCTTGGTGCAGGAGATGGAGAGGAGGAAAGATGTCATCAATCCACAGAGGGCCACCACAGAGGGCCAGTAGGCCCTCCAGACAAACTTTTCAAAGGCAGCGAGACCAGATAGCCATGACGGTCAATGTGAGCCTGAATGCAGTATTGCAAAAAACTTCCATGACCTCATGCGAGTGGTCAAGATCAGCTGATGTATCTTCAAATGTCAGATTGCACCACTCGCAATGTACACTGTAATTTATTTTTTTGGAGTTGCACGGCTGATTTGTTTAAGTGTGTGGGCCCTTTAATTTTTTTGCGCAGCTGTGCATGCGTGGTGACTTAGAGGTCGACTTGTGCGTGGTCCGTGTGGGAACTTTTGGGTTGACATGAGACCACTTAGCTTAGAGAGAACATTGACCACTAGCCTCATGCACTGCTCAATGCACCACACCATCAATCACCTACCGACAACCCCTACCAAATCAAGTCTCATGTCATATTCATAGCTTCACCTCACCTCACCCTCAAACACTTGGCACCTCTGCACATCTCACACCCACAAGCTATTCAACCATGACAGTTACATCATCCAAACACATTACTCCACACTCACTGATGCACTGCTCTCTGTCAGGATAAAGTGGTACATAACTGAAGGCTGAAGGACTTAATCAGTAGGGGACAGGCACAGCTGCATGACCTTACACCAATGGAGGAGCTGGTGGTCATCACTATTGGAACCATTGCTGAGGCCGTGGCCAGCCGCGGGGCTAAAACCATCAAAACTGCAATATCTTCATTCCTAATCCTTCCTTTCACATCCCACTTCTCCCTCATCCCGTAATCTTTTCTGATTTACAAGTTGCAGATGGTGTAAGCATACGCCTCTTCCTTCCCACTCCCCTCATCACATCCCTACCCTTGTGCCTTTCTGCTTTCAGGTACCCATAAACTTCAGCCTAGCCAGACAGTGGTGGAAGAGCAGGAAGACAGTGAAGAAGAAACATCACTCACTCTCACATTCGCAGCCACCAGCTCAGATACTGATGCTGCACGTACTTTAGAGGCTAGCTTACAACTGGGATCTGCATGTAGTAAGACAACAGGGGGGGGAGGCTTGCGGCCAGGGTAGGAGACAAGTAGCACAGATGCCAGCTCGCTGGAGGGTGAGATTGCACATGTTCTGTTGCAAAGGATGCGGATGAGCACTTCAATGGGGCAGGCTACAGAAGAAGGCTGATGAGTATGCAAAATGAAATGCTTGGTGCATTGGCAGGCCTACCAGAAAGCCTTCAGTCATTGTCGAGGAGTACAGCACCAACTTAGCACAGGGCTTTGTGCAGAACTTGGAGCCTATACTTGCCAGCATGAAAGTAGTGACCAACTCCTTTAACAAATTTACAGAGCCAATCATGGTACCTCAAATGCAGATGGCACAGAGGACTGCCACAGAATGAAGGCGCCATTACTGCTGCCAGAAAACTGGGCATTAACCTGCACAATGCAGGTTATCATTGCATACCAGTTCGATGTCGAGGGAGTGGACTCCCTTTCTGTTGCAGTACATCTGAGTTGACGTGGGTGCAGTCAATGGCACCCTGCACCATGTGGAAGGCTGCAATCCTCATGAAGCTGTGTGCTCACTCTGCCTGCTTCTCCCTGGCAAGAGAATGAAATGTATTCAGCTCTCTTCAAATGCATAGTCTCTGTGACCTCCCCTAGGCAACAGTGGATGGCAAACAGAGATGATGCAAATATATCTCCAGTTCCAGCCTGGAAGGACCCAGACTCATGAAAGTGCATTGCCATAGTCCCCTTCATAGCCATTGGCAATGACGTCCTTGCCCTACTGAGTTTGCAGTTGTGGCTGAAGCAAGTGCCAGATTTCGGTGAGGACATTCTTAGTGAAGTAAAGATGTCTGATACACTGTTCCTCGCTAAGGTTCGGTAGGAGGATTGCTCCCTGAAGACCCTGGGTGAAAATAGTCTCCTGCTGTGGTGCCCTTCTCCACCTCATCCTTATCCCTCTTAGTACTTGTCTTGCTCTGTGTTACCTCTGCTCATTCTCCCTGTCATACTGTGGTCCGAGGGGGTGCATACTTCTGCATCCATGCCTGGGAGCAAGTGCAGAAACTTTGAAGTCAGAACAAAATCCTACAGCACATGCCGCATCACTCCTTTATAGACTTTAGCAACTTTAAAGAACTCGAGAAACCATCAAACACTACTACAATTGCAGCAAGAGCAGCAGAAAACAGTTAGCAACTAACTGGAAAGTAGGTGGTGATCCCTTTAAATAGCACTGGTGGGGGTCCTTCCTGTTGCTGAACACATGTTCAGCTGTGCATGCTTAAGAGACAACGCCGGCTGGAGTGTTGAACACCAGAATGGCAGTGTCGGTGCCAAATCAGCGTTACGCTGATTGACATCTCGGTATAATTCTCTGCATACTTCTGGTTTTGGTGGATGTTCCTTGCATACAGGTTAACGCCCTCTCCAAAATGGCATCTGGCATGACTTGCATCAGAAGTGCACACCATTTTGAATGAAAAATAGCACGCATAGTGCCGTAAAACTGGGTGCTAAAGAGACAAAATTTTGGGCTAGTAATTTTGAACATGGGGCATGAATCAGCACCCACCTCATGAGGCTGCAAGCCAGGAGGGGAAATGTTTTTAAAAAAAAAAATGACACTTTGGTCTACCGGTCAGCAAGTAATCAAATAAACACTTACCTATCTTCCGCATTATAGAGCAGTTATAAAGCTGCAAAGATTTTGCATTAACTCTCTCACATCCACAGGAGAATCTTTAGTGAAATTAGTCAGTGGGAATATTACATAATGTTAAAGTTCTTGAAATGTAAAGCTCCATATTGTTCGCTATCTTTTCTGGTTTACTCTTAAATACAATCAGATTGGGGCACTGTTTATTCAAACAATTTGGGAAATAAGCATTTCTGGTCAAGTGAGTAATTACAAATCTGTGCTGCATGAAATGATAATACAGCACACAGTCTGATATGCTGTGTGATGGCATAGTTATACACCTGGCCAAGCCAATTTGGAAAAACCGCTTCCTTGTGCTGTCATAAAGAAGCACTCATTAGGAAACAGTACTGTCAGACCTCTTGTTTGTTTGGGGTGGAGGGGAGCTTGCAAAGTTATGCATTATTGTATGATATCACACGGGTGACACAATGCTGTATTTCAGCAGGACTTCTGTCATTGAAAGCCAACCAGCCCCTTCTCAGGGCAAAAAGAGATGGGCACCAAATATCGCCCTTGCCAGCGACGCCCACATCCCAAGAATGAATATAAAAATGAACTGTCCTGCATGCTTACAAAGTTTAAAAAAGCTTGTTAAATGTATCTACTTTCTAAAACTGACATTTTCAAGTCCAAGTGGAGAAATACATCGTCATAGCATTCTTATTGAGATCTGACAAATTAACATTTGCAACCAATAATTCATTTTAAAAATTAAACCAAAATCAAGTGAACAGTGTGGAAAATGTTCTTTTTTTTTAGAAAAAACCTTACCATTAAGTCAATAAAACATTGGTTAAATTGCCAAGTGTCTCTGATTAAATGCATAGCTTGCATATATAATAAAATATATATCTTGATTTTATATATCAATGGGAAAAAACGAAATTAAAATAGACCTAACTGAATTATCATTTTTTTGACTTTTTAAAACTATAATTTTGTCAGTTAAATCAACTTTGAAATAAACTTTAACTTAAGATGCAGAGGATTGTAATTTTTTTGGCTATTGATTCTTGTGATTTAAAAAAAAAGCTTCTAATAGCACGTTCAGAATAACTTATCCTCTCAGCTGTATTAGAAACAATAATGGTTGCAACCATAAACCCTATTCCTCGAACCAAAGGCATAGATTGCCATAGTGTAGCTAAAACACTCCAACAGTTTTATTTAGAGCCCAATGTTTTAAATGAAAAGCATCAATCATTTGAGACCGTAAAGTGCAACACCCCACAATAAAAATGCAGCTCTTTTGACTTTTTTTGTAGGCTTTTTCATTGTTGATGTAATCCATCAGGAAAAGGTTGGGAGATGCAGATGAGATGTTAAAAGAGTCACATACGGATCTGGAGCTGCAAGTTGCTGACCCTCGGTCTATTAACATTGAGGATAGGAGTGATTCAGTGACAACAGTGAAGTTGGTGCATGTAAACAATAGACCTTTCCCTTTTGTTTTACTCTCCGACCATGCTTTCCCTAGCTTTGTATTTGCTTTAAAGTTGCTCATCTCTGACATTTTGCAGTTCTGACGAAGTGTCATCAATGTGCAACATTAACTCTGTTCGCAAGGAATGTGTCGCGCTAGTGCCAGCTTTGAAAGGTTAGCTGATAGTGTCACTGCTCGATGAGCCTTGTTACATGCTCAGAGGATTTAATACACAGACATCCTTCCTGTTCCTATTATTTTCTTTACAATAGTGATAACACAAAACCACTTATCGTTATTGCATCTGTCAGTGCTTCTTCACTGCATCTCCTTTTGTGTTTTATTTTCTCCAAATGACAACTGATTTGAAAAAATCTCTGACTTAGCCAATTTGTTAGATTGGTGAAGGATTACTTTTTCCATGCAACAGCTCAGGAGCAGCTGTTATTTCTCCTTCCATTGACGATCTCATACACTGAAGAGTTTCACTGCTTTGACAATAAAAGGTAAATCTTTTCAAAACCCTGCTTAAGCAGTTTTATCTCCCGCACCACTGAAAATAAGACAGAAAATCAGTGGGCCTGGATTTATTGCACAGCCCCAGATCCACTAATAACGTGACACATGAACAAACAAGTGATGCGCTGTTTCTGACAGGCTGCTCTCTCAGATTTCTCCTTGTGAACGCCAGGTGCAGTTTCCTGAGGACAAGCAGACTTCAAATGTGAATTATGACTTGTTTGGCTCACTTATGACACCATTGAATAGAATGGAAATGGATGCAAACAGAAACTGCTGGAAGCGGGAGCCGACCCTGCGCTGGCAGGCAGCGGGAACTTGGGGGCGGCCAATTAAGAGGCAGTCCGATTGAGGATGGTAGCCCGCCAGAGCTTCCGGCAGCTCGGCGGCCTTGGTAGCACCGCTGCTAGCCGTGGCCACTATTGAGTTGCAGGACGTGAAAGAGGTGCCCTCCAAGACCGAGCAAGTCTTTTTGCTTACTGTTCCAGGGACGGACAGGAAGGCACTGGTGATCGGGGTGGGTGGGGGCATATTCCAGTAGCAGTGCCTTAGCTGCAGCGGCAGCAGCTATCATTGGGGGGGGGGGGGCCTCTTCCGTCAGCCATGGAGCAGCAAATAAAGAGGCCCCTCCTCCCCCAGGAATCCAGTGCGACGCTGCCAGGGTTCACCTGGCAGTTTCCCCACATGGTGGCGGCACCTCCTGCTGCTGGTAAAATGCCGGTGGGGGCACGCGGTGGCCCCCCAATTGGGCAAATAATTGGCCGCCTAGTAGGTGGCTGCGCCGCTGAGGTTCCTAAGACTGATAATATGCCACAGTGGTGACATCCTGACATCCTCCCCTACCACATTACTAGCCCTCCTGCCTCATGGCCCATTTCCAAATGGCTGGGAAAACTCAGCCCATTAACTCTGTTTCTCTCTCCACAGACGCTGACTGACCTGTTGAGCGTTTTCAGCATTTTCTGTTTATGTTTCGGCTTTCCAGCATCCGCAGTATTTTGCTTTTGTATTAGAATGAAAATGGAGTTTGATTTCACCTCATTTGAGGGTAAACTTTCTTTGTGAAAAGTCATTTTGTAAACTTTTAGTTGTTTTGGACAGAAGAGCTGGGAGAGGCTTCCATTTTAATCATCGTGGTATTAAGCACAATGATTCATTTCAAAGACAATTTGGACCAGTGTTACATATTTGAAAACAAGTGGGGGAAAAAAAGCTTGTTAAATATTTTTTCTTGAAGATGGTGTCTTTTAATTATCTGGCCACGGACAGAAAATCCATGCTGTCCGAACTAATTTAAATAAATTGGCCCAAATTTTGCTGTAGCAGGACATCTAATAGTGTTTGCTGTTAGTTAGACTTGCCCAAGATGTTTAGGTTCTTTTTTTTTTGCAGGGCAAGTTGCTGAAAGTGTGAGCTGATAACATCGCAGTGAGCGAAACAGGCGGCTGGATTTTCGGGCCCTGCCAGGGACAGGAACAGAGGTGTATGGAGCCTGAAAATACTGGCCCTGGTCAACGTGCAGGTTTCCCAACACTGTTCCCAGCGTTGGCCGTGCTCACCAAGGTGGGAAGAGGTGCTTGGGGAGCACATTAATGGGGGGTGTTAATATTTTCGCAGGGTGCACGGCCTTCAAGTGCTGTCTGGGGCAGAGCTGGTGAAGGGAGGCGGGCACAGAGTGGGGAGCCAGTCTGGACACCTCAAAGGATTACCTTGGACCCATAAGAGAGTCAGTGGCGCAGAGGGGGATTTGGCCATTGACAAACAAGTGCCCTTGGCACAGCACAGGTGCTGGGGAAAGTGGGCAGCAAGCATTCAGGTAATGCAGAGGGACATAACTGTCTTGGCATCGAGGGGGCAGAAGAGCACGGTCAAGGACAATTGGATGACGAGATGAGCACACGGAAGGCAGCAGCTGGTAATAGAGGCAGGGCTGTCAGATTTTAGGCCCACTGGCAATGAGGAGCAGCATCCTCTGCAGGAAGGGCAGTGCCCCAGGCATCAGAAGCGTAGAGGAGAGGAACAAGGGTCAGGGAGGACACGGAGGCCATATCCTCAGCATAGCATTTACTGGTGAAGCTGGAGCTACCTGGAGATCACCGAAACCCAGTGCTGCAGGAGGCTGCGACGCTTCAGGCAAATGGTATCAGACATCTGTGCCCTCGTCGCTGAAGACCTCAGACTTCGCAGCACTGATCACCATGCCCTGCCTGTAGCTGTCAAAGTCACTATGGCCTTGAACTTCTTCGCTTCTGGCTCCTTCCAGCAATCAGCTGTGGGCCTTGGTGGCATCTCGCAAATGGCTGCACACCACTGCATTTCGCTGGTCACTGATGTCCTCTTTGCCAGAACCGGACAGTACATTCATTTCATGACAGACGAGGCCTCACAGTGACAGAGGGCATTGGGTTTCACTGCCAATGCTGCATTCCACCAGATGCAGAGCATTGATTGCTAACGAGGAGGAAGTCGGCCCTGGCAAACCCACAGCCAAGAAATAGTGTTTTTCCTGCTTCCCCCCCTCCCACCCCCCCCCGCCGCACTGATAATCTCACTCCTCTTCCTTCCCTACCAGTGACACGCCTCGGAACTACAAACAGAGTTCCGAAGGCGCGGGATTTGCGGCCAACGGCTGTAATATCGGCGTAGGATGGCCGCCAGGGCAAGGTAAATTGATTTGCATCTTTTTAGCTTAATTTTAATATTAAAATGAAAGCCCCACCACTGAGCGGGGAGGCCGCACCAAGGCCTCGCCGTCACCGGTAAAATACAGCGGGGCCTTCTCGGCGTCGGGGGATGTGGTGGGCCTCTCATGGAAGAATTTTCTGGGCCCCTCTGGAACAACCCCCAATGCCGGAGGCCTCAAACTTCAGCCCCACATTTGCAATAATTAATTTTCAGTGCCGGAGAAGTTGACTGGTAATAATTAACGTTTATCACACTGTTCAAATGTATGTAGACTTAAAATGGCTAGGCTTAATTTTCTGTGTCTCATTCTGTTCACATCTACCGTGCCAATACAGCAACTTAATGCCATTCAATATTTATTTATTTAATTTAGAGATACAGCACTGAAACAGGCCCTTCGGCCCACCGAGTCTGTGCCGACCAACAACCACCCATTTATACTAACCCTACAGTAATCCCATATTCCCTACCACCTACCTACACTCGGGGCAATTTACAATGGACAATTTACCTATCAACCTGCAAGTCTTTGGCTGTGGGAGGAAACCAGAGCACCTGGCGAAAACCTACACAGTCACAGGGAGAACTTGCAAAGTGACCACACAGGCAGTACCCAGAATTGAACCCGGGTCGCTGGAGCTGTGAGGTTGCCGTGCTCGCCACTGTGCCACCCCTATTTCAATAGCGAGTCAGAAAGCAAGGTGCATTTTCATAAAGTTAGTAGCAGAGTGGTACATTTCGGGCAGCAACTTTTGGATATTTATTTAATTGTGCATCTGCCCCAAACTTGAAGGTGCTGTACCATTTTCACATAATTAACGGAGAGCACCATTGGCCTCACCAATATTTTGCCAGCAGAATCTGGCCCAATATTAAATGTTGGAATTGGCATTACTGTTGCTTTATGTACTGCCAAATTGACACTTGGAGTCTATTTTACTCAATAAATGCTAACTTTATGTTGATATAACAATTCAAAATTAAAAACATATTGAGAAATGGTCGCCAGAATTTTATTTTTTACTGATTACAGGATTTTATTCGGTATATTATTCCTCAGTGATAAATAGAATTGAATAATTCATGGTCATTCTAATGTTGCTCAATAGTAGTTCCAAGAAAATAATTTAAATTCAACATGGCCTCAAAATAGGCTTTTGAGGCCAAATCAGCTCAGTTATGAGCACTTTAGCCATCAATGTAAAATTGTGAAGTGTTTCCAGTAACTGTTTATACAGTGCTATTGAGTAATGTTATTGACAGTGAATTATTACTTCATCTGTAGACAAAAGGTCCTGGGTGCCTCAGCTTCATCCAGTTGGCAATAGTATTTCCATTGCAACTCCGACAGACAATTCTTTAACCAACTATAAGAAATATTTTCTTAGTCTTTTTTCTCTTTCTCGTTATAGTTTCCTCATTGCTATTTTCCATACTTGCCTTTTTAAATTTATTCTTGGAATATGGGCATCACTAGCAAGGCCATTATTTATTGACCATCCCTAGTTACCTTGAGAAAGTGGTGGTGAGCTGCTGCAGTCAATATGGTGAAGGTGTTCCCACCTTGTAGTTAGGTTGTGAGTTCCAGGAATTTGACCCAGCGACATTGAAGGCAATGAAGTCCCTGTCGGGATGGTGTGTGACTTGGACGGGTTCTTGGAGGTGCTGGTGTTCCCTTGCACCTGCTGCCCTTTTCCTTGTTGGTGGTGGAAGTTGTGATCTGTGGAGGTTTTTGTTGCAGAAGTTGCCTATGAGAATGGATTAAAGAGCCCTCTATCTGTGCTCTTATAGATGGCCATTTTGAGCTGTATGAGACTGGGGCTGGGTTGATCCTCAGATTTAGTTCTGTCTTCCTTTGGGAAAGCAACTCGTATGATCCAGATAGTGCATCCTCATGACTGATCAAGACCTCATAGTTTAGGGAATCACAAACCCAACGTACAGTTTCACAATCTGTGATACCATATGTTGGAACTCCATTGGGCGGCACAGTGGCGCAGTGGTTAGCACCGCAGCCTCACAGCTCCAGGGACCCGGGTTCGATTCTGGATACTGCCTGTGTGGAGTTTGCAAGTTCTCCCTGTGTCTGCGTGGGTTTTCTCCGGGTGCTCCGGTTTCCTCCCACAAGCCAAAAGACTTGCAGGTTGGTAGGTAAATTGGCCATTATAAATTGTCACTAGTATAGGTAGGTGGTAGGTAAATATAGGGACAGGTGGGGATGTTTGGTAGGAATATGGGATTAGTGTAGGATTAGTATAAAAATGGGTGGTTGATGGTCGGCACAGACTCGGTGGGCCGAAGGGCCTGTTTCAGTGCTGTATCTCTAATCTAAAAATAATCTAAATTTTGTTTTATCAGCTGTACTTTGACCCCTCCACTGACTCCAAATTGTCATATTGGTTGTCTGACATCCAGTGCTGAATGAGCAGAAATTTCTTCCAACTAAAGATTGGAAAGACTGAAACCATTTTTGTCGATCCTTGTCACAAACTAATCCCTAGTCACCAACTCCATAGCACCAAGAAATCAAATAGGGAATTCAGAATCTACTTCTTTACCCGGAGAGTGGTGAGAATGTGGAACTCGCTACCACAAGGAGTGATTGAGGTGAATAGTACAGATGCATTTAAGGGGAAGCTAGATAATCACGTGAGGAGGAAGGGAATAGAGGTGATAGACTTAGATGAGGAAGGATGGGAGGAAGTTTGAGTTGAGCATAAACGCTGGCATGGACTGGTTGGACGAGTGGTCTGTTTCTTTGCTGCATATTCTATATGATCCTTCGGTAAAACCTGTCTCTGACTAAACTTTTGGTCACCTGCCCTAAATATCCGTGCATACGGCTCGGTGGCAAATTTTGTTTGATAATGCTCCTGGAATGGTTTACTATGTTAAAGGTTCTATATAAAATCAAGTTGTTGTCATTGTTTGATTTTATGTTAATTTCAAATAGTACTCACACTCTCATTTTGAGGCCATCATTTTGCACGGGGCCTAGCTAAATACGCTGCAACTTCAGGTCGTCCCCAATTAGCCAACACTGTTTCCTAGACAACAAGTAATGCATTGAATCAGGCTGAGTTGTAAGTATAATTGATATAAATACCTCATACATGTAAATCCACAATAATTTTTTTACAAGAAGGAAATCAGAGACAGGCCTAGAGCAGCAAGAGGGAATTGGAAATCGGGCTGGAGGGAAGGAAAGAGAATTAAAGCTATGCCAGGCAATAGAGAATTGTAGTGAGCTCTGGATAACGGCCCGGGGAGAGGGAACATCAAAGATAGACCTGGAGGAGGCCAGTAAATTGAAAAACTCTTGAGGTAGGCAAAGATTGATTCTTTTGGTCTTTTTTCTTGCAACCCATAGAAGCATTAGTACATGAAAGAAACATGGAATGTATGAATAGCTAAGGAAATGTGAAGCATGGAGACATGTGAAAAATGGAACAGTTTAAAAAAACCTAGGGTCAGGTATGAAATTGAAACAGGTTTGAAATAAGGATATAGCCAAAGTCTGAAGTTAATGTTTAATTCAGAGTGTTGCTTCTGATCTCAAAATATGAACAATTGCATTGCTCACAGTAGTCAGCATTCTGATACTACAAATTAATATAAGCCACAGCGGCTGGTGGAATCGGCTATGTACAGAGCAGCTACTAGTCTGCAAAGAAAGGCTGCCATCTTGCTTTATTCACCTCACAGCATTGTCAGTACTGATTGAAATTATCTGGCGTGGTAATATTTGACTCAAAATGCCACGTTGTGGCAATACCTGCACAATTCTTAGCTCTCCCTCAAGACTCTTCCAGGATCTCATTGCTTTTTGTGGGACCTTGTTGTCACAAGTTAGCTGCCTTGTTTGCTTACAAAACAACAGTGACTGCACTTCAAAGGTAAATTCATTGGCTGTAAAGCACCTTGGAGCAACCAGAGACAATGATGTAAAAATGCAATGTCTTTCCTTCTTTCTTTTCATAGTTCTCCTGAACGCTGGTATATTTCTTCATAATCCAGTCCTCAGACATTGGGATTAGTTTTGTAGGTAGTTCTTTTCTGTGCTTCCAGGTCTTAGAAGGTTACCTTTTGCTTTGATGACCAGAAGTCAATGCAATGCTCCAGATCTGGTATAACCAGAGCACTGTACAGTTTCAAGTATGACAGTCTCTCAATTTCACTCAACTGACTTAGCAATGAAACTTATTCTATTTGCTTTGTTGACTGTTGCAATTGATATGGTAAATGATGAGCTCACATTCATTCCAAGTTAATCTGACACCATTCATTAAGAATATCCCCCATTTTTCTTCTAATGCACAACTTACACTTGTCTGGACTGAATCTTATACTGTTCAGTTCAGAATGTCATCGAGCTAAAACGTTAACTCAGTTTCTCTCTCCCCAGATGCTGCCTGACCTGCTGAGTATTTCCAGCATTTTCTGTTTCGGTTTCAGATTTCCAGTATCTGCAGCACTTATGCTGCTATAGTTCTGCCCAGTTATGTCCATCAGGCTTGACTAGCTGGCACTAATTTAGTAATATATCATCACTTAATCAAGCTGGCTTGCATTGCATTTCTGAACCCAGTTTTTTTTATGTCTGTAAGAAACCGTGGAGTCTCAGTGCATTTCACCAGCCCAAAATCACTTCCCTAACTAGTAACCCCAGCTTCCTTTCTTAGCCAATTTCCTATCCAGCTCCAGTTTTATTTAGGTTATCCATTGCATTAAGTCTGTGTTGCAAACTTTAATTAAAGGTTTTCCAGATGTCCACCTACAATATGTTCAAGAGCTTACCATTGTCCACTGTGGATGTCACTTCTTCCTTGCATTCTCACTGTGCTGTAATCAAAACCCATTATTCCATCTCCTACTTTGACAAAATGCTTGATTTCCTTAGTTCCCTCAATCTTTACTTCCTTCTACAATCTACACAGTATTAAGACCCGATCTTGTCATTATCAAATTTTATCTTCACTCCTGCTCTTTTCAATCTTGGTAGTGTTCAATCATATGGACAAATGCTTTCCAATAAAACGGCAGGAGAAAGAAGGGGAAGGACATTGATGTTGAAGGTAATCAGGTACATGAATGCCTGGCAAATTTATTCCTTAACAAAGATAAGACCATAACTTCATCAATTCGATCTCCTTGCAGGCCTAGGAGAATTGATCTACAAGCTGCTGCAGTGAACATCAGTATGGGATGCCAGCACAGCGTCAATGGCAAACAGTAACTCACAGACTAGGACTTTATGCACTTTGGACTTGGCGCGCAATCTTGCCAAGTTGCTGTCAGCTCTGGTGCGCAGGTAGACAATAGTATACAACAGCAGCTTTCCCTAACAAGGAAAGAAGAATAAGATCTATAAAAGCTAAAATTACCTATTTCTTATATCTGTCAGTGTTAAATAAAAATTGAGATAGTTTAAGCATGTAATTTGAACTAAAGACCTAATCATGATAAGATGATGATGGCATCCATCCATCTTGGGAGATGATGGGCCGCGCCCGGGGCGTATATCATTTCTGGATTGAATATCATCTGTTGTGGCTGTAGAGTCTGGCTCTTGTGGCAATCCCTTCCACAGCTGGCACAGATGAATAGCATTGGCCCAAAGTCGAATGATGTTTTTTTCCTTCTACTGGGCTCTCTTTTCCGCCATCTGGTCATTTCTTTGTCCTCTGCTTTTTCCACATCCTTCCTGACTGCCATTCTCCAGCTACTCTGGTCAGCAGCAGGGACTTCCCATGCATTGACTCCAATCCCAGTCAACTTGAGGTCTCGCTTGCAGACATCGTTAATCGTCAATGTTGATCATCAATTCGATCTCCTTGCAGGCCTAGGAGAATCGATCTACAAGCTGCTGCAAGTGAACATCAGTATGGGATGCCAGCACAGCGTCATCGGCAAACAGTAACTCACAGATTAGGACTTTATGCACTTTGGTCTTGGCGCGCAATCGTGCCACGTTGCTGTCAGCTCTGGCATGCAGTTAGCCAATAGTATGCAACAGCAGCTTGGAGAAGAATATGCCAAAGAGAGTTGGCACCAGGACACAGCCCTGCTTTACCCAGCTGCTGACCTAGAACGCATCTGATGTTGCTGCCTTGTAACTGACGGAACTGTGCATGTTCTTGTGGAAAGAAGAAGTGACACCCAGGAGACCAGCCTAATTTCTGCAGCAGCTTGAAGAGTCTGTCTCTGCTGACGAGATCGAAGGCCTTGGCGAGGTCTATGAAGGCAATGTAGAGTGGTCTGCGCTGTTCACGTCACTTCTTCTGTAACAGCCGAAGTGACGAAATCATGTCAACTGTCGAACTGCCAGCCCTGAAGCCACACTGAACCTCAGGATAACTGTGTGATGCCAGGGTCACAGTCTAGTCAGAGCAATGCGAGCAAAGACCTTCCCCACAAAACCTCACATGGAGATGCCTGGGTAATTGCTGCAGTCACTGCGATTCCCCCTTGTTTTTGTACAACGTGACTGTGTTTGCATCAGGCATGTCTTGAGGTGCCGATCTTTCCTTCCAATAGAGACACGAGTTCATGGAGATTCTGCAGCAGTGCTGGTTTTCCGCTTTTGATCATTTCAGGTGGAATGCCAGCATTTCCTGGGGCTTTACCACTGGTCAGACTTTGTTGTTGAGCTCTGCTCTGGTGGGTTCGCTGTCCAGCTCCTCCATTACAGGAAAGTCTGGAATGGCATTGAGAGCTTCTTCTTTGACAACGTTCTCTGTTGTGTAGAGTTCAAGGTCCCACTTTGACACCGCACTCTGGCCTTGGGCATTGTCGTCCGAAAGAGCCAAGATGTTGAACTCCTTGGTCCTTTTTGGGGCAGTGGTATGGTAAGTATTACATATGAACATATGAATTAGAGCAGAAGTAGGCCATTCAGCCCCTCAATCCTACTCCGCCATTCTATAAGATCATGGCTGATCTGTGTGTCTCGAATTCCACACTCCCATCTACCCCTGAAAGCCCTTGATTCCCTTGCCTAACAAGAATCTATCTATCTCCGCCTTAAAATTATTCAATGACCCCGCCTCCACCACCATCTGAGGCAGAGAGTTCCAAAGTCGCACAACCCTCTGAGAGAAAAATTTTTTCCTCATCTCTGTCCTAAAAGGGTGACCTCTAATTTTAAAGCAGTGCCCCCTAGTTCTGGACTCCCCCACAAGAGGAAACCTCCTTTTCACATCTACCTTATCAAGACCGTTCAGGATCTTATATACTTCAATCAAGTCTCCCCTCACTCTTCTAAACTCCAGTGCAAACAAGCCCAGTCTGTCCAACCTTTCCTCATAAGACAATCCTCATTCCAGACATCAATTTAGTAAACCTCCTCTGAAATGCCTTCAGCGCATTTACATCCTTCCTTAAATACTACAGGGCGGCACAGTGGCGCAGTGGTTAGCACCGCAGCCACACAGCTCCAGCCACCCAGGTTCAGTTCTGGGTACTGCCTGTATGGAGTTTGCAAGTTCTCCCTGTGACCGTGTGGGTTTCCACCGGGTGCTCTGGTTTCCTCCCACAGCCAAAGACTTGCAGGTTGATAGGTGAATTCGCTACTGTAAATTGCCCCTTGTGTAGGTAGGCGGTAGGAGAATTGAGGGAAGGTGGGGATGTGGTAGGGAATATGGGATTAATGTAGGATTAGTATAAATGGGTGGTTGATGGTCAGCATAGACTCGGTGGGCTGAAGGGCCTGTTTCAGTGCTGTATCTCTCTATGACTCTAATACCACAGTATTCGAGATATGGTCTCACCAATGCCCTGTTAACTGAAGCATAACATCCTTACTTTTATTTTCTATTCCTCTTGAAAGAAAGGATAGCATTCCATTAGCCTTCTTTATTACTTGTACCTGTATACTAACTTTTTGTGACTCATGCACCAGAACACCTAGATCCCTCTGCACCTCAGAGTTCTGCAGTCGTTCTCTGTTTAAGTAATACTCTGCTTTTTTATTCTACTTGTCAAAGCGAACAACTTTACATTTTCCCGCATTTTACTCCATCTGCCAGATTTTTGCCCACTTACGCAACCAATCTATATCGGTCTGCAGGCTCCTTATTATGTCCTCTTCACAACATGCTCTCCTACCTGTCTTTGTGCCATCTGCAAATTTAGCTACCATGCCATCGCTCTCCTCATCTAAGTCATAGATATAAATTGTAGAGAATATTGATCCGAGGATGACCTTTCTTGTTGGAGTGATGTAGCTTCCTTGGCTGAAACCTGACCTTGCTACACACCAGGGAGTGACCAGTGTCACAGTCGGCACCGTAATAACTATGAGTGATGACACGTTGAGGGTAGTACGTCTGGTGATGATCAGATCTAGCTGGTTCCAGTGGTGTGATCTTGGATGTCTCCAGGAGACCTTGTGGCACGGCTTGACCTGGAAGTAGCTGTTTGTCATGCAGAGCCCATAGTGACAACATAGCTCTAGCAGCCTCTGTCTATTTCTATTCATATTGCCAATCCCCTGGTGTCCTATGCCCATTGGCCAAGCTGTGTTGTCAGTACCCATCCTTGTGTTGAAGTCCCTGGAAGATACAGCCCCTCAGTGCTGGGAATTCTACTGATGGCAGCATCGAGTGTCTCATAGAACTGATCCTTGACAGCTGGGGTGGAGGTGAGTGGCGGGGCATAGATACACAAGAGATTAATTGGGCCTGTGCTTGTTGACCAGCAAAGATTAAGAAGTCTCTCTCAGCCTTCTGTGGGGGGTTCAATCATCGTAAGTAGTGTGTTTTTTTTTACTGCCAAACCTACTCAATGCTCATGTGTTGCCTCTTGGGCTTTTCCCGGCCAGAAGAACATGTAGTGTTTCTCTTTAAGGGATCCGCTTTGAGCGAGCCTAGTTTCTTGCAGCAAGGCAATGTCCACATTGAACCTTGTAAGCTCTTTGTCAATCAAAGCTGTCTTACATGCGTCACTAGCTTGAAGAAGGTTGCGGTAAAGCCAGGTCCTTACGCTGCAGCTTGCGATGCGAAGGACTGGTGTCTTCTTTGTTGAGTTTTCTTGCCTGGTGCATAGATTATCGACCTGCCTGCTGAGAGATGACACTCCAAGCACCCATTGAAGCAAGCAGGCTTTTTTTTTAATAAGGTGGCCTTTATACCCCAGGCCCCTTTTATATGTTTTATGTCGAGGGGGCCGTTATTCCTCAGGCCCCCTTTATATACATTTTTTTAAAAACAGATAAATAAACCAGAAACTCAAATTAAAATGCCATTCTCGGTGTCAACAATGCACTCCAGTCCCTATGGTGCCCACCGGTCGTGGAAGGCCTCAAGCGTACCGGCGGACACCCCATGCTCCTTCTCCAGGGACACCCGGGCGCAAACGTAACTGTGGAAGAGGGGCAGGCAATCAGGGAGGAAGGACCCCCTGACGGCCCGCAGCCTGGACCTGTGAATTGCCACCTTGGCCAGGCCCAGGAGCAGATGAACGAAGAGATCCTCCACCCAGCCCATGCCCCTCCACACCCGGGAAGCAAGCAGGCTGTGGCAGGACAGCACCTAACTGACTGGGGGCTTCTCAGCTTGGGGTGGGTGGTAGCTATCCAATGAGATGCGATGATCTGTCCCACTGGCAGAAGTAACCCCCGACGCTCATGGTCGACATCAATCGAGCGAGAGCTCATAACCAGTACTGTTGCTTCCTGTGTTGTGTCAACGTAAACCACAAAGCTGGAATGTCCTCTCCAGAGCTGAGCAAATAGTATGGCGACTCTGAGTTGCACAAGCATCAGGATCCCCAGTTCAGCATTGCTAATATTGTCCAGAATTGCCAGAAAGTTGCCTCATAAATGTTGATAAGAATGTCATTAATTTAACTGATTTCCTGCTAGAAAAATATTGGCCAGCTGTGCTGTTAAAAACAATAAGTTATTATAGTTCAGTTCACTGTAGAACGATTCTTATTCATATTACTTGGAGTTCGTTCCAGGGATATACTTGTATTTCAGTAATCTTGGTATAAGTCAAATAGGTAATGACTGTGATCACTTTATTAACGTGATTAGAAATTTTATTCAACTGAGCAATGTGTTATCTTTTCACAATATAAAAATAGTTCATATTAATAAGGCATTGCAGGCTCTCAAATGACATGCTAATGATGATATTGAGATAATTGAAGAGGTGCAGGACTGTCAGTGTAAACCAGGACAGTGCTTCAAGTAGGCAGTGACTTCTTGGTCAAGTACTGTGTTTACTCAGTCATCTTCCTGTTTGGGAAACTGGCCACATCTTGAGTTTTGTCTCAAAACGAACTGTTTAGGTGATTTAGTTGGTAAATGCACTGCCGAGTGTGGAACAAATGCTTACAGTGCAAGATGATCCCTAGTAGGGAATATGGGATTACTGTAGGGTTTGTATAAATGGGTGGTTGTTGGTCGACACAGACTCGGTGGGCCGAAGGGCCTGTTTCAGTGCTGTATTTCTAAATAAATAAATACAAATGTTACACTTCTGATGCAAAATAATCTTAAAATGGTCAGTCTTCCCGAGCTGCAACCTGAAACTAACAAGCTGAAAAATCTCTGGCCAAACAACAAATAAACAGAGCGACTACAGATTGTGTTTGTTTCTGGCTATTAGAGTTTTTGAATTTGAGGGACATAACAGAGTACTGTTCTTGTTGTTACAGCGCCTCATATTATTTAACTTCTCTGAACTGTACCAAAGCAGATCCTAGTAGAATTTCAACACCGCCACCACCCTCCCCCCTGCTCTTATGCCAACATTTCTGTCTTTGGCCTGCTCCAGTGTCCCAGTGAACATTAACACAAGCTCAAGGAGCAGCATCTGATCTTTCGATTCGGCACTCTACAGCCTTGTGGACTAAACATTGAGTCAATAGTTTCAGAGCATGACTGGCCTTTTTAAAAATAGTTTTATCTTTTTTATTTTATTTTCACCCATGTGCCTGTTTTTCATGTAGACAGAGCTGCTCATTATTCCGCTATTAGCACTCTCTCTGGACTAATGCTTTATCTTTCACCACAAACATCAACACACTTTTTGCCTTTGTCCCAGGACAGCTTTGTCATTTAATCTCTCCTGCCCTCTGCCCTATTACACATCTTCCCTTTTGTTCTCTTCCCCACCATCCCCCCCCACCCCACCCTCAGCACTTGCTTGAAACATAATTCTTTTCTAACCTTTGCCAGTTCTGATGAAAGGTCACAGACCTGAAATGCTAACTCTGTTTCTCTCTCCACAGATGCTGCCTGACCTGCTGAGTATTTCCAGCACTTTCTGTTTTGATTTCAGATTTCCAGCATCTGCAGTATTTTGCTTTTATCCCAGTACAATGCCTAGCTTATATTGTTTAGTTTGGATGGACGATCCACTAAGATAGCCAAACCTAAGATTTTGCTCTATAAGAGATAGGGTCATGCAAGATGAGCATAGCAGGAGTTAAGGCAAAAGCCTTTGTGACTGAAACCCATGGGCAGAAGTTTCCCAGGTCATGGGAGGTGGGTTTGAGCATGAGCGGGATGGGAAAGTCCTGGCTCCCAATGTGATCATGCCTCTCCCAGCTTTCCCTGGGGCAGGATTGGAGGAGAGTGGAAAGCCCCGTTGGATCTGGCAGGTAAGTAATTAAGTAGTTGCTGAGGGTGTTCAGAAGCCAATTATGAGACACTTTTGCCCTGAATCCTAGATTTCCCAGTCACGGAACCTATTTTGCGATCTGCCAGCAACTCGTCAGGGTCACTGAGGTGAGTGCACTGTGAGAGGCATTTCTTCAGTGAAACTGACAAGCTGTGAAGACTCTGATTTTCACATTGAAGAGCTTCAGCCGTGGCCATAGAGAGACTTTTTTTAATTCATGGGATGTGAGCGTCACTGGCAAGACCAGCATTTATTGCCCATCCCTAATTGCCTTTGAGAAGGTGGTGGTGAGCTGACATCTTGAAGTGCTGCAGTCCATGTTGTGTAGGTACACCCACAGTGCGGTTAGGGAGGGAACTCCAGGATTGTGACCTAGTGACAGTGAAGGAACAGCGATATAGTCCCAAGTCAGGATGGTGTGTGGCTTGGATGGGAACATGCATCTGCTGCCCTTGTTCTTCTGGGTGGTAGAGGTAACGGGTTTGGAAGGGTGCTGTCGAAAGAGCCTTGGTGAGTTGCTGCAGTGCATCTTGTAGATGGTGCACACTGCTGCCACTGTGCACCAGTGGTGGAGGGAGTGAATGTTTACGATGGTGGATGGGGTGCTGATCAATCGGGTTGTTTTGTCCAGGATGGTGTCGAGGCTCTTGGAGCCGCACTCATCAATGCAAGTGATGCAAGTATTCATCATACTCCTGACTTGTGCTTTGTAGATGGTGGACAGGCTTTGGGGAGTCAGGAAGTGAATTCCCACTGTAGAATTCGCAGCCCAGCAGGGAGTGAATACCATCTCAGCTGTGGCTGCCAGTGGTGCCAAACCAATAATAGACAAGCTGGAGCCTCAAATTGCAGCAGCTAATGAATATGCCTGTATAGGCTGCTCTTGTAGCCACAGTATCTATATGGCTGGTCCAATTAAGTTTCTGGTCACTGGAAACCACCAGGATGTTGATGGTGGGGGATTCAGTGATGGTAATGCTATTGAATGTCAAGGGGAGAGGGTTAGATTCTCTATTGTTGGAGATGGTCATTGTCTGGCACTTGTGCAGCGCAAAAGTTACTTGCCACTTATCAGCCCAAGCCTGAACGTTGCCCAGGTCCTGGGCATGGACTGCTTCGGTATCTGAGGAGTCGCGAATGGTACTGAACACTGCAATCATCAACAAACATCCCCAGTCCTGACTTCCTTGGAGAGAAGGCCATGGATGAAGCAGCTGAAAGTGGCTGGGCCGAGGACAGTACCCTGAGAAGCTCCAGCAGTGATGCCCTGGGGCTCAGATGATTGGCCTCCAACAATCTCAACCATCTTCCTTTGTGGTAGGTATGACTCCAACCAGTGGAGAATTTTCCACTGATTCCCACTGAGTTCAATTTTGTTAAGGCTGCTTGATCCACACACAGTCAAGTGCTGCCTTGATGTCAGGGACAGTCACTCTCACCTCACCATTAGAATTCAGTATTTTGTCCATACTTAGACCAAGTCTGTAATGAGGTCTGGAGATGAGTGGCCCTGGTGAGGATCGGTGAACAGGTTATGGCGAGTACATGTCGCTTAATAGCACTGTCGACAACACCTTCCATCATTTTGCCGCTGATTGAGAGAAGACTGATAGGGCGGCAATTGGCTGGATTGGATGTCCTGCTTTCTGTGGACAAGACATACCTGGGCAATTTTCCACATGGTCAGGTAAATACCAGTGTTGTAGCTGTGCTGGAACAGCTGGGCTAGGGGTGTGGCTTGTTCTGGAGCCCGAGTCTTCAGTCCTATTGCTGGGATGTTGTCAGCACCCCGATCCTTTTACTGTATCCTGCGTCTTCGGTTTCTTGATATTACATGGAGTGAATCAAATTGGCTAAAGACTGGCATCTATGTTGCTGGGGACCTTAGGAGGATGCTGAGATGGATCATCCACAGCACTTCTGGTTGAAGGTAGTTGCAAATGCTTCAGCCTTGCCTTTTGCACTGAGGTGCTGGGCTCCTCCTGTTATTTGTTTAATTGTCCATCATCTTTCATGACTGGATGCAGAAGAACTGAAGAGCCTTGATTTGATCTGTTGGTTGTGGAATTGCTTAGCCCTGTCTATAGCATGCTGCTTCCACTGTTTAGCATTCTTGTAGTCCTGTGTTGTAGCTTCACCAGGTTGGCACCTCATTTTTAGGTTTGCCTGGTTCTGCTCCTGACATGCTTTGCTACACTAATCATTGTACTAGGGTTAATTCCCTACCTTGATTGTAATGGTAGAATGAGGGATGTGCTGGGCCATGAGGTTACAGAGTGTGATTATATACAATTTTCCTGCTGCTGATGGCCCATGGCACCTTATGGATCCCAAGTTTTGAACTGCTGCATCTGTTCTGATTGCTGTTCAAAGCATTTCTTCTCTGAGTGGTTTCACTGCTTGATAGGTGATTGCCAGCTTCTTGGAAGGCACTTTACCTGTCCAGCATTTCACTCACCTGCAGCAGCACTTCCCTGTGCTCGCCCTCACAATGGCATGGGAGCAGCTTCTGCAGTCCACCTTCTGCTGAGGGTCAACAGCAGAAGCAACACCACCACCAACTGCTCCAGCAGCAGCAGGAGAAACACCAGTAGCATCACCAGCTGCCTTCTACTCAACCACCTGCACCTCCACAGGGCAGATGGGATGAACACTGAGATTCAGCTGGAAGGAATTGAGACCCCAACACAGGGTCTACAGGCAGAGATCAGCTCTCTCGACCTGTCTGAGCGTCAGTGTCTCAGGAGGCTCAGGCTGTGAGGGCAGGTTGCTGCTGACGTATACAGCTTCCTGGAACAAGACTTCCTTCCCAGTGGAACTGATGGGAACGCACTGCCAATGGCCAAGAAGGTGCCTGTCAGTGGAGGGCACCCCTCACCACCCCTGACACCACCACCTCCCTAACCCCCAACCCCACCCCCCAGGGTCTCTGTCTCTTGCCAAATTGTGTGCTCTCTTTTGCAAGGAGAGAAAGGAGAGAGGTATGAGTGGTCATAATGGCCTATATGGGGAGGAGGCAAGGACACCATTTGTAGTGGGTCACTAAGAGACATGCATGTGACAGGGCAGTAGCATGAGGATGAGTGTGTGCGTTGGCTCCTCTGACGGTGATGTGAGGTGCCTGCAGAGGGAGGAATGAGCAGAGCTGCCAGGTGTGTTGTCCTGAGGATGTTCAGCAAGTCAGAGTATGGGGTTTGGCACCTGAAAGTGTTATGCCACTCACCTGTCATGCCCTCCTGAGGTCCTGGATCCTCTTTGTGCACTGCCTTCAGATTGGAAGGACCAAGCTGTTGCTGCTGACTTCCTTGGACCACTTCCATCCATTCCTGCTTAGTTGGAGAGGTTGTCCTCTTACTCCCTTCTTTGATAAAGCTCACCTCACTGCAGACCCTCAGATCCCACAGCAGGTCCTTCAGGCAAGTGTGAGAAGCCCTGGGGGCAGCCTTTCCATTTTCCATTCTTCTGGCTGCTGCAACGTGAAAGATCCAAGTGCTGGTGAGCCCTTCCATCCCATGCTGTGGTCCCTTTAATTGGAAATCCTTCCTTTGACAGAATGGACGCTTTATCCCACCTGCTCTCCCTAATTGTTTGGGGAGCCGGGATGAGAATTGTTTTGTTCTGGCAAAGAGTGACTAATGGGGACAGCAGAGAGTTGGGTTCCAGACCCAAAAATGCTCACGCCATTCCAGTAGGGTCTCAGGTGGTACGATTCCATCCCAAGTGTCTGGAAAGGGCAGTGTTCTCAGGTGGAGTCTTGTTATAATGCAGACACTTAACTTTAGAATGTGATTCCCATGGCGCCAAAGACAGGATAAGTTGAGCTGCAACAGATCAATGGGCTTTCATTTGCCTCTGGCTATTTCAAGTCTACAGGGAAGCATTTTTCTGTCAGCAACCAGTCAGTCTGATTTAGTGGCCACTTAAAAAGTACTAAAACACCATTTTTCAAAGTGTAGAAATACAGCAGGTGACAGAAAGATGAGGAAAACACACAAGGATCTACAGATAGGCAAAGAGATACATAGAGTGAAGAGGAATCTTTGAAAAATTAATAGATCAATGGTTTACACAAAACAATTCATTATATACCCGCTACAAGACGTATGAACAGTGTTGAAAGAAACTGTATTGAAAAGCCAGTAGATAAATAGAGTTTCAGTGACACAGAATTTGATAAGGACTGCTACAATATGGATCTGAAATATTATAGGCACATGTAAGCACCATGTATTTACATTTTAGGATTTGCGGGTGTTGTATGGTTTTCATCCTTGATCTGCCACATTCCAAGTTAAGGAATTGCAGTTCTCTGTTTTGGGAGACTAGCTGGAACAATTTCTTTGCTCTGATTTTCTTGCTCCCAATCATGATCAAATAAACTCTCTAAAGTACAACAATTGAAAGAATGATTCGTTTACCATTCCTCTAAGCTTGTGTTCCTATGGTAACCCTGTTCACATAAGCTTTCTGGTCTGGAGCCACACTAGGAGTTTGTTTGTGCTCGTGCCTGTTCAAACAAAATGACCATTCAATGAAAGAGGTGGAGGTGGTGAGGAAGCATACCGTCCAGTAAAGGTCAGTGGTTTAACTGTTTTGACAGACAGCAGTGTGTTTCCCTCTCGAAAACAGATGTGACTCTTTCTAAAGAAAATCCAGCTCACATCTTTGTAAAGTATTGAGTTTGTTTCACTAGCTCGTGGAACCAGGATGTTTCTCGAGTACATACAGTGATATTTCCATTTGGAATCTATTTGTGCTTGTTTTAACACTTGAGTAGTCAGTAGCTAAGCAGCTGGTGAGAATACTGGCCTTTGTTCTCACACAGATTAGCAACTGAGCTCTTAATCTCCATTTGTTGGAACACTGTGCAACGATTCTGATAACTCCATGTTGTTTTCATGCCTGCTTTTCCCTCTGTTGCGTGTTGTGGCTGTATTTTGAATAGAGTGGGTTTTAATGGTGGTTAATAATAAAACAGTCCATATAAAAGATACTTATTTTAAGAAGCAAAGTATTCAAGAGTTAAGGAACATGTTGAAAGTTGATTATACTGTGTTTCCGAATGCTTACTGGAAAATGACTGTAGGTTGCTTTGAGAATAGTACTGCACCCCTGAACATCCAGAATAAGAAACAGATCCTTTTGAATAGATTTATTACTTAACTTGCAGGAAGTTCACTAATTACTTAATTAGTTTTAAAATAAAACCAGAAAACTTAAAATCTAATTCTGTATAAATTTATGAATATGCAACATATTTCTCCCTGCAAATTTGTTGAAATAATGAAACAGATAAAGTATGTGCTCATTATTGTATTTGCACTTGCATATTACAGGATCTGTTCTTGTTTAGGCTCTAACAATCTGTGGTCTCTTTCCTTGCAGAGAATTAAAGAATTGGAAGACAAGATAGAAATTCAGAAAAGACAAATCAAAGAAATAGAAGAAAAGGTGATATTTGAGTGTAATAAGTCAAATTTACAGTTTTTAGAATTATAAAATTAATTGTTTTAAAATGCATTTTTATTCATTTACATTTAATTATGAATAGATCGCTGACAATGAATAACTGAAAATATTGTCAATTTATAATTTTGCAGATGAGAAGTATGTTTATGTATGTACAATAGCAGATTTTCATCTCGTGCTAATATTTTTCTCTTTAAACCTCTTCTTGCTTCTCTTTTTTTCCTGCTCCCACTTGTTACCTTATCTCCTTTACTTTCTGTTTGATTTTTATGTTTTCAGTTTTTGTTTTTATTTCTGTTTTTCTCCTTAGCCTTTATCCTCTGGCCCTGACGGCCAGTCTATTGAAACTCAGGTTAGTGAGCATTATTTATTCCTTGATAGTACTAATACCTAAGGGAGTTGCTGGGCCATACCTGGTCAATCTAAAATAGAACAAATGACCCCACATCAAGTTGTTGCCCTCAATGTGCTTAGCACTAAGTGTGATTTTAACCAGTTTACTGATTTTAAGATATTCAACTGCACATCAGATACTCTGTGCAAAAGGTGACAATATTTCTACTGATCACTAGAACTGACCGCTTATGTTGTTCGGTCCAGGGTAAACTTGTAATATTGCCCACGTTCATCTTGTCTGATTACTAAGTGAGCGATTTGAAAATATGTGACTCAGCTTTGTGTTGTAAATTTTAAATACCTTTTCGATCAAATGAGCGATTATATATAGATTATTTTCCTGACTAACATTGGTGTGTAATTCTTATTAAAATGCAGAGCTGATGTATATTAAGGATTTTTCCAATATGGAGTCTTTCGTCTCGATATTGACCACCACCACCACCACTCCCGTTTTCCCCCCTCCCCCCACCCCTGCGATTCTCCCCCCACATTAGAGGGTTGGGGTAGGGGGGTTAAAAACTTAAATACGGGGAACACACACCTGCTGCCTTTTTCTATGTTGGCAGATGGCAGAGCATCCAAAGGCCCACCATGGAGAATCAGGACACTTTAGTTAACATACTGCAACTGTGAGCCCAATTTAAAATTCACCTGCTGCATGGGTTTCCCAGGGGTCTGGAAACCCAGCAGTGAAATGGAGATGGGACCTGCTGGCTCCACAAGGTAAGTGCCTTTTCCAGCACTCCTTGTTGGCCGAGGAGCAGGAGTGCTCCCCCTCAATGAAGCCCCTGGCCTCCCCCTTGCTGATTGTGACCTCTCTCTTCCGCCCTGCCCCGTTTGTCGACCTCCCTATTGCTGCAGACTGTCAGTAAGGGATTTGGCCAGCTGCCTGCCAGGCAATCGAACTAGAAAATGTTTGCGGTCCTGTTTTTATGTTCTCAGGACCTCCCTGTCCCCAGACATGCCAGTTTCTTTGGTCTCCTGGCACCCTCCCCGCTTCCCCTTATATTGTCGTCAGCACATAAATTTTAGGATTTTTTAGTAACCAGCCATATTCAGGCCAGTTAAATGAAGCTTATTATTAATTAATAAACAATCGGCTCTATCAGTGTTCATTACAAGGCATATTTGATATCTTACTAATATATAAATAATGTGTGAACGTACTTTTAATTCTGCTGTTATGAGTAGAAGAATTTGGCACTGTCTTACTAGACCTTTGTTTTTAATGATCTAATAAACATATTGTAATATAGAAGAAGGAACACAAGTCATCCTGATGCTTCATTAGGTAAATGCAGCTTCCAATGTGGTATCTAATAATGCAGTTCAGTACCCGCTCTGCAATGAGATAGCAATGAGAGTACTAAAATTCTCCTTACGGAAGGTGGTAATAGGCCACAGTACCTGTACGTTAATGCAACCCACTTCACGGAAAGTATGCCTATTGTAGAGCCCTGTGTGTGGATCTTTAAAAGAGCTTTCCAGTTAGGCCCCCTCCTCTGCTTTTTCCCCATAACCCTGCAAATGTTTCATTTTTAAGTATCTATCCAATTCTCTTTGAAAGTTACTATTGAATCTGCTTCCAGCATCCTTTCAGGCAATGCATTCCAGATTGTATCAATTTGCAGCATAAAAAATGACTCCTTATCTTCCCCCTAGTTTTTTTTGCCAATTATCTTAAGTATGTGTCCAATCTGTTTCCAACCCTCCTGCCAGTGGATACAGTTTCTCCTAATTTATCAAATCCCTTCATAATTTTGAAGGTCACTATTAAGGTCCCCTTAAACTCTGCTCTAAGGAGAATAATCCCAATTTATCTAGTCTCTCCACATAATTGAAGCCCCTCATCGCTAGTATCATACTAGTAAGTTTCCTCTGCACACTTCCGCAGAGTCATAGTTATACAGCACAGAAACAGGCCCTTCGGCCCATCGTGTCTGTGCCTGCCATCAAGCACCTAACTATTCTAATCCCATTTTCCAGCACTTGGCCCGTAGCCTTGTATGCTATGGCGTTTCAAGTGCTCATCTAAATACTTCTTAACTGTTGTGAGGGTTCCTGCCTCTACCACCTCTTCAGGCAGTGCGTTCCAGATTCCAACCACCCTCTTATAGTGTGATGCCCCGTATTACACACAATTTAGGGGAGGTGAGGAACAGGCTCAGCTGTGAGAATTCCCGTAGTCAAATAGCCGATTAGTTCTCATCTTATGCGCCCACGTCTAAAGAACGAGCACCTTGATGAAGTCCTGAAGGGTAGCTCGCAAACTAGCATGAGTTAGTGTCATTAGTAAGTGAGGAGAAGAAAAGTTAATAAACTTTGGGTGTAAACTTCCACACTTGATTCTGAAAAGAGAAATTCCTATATAGCTTTGTAAGAAAATTGAATTTCTTAATTTCTTTCTGTCTAATTAATATCCTTTCATCTGCATTTTTACATTATCTTTGTCATTAGACTGCAAGAGAGCTCACAGAAGATAAAACTAAGCTGACAGAGCAAAATTCAAAGTGTACAAAGCAAAAAGAATACATTGACGTGGAGGCATTGAACAAATTCCGAGCTTCTACAAAAGACAAACTAGACCACAAGCAGAAAATAGATATATGCGCACATGTTAAGTCCATGTTGGAAGATGCCATTCAAATTTTTCTAATATGTATCTATTTACTGAGGAGAAAGATCATTTTGACAACAATTTGATTTTAAATGATCTAGTATTAGATGAAAAATAAAATTATCTGAATGATTCAGAAATGATGGGGAGCAAACTCATAAAAGTGCAGAGTGATGAGGAAAAAAGCCAAGACACTGAAGATAAGAACAGCGTGCAATTAAAGGAGCCACACACTTCAGAGGAGCAACACAAAGAACTGTTGACTCCCACAGAACCTAAGAAAAGAGAACATTTCGTGTCTTTTCCAGGGGAGCTGTCAACTGATTTAAATAATGAAACTTTACAAGAGCAATTGATAACATTAAAAGTAGAAAACAAACACAGAGGTGACAGAATAGCAGAACTTGAAGATTATATTTTAAAATTACAGAATTTCCAAAGTTTAGCAGAGCCAGAATTCGAAGGAAATGAAGCTGTTGACAATCAGCAGATTTTGGAAGAGAAATTAAAAGAATATGAGGTTATACTGGAGGAAAGGGCAGAAGAATCAGTAACTTTGAGGAAGAAGCTCAATAAGATGGAACTTTCATATGATCAACTTCGATTTGAATGTGATGCCCTGAAAGGCAAACTGGCTTCTGTGAGGGAACTGGAATCTCTGGATTCTCACAGCAGTGATGAGGAAACTGAAGGTAAACAGGGTGCCAAAACAGAGCTACTTCAAAGAGTCAAAAATTTAGAAGGACTTTTAAAGATCAAAGAAATGAGCGAAAAGGAGCTAACAGAAACAGCAAAAGAACTCCAAGGACAACTTTTGCAAAACCAAGAGAATCAGAGGCTGCTTAGCTTGCGCTGTGCCAAATTGGATCAGTTGACAAAGCAGAAAGAAGACGTTGAAAGCAAGTTAGAGGAGAGGTACAGCCAAGTAGAGCAGCTACAGAAAGAAAAAGAACGTTCAGAGGAAGAGTACCAGGAGCAAATCAAAATGTTGCTTGATGAGATCAAGGAGCGAGACGAAGCCCATTCCCAGCTTGAGGCAATTAACAAAGATTTGTTTCGGAAAATAGGAGAAGTGGAAGAATCCAGAGATCGTCTTGAATCAAAGACTGCCAAATTAAGGATGGACCTGGAAGAGAGGGTGAATAGTGAATTAACATTAAAAAAGCAGTGTTCAGATCTGGAAAAAACTGTCCGAGATTGGGAACATTTTGAGCAACAGCTGAACGAACAGTTTAAACGAGTAGAAAGTAAGCAAAATGGCAAAATTAAGAGCCTTAGAAAACAACTTGAAGAGAAGGATGACACTTTAAAAAAGACATTGCAGATGGTGGAAGAACTCAAGAAAAGCAACGAGAATGCAGAGAGCCTACTTCATGAAAGGCAGCACATTTCTCCAGAGATCCTTAAGGAAAAGGAACAACTCGAAGCAGAGCTGAGCAGAATGGCCGAGGCTGAAATAGATAAGGCAGGGTTCATTGTGAAGATGAGAAGCAGGTTTGAAATGGAGTTGAATGAGAAAAGCAAAAAACTGGAAGACTTTGAAGATGAAATTGAAAGTTTGAAGGAAGAGATTGGTGAGTTAAAAGAGCAACAAAGGCAACAAAAAGAAGCCGAAAAGAAGCTGCAGGAAAGAAATAAGATGTTGGAAGAGCTGATGGAAGATTTGCAGAAAGGAGAAGCCAAGATCCTACAGGAAAAGATAGCTCGCATGGAAAAGCTGCTCAATATGAAAGAAGAAACTGAGGAGAAGTTACAGGTGAGGATCTCCAAACAGGAGTCCTTACTAAAAGAAATGGAAGAAACTGAAAGAAGGCTGGCACAACGTAATGAAGAACTGGGCATCAAACAACGTGGGATGAGTGAAGAACTACATCGCTGGAAAATGAAGTGCTGTAACCTTGAAAAATTTGAAAGGGAAGTGAAAATTGAAGCAGAATGTCAGAGAGATAGGATAAATGAGTTGGAAACTGCTAAAACTAACTTGGAAGTGCAACTTCAAAAGAAAATCAATGAGTTTGATGAGCTTGGCTTTTTGAAGAAAAAAGAACAAGCAAATTTAACAGCAGAGCTTAACAAAAAGATTGAAGAGCTCGAGTTCAAACAGTCTGTCTGTCAAGCAGCAAAGCAAAACCTTGAAATGCAGTTGAAAAAAAGGATGAAAGAATTTGAAATTTCTGAGGTAAATGTTAAGAACCTTAGGAGAAAACTTGAGGAGGCAGTGGAAGAAAAGCAATGTGAAATAAGAAAGGTAGAAACTACCATGCGGCAGGAGAAGAAAACATTGGAAACTCAGCTTGCCCAAGAGTCTCAATTAGTAATCTCTTTGGAGACCATGTTTAAAGAGGAATGCCAACTCTCACTCACTTTAAAAGGAGCGCTGCACACTAAAGACGCAGCTTTAAAACTGCTGCAAGAGGAGCACTCAACGCTGCTGGCAAGAATTCAGGCTTTAGAACAGGTAGGTGCAAAATACTGTGGTCCAGAAATTCTGTGGTCCAGAGAGTGCAGTGACACAGAGCTGTCGTGGCCGGGGTTGGGGGGGGGGGGGCGGGGGGGGCGTAATTTGTGTTGGACCTTTTATCTGACTGGTTTCAATCCACGTAATTTGTGCAGGAAATTGTGTTGGATGTGAGGATGCTTCATGAGTCCACTCTTATGTTTTGCACAGACTTTGGTACATTCGCAACCTACTTCAGGGCATTTGCCCAGCTTGCGAACATCAGGTCTAATGGAACTCAAACTTGCTGAGAATCGGCATGGGTTCCAATTTAGGCCTCCTGAAGACGCCAAAATTAGAGAGTGTCTACTTTAAGTCTGATACTTATATCTCCCCTATGGAGATTCAATTCTTTTCTGAAATGCTTTAATCTTCGGCCATTAAGGTTTTTGTCCCTAAAAGGACACCTCTGTGGCATTCTTACAGAGATGTTTTCACGCTTTTACAAGGATCTGTGAAATTGTGAGCCTTGTATCATTGTGTTAAAAGAAATCACTAATATTTACCCAGAATTTAACTCAATTCACATACGATTGTCATTTAAGCTATTATTCCAACTAAGTACAAGGTTATATGATTAAATGTATTATGACAGGTGCTCAAAGGGTGAATTCAAAACCATTTCTATATCATTGTTTCCATCAATGTTTTTAAATTTAATTAGTTAACATTTGACTTAATTATATGAAAGCCCTGCAAGCAAATATCATCTATGTTAGCCACTACCAATTATTGCCATTGTATTCTACACCACTTGACACCAGCAGTACTAAATTTATATATCTGTACAAAACCAATTAAATATTAATATTTAAAGAATGTGTGACTATCAATGTAGGAAAGCTGGTAAAATACATTATTGGTATGAGCCATGGCTCAGTAGTAGTACTTTTGCCTGAGCCAGAAGATGGGTTGTCAAGTACTACGCTAGAGCACAAAATCTAGGCTGGCACTCCAGTGTCGTACAGAGGGAGTGCTGCATTGTCAGAGTTACGATTATATGGATGAGTCATTAATCTGAGGCCTTCTCTACATTCTCGGGTGGATGCAAAATATCCCATGGCACTGCTTTGAACCAGAGCAGGGGGGTTCTCCCTGGTCTCCAGACCAATATTTATCCCTCAACCAATATTACTTAAAAAGATTATCTAGTCATTTAGTAACATAGGAACATAGGAGCAGGAATAGGCCATACAGCCCATCGAGTCTGCTCTGCCATTCTAGATCATGGATACCTCATATCCCTTGATGTAATTAGCAACTAGAAATATATCTCTGTCATGAACTTACTCAGTGACTGAGCTTCCACCACCCTCTGAGGCAGAGAATTCCAAAGATTCACCACTCTGAGTGAAGAAGTTCCTCCTCATCTTAGTCCTAAATGACTTGCCCTTTAATCTGAGATTGTGTCCCCTGGTTCTGGACCCCACAATCAAGGGAAACATCCTTTCTGCATCCACCCCGTCTATCCCCTGAAGAATTTTGTAAGTTTCTATGAGATTGCCTCTCATTCTTTTAAACTCCAAAGCATACAGACCCAGGAAAGATTTATTTCATTTCCGTTTGTGGGCTCTTGTTGTGAACAAATATGTTTCCCACATTACATAATTGCAACTACACTTCAAAAACACTTTTTTGGGGACAATCTGAGATCATGATAGGTCCCATACAAAAGCAAGTTCTTTCTTTCCTGGGTTGTGGAGTCCAAAAATACACAGGGCATAATTGAGCATAATGTGCTTGAAAGGCAAAGCTGTTGAATCATGCTGGGTAAATGAGTAGATTAGATTAGATTAGAGATACAGCACTGAAACAGGCCCTTCGGCCCACCGAGTCTGTGCCGACCATCAACCACCCATTTATACTAATCCTACACTAATCCCATATTCCTACCAAACATCCCCATCTGTCCCTATATTTCCCTACCACCTACCTATACTAGTGACAATTTATAACAGCCAATTTACCTACCAACCTGCAAGTCTTTTGGCTTGTGGGAGGAAACCGGAGCACCCGGAGAAAACCCACGCAGACACAGGGAGAACTTGCAAACTCCACACAGGCAGTACCCAGAATCGAACCCGGGTCCCTGGAGCTGTGAGGCTGCAGTGCTAACCACTGCGCCACTGTGCCGCCCTGAGTAGCCACTGAGTGTTCAGCTGCAGTAACTCCTCCAGGTGAATCTTCCCAATGATTTTATCAGCAATACTGATTACTCAAGCAAAACTAATCAAAATTGCTGCTGACACTAAGGATATTTCAGGTAATTGTAGCCCCTTAATATGGTTGACTATCCTTGCCAATTTTTCCTGGATATGATCTGTGTTAAAATGTGTTTCAGTGAAGGCAAAGGCTAGCTGCCTCAGGGAAAATCAATCCTGGAGAGGGAACTTCAAACAGATGTTAGACCCTGCTCTGGAGTTGGTGATTCACCCTGACCAGACCTGCACCGTAACCGGCAGGAAGATCTCTGATAGTCTTGCGCTACTCAGGGATACGATCGCCTATGTACGGAACAGGAGGGTGGACACCTACCTCATCAGCTTGGACGAGGAGAAGGCTTTTGACAGGACATCGCACACCTACATGATGGACGTGCTGTCCAAAATGGGGTTTGGGGAGGGAATCCGCAATTGTATCCAACTGCTTTACACAAACATCAGTAGCGCAGTCTCAATCAATGGGTGGGAATCAGAAAGTTTCCTGATCCAATCTGGAGTCAGACAGGGCTGTCCTCTCTCCACTGTCTTGTTTGTTTGCTGTATTGAACCCTTTGAGTCTATTAGGAAGGATGGTGGGCGGCACAGTGGCGCAGTGGTTAGCACTGCAGCCTCACAGCTCCAGCAACCCGGGTTCAATTCTGGGTACTGCCTGTGCAGAGTTTGCAAGTTCTCCCTGTGTCTGCATGGGTTTTCGCCGGGTGCTCCAGTTTCCTCCCACAGCCAAAGACTTGCAAGTTGGTAGATAAATTGGCTATTATAAATTGCCCCTAGTATAGGTAGGGGAAGGTAGGGATGTGGTAGGAATATGGGATTAGTGTAGGATTAGTATAAATGGGTGGTTGATGGTCGGCACAGACTCGGTGAGCCGAAGGGCCTGTTTCAGTGCTGTATCTCTAAATAAATAAATAAAAGAGGGGTGACAATCCCAGGCAGCAGAGGCACTCTGGTAAAAAACCACCCTGTACATGGATTGTCTTTTGCTCGGATCCCCTGTCCATTCGCAGACTGATGAGCAGGCAACCAGTTCAAACTGGCCTCGGGAGCCAAAGTTAACCACAGCAAGAGAAAGGCCATGTTCTTTGGGAACTGGGCCGACTGATCCTTTGTCCCCTTCACTGTCAGGTCAGACTACCTGAAAGTGCTGGGGATATGGTTCAGAAGGGCCTGGGCGTGTGCCAAAACCTGGAAGGAGTGAGTAGCCAGGGTACACCATAAACTGAGCATGTGGGCGCAGCGATCTCTCTCCATTGTAGGTAAGAACCTAGTCATTAGGTGCGAGGCGCTCACATTGTTACTGTATGGGGCGCAGGTCTGGCCCATACCCCACTCCTACGCCGTGGCGGTTACCCGAGCCGTTTTCCGCTTTATCTGGAGATCCAAAATGGACCGTGTTCGGACGGACATGATGTTCAACCCTCTGGATAAGGGCGGAAAAAATGTACCCAACGTTGCCCTCATCCTGATGACCACCTTCGTGTGTGGCTGCATCAAGCTGTGTGTAGAGCCCTAGTCGCAAACACCAAGTGTCACTAAGTGCTGAGGTTCTATCTGTCCCCGGTGTTGTGAAGGATGGGCCTGGTCACATTGCCACGGAGTGCACCATCCAGTTTGACCGTGCCGTACCACCTATCCTTCATGGGAAAGTTTCTGCGGGAAAAAACCTTTGACTACCAATCCATCAGGCAGTGGTCTGCATGGAATATCCTCAAGGCCCTACGGGAAAAGATGGTGGACCCTGTCGGATGATTCCCCGAGCAGACTGCCAAAGTCATTTGGCAGAATGCCTCATCACCAGAACTTTCAAACAAGCACCAAGACGTAGCTTGGCTGGTGGTGAGAAGAGCCCTTCCCGTCAGATCCTTCCTGCACGCCTGGAGACTCACCCCCTCCACATGCTGCCCTCGAAGTGGCTGTGGTGGGGAAGAGACGGTTGCCCACCTCCTTCTGGAATGTGTCTTTGCAAAGCAGGTATGGAAAGAGATGCAGTGGTTTTTGTCAAGGTTCATCCCAAGCAGCTCTGTAACACAGGAGTCTGTGCTCTATGGGCTGTTCCCAGGGACGCACACCGAAATAAACATCAACTGCTGCTGGAGGACCATCAATTCGGTGAAAGAGGCTCTTTGGTCTGCCTGAAACTTGCTGGTCTTCCAGCGCAAAGAGTTGTCCACGACTGAGTGTTGCAGACTGGCGCAATCCAAGTTCCAGGACTATATGCTGAGGGATCCACTAAAGCTTGGGGCAGCCGCGGCAAAGGCTCAATGGGGAAAGACCACTGTGTAAGGTCCTCCCACCAAAGTGAACTGAGGGGCTGGACCCCTTGGGCTGTATACACCAAATATGCGTTTGTTGTAAAATGTACATGGCATGTAAAATGGAATGGAAGGGTTGTGAGGCAGCTCACTCCTGTATCGAAGAAAACTGATTTCCTTTGCAATTTTTGGAATATCAACTTGGTGCTGGTTTGAACTGTTCTGTAATGCACCTTTTACAGATTTTTATGAATAAAGTATATTTCCAGGAAAAAAAGTTAGACCCCTTATTTGCATGTGCTTCAGGCATGAGTAAAAGATGCCTCTTGCTTGTCCTTACCCAATCTGGGTGCACAGCATTCTGAAATTCAGCAGTGAATCCAGGACCAAGGGAGGAATTTTATGCTCTCCCCCGCAGCCGATTTGGAGGCGGGGGAGAGCATAAAATCGGATGGGATGGTGGCAGGAGGGGAGCCCCGCCACCTTCTCACCTCTGCCAAAATTAAGTCTGGGGGGAGGGGGAAGGCCTGTGAATGCCTTTAACTGCCCTTCCATTGTCGGGGTCCTTGATCCCGTGGAAGGCCAGCTGTCCACTTAAGTGCCTGATTGACTCTAGATTCGGCAGGCCTTTCACGGAAGAGGTAATGCAGGGTTCTTGGCATTGCTTTTTCTGGATGTTGAAACCCACATTGCCAGCTTAAAATCCCGGCCCAAGAGTTAGCTGAGCAACAGAAGGGAGTGAAATGCTTTCCTGAATAGAAGGATGGTACAGAGAGAGAAAGTATCCTTTTGATAAGTTAGATGTGGAAATCTGGTCCAAATTACAAGGAAATTTCAGTATTAACCTCCTGGATCACACTGACGCACATCTAGATATAAGGCAGTGGGAGTCAAGATAACTAGACACTCAAACCACTTAGGCAAATGACTGACACCATATAGTCCAAGAAACTATCTACAGAGTTTCAAATTTATAATACCCTTTTTGACTCAGTGTTTAAAGAATAAAACTGATGGTGAGGCTTACTACTTTAAATGCAGCTGGAGACTGCATTTGCTGATCAGCATTAATTTATTTCCAGCATTAACTTATTAAAAGTAAATGAGCTACCAGCAGCATTCAGGTACTGCCTTAATATCAGAAAATTCAGACCAGGAATGCTAAAACAATTTTAAAACATTTCCTCTAAGATTAAGCTTTTTGAATACATATGAAATTCTTTTTATTTTATGATTTTAACACGGGTGTCAACCTCACCTCCACATTTCCACCTACTCCCGATAACATTTCACCCCCCAAAATAGTGCCATGGGATCTTTTACATCCAGCCGAGCAGGCAGATTGGGCCTTGGTTTAACATCTCATCTGAGAGACAGCACCTCCAACAGTGCAGCACTCCCTCAGTACTGCATTGGAGAGCCACCCTTGATATTTGCGTTCAAGCCCTGGAGTGGGACTTGAACCTGCAACCTTATGACTCATCAAGCCATCAGCATTGTCCCCAGGCTATGGTTGCAGTGCAGAAAGAAATTTAATGATATGATGAGGATTGGCAAGGTAAGACTCTCCTTCACAACGCTCATACTTTCTGCATGGTCCTGCAGGAACCCTATCTCTGCTTCAGCACTATGAACTTTTCCCTTAAGCAGATAGCCGTGACTCTCCTGAGGTCAGCATGACTCCACTTCACTGGCCTTCTTTTCTGCTGGCCCTTGGATGCTTGAAATCTGCTTCCTGTCAGAGCAACTTTTCATCTTGGCTTCACTTGCTGCTGCTTGTCACCATGTACAATATAGTAAGCTCTCCGATAAATGTGGATAGCCCTTTTCCAGGGCACATAGTAACACACTTCCACACTTCTTGCAGGAAAAGTTGGCACACAAAGGAACGGAGGCAACCAGCTCATGATGACATCCTGTCACTATATAGGCACTGGCAGTGACGGAAAAGGCCGTCATGGTTATTGGCAGAGTATGCAACATTGGAGATGGCGAGGCTGGAGGCCTTGCACAAGAGGGTGTTTGGGCCTCTTCACTTCTTTTTCCTTTCTATTATCTCAGTCTGACACACAGCCTGATACCCTGGTGGTTCACTGCGCTGTCACTCATCTGCTAGTGCTTACCTTTTATAGCTACATCCTAACCTCTGCCCCCTTCCTTTTTTTGCAGCTCAGTCAGGCATTCGGATGCTCCAGTCACAAAGACTGAGGAGGAAAACCTTCCTGAAGATGCATATTCACTCATTATTCCAAGTACCAGCACAAAAAGCAACACCCCACGAGTGCTAGGTAGTGAGATAGAGGAGTCTCTGCTGTTGGAGCCACTGAACATGTGAACCGGAGCCAATAAAGGTGGCAAGGAAGCCCTGGAAAGTGCTTCCGGAGGTCTAGTTCTGGTTCTGGCTCTGCTGGAGAGGATAGAGATGCAGACTTTGGGGCCCAGCATTTAAAAGAGAGATCATTTCTCTAGCATCATGCTGAATGCCCTCGTCTAATGGTGTCTCCATACAGAGCAAAGTGATTCAGCAAAGAGCAGATCACTTTCATACAGGACATTCTTTGTAGATTGTATTGCGGGATAAACCTCAGGGCTTTGCTGACCTTGACTGTAATAGGCAATGCTGTATTGGCGCTGGCATTTGGTTCCAAGTCTTGTCTTGGAGGCGACTCAACTCTTTGATGGCTTCCTTAGAGGAGCAAAGCCTTCTTATATAATGCTCCCCAGAGAACTGGGTCTATAAACTCTGTTGGGAAGGTGAGGATTCCTCCATGCTGTCTTTCTTCTACTCAGTTTGCTCCTTCTTACTCAGACTCCTCCTCCTCTTTCCAGAGTGGGATCCTCCGAACATCCGCAATGAAGACGTAATTTTGATGCTAGACCTCCCTGAAGACTTCAGAAAGTCTGGTAGCAATAACAAGAATTTTTAAATCATTGAAGGTGATAAAGTAATGTGAGCAAAATGTCTTCCAAAACTTACAATAGTGTTACCTAAGAGTATGAGGACCCTTTTACTTATAAACTGGGAATGGCTGCTTCTCTGCTTGAACTGCCCATGTTTGGTGGGTAGGAATGTCAGCTGTGGCTCAGTTGGTCGCACTCTCACCCATGAGTCACAAAGATCCAGTTTCAAGTCCCAGTCCAGAGCTGCAGCACAAAAATCAAGGCTAACAGTCCAGTGCAGTACTGAGGGGTGCTGCAATTTCAGAGCTGCTGTCTTTCAGATGCAATGTTAAACCGAGGCCCCGTCTGCTTGCTTAGGTGGATGTAAAAGATCCCAGGGCACCATTTTGAAGAAGAGCAGGGGTGTAATCCCAGGTGTCCTGGCCAATATTTATTCCTTAACATCACACAAACAGATTATCTGGCCATTATCACATTGCTGTTTGTGGGAGTTTGCTGTGTGCAAATTGGCTGCTGCATTTCCTACATAAAGTACTTCATTGGCTGTAAAGCACTTTGAGATGTCTGGTGGTCATGAAAGGCGCTATATAAATGCAAGTCTTTCTTTTCGGAACAGGAGGTAGCTATAATCAGGTGGGCAGAGATGAAAATTCCATAACTGTGCCATTTGACCCCACTGTGGCTCTATGTATGAGCCCGCTCAATGATTCCGAAGGTAGCTCTGATCAGCAGCGTGGAGATGCATCCGAGAATTGGGATGGGCGGCAACATGTTGGTCAATGGGCACTTCCACAATTCATCTAGTTTTGGGCCCGCTACTGCCCCGTTTTTAAACACAAATGGGGCAGCAACGACATGAAAATCAACCTCACTGATATTTGTCTTTTTCACAAATAAGTTTCAAAGTTCATGATATCTGACAACAGAAAAGAACAGGTTAAGCACATTCCTCCTGAAAACCAAGGGGAACCTTAGGTTGCTATCTGCTCTCCCCAGAGAATGAAGATCCATGTTTTGTTTGTATAGGCAATGAAAATAAATCACCTCTAAAGTTTCGTTATTGGTGCCAATGCTTTTAGTTGTTTCTCTAGTACTTTAGTTCTTAGGATCTGGTCACCCAATATTTTTATTCCTCTCTCTATTACTTGGGCAGGAATTTTATGGCCCCCAAATGAGTGGGTTGGTGGCGGGGTTGAGGTGGGTTGGGGGAAGTGGGTGTGTAAAATTCGGTGGGGGTGGGACCTTCTTGACCCCTTCCTGCCTCAGCTGCCATTTGACATGGGACGGTGGCGAGAAGCGGCCCACCCGCCCCAGGCCAATCAAGGCCCTTAAATGGTCAATAAACTGGCACGTAAGGGCCTCCGGCTGCCACTGCATGTTCTTTACCTTTGGCAGCTGGACGGCAAAAGCCTCAAAAAACCCCACCTGGTGAAACCAGGCTGCCGCCTTGTGGGCTGGTGGGGGGCCCTCCTGATCAGGCACCACAGAGGGGTCACCCCCACACCCCTTTAACCGACACCCTTGCTTCGCCGGGGCCCAAACGATTGTACCTGGCAAGACCCCAAAAACTTAACTTTGTTCTGGGGCCGTCCTTCATCTTGCTTGCAATGGCTGGGTGTAGTCCCAGCAGTGGCCACCGCTCCCGGTGGCGCTGCTGGGACTAAGAGCTGCTGACCCGCTGATCGGCCAGCAGCTGCATTAGGCGGGACTTCCTGCCTCAAGGAGGTGGAAGTCCCGCTCAAGACCAATTAAAGGCCTGGGGAGCGAAATTCCCTGTCTGGCTCCCCAGGCCTGGCAGAGGCGGAATCGCCACCGAATTTTCGGTCGGTGGATGGGGCCTCCCGTCCAACAAAAATTCTGGCCTTGGATTCTTTGCGCACAAAATATTACACTAAAGATCAAAAAGGGCTCAACTGAGCTTTAAAATCATTGAAATGCTCCGTACCAAAGAACATGGTCCAGAGAAACATTTTCAATAAACCATTTTTGTAAGACTTGGTTTGAAATGTTATACATTCAATTTTTTCTTGTAGAATTGAGACATACTGAAAGCATTTGTGCTAATGTAGTGTGAAGGCCTCCTGATACAGTGCCATTGTTGGAGTTCTATGAAGCTGTAATAACAGAGCACTCCATCAATAATACATGCCAGTTTGTCCCTTTCATCATGAATAAGTAAATGCCTCCACCATATTGTGGAGATAGCATTTGAGCAGCAGGTCACCACAGTTAAACCAACTGAGGCTGTTTCAAAATGAAAATATCTACGCTGTTTAGAGACCGAAGAGTTTTCAGCAACAACCTATTTCTCAGGTTCATTTGAGCCCAGTGCCATCAAAGACAGCATTGCTTTTTCTACAAATGGAATCCCCAGACGATAAAGTGAAAGAGATAAGTTATCATATTATCTCACCCAGAAAAGAAGGAATAGATGTACTGAATGTAAATGTAACCATTGGTACCTCCTGGCAATTGCAGGACCTAGAGGAGGCTAAGAATGAAGGGATAAGACACACTGAGTGGGAGACTAATAAGCGTGAAATTGATGTCCTTGACCGGAGGTTGGAGGAACTTGCTCAGTCTGAGAAGATACTCAAACAAACCATTGACAACTTCATAAAGACAGAAGATGCTTCACAAAGAAGGTAAGGAAGTGGAAGAGGCTGTGGCACTAATTCTCCTTCTGTGTATCTGACAACTTCACATTGGTGCAGATTTAGGGGCTTTGGGGAGTGAAAGTGAGGGTGAAGGGAAAGCAACACACACCTTGCGCTGAATTTTACGAATGCGCCGCAGTTTGCGGGGGCGCACTCTGATGGTGGAGTGCATCTCGCGTGGATCCACCGTCCCTGAGCCCCCACGATATTACGCATGGGGGCTGATTTAAATAGAGGGGGTGGAGCGGCATTCGGCACCACTGCACATGTGCGGCGCCATTTTTAAAGGGCTTTAAGCGCTTACAATTTTTAATTTTTAAGGTACATTAATTGGAATTTTTTATTGACAAATAATAACGATGTGGGGGCCCTTCCCCAAACCCTCGCAATGGTCACTTCAATTCATTAAAATAACCAAAACATTCCTTTTTCCCGAACTGAACTTTACCCCCAAACCTTCTAACTTTTGCTCTTCAACCTCTTCCCACCATCCCCACAGCCAATAAGAAATGTTTTCCCTGCTCCTCCACCCCTCCCACCCTGAAAATTTTATTACTCCCCTGCTCCCCACCAGGTTCCTGCCTCGGAACTCCGTATGAAACACGAATGGCGGCCGCCGCCGGCAGGTAAGATTATTTACATATTATTAATGTTAATTTAAATATGCTGATGAACAGCCCACTGCCAGGTGGCAGGGGAGGCCGCACTGAGGTGCCCCCGCCGCCAGTAATATGCAGCGGGCCCTTCTCGACATCGCGGATCGAGGCGGGCCTCACCCCGCAGAATTTTACCGGCCCCTGCGCAGTGACGAGGGTCTGGTAAAATTCAGCCCCTTATTGTCAAACCAGTCTCTTGAGCTGCAGCTGCTTTTCTTTGACTTATCAAACATAAGGAATGTTCTTTGGCTGGTAATATCAGATAAGTTAATAAAAATTACATCTACCTCTTTTATGCCTATATTTGTGAATGCAGTGCACTTCTTGCGGGAGTGGAATCCAAATGATTGATTTCCTAAAATCTGTACACCACTTGCCGACGGTTCTAAACAAGAAGAATTCACATTTAGCATGGAGCGTTGCACAGACTGCTGTCATAAATATTGCTTTATGTTCATAACAATATGATTTTTTAAAAAATAGCTAGATTTGCAGGGCTATGGAGAAATAGCAGGGGAATGGACAAATTGGATAGCTATTTCAATGAGCCTGCACAGGTACGATGGGCTGAATGGCTTCTTTCTGTATGATTCTAGATTTTGGTATATTAAGATGTAAATGACAGAGCTGTGAATCAAATCCATCATTGTCTGATCTAGCCTAGCATCAGCTACTATTTAAAATATATATTTTGAGTTTTTGAGGAATAAATAGCTACAAAATGGGGGGGGGGGGGCAATAGGACATCACTAGAACCTTTTCTTCGCCAGTAGAAACTCCTGGTAGTTCTAGTGATGGAGAAAGAGAAGAGAGTAAGGAAAAAAAAGGAAAACGCAACATGAGTAACAGTGAAAGAAAAATAACTGGCAGAATTTTTTTAAAATAGAAAAGTTTAGCTAAAAAAACTGACGTAGGAATTTAATCACAATCAAAAATGTGCATGCACAAGACATGGAGGTGCTCTTAACCGGGTCTGTTGGTGTTGTCCCAGGCAGCCTGCTCATTATCATTATTAACTTGCAGCCAGCACTATCCATGCTGTTCATTGATTCCACGCTTGTGACACAGATATTGGGTGTCTCTGATGCCACTTAAAGGCAACCAGCGCCTCTTCAAGGGGTAGCGTACTCTGGCTGCAGAGAATGGGAAAAGATTGTAAAGAGAGGAATGGCTGCACAACCTGCAGATCAGGCCCTCAGTTTCTCAGTTGCTGCCTTGGAAGCAGTGGACAAGGGAAGGGATATTAACTATTGAGGGGGTGGAAAGCTGGCCAAAAAGCACCCAGAAGTTAACCAGCAGCTTAAAATGACAAACCTGCAACTAACCTGTAAATACTGCATGATTGCGTTCAATAGTGTTGGGGGAAGGGTCCTTCCTACCTATTAACGCTAGTTGTTGCTGGGCAAGTTTAGCACGTGGCATGTTAGGCACTAGCAAACTAGAATTGGAAAAGGGTCCTAAACAAGAGTAGGAGTCATTGAGTCATTGAGCAAGAGTCATTGCTTTAAATATTCCTGGCTCGTGTTCTGGATGGCTACTGACAAGCCCGATTCAATATGGGGGTGTGGAGTGTGGGGGGTGCGTGGAGTGGGTGGGTGGGGTTGAGGCGGTTGGGGAGGCTGGAGGGGGGTGCGTGGTGTGGAGGGGGTGTCGCGCACTTCCAACTTGAAATAAGTGTGCGCTTCCTGCTTATGGAGACCTATGCTGCTGTTTAGTGCTTGAAAAACAGTTTGGTGTGATTGAATTCCATGACTCCAATTTCTAGGCAGATAGAGTATTTTCATTCTCTATCCGCAGGGAAAAGTCTTCTCTCTGCTCCCTGTCTAATCATTCTTTTAATGAATAAATCTAAATGCCAAAGCTTTCCTCATCATTCTTGCATCATCTAAAGAATTTTGAATGAAACCTGTTCTACATATATATATGTCCCTCAATAAACTGTGGTAGAGATCTTGTGCGGTGTAATTTTCTCCATTGTTTGGGCAGAGAATTGGTGAATTAAAGTAAATGGAATGGAAAATTTGCAGGTTATATAATGGGTTCAATTAAGATTACTGTCTTTGTCTCTGAGATTGAATACAGTAGGCCAATCTTTGTTTCTCTTAAACCAGATGATGGGAACAGAGTGTCAACACAAGAGGAGGCCATTCAGCCCATTGTGTCTGTGCTGGCAATGTGTTCCAGATTACCACAACACGCTGTGTTTTTAAAAAAAAAAAATAAAGTCCTCATGTTGCCTCTGGTTCTCTTGCCAATCAGTTTAAATCTGTGTCCTTCGGTTACGACTCTTCCGTCACTTGAAACAGTTTTTCCTTATTTACTCTATCAAAACCGTATATGATTTTGAACTCTCGATCAAATCTCCCCTTAACCTTTTCTGCTCTAAGGAGAACAAGCCCAGCTTCTTTAGTCTGTCCATATTCCCAACTTTTCTGGTACCATTCTAGCAAATCTCTCTAGTAACGAAGCAGTAAAGTTTGAGTGTGATCATTTCCTGTTTGATGTTTTCTTGTTTTCTCCCCCATCTCTTTAACTTTCACTTATACTCGGTTCTACTCTCCCACCTCCAGTGTGCTCCCTAGAACCATCTGAGCCTGCATCTGGTGCTGCACATGTTATTCAAATGAGCTTGGAAGTGTGATTTGAGAGTGATTAGCACTTAAATCTTTCAGACAGGACTTGCAACTGATTTACACTTTTGTAGATAATAAGCAGCAACATTATGTACTGTTACGACCGAGGTGGGAGGAGTGCACTGTTTATTTGCGTCCTACTTCTCCACAGGTTACAACATATATTTAAATTTTCCCACTTACCGATACAATCAGACACTCTATTTTTCCCAGAATAAAACACACCAACCAGGTTTCTTCAATAAATAACAAAATTAACAGATTATTATAAAACAAGTCTTAACCAATAATGAAGTAGGACATACACACACAAATTGAAATGTTAAAGCCCCTTTTGTACCTTCCAGTAAGACTCGTTTACAAGCCAAATGTAGGAACCTTCTGGTGACTCCTTTTTTTAAAAAAAACCCCACAAAGTTCAGCATCTCCAAGATTCCAGATAAATCAATGTCCATAATTCAACTATAAGTCCTTAAAACACATTTTATAGCAAAAAAGGAGCACTCACGTAACAGTACCTGTGTATTTCAGAGGGGGATGGGCAGCTGACTAACACTTGGTGTACTAGCCCATAATTTCCTTGGATGTGCTCCCATTCAAGGGCATATAATTGGGGCTTCCAACAAACTTCCAGTGAAATTACAGCAGCCAGGAGCTCTGAGGAAATTACAGGACAGGAATTACAAATCAATGTACTTAAATGAAAGTTACATTTATTATGGTACATTTACCTGTTCCCAATTGGCATTATTTTAACACCAAGCCACTGTTGGCATTAAAATCTCACTGAACGGCAAATCTAGACCAGCATGGAGAAAACCACAATACACTGGGAATTTCCTCAGCGATTCTCCTGTTCTGCTGCCATAGCTTTAGTGGAGGTTCGGCAGAAACACTGTTTACACATGTCAGAGTGAGAGAAATTCTAGAAACAATTTATGGGCAATATCTTTGTATTTCACAGGAATAATTACATCAGCAGCTGCAAGAGTTGGGGCAGCTTTCGAATTAATCTAATTAATCCTAACAACACCCTCTTCCACTAAAAAAAAGTACTTCAGCTCACTTATTTGTGATGGTTTTTTCGGTTCTAATATTTATTAACCCTAAATATTTTTGACAAGCATTTAAATGTCGAATATTGCAGGATATTAATCTTTCTTGTTGAATCTATGCCAGAATTTTGTGTAATGAAAGGTCTCAGTGTGTAGAGTGGCCTTCACTAAATTGTGAGACACAAAATACCAGGTATTACAATGAGTTCTTATTTGTCAGAATAACTGGCTGTGCAGAGCTAACCAAATTTAACTAACTGATAAACTGGAATAGAGAACAGTCAGATAACCATCCCTTGCGTTTGACTGTTAGAAAAGTTTATATAAATATTTCAGAGGTAATAATATACAATTGTCACTAATATGCAGTGTCATGAAGTGGTAAGACTGCAAGTTCAATCTTTGTTCTGCTCAGTTCCAGCCATGTTGGACATGGAAGAAAGTGAAAGGGGGCTAGAGTGGGAGGCAATATTGGATAGTTGTGCTCTATCTGAGTGGTATCTTCAGTTGGCTAATGTACTGAGAATTAGGTAAAGCTTGGGAGCAGGTCACCCATCTAATCTCTTGGCAGCAGAGACAATGGGAGGAATTTTCTTAGGCCCATGGAGGTGGATGGGGGTGTGGGTGGGAAAATCAGAAAAAATACTAGCAGACAGGTCCAACGTGCTCCTGCCTCCTGCTGCTTTCCCAGGGGCAGGATGAGTGCACTGGCAGCAACTTGCCCAATAGTGACGGGATGCCAGTTGAACCTGTTAAGCCAATTGTGAGGGATTTTCCCACTGAGGAGCAATCTCACGTTGTGTCTGCAACCCGGCAGGTTGGAGAAGACGAAAGCAGAGGGGGAGGGATTGCTTTGGGGAAACTGACAAGCTGTGAAGGCTTTGATCAGTTGCACTGAAGAGCTACTGAAATGGGCTGAGAGGCTGCCTTGCAAAGCAGTGATTCCAGAGAGTACTCTATCACTGCTTGACAGGTGAGTACCAAAAGTTTGGAAGGGCACTTCACTTGGCCAGCAATTCACCTACCCTTGGAAGCATTTTCCTGCTGCCAGCCTTCAGAGTGGCAGGGGAGAAGTTTATGCAGCCACACTGTTCCCCTCTGATGAGGGTCTGGGGCTTACCACTGCAACAGACTCCGACTGCAGCAGGAGCAACACCAGCAGCAGCATCAATTGTCCTCTACACAAGCACATGCCCCTGCACAGGGCAGAAGGGATGGATACTGAGATACAGGTGGAAGGAGGCCAGACCCCCAAGAGAGAGTCTAAAGGCTATCCCGACATGTCTGAACACCAGTGCCTCTGGAGGCTCAGCCTCTCGCGTCAGGTTTCTGCTGACATTTGCATCCTCATTGTGCAAGACTCCCTTCCCCATGGTCCAGGTGCACTGCCAGTGCCCGACAAGGTGTCTGTCGTTAGAGGGCCACCCAACCTGCCACCCTCCCATCCAGCGTCCAAGACTCTCACCAAGTTGTGTAATCTCTTCTCCTACAAGGATAGAAAGCAGGGAAGTGAGTGTGCTCGGAATGACTTGGGTTCAGAGGTGTGAAAGACACTATTTGTATATGGTAACTGTGAGGCATGGGTGTGAGAGGGCACTAGGCCGAGGGTGAGTGTGAGTGTAGGCAGCTCAGATGTGGGTGTGAGGTGCCTGCGGAGAGAGGAATGAGTGGGGCTACAAGGTATACAGCCCTGAGGTTTGCTGTGCAGGAGAATGCTGGGCATGTCAGAGTATGGGGTTTGGTACCTGACAGTGTTATGCCACTTACCTGTCATCCCCTCTTGAGGTTCTGAATTCTCCTGATCCACGGTCTCCAGGTTAGAGGGACCGCACTGCTGCTGCTCTTTTCCTGAGTCACTTCATCCACACCTGCTTGGTGAAGAAGCTGTCCTCTTCCTCCTGTCCTTAGGAGAGCTCGCCTCACTTCAGCCCCTCAGCATCCTCAGTTGGGCCTCCAGTTAAGAATGGGAGATCTGGAGACCAGCCTTCCCAAGTCTCCCCACTGTTCCTGTAGGTGCTGCAGGCTAAAAAAATCCAGGCCCTGGTGAGCTTCTCTGCAATGTCCTTTAATTAGAAATCCTTCCTGTGACAAAATGGCCACGTCCCCCTACCCGTCCTCCCTAATTGGTCGGGGAGCTGGGAAGCAGGCTGTTAATTGGTTTGCTCTGGTAAAGAGCAACCGGGAGACCCGCTACTCTGATGATCAGGTTAGCGACCCGAAAATGGTCCTGGTGTCTGTAAATAAAACCAAGGTGGGAAAATTCAGCCCAATGACATCCGTAGACCCAAGATTAAAAAACACAGTGATAAACTACTGAAAACCAAATATTGGAAATGGGTAAGAACTTAAATGGGTTCCATTGAGTGAAGTGTTGGTGGGTCTCTTTGGTGTTTCTCTCAGGTAGTTTTGAGGTATAGTATGAAGTGTTCCATATAAGTCGTATACAAAGCTATGATTGAACTAAGTTCTCTTGATGATCTTGTGGACTGATTATACTTTCTCTGGATGGGTAAACTTTTGGGATCAGGGAGGCATCACTGGTACTGCAGCTGGATGTCCAAGTTACAAGTATCTAGTATGCAGGGTCACATCAAGCAGTCTGGGGGACTTCTGGAAAAGCTGAAGGAACAGTTCTAATGATTCCATCCCCACCCCACACACCCAACACCCCACCAACCCAACTTCTCCCAATGTGTCTCATACTTCTTTTCTCTGTTTGTCTCCCTATTACTCTGATTTTCTTTCCGTATTTGTGCCTTTTCTACTTTCTCCTTTTTGTTCCCTCTGTCGTTCCCTTCCAAGGAGTGAGTGGAAAACACAGAAGAATGGATGTGGGGATGATCAGGGACGGTATGGAGCAGAGATCTATGGGAGGGAGTGGGCAGGGGATTGCAAAATTATTAAGGACAGCCCAAACTGGTGTGATGGGATGAAGTCATCAGCCCATGGATTCATTTCATTGAAGCTGAGAATACTCGGCTGAATTAGATTAGTCCTGAAGGGCAGATGTGTGGTGATGTTGGCTAACTGGGACAGGTGTACCCTGGGTCGAGGCTGTTGATTTTGTTGCAGGGGCGGTTTGGGGGGGTAGGGGGGGGTGGGGTGCGGGGTTGGTGGGAAGTTGACTTTGGAATATTGGAATAGTTTGATGGAAAAGTTTGTGATTTTTGTGATTATATTGATTGTTCTCTGTAAGATGATGTAGATATTCATATGCCAAGAAAATTTTTTCTCTTGAATGTGATTGGTTGTTTAAACAATCAATCAGATATGCCACTGCAGCATTGGTTTTGATTGGTCGCTGGTGGCATGATTCTGTATCTGATTAGTTTCTGATTTTCAGATTTGGACAGGTCACAGTGGTTTCTGGGATCTGAATCTTTGAAGCTGTGGTCAAAGGGGCCAGTGGCTGTACTTGTACTTAACATTTTCTTCTTCATTCCTGTTGCAATGATTTTCAAAATGACGAACAAATATCTGCAGGGAATTGAAAATTCAACTAACAGGGAATAAAGTTAGAAATAATGGCCTCAACAATCATACATGTTCAAATCATTCCTCAGGAATAGATTGAACTTTTAGTTCAGTGAACTTTTGAAAGTCTACGTGTTGTAAGAATAGCAGAAAATTTTCATTATTGGGATTATGTCCTTAGTGGTAACAAGGACACAGTCACTACATCAATCTCTTCCTGCCTGTTGAATTTAAAATGCATTTATAATTTAGAATGTCATTCAGTCACAGTGATTGCAAGGATGATGATTGCAGTGTTAGCTGAAGTGGTTTGAAATCTCGGGAATGTACCTACTATTTTAATTAAAAAAGGGAGGTTGCTTGTTTTTCTCCACAATGAATGATTTTCTGGAGAAATTGCATTTTACAAAGATGAGTATTTCTGTGATTTCATAGACTTAGATAAATGAGGTACATTCCCCAGAGTCTTAAGTGAAATTGGGCAGTTTGAATCCAGTTCCTAATAGATGTGGGCCAAAGCACAAAACTGTCTAAGAGTATACAAAATTGATGGGCAGGAAAGGACCAGCTGGTCTATCAAGCCTGCCCCACATTCAAGATAGCTGGAATATTTATTTATTTAGAGATACAGCACTGAAACAGGCCCTTCGGCCCACCGAGTCTGTGCTGACCATCAATCACCCATTTATACTAATCCTCCATTAATCCCATATTCCTACCACATCCCCACCTTCCCACAATTCCCCTACCATTTACCTATACTAGGGGCAATTTATAATGGCCAATTTACCTATCAACCTGCAAGTCTTTGGCTGTGGGAGGAAACCAGAGCACCCGACGAAAACCCATGCGGTTACAGGGAGAACTTGAAAACTCCGCACAGGCAGTACCCAGAATTGAACCCAGATCACTGGAGCTGTGAGGCTGCGGTGCTAACCGCGCCACTGTGCCGCCCATTTATGACAAACCACTCCCCCCTTTTCCCCCCCCCCCCCCCCCCCACAGCCAACTTCTGGTAGAGGCAAAAATCAGACAAATACTCTGGGCTAATAAGGGGGAAAGGAAGTCAGGAAAATTCTTCTCTAACCCCCTTAGGCAATCAAAACCAGTCTAGCAGACCACATGCATCATTTGTTATCTATAAATACTCTTATCTTCTATATGACACAATCTCATCCTCAGTCAAGAACTGGTCCAGCTCCCTTTTGAAGGCATGATGAGTATCAGTACCCACCACGCATGCTGTCTGGATGTAAATGTCACATTGATAGATGAGAGGAAAGTTGCTCTTCTGAGGTTGGCATTCGGGTGCATTTGCTGGAGCTGAGTAGTGGGAGCTTTACCCTGAAATTGTCTGAATTCTACTTGGTGTGGGAATGACAGCTGGTGCCGGGAGTAACATCCCTCAACTCAATGAATGCAACAATACAGCAAGAAAACTTAAATAGAATTTCTTTTCTTTTTTTGACTCAATGCTATTGGTTACTTTTATTGTTAAGAATTCAAGAGTTGGAGCTGTCAGAACAAAGACTTCTGGATAAAATCAATGAGTTAACTTTCAAATCACAGCAATCAATGACCAAGGATCCGATACTCACAGGAAAGCTTCGAAGTCTGCAGACCTCAGAGAAGGGTCTTAGAATTATGGTAAGGTTAATTTCAAATCCCAGATTCCATTATTTTTGCTCCTTTTGAAGTGTTTGAGTTACAGCAAGTGTCAACTATCCCATCCTTCACCCAAGTGATGATTCTGTGATGTAGACCCTGAGGGTTTTCGAATATACGAAAGTGATGGACAGGAAAAAGAGCAGCTGATCCATTGAGCCTGTCCCATACAGTCATAGTTCAACTTCGGCACACCATGACTCCTATTCAGCTCCCACCTACCACCAACACCAACAACAACCAGCCACACAATCTGCTAGGAGAAGCATTAAAAAAAAACTTAGGCTGTTTTAGAAAAAAAAAACTCTTTGAAAATTCCTATCTGACCCGCACAGGTGATCCAATAAGTTCCAGCAGATCATGGTGACAGGGAGACCCATCCCCCAATACCCAGGCATCTTCTCCATGTAGATATATTCTCACACTCAGGAACTCACCCAGCTGTGAATCTGTACTCACTGTATAAACAGGCGACTTGCTCCATTGGTTTCTGGCTCTGTGGATAGGCTAGTTGCAGAAGGCACCAAACCTGAACAGGTCCTTGCCCTTACCTGAAGCTAATGCTGGCACACATTCCAGTAAGAGTCTTTTGACTGCAATCATGAACTGGTATCTTGACTAATTTATTCCCCTGCCCCATCCCTAGCTTAAGGGCAGTGAATGCATTGCCTTAGCTAGGTTTGGCAAACTCAGCACAACCAAGACTTGTACCAGTTCTGTACGATTCAGTATCTCGCTATTACATATTGAGCCAGCAGAGCTATTCACTCCATTGTCTGTGAAATTGTTATCAAAAATATGCTGTTGAGTTTCAATCTAGATGGCAGGAGGTTTTGTATCTAGCCAGTTGAAATGGAAAAATGAGAGCATGTTTTTTTCAGATATGGGCTTCTTTTATTCTCAGTGCTTTTAATGACTTTAAACAGAAGCTGGGTTTTCACAATCTAGTTAGCACTGTAACACAGCATTGAAAGAGCTGAGTTTCAAATATAACAGCGCTGCTGGTCAAAAAATCTCTGACATGCCAAATAGGAAACCATGTTTCAATTTCTGTAGTAACAAGTTTCTAGCTTGGAAAACAAATAAAACAAAACTTCTTCATCACTCGTATCCTGATTGGTAGAACATGAAGTGACTGGTCTATAAATTTTAGATTTCTCTAATGTTTAACATCACATTCATGGTCAGAAGAAAATTGCAATAACATTGCTTTGAATTCTGCCACTGTTTTGATTTTATTCACATAATGACTATAGAGAAAGATACTTGTTTACAGCAGAATTGTAAATGTATCTAGTAAGAAGGCATATGTGATTTTGCTGTAAATAATGACCAGTGGAAATCTTATCTCCTGGCTACCCACATTTGCAATTGCGCTACCAAATACTATGGCATAGTCCACTGGATGTATTTTTGCTGCCATCAATAATTAGGAAGATGTATATCTTTAATTTATGGTTAGCTAATAATAAAAATTCCATGATACCAGCAGTCAAGCAGCTTTCTCTTACTATTGAGTTTCGGTGTTCAGCTTCTACCTTTGTGTGCATGTAATGTGACTGTTCTCTGTGACAGTTGAACTAACATGGGGCTAGCAATCAGATCCTCCGTGTGCTGCCTAATTTGTGCTACTCCATCATTTTATGGTGTCCGTTTTCAGTCATTACCTAATTGTTTTCCCTGTTTTGATTCTTAAAATGTGATAGGACACTGATGGAAAGGAGCATTGAATTAAATCAGGAATTAGTAAGTAAAGATGATAATGCGTTAGTTTCTGATACTAATAATAATCCCACTTCAGAGTGCTACTCTGTTGTTATTAGGTTATTCTTTTAACCTCAGATAATAAATAAAAAGGATAGAGAAATGTAAAAGGCATTGATGAGTCATGTCATTTGGTCTACACGTAGAGAGGTTTTGTTTTTACTGGTTTGCTATTTGAACCAAAGATCTGGTTAGAAATAAAGATCCCATTGGGAACTTTTCAGTGTACGTTTTTTAGTACTAAAGAGAAAGTAATCAAATTGACTCAGTGATACCTCGAGAATCAGAAGACAAATGCATCTGTCCATGATAGTATTGGTGGAAGTGACCACTTCACAGTCTTTGTGGAGACCAAGTTCCATCTTCACACTAAGGGACACCCTCTGTCATGTCGTGTGGCACTAAGTGGAATAGATTAAGAACAAATCTCGCAGCTCAAAGCTAGGTGCCCATGAGGTGCTGTGAGCCATCAGCAGCAGCCGAATTGTATTCCACCACAATCTGTAACCCCATGACTGACTGACTTATCCCTCACATAACTAGCTCGAGTAGCTTAGTCATTGGAATTCTCTGGGATGATTCAGTGACTGTCAGTCCAAGTGCCAGTGACCAGCCTTGTCAGCGTACATTGATATTCACACCGAGGAGGTCATGATTGTGATATGCCCACTGTACGCTACTACAGAGTTCTATGGTCTATGTACATTAACCACTTCTTTCTTTCAAGCTTACAGAAAAAGAGAAGTCTGAAGAGTTGCTGAAGGGCAAACAGTGGCGTTTGCAGAACCAGCTGAGGATGAAGGAGGACGAGATGAAGAAGCAGTCCGAGTACTTCGAACATTACAAGCAAAAGCAGCAGCAGCAATTGGCGAAGCTGAGGGAGCGTGAACAGTCCCTGCAGAGCCAGGTTTTCAAGCTGGACAGAGAGAGAATCAATTTAAATGCTACCAGTGTTGTCCTGAGAACTGAGCTGCAACAAGTAACAGCAAAGTTCACAAAGCTTGAAAAAGCACATCTGAAAAGAAGTAACGATCTTTCAGAGCGTGACACTGAACTCACCAACATGGAAAGTTGCCTGTCAGATAGAGAGGATCAAATCAAAGACAATATTCTGGGGCTTCAGCATGACTTAAAGAAGCTTTTGGAAAAAGAAGAGGCAAACAACCAGGAAAAAGGACAGCTCAGAGAAAGACTTCAGCAAGCTGAAGACAATGAGGATTTCCTCACACATAAGCTGGAAGACTTCCGCTCACGAATCCACGAGCTGAAGTTATCGGAGAGCAGCCTGCAAGAGCAAGCCGAGGAACTGGAAGAGGAGAACGAGCGGCTTAGAAGAGAACTAAAAGAAATACAGGAGCACGACAGCTACCTGAAAGAAGTGCTGGAAGAGAAAGAAAGACTGGAGTGTTTAGCAGAGGAGAAGAATCAAGTGCATAAAACCACATTAGTAAGTGTTACATTGTAAAACGACTACAAGTGAGATTTCAATTTTTTTTTTGCTGTCTTCCACATCGAAGAATTATTACCTTAAAAGTAAGTCTAGACTCCCAAAAAATGAAATCATTTTCCTCAAAGTTTTCTCTCTTCATCTCTCCTCCTGAAGGTGGTGTTTATGCTGCAGTATTACTCCTGTCCTCTCCTACCTCATCCTAGTGGTTATTTATTATGTGTGAACATGAAAATTTGTGGTTAAGGCATGCATGTGGGGGGAGGGGGCGGGTATTATGGAAGAGGGTGGCATCATTGCACCTTCCAGCAGCATTGCTGGATGGTATTTGAGATGTAAGTTAGATACGGCAGAGTAAAAAGCATGTTTAGATGTACGCTAATATCCAGGAGTGGTCAGGGCTGGTGGAAGATGAGTTCTTCCCCAAACTTTGTGAATAACAGGGAGCTGAGGGCAAAACCTGATCTGCCAGAATTTCTGTCATTTGTGCCAGAGTTTCATCTGACTTAACCGAGGCCTGTAGAAAAAGGAGGTAAGTTACCACTTTAGCTTTTATTGAGGTAAGTTACCTGCTTGACTTGTTAAACCAGGAAATGGTTGAGGTCACAGGCTTTGATCATCCACCAACGTATTGGAAATACCAGATCTGACCGATGCTGGGCTGTTCTCCTTGGAGCAAAGGAGATTGAGGGGAGATTTGATAGAGGTGTACAAGATTCTGTCAGGGTTGAATAAGGTAGACGTTAGCTGATTTTCCCATTAGCTGATGGTACAAGGACGAGGGGACACAGATTTAAGATTTTGGGCAAGAAATGTAGGGGGATGTGTGGAAGAATTGTTTTATGCAGCGAGTGGTAATGACCTGGAACTTGCTGCCTACAAGGGTGGTGGAACATACGAACATACGAATTAGGAGCAGAAGTAAGCCATTCGACCCTTCAAGTCTGCTCAGCCATTCAATATGATCATGGCTGATCCAAATTAATTAATCTTAAATTCCACCCAATTTGAACCTATGTCCCCAGGGCATTATCCCCAGGCCTCTGGGTTACTAGTCCAGTGACTTTACCACAACACCACCATCTCTTCCCCCCTCACCCCCAAAAAGTGGAAGTGGAGATGATGAAAAACTTCTCAAGAAAATTGGATGGGCACTTGAGGGAAATACATTAACAGGGCTATGAGCATAGAACCGGGGAATGGGACTGATTGGATTGCTTTGCAGAGAGCTGGCATGGAGTCGATGGGCCGAATAGCATCCTTCTATGCTGCTATGTCTCTATGTTTAATATTGGGAAGAACTTGGAAAGAAAGACAGACAACAAGATAGCCAGATCATTTGTTTAATGATGTCATCATGCACTGGGCACGCTCATAATATAGGAATATGATTTTTAAAAAATCTGTTCTCAGGTATGCTGCTAAGAAAGATTCTGTAAGTTGCCTTTTAATGGTTTCGGGCAGGAAAATCTTTTCTTCCCATCTTTCAGTTGTGGAGCCCTTGCCCTAGGGTTCAAAATGGACATTCCCATTTATGCCATCATAATGGAGGCAGGATAAGAGCAAGGGGAAGAGGAAACGGGAGAGACAGCTGTACAGTTTTCAGCCACTCTGAAGGAGAATGACGCAAGTTAAGAAGTATCCCATCACCGAGACATGGCTCTCCAACGCTCTCATAAGGCGGTTGCCATTGTTTGCTCCTGACAATTCTCCAAGGCTAGTGGTCAAAACACCCATTTTGGATGTATTGATTGATCTGGAGACTTCAGTGTTTTGGGAGGTGAGCAAGTGAAAATTCTTGTGTGCTGCTAATTGCTCCAGATAGTACATCATTCAGTCAAATCCTTCTGATACTGTCACAGAAAATGGCTTGGACTCTGCTGTGATCCTCTACTATTTGTCTGAGGTCCTCCAAGCTGGGTCTTGATGCATCCATGTGAATGTGATGCTCATCCAGTATCCTTTATAGAGTAACACCTCTGAGATCTTAAATCTGCAGGTTGTAGAGCCAGGGTTTGTGTTATTCTGTGATGGGAGGAAAGGGTTAGATGAAGAAGAGAGGAGGGAGGGAGAAGAACATGTGTAAAGTGCATGGAGGAAGGGACAAGGGAAGAAGAGGACAGAGGGAAGATGAGAGGGTGGAAGGAGATGGGGAGCAAAGATTGTGAAATTACTTCAGCAGAGGGCGATCCCTTTCCTCAACTAGACTCACAAAGTCATCTCAGCAGGTGAAGGGAGAGTGTAGCGAACTCTGCTTCCCTCCTGCAGGATTGGATATCCTTTAGTGGTGAGCTGGGGTAAGGGTGAATGCTCCACTATATTTCACCAAACCTCCAGGTGTTACAACCAGGTGAGAAAGGTGTCTCGGGGTCCCTCTCAGCCTTCACCTGGTCTTACCATAACAGGTTCAATTTTTAAACACACCATGTTTTTAGCTCCCCCTTGGTGAATCCTTGTTTTCCGCTTTCCAATTATAAGGCAAAGGAACAGCACATACTGGTTTTCTTCGGTTTAAAGAAAAAAGTTGTAGTTTATTAAACTTGAATTTAAACTCTAATTCGGTTGACCCCTACGGATACACGAAGCACTCACGCTAGTCATACAGACATGCAAATAGAGACAGAAAAGAGCAGAAGAAATAAAGTGGAAAAGGTTTGAGGCAATATCTGAAAAGTTGTTGTTATGGTTCTTCGAGCTCAGTGTAGAGTCCTTGATTGTAGGTAGATCTTGCTTTTCGTTGGGGCCCAGTAATATTCTTAAACCTTGTTCGCTGTAGGAGACTTTTCTTTCTTGGGGTTCATGTGTCTTCAGTGGATTCAGAGGCTTTCAGAGAAAGAGATGGGAGCAGATAGGAAAGATCTTCTCAGTCCTGGAGCAAACAGTCCTCCTTAGTTCAAACTCTCTGTGGCCAGTTCAAAATAAAACCCTGGAACAGCCAGTTAGTCATGTGACCAGCTGGTCTAACCAGTCCTGACCCTTGTGGGTTGCATCCTCCTTAGCAGGCCCTGGAATGCTCTTACTCACCTTCGATGTCTGTTCGTATGTAAATTTATTTCCAGCCACGGCTGATCTGTTTAACAAGTCATTTCCTAGTTCCAACAGCAGTTAAAAATCAATGTTCATGACAAAATTGATGTGCCTCATTCTTGGCAGGTGGGAGCCTAGCACGACACAGGGCTGAATTTTACCAGCCCCTCAACGCCATGGGTCATGGCGGGGGGACCGGTAAAATTCTGTGTGGAGAGGCCCGCCTCGTCCCCAACGTTGAGAAGGGCCTGCCATATATTACTGGCAGCAGGGGGACCTTGGTACAGCTCCCCTGCCGCCTGCCAACGGGATCTTCATCTGCATATTTAAATTAACATTAATATTTAAATAAATTTACCTGCAGGTGGCGGCCGTCCCATGCCGATTTTGTGGCAGCCGTTCGTGCTTCGCGCGCCTTCGGAACTCCGTATGGAGTTCTGAGGTGAGAACCTTGTGGGGAGGGGGGAGGAATAAAATTTTCAGGGCGGAAGGGATGGGGGAGCAGGGAAATCAATTTTTATTGGATGTGGGAATGGTGGGAAGGGGTTGAAGGGCAAAAGTTAAAAGGTTGGGGGGGGATGGTTTGGGTCGGGAAAAAGGCAAGTGTTGGTCATATCGGGCATTGAAATGACCTTTGGGGGTTTGGGACAGGGCCTCCACGTCTATTATTTGTTAATTAAAAAATTCTGATTAACGGACCTTTTAAACATTAAAATGAATTGTAAGGGCTTAAAGCCTTTTAAAAATGGCGTCAGTGCCTGCGGCTGCTCCCTCTACGTCATTGGGGGTGGCCGCTCCTCCCCCTCTATTTAATCAGCTGCCATGCATTATATCGCAGGGGCTTGGGGACAGCCTATCTGCACAGGATGCACGCCGCCACCAGAGTGCGCTGCCGCGAACTGCGGCTCACTCCTAAAATTCAGCCCCCAATTTCGATGCTTGTAGAGTGTCCAGAGGGAATGTCTTGCTTACCACTCAGGCTAGAGACAAAGGGGCTGCATTTTATTTTTGCTCTGTGGAGACCAAGATCTATAGTGGTGGTGCTGTCTGTTTTTCTGTTTAGTGAGAATTAGGGACCATTTTTCCGCTCACTGGAGGAGGGGGCAAAAGGCTTATTTTTCTCCTGGAGGGCTGATTTTTATATTCATTGGTTTTGGGGTGGGGGGCGGTGGGGGCGTGGGTGGGTGCGGGGAGTATAAGTGGGCATTTTTCAGTTGATCAGGAGAACAACCTTTTCATATTTTGTGAGGGGAAGAGAGGTTGCTTTATCGACCTCTTGTTTGGTGCTTTTGATGTGACATTGGGGAGGGACAAAAAGCAGGGATTAGATTTGAGTTTTCGTGACAACAGGGGCATGAGACCAGAATGTCATCACTGAGGAGTAGAGTGCAATTTGTTCTCAATGAAAAAATTGGAATGTCTCAGTAAGAGGGGACAAAAATATTTTCTGTGGCAGAAGGGGACACAGACTTTCTCCTGTGCAGTGGATGAATATAATTTGGAGATTGAAAGTCCAAGGAGATTTTAAGAAGAGGAATCAGACTTTACTTTATTAAAGCAGATTGAGTTATTCAAAGTTTAAGGTGCCTGCCACTGGGTCCATTTAATTGTGCGGCTGTTTCTCTGTTTCTCTGCCATCAATGATTTGTTAAAGATCGAATGCTCCATTTTCTCAAATCTTGCACTTGCTTTATCATTGCATGTTTTCCAAATTGTAACCAGAGTAGGATTTATCTACCTCCAATGATTGTTTGGTGTAGAAGACTGCAATGGCATTTATATAGCAGCTTTAACATAGTTTTAGGGAAGCAATTCCAGAGCTTGGGGCTAGTTAGCTGAAAGGACAGCCACCAATGGTGGGGTGAAGGCAATCAGGGATGCAAAAGAGGCCAAAATTAAAGGAATGCAGAGTTCTTGGGGGTTGATGGGCTGAAGGAGATTGGGAGGGATTTGAACACAGGATGAGAATTTTATATTTGAGGTCTTGTTGAAGCACATTACTTACTTCTGCTTAGCCCAAGTGAAGCCACTTCTAGATTGATTTCATCTGCACTAAAGTGTATAATGACAATTGCCATTCAGATTTGTGCACTCTGCAATTCAGATGTGGACCAGACAGAAAGAAAACCAAGCCAATTCTGAACATCCCTGCAACCTGCTCTATGGAGTAACTTTGTACAGACTATGCATATCTTTGGAATATGTAATTACTGTAATTGAGAAAATAATAACAGAAATCTGGAACAGATTAAATTCTTATTGTCTTGAAATGAAATAAATTGTATGATTATCATATTGTCACTTGTTTCTTCTTCTAGAATAACAGTGAGCTCCAGTTAAGTTCAGATGAAATTCCAGAGCAAGAAGCTCCACTAGAGGTGAGAGCAAGCCCTTGTTTTATGATTCATCTCTTTTTACTCCCATATGTGTTGTGTGTTTTCTTCTTAATTTCATAATCATTTTATTGTACTCTCCCTATGAGAGGAACTGAAGAAAACAGTAATGTTTTATCTATGCATGTGTCTTGACCACTTAATATTTAAACTGTTGGAAAAACACTGGCAGGAGTGATACTTGAAAGATGACGTGGGTAGAAATTCGTCTGAGCCCGTTTTTACAAAGTCACTGGAAATTGATTGTGGTGTAAAACTGGCTTCAGATTTGCTATGTGCCTATTTTCCACTACTGGCGAAGACCAACTTCACCCTATATCTATTTGCTTGTAGATTACAGTATCTGGTTTGCTTCTGTGTAATGATTTTACGTTCAGGTTATTGGAACATGTATGACTGATCAAATTATAATTCAAAAATGAATCCAAAAGAAAGCAGAAATAGAGGTTAAATGTGAAGCACAGAGCCTTAACCCTCATAGTAGAGAGACTGCAGAAAGGCTGTGTTCAATGAAGAGCAAGGAGCTGTCCTCAGTGTCCTGATCCATAATTATCCCTCAACCAACATCATGTAGGACAACCGAAATTAGACGATGAAACTCTAGGGTGTCTAGAGCCTCCGCTTACCCTAAAGATCAGTATCCTAGTCAATATTTATGCTCCAACCGACAGCGCTAAAACAGATTATCTGGTCATTACCACAATGCCGTTTGTTGTATCCTGCTGTTTACAAATTGGTTGCCACGGTTCCTGCATTACAACAGTGACAACATTTCAAATATACTTCATTGACTGTAAAGCACCTGAAGACATTGGCCCTGAATTTCCTGTCTTGGGACAGGGCAGAAATCAGCATTTGCCCTTGTGTTGTGGGGCAGGTCTTTGCTCCAAAAATGCCATGTCACAAATTCCAGCAGGTTCCAGGGCCGCTGAAGGAGCGGCTGTCCTTATTGTGATCGAGGTGTGTAAATAATGGAGCACACGATAAGACTAGAACATTAATTGAGCAAACCATTAGAAAGCTTCAAGGATTTATCAGGGTAAATCTGGGATGCCCTGCAGAATGCCTGAAGCAGCCTGTTACAAATTGAGGTAGAATGTTGTGCACTTCCTAACTTTACTGTCAGAGCAGGACAGATGGTCGATGTCCCAGAGAATACTAGAGAGCCTGGTAGTGGCTACTGCTGATGCCAAAGCCAGTCCTATGAAGAGCATGAAGCAGGCTCAGTGGCTAGTGCTGCAAGACAGGTCAGATCCAGATTTGTTTGGAACACTTTTTTTAATTCATTCATGGGATGTGGGCATCGCTGGCCAGGCCAGCATTTATTGCCCATCCCTAATTGCCCATGAGAAGGTGGTGGTGAGCTGCCTTCTTGAACCGCTGCAGTCCATGTGAGGTAGGGACACCCACAGTGCTGTTTGGAAGGGAGTTCCAGGATTTTGACCGTGACTGTGAAGGAACAGCGATATAGTTCCAAGTCAGAATGGTGTGTGACTTGGAGGGGAACTTGCAGGTGGTGGTGGTCCCATGCATTTGCTGCCCTTGTCCATCTAGTTGGTAGAGGTCAGGGGTTTGGAAGGTGCTGTCTAAGGAGCCTTGGTGTGTAGATGGTATACACTGCTGCCACTATGCGTCAGTGGTGGAGGGAGAGAATGTTTGTGAATGAGGTACCAATCAACCTTTACAGATGGCTTGACAAATTTTTTCTGAGGTTTCAGTTCATTAAAGAAGCACCTCCTCTCACCAACCTTATGGAAGCAGATAAAAATCCCTGACAGGGCAAGTAAACTGAACATCCTCTAGTCTCTTGACAATGTTCCTCTCTATTCTTTGCAATCCCCAATTCCCAGGAAAAAGTGCCTCCTCTTTATGATAAGTTAATTTGAGGATGTCTTCACTTCTCCCTCCAGTGGCCTGCCAGCATTGTGTTTTGTTTTCTCCTGTAGCAGGAATGAGTTGCATTAACTAGATGCAACAGCTTCAGATCCTGCAGTTACAATCTGTTGGGATTCACGGAATGGATGATAATAACAGGTGGAAGGTATCACGAACCTAAGGTTTGTCTTGCAGGACAGGATGTGAGACAGTTGAAATGAATGATGCCAGGTGACAGTGCTTCTGGATGTAGGAACAAGATGCCATGTGCTATCCAAAGGGTTTTACTTGAATTTGGGGCAGGGAATAGCCATTTACTTTTCTGTGTTTCAGGAAGTTTTCTGTTAGGGAGTTGACAACTTATTTTTTGCTGTCCTTCTGAGATTTATTGACTTCTTCCAAAACTCTAATGGGGTCCTTGGATTATTGAGATGCCATTCGCTGCTACAGCCACCTCCTTCCAATGTAAAGGCAGAGTGTGCCCTAATCCTGTAACACCAGAATGTCCCAGGTTTGATTTCCAGTCTCTGCTGAGTCAGCCGATCTCACAAATTGCCTGAAAGTGTGCCGGTTCCAAACATCAGATTTGAGTTCCGCTCTGATTGTCCATGGCTGATTACTCTGCTGACATCCATTGGGCTGAATGTTGTGCCCGTGATGGGGGTCCCGACGCCGGGCCGGAAAGCCGGGGGCAGCCGTCCCTCGACCATTCGTCAGATTCCCTGCTGCATTTTTCAGTGCTCAATCAGTTAACTGCCAGGTGCCAGGGCTCCAGTCCCTTTAAAAGACGGGAGCCCACCTCCAAGAGCTGTCAATCAATCAGAGGGCTGGCAGCTCTTCAGACTCAGCAGTGCCACCAGGAGTGTTGACCACTGCTGGGATTGCAGCAGGCCCAGCGAGCATGGAGGAGGCCATGGAATGAAGGAGAGTTCATGGGGCTCGCTGGGGCCAGTCAGGCACACTCTGTTGGGGGGTGGGAGCCTTCCCAAGGGGACAGCCCTTGCTGCCGGGGGGCCTGTCTGTGGGCCACAGGGTGCCTGATCAGGAGGGCAGCCTCCACCCCAAGCTTTTACTGGACATCCTCCCCACATGGAGGGCCTCCACTCACCCCCGCCCATTTCTTCCCTTGCCATTTTGTGCCCCCCACTTCCCAGCCTGTCTCTAGAGAGATGGTAAAATCCATTGTCTCATTGGCACAGAGAATGGCCACTACGTTAAGGTACCAGGCAATACCCAGTGGCTGTTGAATTGAACCCCAGCATTAGTCAGCATCTTTAGCAAAGGAAGGCATATTAGAATGTAACATGTGCTTCTGCAGTACGTTGCTTCACTCATGCTGTATTGTGGCTGTTTATTCACAAATGCACTACATAGGGCTGGATTTTACAGGCCCCCCCTCCAAGGATGGATCAGAGGCAGGGGAGGCATGGAATATCGCGATGGGTGGGTGGGGGGTGGTTGCGGAGGGCCTGTTGCCTCCCCATCGTCCAACGATCTTCTGGGTGGGATAGGCCGAAGATGGCCTTCCCTCCTAGAGGCCAATTGAGGCCCTTAAGTGTTCTATTAACAGCCAATTAGGGGCCTCTTCCCGCTGCTGCTGAGATCTTACCAGCGGCAGTGATGGGTGGGGCCTCTGCCATACGGAGAGGAGGCATTGTAAAACGAGGCACCCTCCATGTGGGCTTGGGGGGCAGTACCTCCTTGTGGGCAATTTGTGGCTCACAGAGGACCCCCGCCGGGTACTAATTCATCCCCCTCCCGGGGACTCCCTGTCCCTGGACAGCAAGACCCCTTCTGGACTGGTCCCGGCGACCCTACCTCACCGACATCTGTTCTGGAGTTCCAGCGCTGGGCCAGGGTCCGAGGCCTCTGCAGTACCAGCAGTGGCCACAGCTCCTGATGGCACAGCTGAGCTGCTCGTCCTCTGATTGGCTGGCTGCTCATGCAGGTGGGATCCCTGTCTTTAAAGAGACAGGAATCCCGCCTCCTGAAACTTGCATTTAAAAATGCTGGAGGATCGCTCCGGGGTGGGGGCCGCAAAAATGCAGAGGTGGGGTTCCCCTGCCTTTTCGACCCGCATCAGGAGCCTAGCCTCCGACAAAATCCAGCCCATAGTATATTTTCATGGCCATTATAAACGGCCATGGGGCTTCTGACTAGTTGTGGGCATTCTCTGTTAAGCCATTATGTTCTGTTAATGTGGTCAACACTCAGACCTGATTATTCTGTATTCAATTCCATTGGATTAGTCAAAATCTTTTAAATGCTTAATTTTAATCTTAGGATGATTTGAATTTTTAGTAGTGCACATATTCATCGGTTGAGCTTCAGTTCAAATATTTGAATAATAAATTACATTTTGTTTTTCTAAATATGATAGTACCAGTCTCTCTTTAATCACTTATCCTCTTAGCATCCTCTCATGTGCTAACCTGCTCCTCTAATGGTCGCAGTTAGACATTCTGAGAATGCGCTCTTAATAAGGTGGGAGTTGTTTGTGTGTCCTGACAGAACTGTGAGCCACAAGAAAGGCTATGAAGCACATTCGCCAATGCAGCATTCTGCTTTTTCTATGGAACCTGGCTCTGTGGGAAAGTGATGAATGACGCAGTTCTCACATGAAGTAATTTATTTGAGTGCATTCTGTTTTGGCTTTCATTGGAGTGGGTTGTCTCTTGACCTTGTAGTGAAGATATTGTTAGGACCGAGGTGGGAGGAGTGCACTGTTTATTCTAGTCCCAATTCTCCACAGATCACAACATGTATTTTAAATGTTCCCACTTACTGATAAGTCAATCATATACTCTATTTTTCCCAGAATAGAACACACTAACCAGGTTTCTTTAATAGTCATAGAGTTTTACAGCACAGAAACAGGCCCTTCAGCCCAATGCGCCTGCGCCGACCATCAAGCACCCATACAATCTAATCCCATTTTCCAGCAATTGGCCCGTAGCCTTGTATGCTATGGCGTTTCAAGTGCTCATCTAAATACTTCTTAAATGTTGTGAGGGTTCCTGCCTCTACCACCCCTTCAGGCAGTGTGTTCCAGATTCCAACCACCCTTTGGGTGAAAGAATTTTTCCTCAACGACCCTCTAAACCTCCTGCCCCTTACCTCAAATCTAGGCCCCCTGGTTACTGACCCCTCCGCTAAGGGAAAAAGTTCCTTCCTATCTATCCTATCAATGCCCCTCATAATTTTGTATACCTCAATCATGTCCCCCCTCAGCCTTCTCCGCTCCAAAGAAAACAACCCCAGCCTATCCAGTCTCTCTTCATAACTGAAATGCTCCAGCCCAGGCAACATCCTGGTGAATCTCCTCTGCACCCTCTCCAGTGCAATCACATCCTTCCTATTGTGTGGTGACCAGAACTGTACATAGTACTCCAGCTGTGGCCTAACCAGTGTTTTATACAGCTCCAACATAACCTCCCTGCTCTTATATTCTGTGCCTCTGCTAATAAAGGCAAGTATCCCATATGCCTTTCTAACCACCTTAGTAACCTGTGCTACAAGCATCCCAAGGTCCCTCTGACTCTCTCTACTCCCTAGGGTCCTACCATCCATTGTATATTCCATTGCCTTGTTTTTCCTCCCAAAGTGCACCTCACACTTCTCAGGATTAAACTCCATCTACCACTGCTCCGTCCATCTTACCAGCCCATCTGTATCGTCCTGTAAGCTGAGGCTTTCCTCCTCACTATTTATGACACCACCAACTTTCATGTCGTCTGCAAACTTACTGATATACCTACTATATTCACATCTAAATCATTAATGTACACTATAAACAGTAAGGGTCCCAGCACCGATCCCTGTGGTACCCTGCTGGTCACAGGCCTCCATTCGCAAAAACAACCCTTGACCATCACCCTCTGCCTCCTGCCACTAAGACAATTTTGGATCCAATTTGCCAAATTACCCTGGATCCCATGGGCTCTTACCTTCTTAACCAATCTGCCATGCGGGACCTTATCAAAAATCTTACTGAAGTCCGTGTAGATCACATCAACTGCTTTACCCTCATCTACACATCTAGTCACCTCTTCGAAAAATTCAATCAAATTTGTTAGACGTGATCTCCCCCTGACAAAGCCATGCTGACTATCCTTGATTAATCCCTGCCTCTCCAAGTGGAGATTAATCCTGTCTCTCAGAATTTTTTCCAATAATTTCCCTACCACTGATGTTAGACTCACCGGCCTATAATTACCTGATTTACCCCTGCTACCCTCCTTGAATAATGGTACCACATTCACTGTCCTCCAGTCCTCTGGTACCTCTCCTGTGGCCAGAGACGATTTGAAAATTTGTGTCAGAGCCCCTGCTATCTCCTTCCTTGCCTCACATAGCAGCCTGGGATACATCTCATCTGGGCCTGGGGATTTATCCACCTTTAAGCCCGCTAATACAGCTAATACTTCCTCCTTTTCAATGCTAATTTGATCGAGTATATCACAATCCCCTTCCCTGATCACTACACCTACATCACCCCTCTCCATAGTGAACACAGATGAAAAGTAATCGTTCAAAACCTCACCTATGTCCTCTGGCTGCACACACAGATTGCCTGTTTGATCCCTAATGGGCCCCACTTTTTCCCCTGGTTATCCTCTTGCCCCTAATATAGTTATAAAATGCCTTAGGATTTTCCTTTATGTTGTCTGCTAGTGATTATTCATGTCCTCTCTTCGCTCTCCCAATTACTTTTTTAAGTACTCCCTACAATTTCTATACTCCTCTAGGGCCTCCTCTGTTTTCAGTGCTCTGAATCTGCCATAAGCCTCCTTTTTTTTCTTTATCCAATCCTCTATATCCCTTGACATCCAGGGTTCCCTTGATTTGTTGGTCCTACTCTTCACCTTTACGGGAACATGTTGGACCTGAACCTTCACTATTTCCTTTCTGAATGACTCCCACTGGTCTGATGTAGATTTTCTTATTAGAAGCTGCTCCCAATCCACTTTGGCCAGATCCTGTTTTATCATATTGAAATCTATCTTCCCCCATTTCAGTACTTTTATTTCCGGTCCCTCTATGTCCTTTTCCATACCTAACTCAAATCTTAGAGTTATGGTCACTATCTCCGAAATGCTCCCCACTGCCACTTCTACCATTTGTCCAGCTTCATTTCCTAGGAAAGTCTAGCACAACTCCTCCTCTTGTAGGAGTCTCTACTTGCTGGCTCAAAAAGCATGCCTGAATGCACCTAAAGAAGTCTGCCCCCTTTAAGCTTTTTGCAGTAATACTATCCCCTCTAATATAGGGGAAGTTGAAATCCCCTACTATTATTACCCTATTGTTTTTGCACCTCTCTGAGACTTGCCCACATATCTGCTCCTCTATCTCTCCCTGACTGTTTGGAGGCCTGTAGTACACTCCCAGCCAAGTGATTGCCCCCTTTTTTTAAGTTCTACCCATATGGCCTCATTAGAGGAACCTTCTAAGATATCATCCCTCCTTACTGCAGTAATTGACTCCTTGATCAACAGTGCAATGTCATCTCTTTTACCCCCTTCCCTATCACGTCTGAAGATTCTATACCCTGGAATATTAAGCTGCCTGTCCTGCCCTTCGCTCAACCATGTCTGTGATTGCAATAATATCATATAGCCATGTGTTAATTAACGCCCTCAATTCATCTGCCTTACTCGTAAGACAGCTTGCATTAAAATAGATACAATCCAGCCTTGCATTATTTGCTTGAGCCTTAACAGCTCTACATTTACTCTGCCTTCCAGACTGACTTCACATCTCTTCTATATTTGAATGTACATCAAAACAAACTAGTAATGAAGTAAAGCATATACACACAGATTAAAATTTTGAAGTCCCCTTTTTACCTTCGCTCCTCTCACTCTCACTCTCTCACTCTCACTCTCACACACATACGCGAAAAATAAAAGGGATTTTTGTTCAGAGCTCTGTTACAGACAAAAATAACTCTTGGGCTGATTACTTGCCCATTCCTGAAGAAAAAGATATATTGTGTTCCAAAACTAGCATACAGTCTAACTTCCAAGTACAGGTAGATGGGTCACTGCGATCTTTTAGAACAGTTCTTTTCAGGTGGTGTTGAGAACGAATCTAGCAGGATTTTCCTTAAAGACAGGAGATGAGATGAATTGACACAGTGGACTTCTCAGGGTCTTTTACAGAGTTGCTGGAAAGCGAGCTGGGTTGTGGTCTTCTCTCCTTCCTTCACTTCTTCTGCAGCAGGCTCACTTTATTAGCCACTCACTCCAGAAGGTAAAACATACACACTGGCACTACAACCACAAGCTTGTGAGTTTTCTCTCACACAGGTGCGAGCTGCTGCTCCTGGGCTTGTCCAATCAAGGGGTGCATCACTGACTTCTCTGCCCACATCTCCCCCTGTTACCAGGGTTTCTAATCTATTTTAACTTGAGTCACGTGACAACCAATAAACATTGTTGCCAAACTAGTTCTTTCAGCGCCCTCTTGAAAAGAAAACTGGTCCAACATTTATTTTAACAAAAAAAAAATCACTTCCGTAACAATATTCAGTCTATACCATTAGAAAAGGTTGGGCTGGATTCTGGCCTATGTGGATTTGTCGTCTTAGTGCAAACATCCCAGATTTGCACCAGCAGGTTTTTGATTTTTTTTTTGTTGACGTTTGTCATATATCATGAAAATATAAGAAAATTCAACATATGATAAAGGCTGAGGCAGGAAGTAGTTCAGTTTTTCTTTCATAATTATAGTGGTCTTGGGGTTGAATTTTTCTAGCCTTTTGGAGATGGCTGAAGATCCGCTTCAAGGTGTCCCCCCAAAACTCCACGTCCCGTTCATCAGGGCCTACTTGCCTTTAAAAGTAACTTACCTGGTCTTCGAGTGTGCCACGCCATAGAGGCACCCTCTCCTTCTTGTGGCCTCAGCTGTGGTCACCGCTGGCAGTGGCACTGCCGAGCTGCCGGCCCTCTGGCGGGGGGTGGGGGGGGGGGTGGTGGTGCACAGTAGGCTACAGTCCTCAATTGGATGATGGCCCAGGTGGGAGCCTCTTAATTGGCCGCTGCGAGTAAAATGCCGCCAAGGGTGGCACCGCCTGCTGGTGTAGGGTTGGGTCCCACTTTCAGCCCCAGCAGTGAGACTTCATCCCTGGAAAAATTCAGCCTTTAATGTCTGTGTCTCACTCACAATTAAAGAAAGATGACGAAGAAAGAAACCGCATTTATATTGTGTCTTACATGACCTCAGGTCATCCCAACATCAATGAATTACTTTTGCAATATAGGAAACATGACAGCCAATTCTTGTACTGCACAGTGCCACAAACAGCAATGTGATAATGACCCGATAATCTGCTTTACTAATACTGGTTGAAGTATAAATAATGGGCAGAACACATCGTTTGGTTGCCTGAGATTCTAGAGTCCCTAGAGTTTAATTGCCTCATTTTGGATGTCCTATGTCATGTTGATTCGGAGGTAAATATTGGTCAGGACACTAGGTCAAACTCCCCTGATCTTCACTGAATAGTGACCTACCGCAGCCTCTCGGGGAGGGTTAAGATTTTGCGCTTTACATTTAATCAGCATGCACATCTTCATTTTGAGTTTGATCATCAGTCATAAATTTTTCAGTAAGCATTATAAATCATTACACTCAAGCAAACTGGATACTGTGACCTACAAGCAAATAGATACAGGGTGAAGTTGGTCTTTGTCAGTAGTGAGAATCAGGCACATAGCCGGCAGAATTTTCATCCTGAGGTGGAGGCAGGCTTGAAGGCAGGCTTGCCAGCAATTTCTCGCACCAGCTGACGTGCCAGTCTGCCGGTGTGTTCTCCCCTCCAGCTTATTTTCAAGGAGGCAGCTTCTGAGGGCCAGTTAAAGTAAGCCAATTAAGCCAATTGTTGACACTCTTCTCACGCTGTCTGGATTTTCCAGGCGGCAGACGGGCCCCCCAATGTGTCTGGAGCCCGTGGATGGAATGGTGGAGGCCTCCTGATGGCAGGCTGGGGATGGGGGACCCAGAGGCACATCCTGCAAAGCAGTCCAGCATGGATCCTCTGGGCTGCGAGGGCTGCAGCTGTAGCCTCAGGACATGCTGTGGAAGGGTTCCTCCTCTGCAATGATGGTCTGGTAGCTGTGGCCACAGTATATTTTGTATTATTTACAAGTCTAGTCTTCAGAGGGGCTCTTCCATATAGAGGCACCCTCCCGGTCTCCCACCTACATCGGCAGTGCCCACTTGCCCCCAGGGGCTGCTGGCCGCCCAGAGCCTCGGTAATCCAATTGGCTCCAGCTGCGGAGCCTGCCTACCATCCTTAATTGGACGGGGCTCCTCTTAACTGGCCGCCTCCTCGAAAATCACCTCCAGGGTCCTGCCATGGCCACCTCCGTGCTCCCAACCTGGAATTCAGACCAGTGTCGGGATTGGGACCCTGGAACTAAAAAATTCAGCCCAGCAAATCCATCACCTTTTTTATACCAAACTCGATTTTCTTTTCCAGTGACATAAAAAAAAAAATGGGCTCAGACAAAATTTTTACCCTCCTCTTCGTTCAAATGTCACTTGTGACGGGATTTTTCCAACACGTGTAATTTAATTATTAAGTGGTCAGAATGCAGGTAGGAAATACAGCAGCCTATTTGCGCACAGCAAGGACCCACAAACAGCAATCTGTTGATGGCCACACAATCTGTTTTAGTGATGTTGGTTGAGAGTTAAATATTGGTCAGGACAATGATCTTCAGGGTAAGTGGAGGAGAGTTTAATTGACCTGAGAGTTTAATTGTCTCATTTCCGTTGTGGCCTGTCCATGATTGTATGTTTTGGTAACTTGAAATTGATGCACAGCAACTTTGGAAAATATCAAAATAATAAAATAAATATAGCATTATAATGACTTGCCTTCCAACATTTTGATGGTAGATGATTAGTGCTCAAAATTTTCCTTCCTATCTGAAAGTACAAACCTGTATGGAGAATGTGTTAGGCTGTGGAAAATGCAACCTCTCCTGTGCACATACACGCACTCGTGTAGGTTTCTCTCGTAGAATTTTGTACATGCGAATCAGGATTGAGGCATGAATTATTAATCTGTTAATATCAATAATGCATACATAGTAAAAGGAGAAAGTGAAGATTGAGGGCTGAAAAGGCAAGAACAGGCTAAGAAGACAATTTAATAACTAGGGAGTGGAATCGTTGGTTCTGAAACAATTAAATGTTTAAGATTTTTTGATGTAAAAGTATTGATACCTAATTGGGGGGGGGAGGGGAATATGAAATTTGAAACACTATTTCAGAAATTAAAGGAGCATTGCTTTCATGACAGAGTGTTGAACAAGATGGACCCATGAGGCCACTTGAGCACTGAGCACAGACAGTGGAGCCAATTTCCCTAACGTACCAGAGCTCAGTTAAGGAGAGGGTTTGCTATTGTTTGTTGCGCTCTGCAAAAGCTGAGCATAATTACCCAGCCAGCTATCAATAGGTAGGAAAATGAATTTTCTAGATGATAATAGACTAGGGTCTCGCTAGTTCATCTCCTACCAGCCTGATAGTTGCATGTTGCAAAAAGTAGGCATGGAACAATTCAGATGCAGGATAAGGCAGACTTTCACAGTACATTTAGTTAGATGTTCAGTCAGATTTATTAAACTTTTTCAAATGTAGTTATATGTTTCTGGGCCCTGTTTTAACTCCTAACCACCAGAAATTCCATACAGTGACCTCTAATTCCAACCCTGGCCTCAGCTGTTTCCTCAGCCTGAATCTGAAAGAGGGCATCCTCAGTGTCCTATTCGACCTTGAGTTGGGTTTCCATCCACCAACAAATCCATGCATTTTCACCTTATCCCACCCTACCGCTGAAGATCAAAGTATGGCCCAGACTCTCTCCTCTCCTGCTCCTGGTCTGCTGTGTACCGCATTCTCTCTGTTCCTCCTTTGGTAGTAGGGCCTGCAGCTATCATTGGACTTGCACTTTGGAATTCCTCCAGGAGAGCCTCCTTTCATCACATCTCAGTTCCTTCCTCAAATTCTTCTCCTAGCTCTTCTTTGATCATTCCCCGGTTGAAGTGCTCTGCAATGTCTTGCTATGTTAAAGGTGTTTAATCGGTGCAGATAGTCACCACTGTTTATGTCACCTATGGCCTGGTAGTTGTCCATTTTGGTGAGGTTTTGGTACTGCTTGTGCGGAGTTTGCAAGTTCTCCCTGTGACCGTGTGGGTTTCCGTCGGGTGCTCCGGTTTCCTCCCACAGCCAAAGACTTGCAGGTTAATAGGTAAATTGGCCATTATAAATTACCCCTAGTGTAGGTAGGTGGTAGGGAATATGGGATTGTTGCAGGATTAGTATAAATGGGTGGTTGTTGGTCGGCACAGACTCGGTGGGCCGAAGGGCCTGTTTCAGTGCTGTATCTCTAAATAAATGAGGAAAAAGTGAAAGCGTCCTTTAAAAATGACTGCAAAGGATATCTGTAGCCAAATCCACTAATACAAAATTCAGATGATTGCATTTCAGTGGTTTTGTTCCGAAGATTTTCACGCAATTCCAGCCAAGTGCACAAGTCACGCTGTCAGTGCAACAAAAGAAATGTCAATAATATCATAAAATCATCAAAAATATATTACGTCTCTCAGCATTTCAAAGCACTTGACATACAATGAAATGCATTTAAAATGCAGTGACTGTTATGTAAGCAAATATAGTGCCCATTTTGCACATAACAAGATTCCAAAAATAGCAGTGATGTGAATGGCCAATTGATCTTTGTCTTGGTGGAAACATTGGAGCCGACAGTCCCCCATTTTGATGTCTCTTCAATGGAACAGCACCTCTGACAGTGCAGCATTCACTCTGTACTGGACTGAAATGGAGTCCAAATCGACAAAGTTCTGCCTTAGAGGCAAAAGTGCTACTGTGCCATGCTTTTAACTATGTGAAAGCCTTCTGCATAGTTACAGAGGTTTCACCTATGCATGAATCACCTGAAGGGAAAAGAAATTGCAGAGCTATGGGGAAAGGGTGGTGGAGAGGCACTAACTGAGCTGGTCTTGAAACAAGCCAGCAGAGACATGATGGGACAATGACCTCCTTCTGTGCTGTAACCACTCTATGATTATATGAGTTAGTACATGAGCACAAATTGCTGAGAGCTTTGCACGATTCAGAAGGTCACTTGTATGGTACTCTGCTTGTATCTCAAGAAATATTTAGGCTACGTTGATAACAGATAGACATCGAGAATGGAACTGCAATTTTATTTCTTTCCACTGTCAAAATAAAGAGAGCAAAATTTAATTACAAAATTCACTCATTTACCAAAAGAACAATGGGCTGAATTTTAGCGGCGCGGTGCACTTTGAAGTCGGCGGCCTTCAGAAGCGGAAGCGCCGCCGCTGAGCCCCCACGATATTTTGCGTGGGGTCTCATTTAAATGGAGGGTGCGGAGCGGCCGCCCCCAATGACACAGAGGGGGGCGGCCACTCCGCCCCCAGCAATGGCGTCCGGTGCCACCGGGCAGACGCTGGCGCCATTTTTAAAGGGCTTCAAATCTTTAAAGTCATATTATCGTGCATTTTCATTTAAGAAGTAATTAAAAGCTGGAGGCCCTTTCCCAACCCCCCTCCCCAATATTTTTTTATTGACATACATGTGGAAAATTTACTTTATTATCAACCTGAACCTTCCCCCGAACTTCGTCACATTTGCCCTTCAACCCCTTCCCACCATCCCCACAGCCAATAAAAACTGTTTTTCCTGCTCCCTGCCCCTCTCGACCTGAAAATTAAACGCCTCCCCCCTTCCCACCAGTGTCTCGCCTTGAATCCCCAAACGGGGATCGGAAGGCACGGGACTTCCGGCCACAGGCCGGAATATTGCTGTGGGACAGCTGCCCAATCTAGGTAAGTTGTTTACCATTTATTTGCATTCATTACAAGATGCAAATGAAGGCCCTGCCCCTGTCTGGTGGGGGGACTGCACCGAGGCCTCACCACCGCTGGTAAAATGCGGCAGGGTCTTCTCGGCGTTGGGGGGTCATGGCAGGCCGTTCCCGCTAGTATTTTACGGGCTCCCACCACCGCCACAACCCCCGGCGTCGAGGGGCTGGTAAAATTCAGCCCTATATATAGTGAGCATGTACTCTGGCTTCAGCACACCTCTTTATCTTTTTATTTAATTTCAAATCTCCCCACGGCCTTACCCCCCTCCCTAACTCTGTAATCTCCTACAACCCTCCAAGATATATGTGCTCCTCCAATTCTGGCCTCTTGAGCATCCGCAATTTTAATCAATTTAAGCTGAAGGGTCACTGACCCGAAACGTTAACTCTGCTTCTCTTTCCACAGATGCTGCCAGACCTGCTGAGTGGTTCCAGCATTTCTTGTTTTTATTCCCAATTTTAATCACTCTACTATTGCTCGCTGTGCCTTCAGCTGCCAAGGTCCTAAGTTCTGAAATTCCCTCCCTAGACCTCTCTGCTTCTCTTCCCTACGTTAAGACGCTCCATAAAACCTACCTCTTTGAGCACACTTTTTAGTCATCTGCCCTAATATTTCCTTATGTGTCTTGGTGTCAAATTTTGTTTGAATTTGCTCCTGTGAAGGAAGTGCTTCGTAGCATTTTACTACCTTAAAGGTGCTATATAAATGCAAGTTATTATTGTCGTTCCCTTCCCTTCCTGCAATACATGAAGAAAATAAATTCCTCACATCTTTTCCTCTGGAATCCAGCGCTGGATCAGAATTACTTATTAGTTTAGATTCACTTTGCATCTGGTGTGACTAGTTCACACTATTTTTAAAGGAAATTGGAAGGGAATTTCGCAAGGTGTTGTTAGTTCATTTACAAGGGACAAAAAAATCCATACACAATGTTCATGCACAAAGATGTGGGAAATTGCAACCAATACAAACATATATTAAAGTGATTACACGCATGGTAAAATTAATTTTGTAGATGTGAAACATATTCTCCCATGAGTTCAGAGGGAAAACACAGCCCAACTGCCATATTGCTAAAACTATTGCTTGTCTTCGTTAGGTATCTTCAAAGTATAAGTACCTGAGCAGCCTCTGCAGTGCAATGTTTCACCACATGGTAAGCTCACATTCTGATAATTACTTCGTGGGAAGTTAGTTAACTGCAGTTCAGAACCTGTAGGAAAAAAGCAGAAAAAAAAATTGTGTCTTGTTTGGAGTTATATGCTCAATCCAATGATGGTTATCAGATCTATTTATCAGTGTTGATTTCAGGTGAGGATGCCTATCAAGGTTTATTCTGTATCCCATGGATGCCAGTTTTCTACTGTCTTGCTGAGCTATAACCCAATGTAACACGATAAATGGAGATATTGGGCTGGCTTTTACCTTAGGCAGATGGGACTTCGCCATTTTATGGGTCCCCGGGCTTTAATTGTCCTGAGGTAGGACATCCACCTGCTTGAGGGGGGAGGTCCTGCCTCAGTGAGCTGCCAGCCAGTCGGCGGGACTGCAGCCCAGCTGATGCCATGGAGCCAGGAGTTCGGGTAAGTTGGGCTTGCCTCGCCAGTGGGGTAATCGGTCGTGCCGGTGGGGCAAGGGTAGTCATTTGGGGGGGGGGGGGGTTGCGTTTTGGGTCTCGGGAGTGGGTTGGGAGGCGGGGGCGGCCCTCAGGCACGGGGAAAGGCCGGCAGCTATCACTGGATAGCCTTTCATGTCCCCAGCATGCCTGCTTGCCGCGGGTAAAATACCTGTGGAGGCAGGCGAGGGCAGTTAGGTGGCCACTTAAGGGCATTGAATGGCCTTGGGCGGGCGGGCGGGCTGTTTTCCCCCCCCCCACCGCCCGACCGCCATAAAGTTAGCCGGAGGTGGGAGCAGAGCGGGAAGGCCTCCCGGAGCCTCCCACTCAATTTCACGTTGCCCTCACGCCACCATCCGACCCGCTGGGGTGGCTGGGGTATCTATCTCTCGTCTATTCAGCATCTGCATAAAAGGTTTTATATATATATATACTAAAATTTTCTATCCAGTGTAATGTGGTATGCTGAAAAACAGAATTGTATTAAATGGGATTTGTTGAGCTATCTGTATTTATCAGTGTGATTAATGTGCTGGGAATGTCTCTAGCAGATGTATCTAAATGTGAAGCTTAAAAAGGGTCAGAACAAAAATAAGCACTCAAACCCTTATATAATCCTTACAGGTTCTGCTGAAACAATTATTGAGAGTGAAACTTTGCATTAACATCATTACAATTAATTTGATATTGTGTTTACTTCCTTTTTGTAGGAAGAGGAGACCTCACCAAACAAATACAGAGACTTAAAGAACTCGTTGACCCACTTGCGGTCTCAGCTGCAGGTGAAAAAATGTTGAATCTCAGTAACTATGCATTTTACCAGTCAGAATGCAAATTTGCCTTGCACTCCTGAATCCTTGTGTTGGAAAATGAATAGAATTACACCTCTAACTGTAATGAATTTCTCCATATACAGTTACCTGAAAATATACATGCAGACCCTTGCCAGAACTTTCAGAGAATTAAAAATGGCATTTTACCGACTTTTATTTTCTTGTGAAAGTACGAAATAAAACTTGAAGTCTTGATATTCCACAGTTGTAGAATCTGAGCTTTTCATCTCTCTGTTGGGATAAACTCCTGCCACCGGAAAGTACCTTTGGCCCCAGTTGGTTTTATGGCCTCAGGTTCTTTTAAATAATTTTCCAACACTCCACAGCCTATGTCATGGATAAGGGAGACAAATTGGCTGAGACACTTATTTCTTCCAGAGGGAGCTGAGGCAGAGCATAGGAGCCCAGCAACTGAAATGGCTCTGAGATTATAAAGATAGTTGGAGGCAGTCGTGCATCCATGTGGCGGGGAGAAGTATAGCATTGCCAGTCACCTCCGTGCAGCAGATTAAAGATCCCAGTATTTAAATCTTTCAAGTTTGTTACTATAGTCTGTGCAATCGATAACTCTCATTGTAAAACTCAGAAAGCTTGCACACTGTTGTTTTTGCACAAGCATTCACAATGGGTGACATGCATCTTTATAAATTCTTTGTCTGTCTTATCAACTGTATGTTACTTTTCCAGTAGCACACTGCACCACTGCTATAGATCAGATTAATCTGTACTTTCCCAGTGTTAAAGAGTTTCTCTTTAGTTCCAAATAACAATCGGGACGTTAGACTCTTCTCTGGAGAGCTGGAGCTCTACCAGCAAAATTTCTAGAACTGTTGGATTGAAAACAAATTCTAATTTAGTATCAGTCATTTCTTTGTGTATTCTAAATCCCTGAAGTGCATCAAAATTAAAATGCTACACCCTCTCACTACTACGCTGATAATGCTGAGCACCATGGATAAAGACGTCTCCCTGGCATCCAGCTTTGCTATAGTGAAAATACTAGACAATACAATGAATGGCTTATTTCCATCATTTGAATATCATTACAAAATGCCGTATTGGGTGTACTGGCAAAAAATGAAAACGATGTAAAAATGGAACAGGATACCATAAATAACATTCCTGACTCATTTACTTCCCCTTCCTCATCTAGTTCAGCTGAAAAACTGAGAAGGAAGGATGCAAAATCCCTGCTTTTTAGATTAACAAGAATTTCTACTTAGGAATTTTTTGCCATAAAATAAAGCAAAATTAATTTATTATTGATGAATATGATGGACCTGATTAGAAATCCCCCTTCAATGTCACACACCATCCTGACTTGGACATATATCGCACTCCTTCATCATCAGTGGGTCAAAATCCTGGAATTCCCTAGCTAACAGCACCACGGGGCCACACAAACTGCAGCCGTTCAAGAAGGCTGAACACCATTGGCTCAAGCGCAACTTAGGTTAGACAATAAATACTGACCTTGCTAGAGATGTTCACATCCAAGAATGATTAAAGAATGAATTTTTAAAATAATCTATTGGACAGTTGAAACTGGTTAGAGAAAATAAACTGAGTGATATGATTGCTGCTACAAAAAAGATTTGTATCTTTTATAGGAAGATTGGCGGTTCTGGTGCTGCTTTTTTGTGGGGGTCCTCATTCCTGATTAGTAGCTTTCCTGTTCTGTATTTGAGTGAATCAGTTAATAGTGGTTATTTGACTCAATCAGAGAAGTATGAACTTGATTTTATTTTGGTGCAGACAGGTTTAATCTGCCGCTCTCAAATTTAACAAAGGTAATTTTCACCTTCATTGTTGGGCAGTTAACTGATCACCCACTTGATCTTCATTTCTAATGGAAATAAAAATTGGACAGTTTCTATAATGGGCCAGTGATCTACTCTGCCAGTTTACTGCCCAATGATGAAGGTGAAAACTACCTTTAATGTGTGACAAGGATATAAGCCAAATTTTAATAGGTAAGTGTTCATTTTTAAGACCAGCCAAACATGGAAGCCATCTTTTTGAAGTCTTTTTTTTATGTTGTAGTAGGATTGGGTGTTGCTGGAAAGACCAGCATTTGTTGCCCATCCTTAAACAGTCTTGACAATGAAGTGTCTTGCTAGGCCTTTTCAGAGGGTAGTTAAGAGTCAACCACATTGCTGTGGGTCTGGAGTCAAATGTAGGTCAGACCAGGTAAGGGTGGCAGATTTCCTTCCCTAAATGACATGAGTGAACCAGATGGGTTATTATGACAATAAATGATAGTTTCACAGCACCATTACTGAGACTAGCTTTCAACTCCAGATTTTTACTAATTGATTAAATTTATTAATTAATTGAATTTGGTCCAGTAGCATACACTAACTTAAAATATTTTGGTTCTAATCAGAATGGAGACATTTTGTTTCGGGAAGAGCTATTGCAGGACAAGTGGGCAGCTGTGCTGGATTCAGCTCGGAACAAGAACACTCAGACTCCCTCCATTGGACAGTGTGTTCAAGAGGCCATGATTATTGCAAGTAGGGCATTGAATACAATATTACATCCTGCAGTCAACCTCATTACTCCTATAATCAGTGCCTGTCATATTGTTAATGATAAGAATGTGTTTTACTGTAAAATAATGGTCAGTCCTTTAATTGTTGTAGACCAGTAAACTCATTTCAGACCTTGCTAAAATTCTATTGAGAGAGCTTTCTGTTTTGTTAAGGTAGCTGAAGCATTTGTTTAATCTTTCAATATTACAAACTGTACCACATAAACCTTTTCAAAGTCTCTTTATTATGAATGCAATTCTTTTTTAATGTTAAAAAACAAATCTTCCAATATGTTCAACATTTTCCTCAGTATATCTGTGTTTCAAGTTTTGGGTGGGCACTAGATTGTCTGTTGGATCATCAATCTCTTTTGTGAATGGACCTTGCATCCCCTACAGTCAAGTTTCCCTTTACTGCCAAATTTATAGTCATGCAAAAACATGACCCAGGGGTCATAACAATGAAACATCTTTGTGTGTGTGACCTGGATACTATAGTATCGCACGTACTCTCTCACATATGTTTCCACCACCCAGAAGATGAATGTTGTAGTGAGACAAGCCTATTTGTAAACCAGTAACCTGTTCTTTTGTTGTACGTAATGTATGATTGAATAGCTTACAGTGAATTTCACAGTGTTTTATAACTCTCCTTATAACACACACAGCAGGCCATACTGTTCCTGTTAGTACTTTACTGACTATAACAAATCTTTGAGACTAGTCACGCCAAATGTAGGAAGGGAGTTCTCTTCCTCTGTGTCCAACGTCCACTTCAGATTTCTACAGATCGAGATGAGTCCTAACTGGACAGAAAAGCGAAGACTTGACCTCTGAACCATTCCCAGTTCTCTCTGTTGCCAATTAAATCTGCTGCTGCTTAGCCTTGTTAGCTGTGGACGTCTGAGACCTGCCTCTCGCATTCCTGCTGGTCTCACAGGTTAATATGTTTGAATGTTTATGAAGATTTTTTTTTAACTAACCCTCATTGTCTGAAGGAGATGTGATATGAAAGAAAAACAACTCGACTGGATTGGATTTGCATTCTTAGAATGCATATGTTTTATGGATTTCATTTCTCATCAGCTAAATTTAACTCAACAACAATATTTTTATATAATTCAGACTTCCTCTGAAGTCAATTGATCAAAAACATCCCAAAATGTGACAATCTCTTACTAGTTTGGGAAAAAGAATGAAACACAATATAATATGCTAAAGCTAACAAAAGTTTTAATAAATCTCTGTGTGCTTTTCAACAGAACTCGCTTCTGAATGTATCTGCGGTTATCCGAAACTGCCTGAGGCTGTAAAGGAAGGGCGTATTATACCACTGCTAGAAGCAAACACTTGTATATTGGCAGATGTAATGCAGGTTCTTAGGACTGGAGATGTGGAGAAGGTGCGGAGCTCCTCATGAAGAATTGCATCTAAATGTAGCTGAATAATTAGCGCTTATTGTATCATTTTTAATTAATTTATTTATATATATAAAACTGTACTGTATTCAACATGATGGCATTAGTTTTCATTCCAAATCAAGTTACAGTTGCTGCAATGGAAAATGAAATAATTCACAATGGTATCCTGGGTGGTGTTTGATCTTTTGAGGTTGAGGCTAATGCATACAGCTGGAAAGAGCTTTGCTCTGTAACTAACTATGCTATCTGAAGCTGACCTGGGGGTGCGTGAGGCTGAACTAGGTGAAGAAAAGTGGAAAATTGGTTGTCTAGCACTAACATATTTCACCTTAATGTCTACAACATTTACTAAAACATTTTAAATGTATTAAATAAAATACAACAAAATTCTTATTTTCTCCCATTAATAGAAAATAAAGAACGCCAAACAGTATATAAGTGTCAAAGAAATTGGCAGGAAAAATTATTACACAGGCTCCCTTTATTAATAGACGACATCTATACAATTTAACATATTTGGTAATTTTCCATTGTAATTAGTCAATGTGATTCTTCAATCTGGTATTTAGATTTCTGTCTATTTATCAGATTGACAGCTGCCATTTTTTGCTTTAAATATCTAAGAAAATGAAAGACAATAGATAGTGAAATGATGTTTTCTGTCCTGCCCTGAGAGACTGTTTTAAGGTTCGTAATTAAAAAGAGAAATTTGGCTGCGATTCATCCGTGCACTGCCAAAAGCGAGCACGCCCGAATTTCTAGGTCCGTGTCTTCAATGAACTGTTTATATAGTTTTGAAAACAAGTGAATTTGAAGAATGATGTTTTCTACTCATTTTTTTTCACACTAATTTGCTGTGGTATTTATCCAATAAAACATTTGGTGTTGGCACATGAAAATATGTTGAAAAGCATGGAAATTGATTGAGATTTTTCTTGGATTGAAAAAGTTATTGAATTCATGTGACAATAATTTGACCTTTTTTTTCTGAAATCCTGATACCCAAGCTAGTCTTTTGAAGCAGCTGCTGATTCTCAGCTGGAATTCAGACAACTTGCTGAGATTCTAATTTTGTTTCTCCAATCCTGCTCTGAAGCTGCTCTTTTAAATCTATATACCATTTAGCTCAGCTATCCAGTTTTGATTACTGAATAATATAATGTCAGCAAACTTTGAAAAGAGCAATGTATAACACTCCCTCTTTTGGATCCTTCTCCCCCCCCCCCCCCCCCCCCCCCACCCACGACTTTCCTTTTAAGATTTAACTTCTGGCTCGGCTCTACAGAGGAACAATTGGATTTCCCATTGTCCCTTTTCCCCCCTCCCCCCACCCCCAGCCTCCAGTCCCCAATCGATGAGCTGCCGGTTGGCACTGGTTGAGAGCATTGGCAGTTAGCCAAGCCAATTTAAATGAGGGTAACTATGAAAATGATCTGGGCCTCTTGTTAATCCACGTTGGCCAAGGGGTGCAATCATCATGGGTAATTTTGACAGTAGTGTAAAACAAATGATATTGGATTGGCCGCCTGCTCCTGATTTTCATTCCCTTTGAACCGGAAGGAGTATATTGTTCCTAAATCATTTCTTTTACACTATCGCCTGCAACTAAAATGACCCCCATCTGTCCACTGCCTGCTTGTTGTGTACTGCAACTGAAAATCAGTTCTTAATTATTTTAATGCTTATATGCCAAAATTATTATAAAAAGAGAATACGCTTAAACAAGTGCAAAGGCATTTAAAGTAAAAAAAAAATGAAATTTCTTGCTCATCAGTTGCCTTGTAGAAATTTTGTGAATATTCACTTGGATCTCGTTATTGTGCTGTGTAATTACAATTACTGTTGCATTTAAATCCAGCTCTGTATTTAATTTATTTATGTGCACAGAGCAGTACATAATTTGTCATAATCTTAACCTCAGGTCAGAGCAGTTCTTCAGAGCCCTGAAGCACAAAAGGAACTGGCCATGTTGTTGGACCCTGAAGTAGGACAATTGGCGAGTTATGAACTATCACCATCCGTGGCTGAAAAACAAGAGATAAATAAGACTGCCAAAGAGATCAGGAAATGCGGAGATGACCGAATTATTGCCAAGGAAGTATCCAGCGATGCTGTCATTCCTGTGGATACCATTACTAATGAGTCACAACTTGACCAATTAGAGTCTGTGAATCAGAAAGTCACCAATGCAATGTCAAGGTGCCTGTCTGTACACAAGAATGTAGACTGCACTGACAGTGACACAGAGATTTGTACACTACCAAAGACACATTTTAGCATGAAAAGAGAACCTGCTAGCACAGACATAAAGACATTGACTGAAACTATTGCAAGCCTCGAGGCTGAAATACAGCAACTTCAGACAGAGAAGGCAGAAGTAGGTCAACATTTGCAGTGCAGGAACAACCAGTTACTTAAGGCAGCTGAAGGGAAACTTAAATTAGAGGATGAATTGCGTGTTGCAAATAGTGAAGTGAGCCATTTATCTCAGAAACTTGAGGCAATAACGAAAGAAAAGATACTGGAAAAAGAATCAATGAAAAATAACTTGAGGAAAGAAAATGAGGTTTTGGAGAAGCGAAATAAAGAGCTGCTAAATGGGATTGCAAAACTAGAATCCAACCAAAAAGAGCTGGAGGCAGACTTTAAAGAGAAAAATGAGGAATATTTACAGAGAATGTCTGAACTGAAAGACGAGAAGAGTAAGCTGGAAGACACAATTAGCTGTATGCAGAAAGAAAGTGCACAGAAATTAATGGAGTGTCAACACACTGTTGAAACGTTGAACACACAAAATGAGGAACTGAAGAAAAGACTAACAGAGTTGGAATCCAGGGATAAAACTCTTGCTAACACAGTGACAGGATTGAAAGAAAAAATAGCAAAGTTGATTAAAGAAAAGGAATGTCTGCTAAACAAAGTTAACGAACTGGAGAATGAGAAGATGCATATAATTCACCAAACTGTGCATCAGTTAACAAGAGAGAATGAACATCTTTTCGAACAAGTCAGGAAATTGGAACGTGAAGTGGAGAAGTACCTTACTGAGAGCAGTGCAGCACAAGATAAAATAAATCATTTAGAAAATGAAAACACCAACTTGATGAATTTCAAAGAAAATCTAATCGAAGAGCTGAAAGCCCAGGGAGCTGTTGAAATACCTAGCAAGCAAGACGAATTAAAGGAAATTCGAAAGCAGCAAAGTGATAATTTATTAGAAGAAGATACTTTCAGAAAAGAAGACAGGAAGATGATGATCAAAGCTGAAAAAATGTGCGAAGTGAAACAAAACCCAAATCTGATGGAACTAAACGTTGAATTTAATGATGTATCAGCAGAGTTATCTACAGTGAAACACACTGGAGGATCTAGTGATTACCAAAACTTGGGGTCCAAAACAAATGAAGAAGACAAGAAATGTCTTCTCAAAGAAACTGGGACTTTTGTGGAAACCTGCTTAGAAGAAAATGCAATGGTAAACGATGTGGCTTTTGATGTCATTAATTACTCTGACAAAATTAAGTTGTTGGAAAATACTGTTAAGGGAAGGGGAATGTGGGGAGGTGGGAAATGAGATAATTACAAAAATCTAATACAACATTTCTTTTGAAAGATCACTTACTGCTTTTGCAGTTGCCATTACTATATCAGTATGTTTTTCAGGCATCCATTATTTAAAATTTTCCATAATTTTATAGGAATGTATAAAATATAAAAAGCTGATTTGATGATTGGTCAAAAAACAGTCTTGCCATCATAAATTAGCATATGTCATTAATTGCTCAACCCATGTTCTCTTAAAGAGGAAGGATGACTCCTTGAGAAAGCTAAAGTTGGATTATGATATTCTACAAAAAAAACTGTCAGATGCTGAGCAGCAGTCTGCAACTGGAGACTTAAAATTAAAACATGAAGAGCAGCTGAAGGAGTGCCCTGCTAAGAAACCTGTGACTGAGGTAATTAAATATTGTTGTCAGTCTTCCATCACTTTCTTGGGGCTGGATTTTAAGCAGCCCTCGACATCAGGTTCCGTGGCGGTGGGGGTGCGGGGGGGAGAAGATGGCTCCGGATGAGGCTTGCCACAGACCTCAGCGCTGTCAGGATCTGGCCCGATCCTCCTGGTGGTGGCGAGGCACTAACGGCCCCCCTGCCGCTTGGCGACGGGACCACGATCACCATATTCAAATTAGTAAAATGAATGTATTTACATGTACTTACCTCGGATCTTGAGGGCCCACCGCGATCTTCGGTGTGGTGGTCGGCACCCTGCGCCTTCAGATCCCCGTCCGAGGAAATGAGGCGCAACACTGGTGAGGAGGGGGGAGGAGGTAGTTTTATCGATGGGGGGAGTGGGTTTAATTACACATCATGGAGGTAGGGGATGTTGGGAAGGGTTGTACTTTAAACTTTGTGCAGTTTGGTGGGGGGAAGGTCAGATGTTAAAGGTAAGTGTTTTGGGGGGGGGGGGGCGGAAGGACATATAGTTAATGTAATTGTTATGGGGTGGGTGGGAGAGGGGCAAAATAAATGTATTTAATTTTATTGAATATGTCTTTAAATATTTAAATAAGCTGGCATGGCTGACTGCCTTTAAAAATAGCATTAGCACCTGCGCACAGGCAGCTGGCGCCATTGCCGGGGACGGACAGCTCCCCCACCCCCCTCCTCCACATGATTGGGGGTGAGGGGGAAGGCGGGCTGCCTCGGCTATTTAAATGAACTGCCACGCTTCAGATTGCGGTGGCTTTTTGGCGTGGGGCCCGCCAACCTCGGCGGCGAGCTCTTAAAATCCAGTCCTTGATCTATTAAACTTTGTAAAACAATTCTGTTAAATATCAGATGCCGCAGTTGACTTTGGAAAGCAATACTTCACTTGAGAAATTACTTGAGAAAACAGAAATGGAGCTGAAGTCTAAACAAGAAGAACTGGACAAGACAAAAGCTAAGGTATATCTGTGCCATTTTATCAGTTTGCTCAGTCTATTGATAAGACGACTACAATTGGACATTCTGTGTAGAGGGTTTTATCATCTCCTGCTATTGCACTCAGATAATTACTTACTGCCATTTGTTTCTAGCTTCAGCATTTTTAAAAAATAATTGTCTGTCCATCTCTCAGCTAAACTCCTTTTAAGTATTTTTTGCTGTTACCTTAACATGAAGTAACAAGTTATTCTTTCCATTTGTATCAACAAATCAGGCTAGCTCATGAAGCAAATCAGTTCCCTCAAGGCTGTCTTGATTCTGATTTCTATATTTGAGAAAGGCATTTGCTATCTTGTGTTTATTGCAAAGGTGACCATACCTCATTTGGGTTTCTTTTTTTGTCTGCTAAGAGGTCGGAAATCATGTTTTTTTTTAAAATGGGGAAACTGTTGTGATTTTATAACTATAGGGTTACCTTTTATCCCCTCCTTTTCTGAAGCTGCTGACTCACACATGTATGGGCACTGGCCATTTTGTCTTAAAATAAATGCCTTCTCCATTCGCAAATGCACTGTCTCTTGGATCACGCTAGATTATAGTTCCATGACTGCCAACAACCATCCAATACTTCACCCAAGTCACTTCTTCATGGTCCATTCTGCTGGTCAGCCTCCAATCTACTACCCTTCATAAACTTAAACTTCTACTGCCTGTATCCTAACTCACACCAAGTCCCATTCACCCATTGTCCCTGTGGTCGCTGACCTACATTGACCCTGTCCAACAATACCCCGATTTTAAAATTCACATCTTAGTGTTCAAATCCCTTCATGCCATCATTCCTCCCTACCTTTGTAACCTTCTTCAACTCTACAACCCTCTGAGAATTCCATGTCCCTCCAACTCTGGCCTTGTGCATTGCTCAGTTCCTTTGCCATTGGGAACCATGCCTTCAGCTTTTTAGGCCCTAATCTCTAGAATTCCCTCTCTGAGACTCTCCACACCTCTCTCCTCTTTTGAAGATGCTCCTTAAAACCTAACTCTTTGAGCAAGCTCTTGGTCATCTGTCCAAATGCCTGCTTCTTTAGCTCAGAGTCAATTTTTACGCTTGTGTGAAGTGCCTTGGGATGTTTTACTACAGTAAAGTTGCTATATAAATGCAAGGTTTTGCTTTTGTATATGTGAACCTATGCAGTAAGTATTGGCAAGGTCTTCAACTGTGGGGGGCATCACAGCTGAGTCCAGTCTTATCAACATAACTGGGGTCCTTAGTTGCTTCTCCCCCCTTCCCAGTTTAACAATTGTACCACTTAATTTAGTACAGACTAAGGATCAAACCTGGGACTTCTTGGCCCAGTAACACGAGGCAGTGTATTTATCAGCTGAAACATTGGTTGAGATGAGGGTTGGAAGTGGTTCAGTGGCCATTCTCCATGGGTGGTTCTGTACAGCCAAGTGCTGGCAGGATCATAGTCCATCCCAATGCCATCCTGACCTGATCCGCTGAATATGAACTTTCCAGATGTTCTTACTGGACAATGATCAGAAGGGAGAAGTCTGTAGTTATTTGCTTTCCAGCTCCTCAGCCCAAGTACATAGATTGACAATAGTGAAAAATAGAATATAAAAATGGAAATGTATGAATGAAGTAATTATGATTCACATTCCATGCCTCCTTGACTCCAGGCTCAGAAGTGGTACAGAGCAGTGGGCTTTGCAGAATCTAAGTACGAGACAGTCCAAGAGGACCTAACGCAGGCTTTTGCTGAGATGGAAAGGCTCAGCAAAACTGCCAGAGAGCAAGGAAGGCTAAAAGAGAATTTTAGCAGCCCCTCGACATCAGGGGTAGTGGCAAGGGGGCCTGTAAAATACTTGTGGGAGCAGCCCACCACGATCCCCGATGCCGAGAAGGCCCCACTGCATTTTATTGGTGGCGGCAAGGCCTCGGTGTGGCCCCCCGGCCTTCATTTAAATATTAAAATTAAATAAAAGCAAATGCTAATTAACATACCTGGTCCCGGCAGCCGTCCCACACCAATTTTACGGCCACCGGCTGCAACTCGCGCACCTTCAGACCTCCATACGGAGTTCCAAGGCGAGACACTAGTGGGGAGGGGGGAGGAGTGAAATTATCAGGGCGGGGGGGAGCAGGGAAACCTTTCCTATTGGTTGTGGGGATGGTGGGCAGGGGTTAAAGGGCAAATATGAGAAGGTTGGCGGGGGATGTTCGGGTTGCTAATTAAGTTAATTGTCTAAATTTTTGGCAATACAAAACACATTGTGGGGCGGGAGGGGGGTTGGAAAGGGCCTCCAGCTTTTAATTATTTTTAAAATGCAAATGAACAGTTATATAACTTTAAGACTTTAATTTGCTCCTAAGGGCTTGAAGCCCTTTAAAAATGGTGCCGACGCCTGCGTGGTGGTGTCGGACACCATTGTCGGGGATGGAGCGGCTGCTGCCTCTACGTCATCAGGGGTGACCGCTCCGCCCCCCCCCCCCCCCATTTAAATGAGGCCCCGCGTGAAATATCGCGTGTCAGAAGGCCGCTGACTTCAAAGCGCGCTGCCGGAAAGTGCAGCATGCAAATAACATTTAGCCCACAGTGTTTACAATAAACCTCCAGCTCAGAGGAAATTCCTGGCCTTCAGTTTAAAATATATTGTCACAATTTAATTTGCACAAGTTCCAAACCTTTTTGTGACAATAACTAGTCACTTTGGGCTGGATTTTGTGCAGGAGGCGGGGCTTCTGACGCTAGGCCCAAAAGGCAGTGGGGGCGGGCGGGGATCCCTGCCTCTGCATTTCCACGGCCCCCCCCCCGGAGCAATCCTCCGGTGTTTTTAAATGTAAGTTTCAGGAAGTAGGATCCCCGTCCCTTTAAAGGACAATCAGAGGGACGGCAGCTCAGCAGTATCAGCAGTGCCACCGGGAGCAGTGGCCACTGCCGGTACTGCAGAGGTCTCGGAACCAGGCCCAGCGCTGGAAACGCCGGACAAGAGGTAGGTGAGGTGGGAGTTGGGGTCCAGGGGAGGGAGGTCCATGGGAGGTGAATTGGTTCCCAGTGGGTGTCCTCTGTGGGTCACAAAGTGCCCACGGAGGAGTGACCCCCCCACCCCCCCCCAAATCCCCAACAAGCCCACAGGGAGGGCGCCTCATGTTACAAGGCGTCCTCCCCACATGGCGGAGGACCCCCACCCGCCGCTAGTAAGATCCCAGCAGTGGCGGGAAGAGGCCCCTAATTGGCTGTTAACAGACCACATAAGGGCCTCAATTGGCCTCTTGGCAGGAAGATCGCTGAGAAACAGGCCCTCTGGCCTTCTGTGCACCCCCCGCCATCTGTTGCGATACTCCGTGCCCCCTCACCTCCAATCCTGCCTCCAGAGGGGTCCATGAAATCCTGCCTTTTGAGTGGGACTGTGGGATATTTTGAGCCATCGACATCTTGTTACAGTCAATGTTACTCCCTGTTCAGCTGAAAGGAGCTTTGATTCAAGCAGGTTGACTCAAGATTAGGCTGCTTTCCCAACCTGCTCTTTGTAACATCTCTTTACCATGCACTGCTGCTGACTAAAAGTCTCCCGTCTGAGGCAGCTCAAGTTGGAGGGAGTGATAGAACTCAAACTGATCGAAAGTGAAACCGTCACTGGTGGTCCATCACTGCTGTTTGAGAAACAAAATTGTATAATAGAGGTCTTTTTTTAATGAATTATTTTCTCACCTATTTTCTCTTTGAAGATTCTTCCATTCCTACTTTTCAAAGTTCTACTGCTGATAGCCACCCTGCCGTACCTCATTCAAGTGGCCATTACCATGGGTGAGCCTGGTCAGCCTGGGTGAAGGGTCATTACAGCCCAGTTCTATGGTCACTAAGTGTGCACACGTGCACTTCAAACAGAAGTTGCTGGATAGTGATGAGAAATGGAAATGCCAGCTGATTTTCCCTTTCCCAGCCAGAGGCATCGAGGTGAACAGTAGACCTCTACCCCTGCTGGGATCAGCTGAATCAGTATAAACTAAGGGTTAAATGCAGAGCGATGAGGCCCAACACACTTGCCGTCTCAGCAGCTTATTTGCTGAGTGGATTGGAGCTTTGTAACCAAATTGTGTCTTTTTTTTTAACATTTGCACTATGAAAAAGAGGCAAACACCTTCTTAGAAAAAAAAAGCATTTGCCAAGCAGATCAGGCTTCATTTACAAATGTCTTTAATCTTCCACTGCAGTTAATACTCACTCACAGTGACACAACTCCCTGCAGATCTTTCCTGCTGTTCGCCCTGTGTATATACCAACCACTGTAGCAATAGTGCCCTCTGCTGTGAATCAGTTCAGTAGCCTCTGTGCAATTTTATTTCAGTATGTTTGTCATGAGTGAATACTAATTATCCATCTCATACACCAGTGAAAATCCAGAAGACCAAATTGGGTTAACTCTTTGAGTGCTGATCATGGTTGGTGTCCTACGATCTACGAAAGATGATGGACATGCAGCAAACAATCCATTTAGATGGGGTGTCTTCTTTGCTGTACCTTTGCTGATGGCTGTGAAGGCCAATCCTTGAGAGGCAGGTTCTGCCACAAGTGCTGCACCTGAAGCTGCCTAGTGACGCTGTGAGTTGTTTTTGACGTTGGCGCCTGTTGCCAAGGTGCTGTAGCAACTGGTCATCGTGGTAGTGCTCACCAGTCCACGGGATGTGTCGTTATTTCCCTCTTTCACCAGTTAGTGACTCTCAGGTGTGATAGTCAACATTTACGGTCTTCATGTCTCGCTTGTAAGCATCCTTACAGCAGAGCTTTGGGCTCCCACTGGTCGTCAGGCCCCAGCTCCCTCACCAAACAGAAGGTCCTTGGGTATGTGACCGTCTTCCATCCTGCAGACGTGTCCGATCCATCAAAGCCGCCTCTGTTTGATTAGTGCCAACACACCTGGGAGCTGTGCCTTTGACAGGACTGTCTTATTTGTGATTTTGTCCTGTCAGGATATACCCATAGTGCACTGCAGACAGCGCAGATGGAAATTATTGAGCTTCTTTTCCTGGTAGCTGTAAATTGCCCATGTTTCACAGCCATACAGTAAGATACTGAGAACGCAGACCTTATAAACCATCAGCTTGGTCCTAAGGGTCAGCTTGGTGTTATCCCATGCGTATTTTGCCAGTTGGCCAAAGGTGGCAGCTGCTTTCCCTATGTGTGTATCAAGCCCTGCATCAAGGGACAGGTTGTCTGTTGCCATGGACCCAAGGAAGCAAAATATTTATTTGTTATTTAATGATCAGGAGCAGAGATGCAACACCTTGTCCCATGACCACAGTTTTCCTGACACTTATAGTCAAGGAGAAGTTGTTACAGGCATGGGAGAGACCATCCGTGAATCCTTGAGTGCTGATCATACTCAGCACCGTTTTCTTACTGAGAATATGGGCAGCTTTCTTACTTAGAGCCACAGCTGACACCAATGCTGGTGGTTTGTTTGATATTTGATGATCCCGGTGAATTAATATTGTCTGACACTAAATGCTCAAGAATGGTAGATTTTAATCCATACAGTATAAAGTTCACTTTGATTAATGATGTAGTTTTATTTACTGTTCTTTTTGATGTCTTTGTTTAGCAATTTACCAGCTATCATTTCTTGCTCAACATGCTCCCTCTGTAATAAAATCCAGTTATACAGCCTAAATGGCATGCGCTGGTGTTCCCTAATATAAGAGACTGTAGAGTGCAAGCCAAATAATTAGCAACAATTCACACATAATTGAAAATGCATTTACATCATGGTTATATTAATGTGACTTTAATTGAGCCACATTCCAGTTATGACCTCTTCCAGCAGAGGGTGCTACAAGATCTTTTAATCGTACCCAAGAATGTACCGAATGTGCTCCTTCCTCAGTGAGTCAAATATATGTCTGTTTCTGTGTATATGTGTATATAAACTTTAAAGTATTCCGCTTTGGAGTTACTTTCCAGGTCAAGATTTTCAAAGGGAAATCGTTTGTCACTGCAATTGGAGCTCTCTGTTCAGACATCAAATCACAAACCTTTTGGGTTTGAAGAAACCCCAATTTAATCTGTAACTCTTGCAGGTGGTGTAGATACACCCACAGTGCTGTTAGGCAGGGAGTTCCAGGTTTTTGACCTAGAATTCTTATTACCTGTAAAAAAAAAAAAATTGAACACCTAATTGTTGTGCTGTCTTCTGACAGAACGATCTAACAAAATCTATAAGCAAAAAAGCAGACTGTAGTCTGATAAATGCCATGGGCTACAGCAGCATGTTCTCACATTGAATTTTCAGCTTAAAAAAATCAGACAGCCCTTGAAAGCAGGCTGCAAGAGTTACAGATTAAATTGGTGTTCCTTCAAACCCCAAAGGTTTTGCAATACACGTTCCTGTGATCTGGTGTCGGAAGAGAGAGCGCCAGTTGCAGTCTTTTCTTAAAGGAAGATGTAACATTAAGGAGTAAGTAGTGTGAAACACATGTTCTGATCCATGAATGTACTGCACATCCTGTACTTTGTTTTTTCTTCTTGGAAGAACTGTGTTAAACTAATTACAGTTGAACACCTGTAGAAACAAGACATATTTCTATTCTGCTTCTGATTAAAAGGACTGAAGAGCATGGGCTGAAAAGACACCAACCAAGTTAACATGTACTGTCCCTCCAATCATGAAATAATACCTTGAATTGTGCCAGTTGTAGACAGAGCTCACAAAAAGACCTTTTGAGGACGAAGATCAGAGGTCATCGCCATTTTTAACCCCCTTTGGCAACAAACCAAAACCTAGTCGTGGAGTGACATGTAGATCTCCTTCACAACTACCAAGCCTCTCCTTTGAAAATCATTATGTTTCTCCTTGGTGCCAACTGTGGCTCAGTGGTAGAACACCTGCATATGAGTCAGAAGGTTGTCCCAATCCAGACACTTGAGCATAAAATTCAAGCTGATACTCCAGTGCAGCACTGAGGGAGTGCTGCATTGTTGGAAGTGCTGTCTTTCAAATGAGATATTAAAACAAGACCATGACTGACCTCTCAGATGAATATAAAAGATCCCAGGGCACGATTCAAAGAAGAGCAAGGGAATTCTCCCAGGGTCAATATTTATCTCTTAACCAACACTACTAAAGCAAATTAACTGGCCGGTATCACATTGTTGTTTGTGGGAGCTTGCTGTGCAGAAATTTACTGTTGTGTTTCCTACATCACAGCGGTTCAGAACTTCTTCATTGTCTGTAAAGTGTTTTGGGACTGAGGTTGTGAAAGGTGCTACATAAACCCAAATCCTTCTTCATACATTGAAACCACCAACATCTTTTAAATCATTCTGTACATTTCCCATTCATGGCAGAAACATTTCACTGACAATCTGACAACTTTCCTAATGTTTAAGGTCACGGTGACTCCCCCTTGGTGTCTACTCATGCATCCTTTAATCTTAGCCTCCTGGTTCTCCCAGAGTGGTAAGTGGCTCTGAGGTGGCTGGCCTGATGAGTAACAGCAAGACCCTTGGGGAGTCATAGAGTTTTACAGCACAGAAACAGGCCCTTCGGCCCAACGCGCCCGTGCCGACCATCAAGCACCCAAACAATCTAATTCCATGTTCCAGCACTTGGCCCATAGCCTTGTATGTTATGGCGTTTCAAGTGCTCATCTAAATACTTCTTAAATGTTGTGAGGTTTCCTGCCTCTACCACCCCTTCAGTTAGTGTGTTCCAGATTCCAAACACCCTCTGGGTGAAAAAACTTTTCCTCAACTCCCCTCTAAACCTCCTGCCCCTTACCTTCAATCTAGGCCCCCTGGTTATTGCCCCCTCCGCGAAGGGAAAAAGTTCCTTCCTATCTATCCTTTCAATGCCCCTCATAATTTTGTATACCTCAATCAGGTCCCCTCCTCAGCCTTCTCCACTCCAAGAAAACAACCCCAGCCTATCCAGTCTCTCTTCATAACCGAAATGTTCCAGCCCAGGCAACATCCTGGTGAATATCCTCTGCACCCTCTCCAGTGCAATCATATCCTTCTTATAGTGTGGTGACCAGAACTGTACACAGTACTCCAGCTGTGGCCTAACCAGCGTTTTATACAGCTCCATCATAACTTCCCGGCTCTTATATTCTATGACTCTGCTAATAAAGGCAAGTATCCCCTATACCTTACTAACCACCTTATCTACCTGTGCTGCTGCCTTCAGTGATCTATGGACAAGGAGCCCAAGTCCCTCTGACCCTCTGTACTCCCTAGGGTCCTACCATCCATTGTATATTTCATTGTCTTGTTAGTCCTCCCAAAGTGCATCACCTCACAATTCTCAGGATTAAACTCCATCTGCCACTGCTCAGCCCATCTTACCAGCCCATCTATATCGTCCTGTAAGCTGAGGCTTTCCTCTTCACTATTTATGACACCACCAATTTTTGTATCGTCTGCGAACATACTGATCATACCTCCTATATTCACATGTAAATCATTAATGTACACTACAAACAGTAAGAGCCACAGCACCGATCCCTGCGGTACCCCACTGGTCACAGGCTTCCATTCGCTAAAACAACCCCTGACCATCATCCTCTGCCTCCTGCCACTAAGCCAATTTTGAATCCAATTTGCCAAATTACCTGAGATCCCATGGGCTTTTACCTTCTTAACTAATCTCCCATGCGGTACCCTATCAAAAGCCTTACTGAAGTCCATGTAGACTACATCAACTGCTTTACCCTCATCTACACATCTAGTTACCTCCTCGAAAAATTCAATCAAATTTGTTAGACACGATCTCCCCCTGACAAAGCCATGCTGACTATCCCTGATTAATCCCTGCCTCTCCAAGTGGAGATTAATCCTGTTCCTCAGAATTTTTTCCAATAGTTTCCCTACTACTGATGTTAGACTCACCGGCCTGTAATTATCCCTGCTACCCTTCTTGAATAATGGTACCACATTCGCTGTCCTCCAGTCCTCTGGTACCTCTCCTGTGGCCAGAGAATATTTGAAAATTTGTGTCAGAGCCCCTGCTATCTCCTCCCTTGCCTGACATAGCAGCCTGGGATACATCTCATCTGGACCTGGAGCTTTATCCATCTTTAAGCCCGCTAATACTTTCTCCTTTTCAATGCTAATTTGGTCAAGTATATCACAGTCCCCTTCCCTGATCACTACACCTACATCGTCCCTCTCCATAGTGAACACAGATGAAAAGTAATCATTCAAAACCTCACCTATGTCCTCCGGCTCCTCACATAGATTGCCTCTTTGATCCCTAATGGGCCCCACTTTTTCCCTGGTTATCCTCTTTCACTTAACATACTTATAAAATGCCTTAGGATTTTCCTTTTTCTTGTCTGCCAGTGTTTTTTCATGTCCCCACTTCACTCTCCTAATTACTTTTTTAAGTACTCCCCTACACTTCCTATACTCCTCTATGGCCTCTGCTGTTTTCAGCGCTTTGAATCTGCCATCAGCCTCCTTTTTTTTTTTTTTCCCTTATCCAATCCTCTATATCCCTTGACATCCAGGGTTCCCTTGACCTGTTGGTCCTACCCTTCACTTTACGGGAACATGTTGGACCTGAACCCTCAATATTTCCTTTCTGAATGACTCCCATTGGTCTGATGTAGACTTTCCTATCCCAATGCACTTTGGTCAGATCCTGTTTTATCATATTGAAATCTGCCTTCCTCCAATTCAGTACTTTTATTTCCGGTCCCTCTATGTCCTTTTCCATAACTACCTTAAATCTTAGAGTTATGGTCACTATCCCCAAAATGCTTCCCTACTGCCACTTCTACCATTTGTCCGGCTTCATTCGCCAGGATTAAGTCCAGTAACGCCCCTCCTCTTGTAGGACTCTCTACGTGTTGGCTCAAAAAGCACTCCTGAATGCACTTGAAGAATTCTGCCCCCATTAAGCTTTTTGCACTAATACTAACCCCTCTAATATAGGGGAAGTTGAAATCCCTTACTATTATTACCCTATTATTGTTGCACCTCTCTGAAATTTGCCTACATATCTGCTGCTCTATCTCTCCCTGACTGTTTGGAGGCCTGTAGTACACTTCTAGCCAAGTGATTGCCCCCTTTTTGTTTTGAAGTTCTACCCATATGGCCTCATTAGATTGAGGTGATATTTTGCCTTTGGTTGTGGGTCATTTTGCCTTTAAGATGAATGTAGAGAGAATATAGAATGTAAACCAGCTTTCTGAATGGGGTGAAGTGACAAATACTGTCAAGGTCACCTCCTACCACAGGGCTGATTCATGTCCTACATGTCCTCCTTCCTTTAAGGTTTAAAAACTAGGACTCCTTTTGTTAGATTACAGGTAGTAGCACCTCAACTGAAGAATCTTGAAAATTATAGGCTCAGCCCACTGAAGAAGCACCAACTTCAGACATTGCAGTGAACTGTGTGGCTATAGATGTAATGGGGGAGCTTTCCCAGGCCCTTGGAGCCGGGGGGTGGGATGGGTATAATGGGTGGTCAAGCAAATCTAATTTAAAAAAATGTGTCGGGCTGGTTTGCCATTGAGTTCCCGCCTACAGCCGTTATTCCCAACGGGTGGCTGGATTCGATGCCGACAACCCGTGTGTCCGCAGCGGGAAGCCATTCAAGGTAGATAAGGCATCAATTGTCAACAATTTTTTTTTTTTTTACCCAGCACAAGGCAATTTTGCCAACATCACATGGGCCCTCCACTGTATCAGCACCCCAACAGCTCAGAGTGGGTGTTGCACAGTTGGAGGTTGGAGCTGCATGAGATTTCAAGACTTTTTAATGTTTGCTAGCCATGTCAAAGGCGTGAGGATCTCCTGGAAACTGATGGCTCCGATAGTTCTGGGCCTAATGCAGTGCCAGCCACTTTCCTGATAATGATGGTGCCTCCATTGTTTCCCTGCTGTTTGCTCTTCAGCAGGGTTCTCACTGGTGACACTGTGAAGGCTGCTGGCCATCCTAACAGTGGGCCGCGTTGAATCCACCTCCTGCCTCCTACCTCTGAAGCCCTGCTGCTGCTGCAAATGGGGTTGGGACCCGAAAATGGTCCCAAGGTGTGAAAGCTTTCAAAGCCCCGAAGATTCAGCCCAAAAGGCCGGCCTTAATCCTTCCCGCTGCTGCAGCAGTATGACTGGATTGTTTCCCCCCCACAACTGATGTTTCCCACCTCACCACCAGCAAATGGTGAACAGTCTATAAGGAGCGCCATGAATATTGAATCAAAAACAGAGGTAAATTAGGTTCATTATTGGTTCTACTGCATGTTTAGTGGTAAATCCACCGATGAGGATAATCCAGCCCCTGGCATCACATTGTTCCAAGGGTCTCATCTCGTGATATGAATTAAAAGGCTCTTAAAGAAGCTGTTGTTACTCATTTTAGCACTGAGCCAAATACCATCAAAGTTTTAAGGAAATGCAGCTGTTGCCAGGAAGGAGACTCTTCCATCCAATTAGCCATTGGTCCAGGAAATTTCTGCCACCAGCTTTACCCGGTGTTGATGTGGCCTTTTGCTTCTTTTTCTCTTTTTCAACTTTCTCCCATTGCCCTCTCCATTTCTGAAGATGCTGACCTATGCCGAGGTACAGATCCATGAATGTTAAATATTCTCCTGTACCTTGCCTGAACACCAATCCATGTGTGAGCCCACAGCACCAGGCTATTCACTATTGAAGACAAGATGGCTGAATCCAATTTTGCTCTCATCTGCCATCCATAAACATACTCAATAGTCAGAGCCATGACTGTTTTCCCTCCTTCCCATACAAGGGGTTTTCAGGTCAGTCGCATCACCCCTCCTGCTGCTCTATCTCAGGTCAACTGAGTACGAGAGGGAAACCTCGAGCTAGCTGAAAGCTTCCTGAATTTATCTCCTAAATCTTGAGAATTGCTAAATTTTTGTGTGCAGAAAAGGAAGTGCTGATGATTATAGAGAAAAGCACAGTGGCGCAGTGGTTAGGACTGCAGCCTCACAGCTCCAGCAACCCGGGTTCAATTCTGGGTACTGCCTGTGTGGAGTTTGCAAGTTCTCCGTGTCAGCGTGGGTTTCCTCCGGGTGCTCCGGTTTCCTCCCACAAGCCAAAAAGACTTGCAGGTTGATAGGTAAATTGGCCATTATAAATTGCCCCTAGTATAGGTAGGTGGTAGGGAAATATAGGGACAGGTGGGGATGTGGTAGGAATATGGGATTAGTGTAGGATTAGTATAAATGGGTGGTTGATGGTCGGCACAGACTCGGTGGGCTGAAGGGCCTGTTTCAGTGCTGTATCTCTAAACATAAACTTAATGGTAAGATGTTTTGTTTTGTTTATATAGTCGGATTTTTGCTAAGATTATCTTTGACTCAGGGTGAGCACTTCTTTGAAAAATTGGATTGATCTTAATATTTCCAGTATGTGCGATGTAATAACAGGCTGAGCACTTTGAGCGATGACTGCCATTTCTTCATTTGTGTTGGATTAGAAATCACAGTTTGATTATATTCTGACAGATAATTGCAAGTGCAGTCACTCCACACAAAGACTATTGACTTGACTAGATTAAGTGGCGGGGTCAGATAACAGAACATCTGTATATGTTTGCATCGATTTGGACTGTTGTCACTATTGATGGCTGAGCACCAGAAACACAATGTTTTGGAGCATTTTTATTCCATATTTGGAATTTGTTTAACCTTAAGCAGTAATTGAGTCCGATGCTGAATGTACTGATGCAATATTACTTTGTAGTCTGAGGCTGAAATGGAAGATCTAAGAACCGAGAACTTCCGAATGAAAGATCGACTTGGTGCTTTGGAAGAACACAGCAAAAATGTGGATAGTCTCAGAGCAGGATACGATGTGATGAAAAATAAAGTAGATGCAGTAAGTCAAATCATTAATGCTATCAATCACAGAACCAGAAGCTTGAATGTGATATTCAAGCCACCACAAATAAATGGCATTATATGGAAAAATATTGTACTTGAAATATTTTTTAAAATCTGGAGATATCAGGTTTTTCACAAATAAAAGCATTAAGGCTCGAGTTTTTCGTTGGGTAGGAGGTCCCGCCCACTGGCTGAAAAGGCGGTGGTGAGACTGTCTCTGCCAGGCCTGGGAGCCAGACTGGGATTTTTCGCTCCCCAGGCCTTTAATTGGTCTTGGGCAGGACTTCCACCTCCTTCAGGCAGGAAGTCCCGCCTAATGGAGCTGCTGGCCAATCAGCGGGCCGGCAGCTCTTAGTCCCAGCAGCACCTGTGGGAGCGGTGGCCAATGCTGGGACTACACGTAGCCATCGCAAGCAAGGTGAAGGACGGCCCGGAAGACGGGTACGTTTTTAGGGCTTTGCTGGGGACAATCAGCTGGGCCCCAGTGAGTCAAGGGGGGTCGGTTAGGGGGACAGGAGGAGTGTTGTGCATTGGGGGCGGTTGGGCTTTGGGGAAGGCCCTCCCTGGGGCACAGGGTGAACGATCAGGAGAGCCCGCCCACCCCAACCTACAAGAAGGCTGCCTGGTTTTACCAGGCAGGGTTCTTGTGGCTTTTGCCATCCAGCTGCCAAGGGTAAAATACCCCCTTAAGGGCCTTGATTGGCCTGAGGTGGGCTGGCTGTTTCTCGCCACTGCCGCCCCATGTAAAATTGCAGCGGGGGTAGGTGGGGGTCACCCCACCCCCCCCCCCCCCCCCCCCCCCCAACACCAGCCTGCTCATTTGGGGGCCCTAAAGTTCCGGCCAATGTTTTCAAAGTTGATGTAACTTTTGATTTTTAGGACATCGCCTTTACTGTTGTGTAATTGTGGCCTTCAAAATGAATCTAAACATCCCTTTTTGATCCTGTTCACTATCTTCACGTTTCATGACTATTTGACTCCTGTGCTGTCTGCTGTATTTGATTTCACCTTTAGTACTCTAACAGATATGAAAGAAATTGATTACTGGGGGAAAATTTGTGCTGTCCTCTACCTGTAGCAAAATTGAAAACATATCTTGACAGAGGCAATTATAATTTTGCCACAGATATCAAACAGAAGAAATTTCCATATATTTTGTTGATTGATGACCATTGTGAATGCCGAAGTGATTTGAGGCCTGTAACATCCCAACAGTTTGCTGCAAAAGGTGCTTTATCAGTGCAAGCTCCAGTTAATATTCTGATTGGTGCCCCTCTTCCAGTTTCTATGTTCCTTAGCACCTGACAGAATGTTGTTCTGGACTTACAACTGCAAGCACTATTATTGGATTTAGTATCTGGTCTGATCATTGCTTCCTGAAAGTTCAATAATGTTATTTTGCAAACAAATGTGATTAAGAAACATTCATTCTCTCCAAAGTGACAAATTGCAAGTGTATGTCATGTACTTAATAAAAGAAAGAACTTGCATTTATATAGCACCTTTCACAACCTCCGGATGTCCAAAATTGCTTTATGGCCAAAAGAATTACTTTTCCACTGTAGTCGCTGTTGTAATGTGGGAAACCCGAAAACCAGTTTGCTTCCAGCAACCTCCCACAAACAGCAAGGAACTTGAGTATTGCTGGAAAAAGAGACATGCTGTCAAACCTTCATCATGTGGCTCAATTTCATTTGCTAGAAGCTACATATATTCATATGTGTGGATTTGTCCTCTGCTGGCAAAAGGAACATGTCCAAGCGTTGCACCTTTTTTGAATTAAACAAAGCTTAGGGGACAACGGTTTCCTGGTGCATTCTCCATGGCAACACCACAACCGATCAGAGTCGACTCACCGACCAATCAGCACCCTTTTCTCATGCAGTATCAATTGTTGCTCCTTTTGAAATTTGGCATTCTTGCATCTGTCTTGATGAGTGCAAGACGAAGAGCTTCAGCAGCATGTCTTTTTTCAGCGATAAACAACAATGAGATGATAACCACGTAATCAGGTTTACTGATGTTGATGGAGGAATAACTATTTGCCAGAACATTGGGAATCAATCTCCTTCTCCTCTTCAAACAGTGCCATGGGATCTTTTACATCCACCTGGGAGGTCATTCAGGGGCCTCAGTTTAATGTCTCATCTGAAAGACAGGGCAGCACTCGCTCAGTGCTGCACTGGAGTCTCAGCTTAGATTTTGTGCTCATGTTTCTGGTTTGAGACTTGAACCTGCAATCTTTTGACTCAGAGGTGAGAGTGCTGCCACTGAGTCAAGACTGACACCTATAAATTATGAATGTTATTAATAAAGGGTGAAGTATTATTAATGCTGTGTGGTATTTCTGATGTTGCTAAACTGCACATGTTTCAGGCAGGCAGTTTGCTGCATCAGTGCTAGAGGCCAGGCCATTAAAATGGACCAGGCCTCTCACAGCAACTCCCCGACGAAAGGCCTGCACGTGCCACTGGCCAACTATGACAGTTAAAACTCCCCCACATTTTATCTCCATCAGAAAAATTGCTTGCTTCCACATCTGGAACACTAGTCATCTACTTCACTACCTCGGGCCAGCTGCTGCTGAAACCCTTATATGTACCTTTTTCTCCTTCAGACTTGATTAGTTCAACACTTTCAATGCAGATATCCCATCCTCTACCCTCTGTAAACTCCAACTTGTCTAGAATTCTACTGACTGCCCTTCCCTCTATATATTTCTTTGCCTAATCCTGCTGCCCTTCCTCCTCCTCCGCTACTTTACAAATCTCCTCAAACTCCCTACTCTTCAACATCTTTTCCCTTTTTTCATTCTGCTCAGTGTTCATGATTTTTCCCTCCCCCATGTACAATACTTTTGAGTTGTTTTCCTGGATATCAGGAACACTGTGGAGATGTTGCAAATTAAGTCAAAATTTATCGCTTTAAGACGGTGTCTGTTCCGTTTCAGTTTGAGGAACTGCAAAGGGAAAAAAGAGAAGCCGAACTGCTGATAGCTCCACTGAAGGTAACTTTTAGGTTCAATGGACATTTCACGTATCTGAAGAGTCTTATCACATTAACTGATTTGCTAAGGGCAAATTTAGAGAAGATAATTTAAAAAAAAAAAAATTTGTTTAGAGATACAGCACTGAAACAGGCCCTTTCACCCCACCGAGTCTGTGCCGACCAACAACCACCCATTTATACTAACCCTACAGTAATCCCATATTCCCTACCACCTACCTACACTAGGGGCAATTTACAATGGCCAATTTACCTATCAACCTGCAAGCCTTTGGCTGTGGGAGGAAACCAGAGCACCCAGCGAAAACCCACACAGTCACAGGGAGAACTTGCAAACTCCGCACAGGCAGTACCCAGAATTGAACCCGGGTCCTTGGAGCTGTGAGGCTGCGGTGCTAACCACTGTGCCACCCGTTTTCATATTTATTTATTTGTGCTTTTCCTCAAGTGTATTTTCTCCCAATTTTTCATTCCCTCCTCTTGCACTCCACACAGTGTTAATCCATTATTCTTTATTTATTCATGGAATGTTTCACTGAATACATCTCGTTTATTGTGCTCTTTGGATATGATAAACATAGGCAAAGCTGTCCTGCCTGATTCAGAAATGCCACAGCAGGAACAGTCTTATTATACAATTGATGAGGGAACTCTACCAGCATGGCATTACTAATACAGGATTGATTGAAGAGGCTGAGGATATGCTGAATGACACTGCAATCGTGGAGTACACACGCACCTTTCTGTCATCACACAACCACCAGGTAGGAGTCTGGTTTTATAGAACATCTGATTCATTTTTAATTTATGTCAAATTTTGTTTGATAATGCTCCTGTGAAACATCTTGTGATATCTATGTTAAAGGCGCTCTATAAATGCAAGTTGTTGTTAACAACAGATGAGTGGCTGTAAGCAATATAAAAGGAGACTAATTAGCGTGGAGTGCATTCCCAACTCTTTCTGCAGCAGTTAGTCTGCATGAGTGTCTTTTAATGTTACAGCTCCATAGATTAGCGTGATTTAATTACACAGCTTACTACCACATTACAACAGTTTGCCAGTGCGCTGAAGTCCATTTATTATTTGCAGCATATTTCTTCTTGTGATATTGGCTTTGCTATTTCGATTCTGTGAGTTATTTGTTGTAAATGAACCTTTGCCTGTAACATGGCTAATAACAACAGGCGAATGCTGCACTTACCTTATAGCATGAGAGCCACTTAGTTCCCTTTTGATTCAGGCGGATGTTGGGCTTAAAATTTAGCCAATCCATATTGGCCAGGAATTGTACTTTTCACATTCCTGAGTTGTGAGACGCTTTGCCAGACATGGGAACGTCTGATGACAGAGAGGGAAGCAGTGACTGGATGAGTAGCTGCTTTAAAGTTGGTAACTGGCAGACATGCGATCCAAACTGCAATGTAAAAGGGATCGATTGCATAGCACTGGGAATCAAACAGAGATATTTCCAAATGAAGACACTCTGAACCATACATACTGACGTACCAGTTCATCATATGCATATTTTATACATGCATGTAACATGTTCAATCTGTCAAAAAGTCACTGCAAATAAATTGAACACTTCTTTACCATTATACAGAATCATACTTTTAATCAATCAGTAAATCAGAAATGGGACCAGTGACATGTACACTTTCTGATACATCTTCAGGAAATGTAATGTTTAGTGGTGGTAGCAGAATCAGACCCATATTCAACATTGAAAGCATTACCTAAACAATTAGTACTCACTCACTGCTCAGGACATTTTTCAATATCCTTAAATTAAAGTTGTCACTTGCCAAAAATTGTGAATTCGATTTTGATTAGAGGAAATGAATCCTGCCAATCAGTGAAAGGTATCTTTGGTACAGGTGAGAAGAGAGCCATTGGGTAAAGAAAGGAACCAGTAATTAAACTGAGCTAGACCTTGTTCTTGTGCAGCAAGGCATATTGTACCTGACTCTCAGCTCTATCATAAATAAAAACAGAAAATGCTAAAAATACTCAGCAGGTCTGGCAGTTATTGTGGAGAGAGAAACAGTTAATAGGCCAGATTTTATTCCAGCGATGGACCAGAAGGCAGGGGGGAGACCACACCTCTGCCCTCTGTCAGACCCCTGATGCTATTCCATGGCAGGCCAATTCAATGCCCGCTGTCAGGGATACTGCCCCTTTAAGGGACGAGCTCCTGCCTCTAGAGCTGTCGGCCAATCAGAGGGTCTGCAATACCGGTGGTGCCTCTGGGAACAGTGGCCACTGCAAATACTGCAGGTAGCCCTGCAGTACCAAGAACATCGGAGATCCTGGGCCAGGTAAGTGGGGTCAGGGTCGCCACAGCTAGTCAAGCAGGTCTTGGCGACAGGGTGTGGGGGTCTTCCCAGGGTGGGAGACTGGGCGGCCAGGCATTCATCACCGATGGGGTGGCTCTCCAGTGGCCCCGGTTTGCCTGTAAAGGAGGGACCCCTCCTGACCATACTAGAAGGCCGCCAGGCTTTACCTGGCAGCATTTTCCCCCAGCAACGGATCCCTCTACCTTCAATAAAACTGAGGCAGAGGTGGGAAGAAGCCCATAAGCGGCCATTCATTGGACCCCGTTAACTCTGTTTTGCTCTCCAGAGATGCTGCCTGATCCACAGAGTGTTTCCAGCATTTTCTATTTTTGTTTCAGATTTCCAACATCTGCAGTATTTTGCTTTTGTAAGATAAAGAAAGAACTTGTATTTATATAGTGCTTTTCACACCCTCAAGACATCCCAAAGTGCTCGACAGCCAACTAAGTACTATTTTGATGTATAGCCACTGTTATAATGTCAGAAACGCAACAGCCAATTTGAGCACAGAAAGGTTTCACAAACAGCAATGAGATAATAGCTGGAACATCTATTTTTTGGTGTTGGTTGAAGTTTCAGTATTGGCAAGGACACCCCATAGAGAGGAAAACACCCCCACTCTTTTTTGAAATAGTACTATGGGATCTTTTATATCCACCTGAGAGGGCAGACAGGGCCTTAGTTTATTGTTTCATCCTAAAGACTCCTTCTCTGACAGTGCAACACTCCCTCAGCACTGCACGAAAGTGACAACCTGGATTATGTAGGACTTGAACCCACAACCTTCTGATTCAGAGGAAAGAGATTCTGTCTCAGTTCACCCTTCCCCAGTTTTGGCTCACTCTGCTTTCCATTCACATCCTTGCACCCTCCCCAACCCTGCCCAAATCCAGCTTCACTCTGCTCTTCCTCTGTCCTATTTCTTACCACCCTCCGCCCCAACCGCTCTACAGTTCTGGCCCCTATTTCTCTCTATTCTCAGTTCTGTCTTACTGTGCACTCTCTCATAGAACCTACAGCACAGAATCGACAGCCCATAAACAGGCCATTCGGGCTAACTGGTGTCTATACTCTACACGAGCAAGCCTACTACCACTCTAAATACAACCCCACCCTTCTAACATGTCTCTCTGTTCCCTTCCCCCTCATGTGTACAAGCTTCCCTTTATATGCATCAATGCTTTCTGCTTCAACCACTCCATGGCAGCGAGTTCCATATTCTTGGTGCTCTCTGTTATGAAATTCTTCTAAAATTCTTTATTTGATCTGCCAGTGTCTATTTTATATTCATGCCCACTTTTTCGGAATTCCCCCCAAAAGTGGAAACAGTTTCTCCAGATCCACCTCTTTAGGTCACCTCTCATTTCCAGAGGAAGGAACACCATCCTGCTCAATCTTTCCTGATAGTTGCATCATATGAATTAGGAACAGGAGTAAGCCACTCGACCCCTTGAGACTGCTCCGTCGTTTAAGAAGTTAATTGATGAACTGATTACTCCACATCTCCACCTACCCCCGATAACCTTCCACCCCCTTGCTTATCAAGAATCTATCTACCTCTGCCTTAAAAATATTCAAAGACTCTGCTTCCACTGCCTTTTGAGGAAGAGAATTCCAAAGACTCACAATCCTCTGAGAGAAAGAATTTCTCCTCATATCTGTCTTAAATGGGCAACCCCTTATTTTTAGTGACCCCCTAGTTCGAGATTCTCCCACAAGGAGAAACATCCTTTGCACACCCACCCTGTCAAGACCCCTCAGGATCTTGTATGTTTCAATCAAGTCGCCTCTTACTCTTCCAAATTCCAGCGGATACAAGCCTAGCCTGTCCAATCTTTCCTCGTAAGACAGGCCTCCAACACATTTACATCCTTCCTTAAATAACGAGACCAGTACTGTACACAGTACTCCTCTCAATTTTGGTTGTATTAGGAGATGAAAACAGATACTATATTAAAAGGCGGCTCCCAAGATTTGCAACAAAGGGCAATTTCAATTTGAATATTCCTTAACTCAATTGTGGTCATTTGTTTTAGGGCAACATGAACACTAATTCAATTCCAGCTGGAACTCCTAAACAAGAACAAGGTCAGTAAAGGGACGTTAATGACTTTAGACAAAGATGATCTCATCTGTTAAGAGGGACTCAGACGTGCACCTATAAATTCAGAGAAAATCATTGAAATCTGCACACGCCTAAATCATCCTTCAGTGTGACAGTTACTTATCAATATTCTCCCAATTTAATGATGTTCTATCTCCTTTAGTTCTACCATGTCACATACAATTTCTCAACCAGAAGGACAGGCAAGTGACCTGCTCCCTGACCTCTACAGACTTAAATTGCCCTGGAGTAGGTGTGTGAGAGTACTGCAGGTTGCTTTGTAATGACTCCAATTTTCTCGCTTTATCAGTGAAGCACCATAGATAGCCTTTCTCAAATCAAGCTCTTAAAGATGGAGAATCAAGGCCAGGTGGGACCCCAAAACTTATCTTTGGTTCGGGGGCCATATCCCTCTTCCTCTTGTCTTTGGGTGCAGTCCCAACAGTGGCCACCGCTCCTGCCTCAGAGAGGTGGAAGTCCCACCCAAGGCCAACTAAGGGACTGGGAAGCATTTAATCCCACATAGCTCCCCAGGCCCTGCAGAGGCAGGCTCGCCCCTGACTTTTTGGCCTGTGGGTGGGGCCTCCCGCCCAATGTAAAATTCCGGCCCATGAGTCTAATTAAAAATGCTCTCCTAAGCTGCCGCTACTTAGTGTAATACTGAGCTGCACAGGACACGAGCAGAATTTCTCACCCACAACTGTTACAAACATTTCTAAATTCACTTGTAACAGCCCTTCAAAACACTCCCACAGGGGATGCTGAGACCAAGTGGGCCCACATCAGAGACGCCATCTATGAGTCAGCTTTGACCACCTACGGCAAAAGTGCGAAGAGATATGCAGACTGGTTTCAATCTCATAATGAAGAGCTGGAACCTGTCATAGCCGCTAAGCGCATTGCACTTTTGAACTACAAGAAAGCCCCCAGCGATTTAACATCCGCAGCACTTAAAGCAGCCAGAAGTACTGCACAAAGAACAGCTAGGCGTTGCGCAAACGACTACTGGCAACACCTATGCAGTCATATTCAGCTGGCCTCAGACACCGGAAACATCAGAGGAATGTATGATGGCATGAAGAGAGCTCTTGGGCCAACCATCAAGAAGATCACCCCCCTCAAATCTAAATCGGGGGACATAATCACTGACCAACGCAAACAGATGGACCGCTGGGTTGAGCACTACCTAGAACTGTACTCCAGGGAGAATGCTGTCACTGAGACTGCCCTCAATGCAGCCCAGCCTCTACCAGTCATGGATGAGCTGGACATACAGCCAACCAAATCAGAACTCAGTGATGCCATTGATTCCCTAGCCAGCGGAAAAGCCCCTGGGAAGGACAGCATTACCCCTGAAATAATCAAGAGTGCCAAGCCTGCTATACTCTCAGCACTACATGAACTGCTATGCCTGTGCTGGGACGAGGGAGCAGTACCCCAGGACATGCGCGATGCCAACATCATCACCCTCTATAAAAACAAAGGTGACCACGGTGACTGCAACAACTACCGTGGAATCTCCCTGCTCAGCATAGTGGGGAAAGTCTTTGCTCGAGTCGCTCTGAACAGGCTCCAGAAGCTGACCGAGCGCGTCTACCCTGAGGCACAGTGTGGCTTTCGTGCAGAGAGATCGACTATTGACATGCTGTTCTCCCTTCGTCAGATACAGGAGAAATGCCGTGAACAACAGATGCCCCTCTACATTGCTTTCATTGATCTCACCAAAGCCTTTGACCTCGTCAGCAGACGTGGTCTCTTCAGACTACTAGAAAAGATCGGATGTCCACCAAAGCTACTAAGTATCATCACCTCATTCCATGACAATATGAAAGGCACAATTCAACATGGTGGCTCCTCATCAGAGCCCTTTCCTATCCTGAGTGGTGTGAAACAGGGCTGTGTTCTCGCACCCACACTTTTTGGGATTTTCTTCTCCCTGCTGCTTTCACATGCGTTCAAATCCTCTGAAGAAGGAATTTTCCTCCACACAAGATCAGGGGGCAGGTTGTTCAACCTTGCCCGTCTAAGAGCGAAGTCCAAAGTACGGAAAGTCCTCATCAGAGAACTCCTCTTTGCTGACGATGCTGCTTTAACATCTCACACTGAAGAATGCCTGCAGAGTCTCATCGACAGGTTTGCGTCTGCCTGCAATGAATTTGGCCTAACCATCAGCCTCAAGAAAACGAACATCATGGGGCAGGATGTCAGAAATGCTCCATCCATCAATATTGGCGACCACGCTCTGGAAGTGGTTCAAGGGTTCACCTACCTAGGCTCAACTATCACCAGTAACCTGTCTCTAGATGCAGAAATCAACAAGCGCATGGGTAAGGCTTCCACTGCTATGTCCAGACTGGCCAAGAGAGTGTGGGAAAATGGCGCACTGACACGGAACACAAAAGTCCGAGTGTATCAGGCCTGTGTCCTCAGTACCTTGCTCTACGGCAGCGAGGCCTGGACAACGTATGCCAGCCAAGAGCGACGTCTCAATTCATTCCATCTTCGCTGCCTTCGGAGAATACTTGGCATCAGGTGGCAGGACTATATCTCCAACACAGAAGTCCTTGAAGCGGCCAACACCCCCAGCTTATACACACTACTGAGTCAGCGGCGCTTGAGATGGCTTGGCCATGTGAGCCGCATGGAAGATGGCAGGATCCCCAAAGACACATTGTACAGCGAGCTCGCCACTGGTATCAGACCCACCGGCCGTCCATGTCTCCGTTATAAAGACGTCTGCAAACGCGACATGAAATCGTGTGACATTGATCACAAGTCGTGGGAGTCAGTTGCCAGCATTCGCCAGAGCTGGCGGGCAGCCATAAAGACAGGGCTAAATTGTGGCGAGTCGAAGAGACTTAGTAGTTGGCAGGAAAAAAGACAGAGGCGCAAGGGGAGAGCCAACTGTGCAACAGCCCCAACAAACAAATTTCTCTGCAGCACCTGTGGAAGAGCCTGTCACTCCAGAATTGGCCTTTATAGCCACTCCAGGCGCTGCTTCACAAACCACTGACCACCTCGAGATAAGGAGGCCCAAAAGAACAGGGCAGGAAAGGCTCAGATACAAAATGTGAAATTACATTTAGAGAGCTACATTTCTTTTTCTGCTGAGCATTTTTTTTACTTTTCCCGTTTTGTGATAGGAAAAATCAGTAATGGTTTGTGCTTTCAATCACTATCCAATGACCTCTGCTAGAAAGTACACATATGCCGATGTTGAGTGACAGATTTGGGCTTAGCTGCCATGTCATATGCAGTTGAATATCCCAGCAGCACTCCATTTCTAGGCCCATACAAGAGGAACAACCAATGGGGCGATGTGATGGAGGTCAGTTGAACCCTAATGCGAGCCACCACCGTTAGGAGACCTGGGGCAAAGGGAGAAAGTTGGAGGAAAAAGCACATGAAATCATTCTTCAATTCTGGAAATCAAATTAATTGAATGTTACTTTACTCTAATTTTCACTGAAAGTATAAACAAAGATAAGAGCTTATACATACATCAGACTCTAAGTTACAATCCAGCATTTGAATAAGCAGAAGCAAGAAAAATTGACATGTAAGAGAAAATGAAAGTGCACAGAAGTATTGAGATTTAGTAAAAAAACACTGACAAACAGATATAAAATTACACAAATTTCACTACTTTGTGCACAGATATGAGTTGCAATATTCAAGGGTGCTGAATGATTTCTCACATTTGTTTTACACCTTGTATCAATTCCAGCTAGGATTACTGCCTTGGTTTGATCTGTTTGCCCTAATAAATACCACTAGGTCCTGGGGATTATTGCAAAAAAAACTCTATCTGTCGTTACACTGATTTTACAACAAAACAGAAATCTTTTTAGTGCTTATTTTTGTGTATTTCAGTAAGATTTTCCTGATTTAATCTCCTTTTCTATTTGCAAACCTGTCCCGACTCAGATGGTCTGATGACCTGTTAAAATTATATGCAGGTGGAGGGTGTTAATTGGGCTCTTACTTGAACACTTAAGTATACACTTCCTGAGACTGGTGAAGGCTTTGAGTGAGGAGCTACCTGTTAGTAATCCTTTTACTTTGTATAATAAATGTGAAACTGTGTAGAGATAGGCTCCAGAATCATCCTTCCACAATTAGCTTTCTGGAATTTAACAATCTGCTCCACCATCAATACTCTCTGTAGCTGGCAACTAGGAGGCACCAGAGACCTCCTCGTGTGACTCGCCATTGCATTTCACACTGGAAGACATCTAGTTCGTATGTAATAAAATAATTTTCTTATCTTAAAAAGTGAAAGGATGGGTGGTCAATGACTAGGAAAAAAATACGGATAAAATTTCCTTATTTGTTTTGGAAACTTAAGACCATGTTAACTCGAGTAAATTCCTTAATAGAAAATAAAACCAAAATAAGAAAATCCTTAAGTGTTGTTAATTATCTTCAAACTTTAGGTTTGAACCCTTGGTTTCTGAGTTCCCAATCTCGTGGAAGGCAAGCTTTTGTGGATTCCAATACATCTTTAACCTACAGGCCATGTGTGGCTGTTGCTGACTATTGCCCTTATCCTAATATGCCTCACACAGTGCTGCCAGTGGTGAGTAATTCCCACTTTGGGATTGAATTTCTGCACTCTCTCTCACTCGCTTTTCCATCTCCTTGAGGCCTTTTTGCTTCATGCCATCTTTCAGCTGGAAAGCAACAATATTTTCTTCCTGCTAGCATCATGATGGTGTATTCTGGTTAGTCCCTGGGAGATGGAGTATGATGGAAAATAAATGAGGGAAAATAGTCATTTGCAAAATAAAAGTATTCCAATGAATAGGTTGAAAACTATAAACACCACCTCACATATGCCTGAGTGATTCGAATGTCGACAGATACTGGGATCTGAACAGGATCTTTGTACAGAAACTCCTGTTATAACTCACAGATGTGTTTTTTTTAAACCTCAACCTCCTTTTTAATAAACACCACTTGGGACTGAGTTTTAGCTGTCCAAAAATAAAGGATAACAATTGGAACCAGTACACATGTTAGACATGTTACTTAGCCCGCAGTAGCTTCTGGTCAGTTTGTTTTATTTTACTGTGATGATACACTTTCTCCTATGGGTTATATAAATGAATAAATATGATTGTAAGAAGTCAATTACAACCAAATTATTCTGTATACAATATTTACACTTAAACAGTATTGTTATCAATCTTCTCAAGATCATTAATAATGAAACGAGGTGGTTGTTTGATGAATCCTGGGTAGAGAGGTCAATCAGATTGAAAACAGGCCTAACATTCATCACGTGCAGTAACATATGTAAACCACAGATGGTTGTCTTATCACATGACTATGTTCTATGGTATCAAACTAATGCTACACTTGGCATCAATACATTAGAAGCTGTTCTTTCACTTCTGGGAATTGGAATTAAAGCCCGCCTAGATACTAATGGGATGAAAGGCCCCTTTCTGATAAATATAAAGGTTAAGTGAAATTTGGAGAGTTTTGAGCTAATTCCCTTTTGACGTGTGTCTACAGTGTAAAAAATATACATGACTTAACACAGTGGAGCAGTGGTTAGCACCGCAGCCTCACAGCTCCAGCGAGCCGGGTTCAGTTCTGGGTACTGCCTGTGTGGAGTTTGCAAGTTCTCCCTGTGATCGCGTGGGTTTCCGCCGGGTGCTCCAGTTTCCTCCCACAGCCAAAGACTTGCAGGTTGATAGGTAAATTGGCCATTGTAAATTGCCCCTAGTGTAGGTAGGTGGTAGGAGAATGGTGGGGATGTGGTAGGGAATATGGGATTAATGTAGGATTAGTATAAATGGGTGGTTGTTGGTCGGTACAGACTCGGTGGGCTGAAGGGCCTGTTTCAGTGCTGTATCTCTAAATAAATAAGCCATGAGGATTGATGGTGTAGTAAAAGGAAACCCATTGCTGGTGCCCACACAGTCCTGGATGAGGGAGACGATGGAGGTTATGCGTCCTGAGCCTGAATTTTGAACAGAATTCTGGATTTCCCTATCACTGTTATAATTGAGAATCAGTTAGGATTTCATTCAGTGGACCACTTTATATTTTGCTGTCCAATATTTATAATTTTCTCCCTTCCTTATTCTGGAACTGACTGTATGTCGTGTGTCAGTCATGACTGAGTGAGTGGGTGGATGCCATCTGCCACCAGACCTCGGTAACTGTTTCAAAGAAGTGTGTAAAAGGTTCATTGAGTTGAGCCTCTCTCCGAATTTTCTATCCTCCCTTCAGGGAAGCATCCAACCTTTGTTCAATTCCCTCCTCAGCACCTCTTGAGATCAGTAGCTGACTATATGGGAATTGTGGCTGTGAAGCTACGACCAACCACACAGTGGTGCTGTGTGTTGGAGATATAATGGCACAGGGTAATTCAATCTATGTACAATCTTATCTAAATTATCCCAAATCCTGTGAGGGTATAAGCATAACTGTTGTTATCAGTTTTCTGGCTTTTTTTCCCAGCAAAATTGAGAAACTTATGTGAAGGGCCAATGCCTGTAGTACAGGAGATCACCAAAAATGGAAAGAAATAGGTGGGTAGAAAACTAAATCAGGAAGTGATGACAAGACACCAAAATTAAGGTTTAACTATCAGAGAAGACTAAGCTAAAGGATTCCAGGTTTGAAGTCCTGTATAAGAGTGAGTTAAAGTAGCAGGCTGTGGGATGACTCTTGATTTCAACACAGTGATGATGTCGGGAGGAGGAAGTGCATCTATAGCAGTGTATCGGGAGCTTGGAAGAAAGACAGAAGGAGAGCTCAGGGGAGCATTGACCATTTTAGTATTGATAAAATGATGAGTGATTAGACAGATTGTGCAAGACTGTGGAAGAGTTTGGAGCCTATAGGTGAAAGTGAGATTGCCAATCAGATTGTATGTTTTTTCTCTTGTATTCTTTCCAAGAGTGACAGAGAGTTGTAAGAAAAGCCTTCTCAGTAAAAACGGATGAAATTAACCTTTTTTTAAAAAGAAAATTGCTAAATTGCGTAAGAAAGCTGGTTTTGGTATGCTGACAAATATATGCTGCACAACCAGACAAATCCTTAATTCCCTCCTTTAACTTCTTACTAAGAAACTGTCTAGGTTTTACCTGTCAACATAACCTAGGGGGTAAATGATGCTGACTTTGCTAACTGAACCATCTTACACTAACCAGTGTTGGGATCAAAGTTAATTTTATTTACTAGCCCTTGATTAAGATACCCTTAAGCTGCTGAGTGAATAAATTAACTTTTTCTTGTCCAATTCTTCAAGGAAGCAGTCAGATGATGAGCCATGCAATAAACACTATCTACTGGTTACAAATCACAACTTAAAATAAAGTTGGATAAGCAACCGCTTATTAGACATAGATAAATATAACCAGAGTAAGCTAGCAGCTGAATAGTGAATTGAATAGTGGACAGAGTTTCCAAACAAAATGAGCAAAGGTTACACAGGTAGTTCAATGTTCATTATACGACAGCATTAATGGATATTGAGTATTAGTTATAGCAGTGATTGGAGTCTGAAGTAATAAATTAGTGAGATTTCTTTGAGTTAACTCCTTAATCAGCTGATAAGTTCACAGCTTTGATAGCCAGTCTATCAAATCTACACATGATTAACAGTGTTAAGAACTTACACAACCTCATCCTCCATGATTGGCATGATTGCATCAATCTCCTCCCTTCCCCGGGATGCAGGTGTTTGTTTCTGCAGTGTTGTGTTGATGACCCCTTTGGGGCAGAGTTCCCTGTTTCACCTGGATCTTCGGTTCCGATGAACCTACCCTACACACGAGTGATGATATCTGAGCTGGCTTCTCTCTCGCCTTTCTTCATCTCACACAACTCGCAAGTAAATTACATTCTTAGCTCTGCCTGTGATGGGCTAGTAATAACTAGAATTCAGCTTCTAACCTCTGATACTCTGTCCTCATTGAGGTAAGCATACGTATTACAGCTTCTAGGTAAAAGTTCTTACAGAAGAATAGAGGAAACTGAAGTCATCTTCTGATTAACATAGTGAGACTAAAAAAACACTGATACTTCTGTAAAAGAAAAATACAAAGAAAAACTCTGCTTCTGAGTGCCACATGTGTCAGAAAGGCTCACCCCTTTTTCTATCCATCATCCCCAACAAGTAATTACTGAAGTATGGATCTCCACACAGGTCAGTTCTACTTTAATAACACCCCCATCCCACCCCCAACTTGCTTTTAACAAAGGGACTCCCATAAATATGACGGTTTGTGACCTACTTATGACTCTCTGAAGGTGGTTTTAACACTGGACAATTGTGTAAATAGGCAATACCTGATCAGAAATTGGGAGAGATGTATATCAGAAAACTAATCTAATGGTGCATGTTTTACACTATCTCCCAAAGTCAACATTACCACCACTAAGTGCTCTTTCCCTAGACCTGAGCCTAAGAAATTAAATTTACAATCTAATTGCTTAAAGTCCTGAATTCAATGTTTGGGAGCCTGCATGAACTATTCACTTCCCAGCACTCTTCAACAGCTGAACTCCATTTTGTATGGGCATCCTCTGAGTTTACTTTCGAGGGTATTTTTCTTATAAATCTTGAAGGCAACCCTTCAGACAATTTTAAAGGGCACTGTTACTTTAAAGGGAGATAGTAGATGCTACTATATACCTACATCGTTGATGTCTAAATAAAATTCAAACAAGCAGATGCTGAAGGATTGAACATATATATTCCTCAGGGGAGGCGGTGGCATTGTGGTAATGTCACAAGACTAGTAATCCAGAGGCCTAAGCTAATGCTATGGGGACACTGGTTTGAATCCCACCATGGCAGATGGTGAAATTTGAATTCAATTAATAAATCTATTCTAATGGTGACCATTAAACCATTGTTGATTGTTGTAAAAACCCATCTGGTTCACTATGTCCTTTAGGGAAGGAAATCTGCTGTCCTTACTTGGTCTACATGTGACTCCAGACCCACAGCAATGTGGTTGACTCTTAAATGCCCTCTGAAATGGCCTAACAAGCCACTTATTCAAGGGCAATTAAGGATGGGCAATAAATACTGGCCTAGCCTGTGATGCCCACATCCTATGAATGAATTTTTAAAAATGTAACAATGACCTTTATTATGAGACACGCCGTAACACTCTGGCATTCTCCCCTTTAGCTGACTCTTTCTGTTGGAGATGTAGTGCATGTCACCGGGGAACCCGACAGGCATGGAATGTACATTGCTAAAGTGAACGGAGAGCTGGGATTGGTTCCGGCCAGGTTTGTGGAAGAGGCAGACAACATCCATTATCGGCACACAACTCAGAACAAGCCTACTGCAAGTCCCAGGATAAGCAGCCCAGAGAGGATTATAACATTGTACCAACAGCTCCAGCACACACACAGCAACAATTACCAGGTCAGTAAATCTCAAATAGAATAATTTTAATGACTCAGACTTTGATTTCCCTCTCTCTGTGTCGGGAAATCGCTGGGCTGTCTTTGGTGCCTCTATTTTACAGGATGACCATATACCTGTGTCATACAGTAAAAGTGCAAATCTGCATCATACACTCTGTGCCATCATGCATAGGAATGCCAACCTGCAGCACCAATGCTTTACCAAGCCTGCCCAACCTGGGCACACGGATATCAATTGGAGATGAATACTGAACTACTCTCAGAGCCTAGATTTCTATCTTTTTAACCGTTCAATGATATTTGGATTATTTTGTGACATCATTTACCTAATTATAATTTTATAAAAATCTCTCAGTAGCTGTGCTGAAATTAGCTGGTCTGTGTTGCATTAGCTGACTCAGCTGGGACAGCAGTTGGGCTCCAGGGCAGTTGGTATTTAAGGTTACTGCATTTATTTTATTTATAGATGCAGCACTGAAACAGGCCCTTCGGCCCACCGAGTCTGTGCTGACCAAGAACCACCCATTTATACTAACCCTACAGTAATCTCATATTCCCTACCTACACTAGGGGCAATTTACAATGGCCAATTTACCTATCACCTGCAAGTCTTTGGCAGTGGGAGGAAACCGGAGCACCCGGCGAAAACCCACGTGGTCACAGGGAGAACTTGCAAACTCCGCACAGGCAGTACCCAGAATCGAACCCGGGTCCCTGGAGCTGTGAGGCTGCGGTGCTAACCACTGCGCCACTGTGCCGCCCCTACCACACCACACTTCCCCAAACCCCCTTTGGATACTGAGCTCTGACATAGCCAGATGGAAGAATTGATGGATACTTCACTCACATCCCCCCCACCCCCCTCCCTGCCTGGGATGACCTGAGACAACAGAGAATTAAAAGTGGTTAGAAATAGTACCACTGTCAAAAAGATTAACGTGAAGTACAACAGAACAACAGCAATTTAATGTTGCTTTAGTGAAGACGCAAAGGCATTCATCATCCCAGGAGCTGCAGCCATCCTTTTGTTCCCTGCAGTGCTTGGGCTCAAAAATGTATGTCACACTTTTGGATTTAAGTAACCTTTGGAAGAAAATACTCCTTTTTAGAAACGACAAGGGAACAGCTTGTGCCAGATTTGGTGATGAGAGATGACCTAGAATTAATTCACAACCTGACAGTAAGGAAATAGTTTGCAAATAATAACCATAATATGATAGAAGTTGTAATTAGGTTTGAGGGGGGAAGGGAGAATTGCAAACCAAGCTGTTACATTTAAGTAAGACCAACTCAAAGAGATGAGAAATAAATTGAACACAGTAAATAGGACTGAACAGTTATAAACCAGTATGTGCTCCTAAAAGGCAAAATCTTCACTTGCACAGTTGAGCAACCATGGTCAACAAATGAGGTAGAAACGAACGTAAAGAAAAGACTAACACAAATGTATGGAAAAAGGGAAATCCTGCAGATGGGGAGAGCTATAAAACACAGCCAAGCAACACAAAGAAAGTAATGAGGTGCAAAAGGTGAATATAGGAAAAATATGCAAGGCCATCAAAGCTAACAGTAAAAATTATTTTAAATATATTAAGAGAAAGAGTTTTATGGGGCAATGTGGGCCCATTAAAGACAGACGCATGTGAGACTCTAATGGACAATAAGGAAATGGTGGATTTATTCAATAAGTACTTTGTGTTTGCAATTAAAGTTTGGTAAGACCAAAGCCATTGATCGGGGTTTTACTGGTCTCGTGGGAATGGGCTGGGAGGCGGGAGGAGCCGCATTGGGACAGCTCCATGATGCAGTCATGCTGCTGGGGAAACTTCCCAATGACAGGAATGGCAGCGGCTTGACTGCCCGCCAACCAGAGTCAGGCAATCAATTTGAATAATTAACGGCCCAATACAGGGGCCATTTTCCTGGGCCGCCAGCATTTTCCTGTGGTGGAGTAGAACCCCTTACCACATGGGTAGGCTGCCAACTACATGGAGTGGCCTCCCAGCAGCTTCCCGGGGGGGGGTGGCGGGGGGGGCCAGAGGCTCCATGGCCCAAGAAGACGCCTGCCAGTGGAAAAGGGCCACTGTGGCCCCAATGTCGCCACTGGAAGGGGTTTCCCCCTCCAATCACCAGGGCCTGGCCAAAAAAATGCAAATCTCTGCCATTCCACTTTGAAATGCCCTCAAGGTCTCCTACCTGCCTCAGTGTATGGGTTTCCTGTCCTCCCTCCCACCGTCCCTTTGAAAATCACTTACCGTTCTGGTGGCATTTGGGACCCAGTGATGTCTTCTGGGAATGCGATTTTTGATGCGCAGCGGCACCCATGCTTGCCCCAAGGCCAATTGAAAATTCAGCCCATTGTCTTCAAGTTTAAATTAGTCCATGACCTTTGGAGGAGTATAGCATGATCAAGTGTGTCACAAATAGCAGGGAGATCAAGGATGATGAACAGAGATGGTAAGCCACCCGTACTATCACACCACATGTTGTTTGTAACTTTGACCACAGCAGTCTTGGTGCTATAGTCAGGATGGCAAGTCTTGACTGGGAGTTTCGGGAGTGGTAAGAGTGTGCATGTGAGACAACAGCTCATTTCAGAGCTTTGCAGAGAAATAAAAGCTTAGAATAATGCAAATACAGAAAGCATTTTTTGGGAGGTAGTTGTAACTATAACTTTGAAATGGATAACAGAAGAATTGGGACTGATTGATATCAGTAAACATGGGGTTGAGGAAGGGAAGCTGGAAGGACAGAAGCTGGTCCAGTTTGTAGGTTTTATGGATGTGATGAATTTGATCAGGGCTGAGGAGGACAAACTGAGGAATGAGGAAAAGAGAAGAGGCTTGGTTATTAGAAGACGAGGTGTGCCTGGTTTTGTAGGGGCTGAGCAAAGGAAGAGTCAGAGCTGGTAGAGACAGATGAACAGATGGCCTTGATTTTGGAAACAACATAAGCCACTGGCTATTAGCTTTTTCATGCTTGAGGTGAGAATGAAGGGTGAGGTGATGGGAGGTTAGAGGAGACAATTGATGATGAAGATGAGGACTTTGGAGTTTTTCAAGGTGTCAAAGGAAAAGATAAGACAATACCTGCACTGGATGAATGAAGTCCCGTGCTGGAGGCTGACCAATCATACACAGTAAAAGGGTTGAGAAGTTAACATGACTAGTAAAATTAGGCTTGGGCCAATATGCTGCTAAGAGGAAAGCAAGTACTGTTCCCATTTCCTTCTGACAAAGTTTCCTGAGGCACATGGAAAATTGTGTTGATTATCATCAATGTCAATTTAAATTATCTTTAAACTGCATCTCAAAACACACAATATGGTCATGCTAACGTCCTGTTGCTGGAATCTTTAGGAGGTTCCTTAGTAGATGATTTAATGCAAGATTTAAGATTGATGTTTTAATCGTTTTGTCTCTGTAGGTAGCCTCTTCTGTGACAAATTCAGAAGCAGTTCACAGTTCACTGTCTACTCCTTATCCAAGCCACAAAGTTGCATCTCAGCCTTTTGTATCAGGGTTACACAATGAACTGGAACACTCAGACACTGAGGCTTGTGGTCAATCAACAAGAGAGGGGCAGGAACAACGATATCTATCTAAATCTACTGAGCAATTTCCCTGCAGCCCAGGCGACTGCAGTGAGATTCCATGTGGCCAGGCATGCAACGATGCAGATGATCTAAAAAGTATATTGAATTCTGGAGAAAGTACAAGCAGCACATTTCTAGAAATGGCAGCAAGAAGCAATCTATCAGAGAGATTAGCTTCAAATCTTAAAGGTCACAGCATCAAACACAGGACAGTGGCGGATATACAGGGCAGAAAAGCATCAGAGATGGCACAAGGTAATGAATCAATTATAATCTGTGTAAAATATTTATTACTTCCAATGTTTTAATAAAGAAACTCCTTCCTGAATAATTGTGATTTTTGATAAATAGTTTGGTAAGTTAACACTCTGCTTCCTCAAACTATAACAACTTGTATTTATGTTGCACCTTTAACGTAATAAGACATCCCAAGTTGTTTCACAGGAGCATTATAAAACATAGTGTGACACTGAGCCACATAAGGAGATATTAAGTCAGATGACCAAAAACTTGTTCAAAGAGGTAGGTTTTAGGGAGTGTCTTAAAGGAGGAAAGTGAGATGGAGAGGTGTAGGGAGGGAATTCCAGAGCTTAGGGCCTAGTCATCTGAGGGCACGGCCACCAGTGGTGGAGCAATTAAAATCAGGGATGCACAAGAGGCCAGAATTAGAGGAGCGCAGATATCTTGGAGGCTTGTGGGACTGAAGAGAATCCAGAGGTAGGGAGGGGTGAGGCCATAGAGGGATTTGAAAACATGAATGAGAATTGCTTGATCAGGAGCCAGGGTAGGTCAGCGAGCACAGCAGTGAGAGGGGAACAGGATGGTGTGAGTTAAGACACGGGCAGCAGAGTTTTGTATGACCTCTAGTTTATGGGCAGTAGAATGTGAGAGACCAGCCAGGAGTGCATTGAAATAGTCAGGTTAGTAAGAATATCACCTGGCATCTCCATGACCAGACTTATGTTGAATCAGAACCAAGTCTTTAATGGAATTTCCAGCATTCCCATTTTGATTCTCAGACTGGCAGTCCCGAGGTTGTCAATGTCCAAAGGAGTTTGAGTTCTACCCGCTGTCGTATGGTGACACTGTGACCAATAATCAATCAAACACTCAGATCACAAACAAAAATTCAGGAGATTCTGCTATATTATAAGGACAAATTGTTATCTAAATGAATATATTAGTATGTAATTAAGTGAGTACATTTTAGTACGTCATGTGCAGTGACCTTTTCAGGAATATAACTCAAATTTTCCTTAACCATAACTCTTTAAGGCTGACACGCAGTTACAGCCAATTCCTGGATTTTCCCTTTAGCCGGATAAGGGTAGAACTTCTGCCCTCTCTTTACCAGGGCTGTAATGGTACGAAAGTTCAGCCTGTACTGAGGGTTCCTATGCTTGAAGTTTCCACTTCTCCAGCTCAGTGTTAACCCAGGATATTACTGGAGGCTTCTACCCTGAGAGGGTTACATAGTGCAGATGGATATAATTGTGTCCAGTATGGGGGAAGGGATGGTCCAAGCCTGGGAGGTAGTCTGGACCCTTGAAATAAAAGTACGTTGTTTAAAATTGAATCAGCCCCTTTACACAGTGGAGGGAATGAGGGGGTGGGCTGGGCAACTACATGCCAATAATGGGCAGATGCAGGAATGGACAGCTGCATGATACGAGTGGGCGCTGTAAAAGTGTCCCGAGTTGAACAACCACCCTGCAGCCCTATGGAAGTTGGTGCCCTGACCCATCGGGGTGATTGCTGGAGAGCACCAGCAGGCTCAATCTGTGCATGTGAGAAAGTTTGTATCAGACTGGATGTTATTTTGGCAGATAGGAAAAGAGGGTGCAAGAAGTAAACTGAGCTAACAATGCATTATGAGAGCACGGGCAAGATAGCTTTAAAAAAATAATTTCTGCATTACACTGTTCCACACCAGATCGAACCTAGAAACATATATCATCTATGTCACTAAGTACAAAGGTATTTTTCTGACAAATGAATACAGAAATGTTTTCTTGCTTGAAAAGGCTTTTTGTTTTATACATAAGTTTCATCCTAGCGCTTCTTCTCTCCAGTGCCCCCTGCCCCAATTGGTTCAGCCCGGATTATTGACACAGTTGGCCAGAGCAGTCTGCTGATTGATTGGGAGAAGCCATTCATGGATGAAAAGGGATGCAGCAATGGAACGTTCATTCAAGGTTACAGGGTATGTTAGAGACTAAGCAATCTTCAATATTGCACATAATTTGCTGAATAGAAGATAGAATTCTGAGTTTTGACATTTAAAAAAAAAGTAAGGTAGACTGCCTGTGGATTTATTCAATATTTATTTCAATAAAAATGAAGGTACAGGTGCCTTCAAGTCTGTAAGGATAACTGAATTGCCTCAGATTTGAGGTGTGGTATAGTCTAGTGCTCATGGCAACAGTATTTTTGCCTGTCTGGTAATATTACTGCTAGGGTCTCTGCCTCTATAAAGAAGGGTAGATTGACCCACTTTTCACAGCCTGCTCTACTTTTTAAAGGTGCAATGAATGTCGTATTCCAGACAGCTACTAAATTAGTGATACCACATAATCAATCTTATAAATATAACAATTTAAAACAAAACCAAATTCCAGATCAAGCCATAGCAATGATCCTTTTACTCTTGTTGCCATTGTCAGAATTTCATGTATTTAAGTAATAACAATTAACATCCAATGCTTGTGTGTCTCTAGACCAGAGCAAATGAGCTGCTGCTTTGTTGCCGTATCATGAAGCTAAATTTAAAATACCACCTTGCACCAGTTTTGTACAAAAGTCTATTAGTTGTCCATTCTAAAACTGCTGCAGAGAAAATGATACATAGTGCAGAAACTGCAGAGCAGCTTATAAGACAGTAACCTAATCAAAGGTTCCATAGTCCTCAAGATTTGATTAGTGCCTTGATATCACTCCGGGGCATGTTAGGTCTTATTGAACACATCCTGTTTGTTTAATGGGGGTTATTTATTGCTCTGAGAGAGTTTGACAGCAGTTGGCAGTGCACTAGTAACTGCCAGTAGGTTCCACATGATTAATGTGATGTGACATTCCAACTGAAAGACTATCATTGCTCCAAGTTTCTCCCCAGCCCCACCCCACCATCTGAATTTTTCCCCTCATCTCCGAAAGATGTGGACTCATGTTGATGTACAGTTCCACTGGCGCTTGCACCCCTTTGGTACCTTATCCAAGTGACGTTCGTTATAGGTGAATGCTGTAAAGTGAGCAGTTGCAGGCTGTTCAGTTACAAAACCAAAAGTACCAAATATAGTACAGCAGGTACCCAATCAGAAATGGAAGAACTCACAAAGGGCTTTGAAGAGATACACATGCTGTTTGTCCAGGAGCTTTCAGGTGCTTGCTGGAGCTGCACAAATGGCAGGTGTAGAAAATTCTGTTTGTCTCATTCTCAAAATGCCATTTTGGCATCTGGCACCTACACATCCCAGTTGACCCCAATCCTATTATCACCTGACGTCCATGTTTATAGATTTTACAGTAAGGATGAATGGAAAATGAACCAGAACCTAGGAAGGAGCAGAGAAACAGGTATAGGTCATTCAGCCCCTTGAGCCTGTTCTGCCATTCAATTAGTTCATGGCTGATCTGTATCTTAACTCCATCTAATCGCCTTGGTTCCATAACCCTTAACACCCTTACCTAACCAGAAGCAGGAACCCTTAATCAGCTGCTGCACAATTGTTCTCACTCAACACCGATGGGGTTCCAACCTGGCAGACAGTTTGCCTTCATGATGCAGTGGCACACTGGGTGGCACACTTACCCAGTGAGAGCCTGGAGGAGCTGTTACTTGATATTCACAGTTTATTAACACTCTTGTAGTTAGCAAAGGTAATTTCTATTCCCCGTTATAAATCATTGAGATGTATGAAAGATTGTACTGATATGACATCATGAGGCTGAAAGTCTTCCACCATAAACTGGGCAGGAGTCTACATTAGATTGGGACTGGCAGCTTTCATGGGGACTTGTTAGTGGCAGAAGGATTTGCCCAACCTAAACAAGACCAGCGTTGTAGAAGGGAGAATGGCCGAGGGCAGGCTTTCCCAGAATGGGAGTTGCCAGGACTCCAGCCTGATGGGATATTGGTGGACTGATACTCCAAATGAAAGAGGCATATCTACTTGCTGACATGGAGTCCATCTTGAGCTCGAGATATGGACCATGGCCTGGACTCCTGACAAAGCAAATCTTATGCTTTGCTTTAGTGTAGCAAATATGGGCATCCTTCTGGGGACATTGAGAGCACACTGAAAGTAACACATTCCACTGCATTTTGCAGGCTCCTCAGGTGGGCAGGCACTCCTTAGTGCTGCATGGGTGCCACTACTTTATTTAAATTCAATGACTTCTACCTGACCCTGTGAACTTTGGCAAGGTCCGTGCTAGAGGTCACAGACATCTGCATTCTGGTATGTAGGCTGGGATATTGGAGAAAAGGATTTTCTCCTCCCCTCTGGTTGTGTTTTTCATGAATGTAATCAATAAAAATGTTATGGATTTACAACTTATTGAAGCAACCTGCCAATACCCTGTCATCTACGGAGCCGTACAACGTGTAGGAGAATTCAAGAAAAGGGTGCTGGACTAGATAGGAAATAATGTACCAAAAATTGATACCAGCAACACAAGATTCAGTAGTCAAATACAGTGAGGTGCAGATGGTTATAAGTTGCTCATTTATTACTTTCTTCAGAAAAAAAATCAAAATTAAATTCAACAGGAGACCGCCAAAGCTGGTTAACCCTTGGCCCAAGTTTCTTGGATGGCCTTATAGGGTTGGAGATTTTGTTCATCTATTAACAAAGAAAAGACTTGCATTTATACAACACCTTTCATAACCACTGGACGTCTCAAAGCACTTTACAGTGTTGTACACTGTTGTAATGTAGGAAACACAGCAGCTAATTTGTGCACAGCAAGGTCCCACAAACAGCAATGACAGTAATGACCAAATAAGCTGTTTGCCATGATGTTGATTAAGGGATAAATATTTATTTATTTTATTTTATTTAGAGATACAGCACTGAAATAGGCCCTTCGGCCCACCGAGTCTGTGCCAACCAACAACCACCCATTTATACTAACCGTACAGTAATCCCAAATTTCCTACCACCTACCTACACTAGGGGCAATTTACAATAGCCAATTTACCTATCACCTGCAAGTCTTTGGCTGTGGGAGGAAACCGGAGCACCCGGCGAAAACCCACACAGACACAGGGAGAACTTGCAAACTCCACACAGGCAGTACCCAGAATCGAACCCGGGTCCCTGGAGCTGTGAGGCTGCGGTGCTAACCACTGCGCTGCCAGGATTGGCCAGGATGCTGGGGATAACTCCCCACTCTTGTTCAAAGTAGTGCCATGGGAACTTTTATGTGCACCTGAGAGGACGGACAGGGCCTCGGTTTAATATCTCATCTGAAAGATGGCACCTCCAAGGGTGCAGCACTGGGAGTGTCAACCTAGATTGTTAATGTCAGCTTCTGGAGTGGGACTTAAACCCACCTTCTGACTCAGAGGTGAGAGTTTTACCAACTGAGCCACAGTAGAGTTCCTGCAACCTGGGCCACACAGTTGGCACTGTCTATTTGGTGAGAGAAGTGTGTCTGACAACCAAATGATGGTGGTGGGCTTCAAGTGCGAGTGAGGATTCTGAATAGAAAATATTACAGTGCCCTCTCCTTGTACTTGGGCCATATGGCATTTCCCTTGTGGAGGAAGGAGGATCCAAAACTCCTACCCACCATCCGAAGGCTCTTTGCTGGAGTTTTTGGCTGGCTTATTGGGAGACGGGATGAGGGTACGAACTCTTAGCCTCCTGAAATTCAAATCACATGTTGCTGCTTCCTCCCCCACCCTGCGGCAGACATAGCTCGCACTTACGAGTTACACAGCAATGCAGGCTTTCAGAGGCCATGGATTTTAACTTAGCGGTCCCACTGAGGGTTGGTAGATGGCAGGGAAGCGAGCAGTTGGAGGTTGCTTGCACATTTAACTCTACAGCACGCGTGTGAACTCACCGACAGTTCCCCACCCGGCAGCCAGCCTGATTGACAGGCTTGGCTTCCAGTCGCACGGGGAGCAGTTCAGAGGAGGCCGTAGGACCAGATAAGTTTACACCCCAGGGTGGAGGTGGGGGCCAATCCCAGGGACGGTCTGATCATGGAGGGGGGTTGGGTTCCTGGGGGAGGAGTTGGTCCAATCACAGGGTCCGGAGTGGGGGGAGGGATTGGAGTTTTCTGGAGTGTGTATTGGAAGCCCCGTGGGGGGGTGTAGATTGGAGACTTCAAGGAGGAAGAGGCTTTTTGAGGGTTGGAGCAAGATCAGTAGGGAGCGCAAGGTCACGGTGGGGGCTGTCCAGGCAGACATGCTGGATCCAAGAGGTAGTTGGAAAGACACCCTACCTCCTGGATTCCGACAATCCTCACTTGGGTTTAGCTGCCAAGGCTCAGGAAATGGCAAATACAAATAAGGTTCATATCCTCATTATAATATTTAAAGTGCCAACCCACCACCTTGGAGCAGGATGGTTGCGCGATCCCCGTCCCATCTCCGTTGAAACTGGAAGTAGGCAGGGTGAAGTCAAGATGCAGATTTTTAACACTTTGACCTCCCACCCGACCCAAATGGTTAAAATTAACCATTCCCATGTTTTTCTGCTGACAAACTCTCCAATGGGGGTTGGGTTCTGGAGCCTCCCACTATATGGTTTTCACATGTTATTGAATGCTTAGATGCGCAGTAAGTTTTACTATAGTGGCTTGATAACACACTGAAAACTAAACACTAGAAACTTTCTACTCCATATTTTATCAATACTATTATGGTCATCCTCCTCTGACTATTCCTCTCTTGTTTGTCCTATGTTGTGTTAGCCATCATACATGCCATTGCTCCTCCCCGTGTTCCTCGGTGTGCTGAAATCAAGTCTCATTGTATGGTCTCCTGTTCTGACTTATTATTTTATAGCAACTCAAAGCTATGGAACACCTTACCTCACTCAGTCCTCTTTCTCCCAACAATCTTCAAATCCAGCTTTAGATTTATTCTCTTTTCAACCTTGAAGGTTTCCTGCATCATAGACCTCCACCATCCATGTACACTTCTCAATTTTATAATAAACCATTTCAGTACTGTGGCTAAAACAGCAGGTCAGAGGCTGGGAATTCTGTGACGGGTAACTCGCCTTCTAACTCTCCAAAGCCTGTCCATCAGCTATGAGGCACAACTCAGGAGTGTGATGGAAGCTCCAACAACACTCAAGAAGCTCGACACCATCCAGGACAAAGCAGCCTGCTTGATTGGCACCCCATTCACCACATTCAACATTCACTCCCTCCACCACCGACACACAGTGGCAGCAGTGTGTACCACCTACAAGATGCACTGCAGCAACTCACCAAGGCTCCTTTGACAACACCTACCAAACCCACGACCTCTACCAGCTAGAAGAACAAAGGCAGTAGATGCATGGGAACGCCACCACCTCAAGATCCCCTCCAAGCCACACACCATCCTGACTTGGAACTATATTGCCGTTCCTTCACTGTCACTGGGTTAAAATCCTGGAACTCCCTTCCTGACAGCACTATGGGTGTACCTACACAGCAAGGACTGCAGCGGTTCAAGAAGGCAGCTCACCACCACCTTCTCAAAGGCAATTAGGGATGGGAAATAAATGATGGCCTGGCCAGCGATGCCCACATCCTGTGAAAGAATAAAAAAAGTTATTAAAATGATTTTCAAACCTTGATATTTATTTTACTTGACAGATATTCATTGATGGTGAATTTTACAAGTCAATAATGGGATCAGTCTACACAAAGGTAAGAAACTGTTAAATGCATCCACTTTGCTGTTATGTCTCTGAAGAGATTGTCTTTCTTTTATTGATTAAATATTTCACATCTGAGCATGTTGCCAAAATGTATTTGAAATATTCGATTTGTGAAACTTTAGTCAATCATCAAGATGAGTGAGATTTTGAATTGTAATCATCTTATCAAAAAATTATTTTTGAAATTGTACTGGCAGCATGACCTTGAAGCTGAGACTCAGTGTTGAAATGTTTAATAATTCAGTACATGACTTCAAAGATATAGTTCTACTTGGTTGGATAGCAGACATTAAAACACAACTATGCACATTTTGGAAAATAGAACAAAAAGATCAAATTTTAACACGATCAATAGAATACAAAAAAAGTGGGAAAACAATTTTTTAAAGTGACTGCTTTTAAACTGCATATAGTCTATCGTGAATAATGAGGCAATTTTTACATCAGAATTTAGCGAAGCAATGTTGAGAGGTTCTCATCTTGTGGTTATCTAATTTCATCTAATTAATTCCTTGCCTGATATTATAGTGTAAAACCCAATGGCCCAATGATTGCAAACTTAATCATCTAATAATCTATTATGAGGGACATGCTAACAGGGCACTTAGAAAATCATAATATGATTAAGCAGAATAAACATGTATTTATAGAGTCATAGAGTTATACAGCACAGAAACATCGTGTCTGTGCTGGCCATCAAGCACCTAACCATTCAAATTCCATTTTCCAGCACTTGGCCCGTAGCCTTGTATGCTATGATGTTTCAAGTGCTCATCTAAATACTTCTTAAATGTGAGGGTTCCTGCCTCTACCTCCCCTTCAGGCAGTGCATTCCAGATTCCAACCACTCTCTGGGTGAAAAACTTTTCCTCAAATCCCCTCTGAACCTCCTTCCCCTTACCTTAAATCGATGCCCCCGGTTATAATTATTATTATTTATGAAAGGGAAATTGTGTTTGACAAGTCACTTAATGTTTTTTGAGGTAACTAACAGGATGGATAAGGGGGAACCAGTGAATATATTTTCAAACAGCATTCGATAAGTTGTCACAAAATTAGGGCTTATGGGATTGGGTAACATAATAGCATGGATTCAGGATTGGTTAATGGACAGAAAACAGAGTAGAAATAAACAGTCATTTTTCAGGTTGGCAGGCTTGAACTAGTGGGGTACTCCAAAAATCAGCGCTTGCCCTCAGCTACTTACAATCTATATCAATGACTTAGATGAAGTTTGCTGATGATACAAATTTAGTTGGGAATGTAAGCTGTGAGGACACAGAGAGGCTACGGAACGATTTAGGCAAGTTCTGTCCGTGAGCAAGGAAGTGGCAGATGGAATATCATGTGGAGAAATGTGAAGTTATTCACTTTGGTATGAAAAATAGAAAAGCAGAATTTTTTTAGATGGTGAGAGACTGGGAAATGTTGGTATTCAGAGGGATCTGGGTGTCCTTGTGCAAGAATCACAAAGCTAACATGCAGGTACAGCAAGCAATTAGGAAAGCAAATGGTATGCTAGTCTTTAATAAAAAGGGATTGGAATATTGGAGAAAAGAAGCCTCACTGCAATTGCACAAGGCCTTGGTGAGACCACACCTGGAGTACTGTGTTCAGTTTTGGTCTCCTGACCTCAGGAAGAATATATTTGCCTTCGAGAGAGTGCAATGGATGTTCACCAGACTTATTCCTGGGATGGGGAGATTGTCGCATGAGGAGAGATTGAATAGACTGGGTCTATATTCCCTAGAGTTTTGAAGAATGAGACATGATCTAATTGAAACATATTAAATTCTTATGGGCTTCACAGGGTTGAGGCTGAGACGGTCACAATCTCAGAATAAGGGGTCAGCCATTTAGAACTGAAATGAGAAGAAATTTCTTCCTCAAAGGGTTGTGAATCTTTGGAATTCTGTATCCCAGAGAGCTGTGCATGCCCAGTTGTTGAGTATATTCAAGTCAAAGATTGTTAGCTTTTTGGATACTGAGAATCAAGGATATGGGCATCGTGCAGGAAGGTGCAACTGAGATAAAACATCAGTCACGCATGATCTTAATGCCTGGTGGAGCAGGCTTGAAAGGCTGAATGGTCTACTTCTCCTTTTTCTTATGTTCTTTGTAGTGTAGCGATGATTTTGGGGGAGGTGTGGAGGTTGGGGGGAGAGAGAACAGGGGGATAGGTTATCTTTGTTTGCTATTAGTTGCAAAAATAAAAATGCTCTATTTATACATATGCAGGGTCGGACTGATCATACAGGAAATCAAGAGATTTCCCGTAAGTTCCCGCGTATGGTTCCACAGTGCGATATTTCTTGTGCCCCCTTTCTCAGTGAGAATCCTGAAAAATCCTGCGACCTGTCGGGGAGGCACATTGGTTCTAACAAAATTGTAAACCTGAGGAAATCCCCTCCCTTGTCATCAAGGAATACCAACACGCCTCTCTGAATCCTTTCCACAAAAAGCTACACTGAAACAGTTGGATCAATTTTTACTGCAAATAACTGGCCAAGAAATTGATCAGTTTCTCACATGCTGCTCAGATTAATAAGGCCCCTAAACAATCCCAATAATGTTCCGCCAAAATTATGATTGAAAACTGCCACGGAAATTCCAGATGACAACTAAAAATATTTTACAGAATTTGTCATAATCGTTGCTTTATGAACTGCAAAGCATCAATATTTTGTAGAAAGGTTTTGAAATCCAAAATATTGTCATAATTTCCTGAAACCAGATAAAGGCAGCATCGATGATAGTCAGAATTGATTGCCCTTGCACATTTACTTGCAATGATATTCATGATACTACTCATCATTAAAAAGGTACTTAGACTGAAATAGACAAGATTTAACTTTCTGTGGTGAGTTTAGTCCATATCTACTGTGCAAATACAGCAACTTTACACTGTTCAGTGCATTTCCATGGGGAGCCAGACGGCGGGATGCTAGGGGCGTTTTTTTTAAGCAAACAATGAGGTGGCACATCTCGGACAGCAACTTTTGCCCATTACCCGAAGTTGCTGTAGCATTTGCGCATAAATTATCGCAAGCTTTGTACTTGGAAAGTCTAGATGCCATTTCAAAGTTGGCCAGTTCTGTACTGAGCTGACTATGGGGAGTTTTGTGGAGTCAGATCATTGAACAATTAGCATAAACAGAGAAAAAGTGCCAGGCAAACAAATTGAATGGAAACCCATTGTGGAAGCTTGACATTAAGGCCAGGATTTTATCTGGGTGACGGGGGTCTTAGCCACTGGCCACAGTGCCGGCGAGAGCCCTGCGCCACCTCCTCTGGGCAAGGCCAGCCACATTATGTGCCAATTAGGCACTTATGTGAACAGCGGCAGGCCTTCCCTGGGATTAAGGACCCCGGTGATGGAAGACCAGCCTGCTGAGAGCTGCTGGCCAATTAGAGGTCGGCAGCTCTCAAAATGAGCAGCGCCACTGCGGAGGCGATGGCTGCTGCCAGTACTTGATTCACCATAGGCGCTGGATCCAGGTCACAGGTGAGTCAGGGTGTGAGGGGTTTCATGGGATGGAGGTTGCTGGGGAGTGGGGTGTAGGAAGGTCGGCAGCAAGGGCAGAAGGGAGGCTCTTAGCGGACCCTCCTTCCCGATGCTGGGTCGATCAGGCACCAAGTGCCTTTTAGCAAGGGATCCTCCCCTCCATCCCAGGGGTCAGCAAGCAACCACATTGGTTTTTCTTGGCATGGTCCCCATGCGGCAACAGGCCCGCCCGCCGCTAGGCTAATACCGGCAGCAGCAGTGGGATGAGGCCCTTAACTGAGGGCCTCAATGGGTGGAGGCAGGAAGGTGGCGGGGATTCACCCTCTGCCACCATTCCACCCAATTATTTGCTCTCCCTGACTCCAAAATCACCAAGGGGGAAGAACATAAAATTCCCCGAATGTTTGTGAGAAAATGATGCAGTAACGCAACATCTGACTTCTGTTTGATGGCTGGCAAAAAATGATGTACTGCTGGTTGAGGCAGGTTTGAGGACGTTTGCCCTGTTTGGTATTCCAGAGTATGCTCCTCACAGGATAACCTTTTACCTTACTATCAGGAGGTAGTGGCCAGGCTCAATGGCGTGTACATACATGGGTGTCATCTATGATGCTCTCTCTACACTCTTGCTAACCCTGACAACTTCCTTGCCTCAGGTAAAGTAGTGAATGTGTTGTCATTTTCAAAAACTGCCTATTATCATTTACTTAATCCATCTGTAGATAGTAAGCTGATTTTATGCAACTAGCTGAGCCTCACCCAATTGGGAATAATATCTGCATTTACAGTTCATGGGTTTTGGAAGCTATTGTGTGAAGCGTTGTAATGACATCAGATATTTGATATAGCTAGATTCCTTATTTCACCTGTCCAATGAGTTTCTTTCATGGGACATGGGCGTCGCTGGCAACGCCAGCATTTGTTGCCCAACCCTAATTTCCCTTGAACTGAGTGGCTTTCTGGGTCATTTTAGAGGGCAGTTAAGAGTCAACCACATTGCTATGGGTCTGGAGTCACATGTAGGCCAGCCCAGGTAAGGACAAACCAGATGGGTTTTTACAAAAATTGATAATTCCATGGCACCATTACTGAGATTAGCTTTCAATTCCAGATTTTTAATCAATTGAATTTTATGAATTACATTTAAATTCCATCAGCTGCTATGGTGGGATTTGAACCCATGTCCCTGGGGCATTGGCCTGGGCCTCTGGATTACTAGTCCAGTGATATTACCATGCATCACCATCTCCCCTCCGTTAGCATGCACATTTAAACTGAAGTTAAAGCTCCCTAAGTTTGATATATTGAAGTAAATAAGATGGTTGAAAGACAAATTAATTCTGTCTTGCATGTTTACTTGTAGCAAAATTAGCATAATAAGGTCATTTGTTTCATTACATTATTTGGTGTTCTGTTTAATTACTGTGAATGGCTGGCTGCCTTTACTTCTCTTTATTATTTCACTTTCTTATCCCCTGCAATTACCTCACCTGTCCAATGAGATTCTGACCTTGAAATTTAAAACATCTAGTTTTATCTTTAGTTCTGGTATGCAATTGTATAGTTTAGATTTGGATATCAAAACAGAAGATGAGATTTTCACCACTCTAGATTAAACTGATTAAGCATATTAACCTTGTATGTTACAATGGCATCTTCGCTACTGTAATTTAGGGTAAATGATGTCCTTGTGGACTGAGAGTTCCTTTTGTCAAGCCTCACCATGTTACAAATAATTATTTAATAGAAGCATTGTCATGGGGCTTGGAACAGTGGAGATTAAATTACTACAGGCAAAAACAGACAAAATGGGACTGTAGGCAGACAAATGCTGCACTCTTTTTAGCATTAAGGTTTGTTCAATTCTGTTGTGAAACACATTACTCATTCACCTTCACATTAAGAGCTGCAGGTTATCCTCTGATAAACATTCAGGCTTAGTAATCATGTCTGATGGATACCAGGCCCTGTGATGAATACTGGATGAAGGATAAACAACCTCAAGAAAAATTGGTCCGAATTGTCACCATTAACAATTCCAATATTTTGCAAAATCTGTAACCAGTCAGTGATGAATTATTGTAGCTCATTTCAGCTATCTGAAGGCTTCAGAGAAAACTTGGAGAATTTTTTCATCTTCACTGCATGGATGGTAATCTGACAGAGCAGATCGCCTGACTGTTATAGAATCCATATGATTTTCATTCCAGTGATTTCAGTGGATTGGAAATGAGATTGCTTCGACAACAGACTGGTGATATACTCACTCCATTGCTTGCACTTGGTCTCTGTACAGTCCCAAGTCATGCAGACCTCTCAATTAGGTGAAAATGTCCTACCAGAACTCATCTTGTAGAATACTGGATGGACGGAACTGGCAGATTATCATAAGAATTAGAACCACAAGAGTTCCTGATGCTTAAGCCAGATATTCATATGTATACCAGGAGGAGTTTTTTGTGAATGTACTTACTTCTGCATTCTGTGGAAATTCCCAAAAAATCCATAGAGAATAGTAGCAGCAAAGCTCATACACTGCTTCTTGTTGCTGTCGAGCTCTCTCTCAGCATTTGGAATCCTGCAGACTGCCCACTGATTCAAGATCGACAAAACATGAATTCAGATATGGACGATGTGTCTTCTTTGTCGGTATCTCAGTAAAATTTCTCCAGGTTTTCCTATGCTCCCACCAATGACTTGGATAAAGTTTGTGAAGCAACTACCTTAGCGCCAGCTGACCCCTTGTATCTGTGTATACCCGTATATATTTCCTGCTAAAAATGATTCATTTTTATCGATGACGAGGCACATGCTGCATTCATGAATACCATTCACAGTAATTACATGTACATAATAAAGCGGCTCATTTATTTTCCAGTTTCCAGCGGTATGCTCCACCATGTCCCTACCCATTTTTTAGCCTCCTATTACTTAGCAGAAGCGATGAGTGATGTTCAGTATATCCATCCATCTATGGATGGGTGTAATTAAATGATATTCAAATATCAGACAGATTTTCAGTCACTTATGCTTTTGTGCTATGGACACTGGACTTTGTGACTTGCTTATGCTTTTTAAAAGTTTAAGATGGAGTCTGGAAGGTCAGGTGACCTCAATTCACTCTGCTAAAGGACCACAGAGAACACAAATGAAATACTTTTGTTTTGAAAAAACCGAGACTGCAGGAGCAACACCTGAAGAACAATGGGTTTCGCCCTCCCAGACCTGTGGGTCATAAAACTAGGGGTCAGTGATTTTGAAGATGCAAATGTACCAACCTGGGACCAATGGAAGGCCCAGGTGGCTCTGTGAAACAAAATTTAAGGACTCTGCATATTGGAACAGGACAATGACTTTAGAGTTGTCATGGACCTGTAATTTCTTTTCTCCTCAGATTAAAAACAGTGTGTGTGCCTTTAAGACTCTGTTAAAAACAGTGCACCTTTAAGGGAGAGAAGGTTCTGGATAAACAGCTCCTTTTTTGTTGCCCTGGACAACTGCAGGAGAGAGGTCACATGGTAATGTTTTCACTTGGCTGTGTGTGGAACTGGCAGAAACTGGCTGAAACCAGTTAGTTCTGAGAAACTTTCCAGTGATGTAAACTGAAGAGGAAGGAGCTGTATATTCTCTCTCAGCAGAATATTCTACAGGGATCTACAAGCCAAGTTAATTCCCTGAGTAAAGAAGAAGAGCCTTCATTGTCAAGAAACCGTATTGCTGTGCTCACCGTTCAAAGAACTGTTTAATCACAGAATCGTTACAGTGAGAAGGAGGCCATTTGACCCATCGTGTCCACACCAGCTCTCTGAAAGAACAACTCCCTCAGTTCCATTCCCTTTCCTTCTCCCCATAACCCTGCACATTCTTCCCTTTTATATAGCTGTCTAATTCACTTTTGAATGCTTCAATTGAACCGGCCCCTACCACATTCTCAGGCAGCGCATTCCATACCTTAAACACTCACTGCGTGAGAAGGTTTTTCCTCATGTCACTTTTGCTTCTCTATTTGCTGCAGTGTTCCAGCGAACATCAATGCAAGCTCGAGGAGCAGCATCTCATTTACCGATTAGGCGCGCTACAGCCTGCCAGACTGAACATTGAATTCAATAATTTCAGAGCATGACGGCCCCCCCTTTTTATGTTTAGTTATTCTTTTTTTCTTTGATTATTTTATTTTAGGTTTTTTAGTGTGTTTAGTTTGTTTCTACTGTGCCTACCCACTGTTTCTGTTTTTTAAATTTTTTTAAATGTTTGTGCTTGGTGTGCTTTGTGCTTTACAGTTTATTCACACCCTCGCTGTACTAATACTTTGTCTTTCAGCACACCATTAACATACCGTTTGCCTTTGTTCCATGAGTTTCTGGTCAGTTATTCTCTGTGACCTTGTCCTGTCAACACCTCTTTTGTCATCTCTTGCCCCACCCCCTGCTTTACTTGCTTAAAATCTTTTACATTTCTAATATTTGTCAGTTCTGAAGAAGGGTCACTGACCCGAAATGTTAACCCTGCTTCTCTCTCCACAGATGCTGCCAGACCTGCTGAGTATTTCCAGCATTTCTTGTTTTTTCTTACAAAGTATTATTTGGTTAATGGAGATTTCTTTTGGTTTAGTTGTTATAATAAAAATTAAAATGTGAAATCTTGTTGAGCAATTCTTTAAATTGGTCTGAGGGGGGCGTTTCATATCTCGTATTTTTAATGTTAATGGTCTCACTGGGGTCGTAACACATAGCTTTCCTAAAGACTAGGGTATTCCGCTTTGTCCCTGACATCCAGCATCGCTATGGACTCTTTAAAGTTGAAATGGCCCAAATGCCTAAGCAATCATGCTTACTTAAAAAGAATTGAACATTGTGGTCACTGCTTACAACCCAGAGCTGCAGCAGGTTCTTGACGCTTTGTACCCCCTCCAGGCAGATCCCTGGCAGAGACTGTCACCTTGCCATGACTAAGAGATCAGAAAAGTGATCATTATCACAGGTGCATTCTTGTGGCAGGTGGAGATACTGTCATGCTGAAGGTGCCCTAATTCCACAAGAGTGAAATATCTGGACCAGTTAGTATTGTCATGAACGGAATTAATAAGCAGTGAATAACTGTATCATATTTCACCTTTAAAAATAATATCACAGCAAGAAACACCCAAAAAGGCACAGACAACACTAACAGGTTTTCATACTGATGATATCGCCTGCAAGTGACATGATGTGTTTCAATAGTATTCACATTGTCATCGTTCATCCTTCGATATTAAAGATGACGGACAGATTATCATCTCACTTTTAGCAGCGAGTTCTTTGGTGACTGATTAAACCTATTTTTGCTCAGAATGAACATCTGCAGATTGAAGACTGGATCCCAGATTCACCAGGTTGGGAATATTGCTTTTTAAGTGTGACTTCCTCAACTGACCTTTACTTTCAGCATCAGCAATGTAAAGGGTCTCATAATAGGAGGCTGTTTTATTGCCGAGCTTTCTCATCTTGAGCAGGTTTTTCCCACTTATGAATGTTTATTTGCACTGTTTCAGCATCGCTTTTAAGTAGTCTTTCTAACTCATTTGCTGGCCAACACAAAGTTGCTTCCCATCTGCCAATGCGCCATAAAAGATTTATTCATCAGATGTTTGTACCACATGGTCTGACCAGTGTGGCCCTGCCTTCATGATCAGAGGACAGCATCTATGTTTGGCATGCCAACTTTTTTAAGAATTTAGGTGTCAGGGATCTTGTCTTAGATCTGGTCTTCTCTAATTGTCTCAGACAGCTTAGGTGAAAGTGATTCAGTTCCTTAATGTGGTGTAAATATGTTGTTCAAACTTCACGGGTATAATGCAGGGTCTTCCGAACACCAGCCCTGTATATCTTGAGCTCGGTCTGCAGGCTGATACCTCTCTTGTTCCAGAAGCCCTCAGAGATTGCCAAAGATAAGCTGGCATTGGCGATTCTGCAGGATTCTTCTGTTGCAATATGGACTTCACTAGACAGGGTGCTATAGGTGAAACTGTCCACAGCTTGAAGCTTGTGATTACAGATGCTGATATTACTTGGAATGTTATCCTTGCCTTGAACTGATTAAAAGGCGATCACCATCTTTTTAAGCTGAAACTCATGAAAATTGCAAGCAAGCTGTCACTAGGTGGTTGATTGTGTGCATATCATCCTGGGACTTCACAAAATTTAAATGGCCTAAAAGCCTATGCAATGATGCAACCCCAGCTTCTCTAGTCTCTACATGTAATTGAAGTCCCAGAACCCTGGTACCATTCCGTAAATACCCTTTGCATTCACTCAAAGGCTTTAACATCCTTCTTCAAGTGCGATGCCCAGAATTAGAAAGAATACACCAGTTCGGCCTAAGTAGTGTTTTATAAAGACTTGGCATAACTTCCTTGCGTTTGTGGTCTGGCTGGTTGGCATCCTTCCATCTACAAAAGGTGATGGGTACGCAGCAAACAATCCATTTAGGTGGGGTGTCTTCTCTCGGTGCACCTTTGCTGATGCCTTGAGAGGCAGGTTCTGCCACAAGTGCTGCACGTGAAGGTGCCAAGTGATGCTGTGAGTTGTTGTTTCTGACGTTGGCGCCTGTTGCTAAGGTGCTGGAGCAACTGGTCATCGTGATAGTGCACACCAGTCCACAGGATGTGTTGCTATTTCCCTCTTTTACCAGCTAGTGACTCCCAGATGCAATAGTCAACATTTAGGGCCCTCATGTCATGCTTGCAAGCATCCTTGAAGCTGAGCTTTGGGCACCCCACTGGATGTCTGACCCCGGCTACCTCACCATACAGAAGGTCCTTGGGTATGCAACTGTCTTCCATCCTGTGGACATGTCTGATCCACTGAAGCTGCCTCTGTTTGATTAGTGCCAACACACTTGGGAGCCCTGCCTTTGAGACAACTGTCGCATTTGTGATTTTGACCTGCCAGGATATAGAGCGAAGAGGGAAATTATTGAGCTTCTTTTCCTGGTAGCTGTAAGTCACCCATGTTTTACAGCCATACAACAAGGTGCTGAGAACACAGGCCTAACAAACCATCAAATTGGTCCTAAGGGTCAGCTCGGCGTTATCCCATGTGTATTTTGCAAGTTGGACAAAAGTGGTACCTGCTTTCCCTCTGCATGTATTGAGCTCTGCATGAAGGGACAGATTGTCTGTCACCATGGACCCATGGGAGTAGAATTTGCTAACCACTTCCAGTGGGATGTTATTTAGTGTGAGCAGGGGTGGAGATGCAACATCTTGTCCCATGACCATGTTTTTCTTGTAGTCTGTGTCCCTCTTTATAAAGCTAAGAATCCCATCCTTTTTTAACAGCCTTCTCAACTTGTCCTGCCCTGTTCAAAGATTTATGTACGACACCCCTAAGTCTCTCTATTTCAGCACCCTCGTTAAAATTGCACCATTTAGTTCATATTGCCTTGCCTCATTCTTCCCCAGCAGAATGCATCATTTCACACTTCTCTGCATTAAATTTATCTACCGTGTGTCTGCCGATTTCACCAGTCTTGCTCTGTGCTCTTGACGTCTGCTATTATCCTCCTCACTGTTTACTATATTTCCGAGTTTTGTGTCATCTGCAAACTTTAAAATTATGCTCTGTATACCAGGTCATTAATATATGTGACAAAAAATTGTACTTGTCTTTCAAATAAAATTGCCTCTTTCATATGTTACAGATCCTGTTGGAAGATCTTGACCTGAGTGTGCCATTTCAAGTCAGCATCCAGACAGTTGGAGCCAATGGTCTGGTTTCTGAGAAGGTTAATGTCCCATTTCTGAACTGCCGGCCACATAAGAAAGTTTTATCAGTACAGCCCCATCTTTCACCAGCCAGTCATACTAACGAGAGTTCAGAGATACTACAGGTACAAAGCACATTAATCAAACACTGTGTACGGTATTCTGCTGAAGTGTTTATGTCTCCAACACAAAGTTAAAACTGTTAATGCCAGTCAGTTGTGTAACAACATGAAAATACCAGATGGTTGTTAAAGGAATGTTACAGTAAATTGTCTCAAGACAGTTTACAGAAGCACAAAGGATAATGTAATATTGAGGCGTTGATGTCCACTGTGGATCTGCCATGTTTATTCCCTTTCATGGCAATAGTCGGACAAAATGAACTGAGAGGGACCTGTATGTAGGTCCAAAAAAACAAGATAAGTTGAATTGCATGAATATGTATATTTCTATCAGCTTTTGAAACTGCTGCCTAATTATTTTATATTTTTAATTTGGCATTTGTAAGATACAAGTGACAATTGGATCTACCTCAATTATGACCTAAGAAGAAATTAGATAAAATACTAAAGGGAGTGGGATAAAAGAGCATTTGGGATTTGAATATGTTGCTCAGATGTCGAGCTAGTGCTGGCACAGGCACTATGGGCGGAACTACTTCCTCTTCTGCTAAGACCTTTGGAACATAAATAATATTTGGCTTATGTGTTACCATTGGTAATATAGTTGAACACTGAGCACGCTAAAATGATATTCCTCGGTCTCCTATTTAGCAGTGGCATTTTCTTTTTCAAAATAAATAGTGGTATTAACAGTAATTTCAAAGTTTATATTGTTTACCGTGCAGCAGACACACAGCGGAGCGGAAACTGTGCAAGTCAATAATCCCAGCAGTTACGCAGGGATTGTGGCCACTGGCGACCTCCAACGTTGACCCCGCACGAGTCTGTGGAATGTTACCTCATTTAGATGCGTTCAGCAGGTGTCCACATCAAGACGGTGCATCTTGGGAACTTGCCTTGCCCTACAGATTAGAATGTCCTGTGGAGTGGTGTGTTCTGGGGCCACAGCTAAATACATTTTTTTTTAAATTTTGTATTTAATCATTGAGGGCCCTGCCTAGCTGTGAGGTGGTTTGAAATATATACTTTTTTTTTTTAAACAGTAAACACACTATTTAAATACAAGATTTTTCCAAGGTTTCAATCTAACTTCCACCATCTGGGCATAACAGTGAATGTTCCCTTATTAGCTGGCAGACCAATATGAAGCAATGTTTAACCTCTGGGGTTTAGTTCACCAGAAGAAATAACAGACAATGTTTTCAATGCATTTATTTCCCATTCTGTCCTTTTCGATACTTTGATCTTTCCAATCTTCCTCTGATCCTCCCCCCCCCACCCCCCCATTTTCCTATCTGTCTCTCACTCCACCACACTGTTGTGTTTGATATCGTAATGTGGATGTCTCCATTTGTTCCATCCAGTTTCTCATGTCACTCATATACCTTTCCATCTCTGATGTCCCTTCCCCACCTCTGAGTCGTCTCTTTGAGCTTGTGGTCTCATTACAAATTTGGGTCGTGCCATATGTTTTTTCTGGGATAAGAGTTTATTTTTAAAGGCATTTTTTTCTCCCACCATTTTCCTCCCTTCCTTGCCTCAAGGTGCAGCTTTCTGAGCATCAGCTACCCTCTGGTACATTGCCTAATGGGCGAGCCTTAACAGTGACCATCAGCAGGCAACAAAGCTGAAGCTGATGCTATTCTCACTTGAAGTCCACATACTTGCACTTATAGCATGGGTTAGTGATCAGGACTGGGAGCCCTAGTTTATCTTTCCCTTCGTAACATAGAGGTGCTGAAATCAAACCTTAGTATTTTCAACCATTGACTCACCTCGTCTTGATCCAACAGCCCTGATTCACCTCTCTCTGACCCCTGGATTCACCTTAGCCTAATACTTGTCGCAGCCTCTGGATCTACTCCTTGCTTCTACAACCTTAGCTCCCTGTTGTAAGGCTTGAGCTTCTTAATGTTCCTGAATAAAATACTCGGGCTTTTGAATTCAAAGCTTTTATGCTGCATAGTTCCTGGTTTCTGAATCTAAGCTTCACTCCAATGATTGTCATTTTGCATCAGAAAACATAGGAATAGGAGTAGGCCATTTAGCTCTTAGAGTCTGTTCTGCCATTCAGTAAGATCATGGATGACCTGTGACCTAATTCCATATACCTTCTTTGGTCCTATATCCCTCAATGCTTTTGGTTAACAGAAATCAGTCACAGATTTCAAATTAACAATTGACCCAGCATCAACTGTTGGTTGTTGAAGAGAGTTTCAAACTTCTATCACCTTTTGTGTGCCTAAGTATTTCCTAATGTCACTCCTGAAAGGCCTGGCTCTAATTTGTTAGACTATGTTCCCTCGTCCTAGACTCCCCAACCAGTGGAAATAGGCTCTGTCTATCTACTCATCAGTTCCCCTTAATATCTTGGAAACTTTGATCAAATCACCCCTTAACCTTCTAAATGCCAGGGAATACAACTCTTCTTTGTGTAATCTCTCCTCGTAATTTAACCCTTGAGGGCCAGGTATCATTCTGGTAAAGCTATGCTGCACTTCCTCCAAAGCCAATTCTTCCTAATGTACAGTGCCCAGAACTGAACACAGTACTCCAGGTGTGGTCTAACCAAGGAACATAGGAACATAGGACTTAGAAGCAGGAGTAGGCCACTGGGGCCTTTGAGCCTGCTCCGCCATTTGATAAGATCATTGCTGATCTGGTCGTAGAGTCATAGAGTTATACAGCACAAAAACAGGCCATTCGGCCTACCTTGTCTGCGCCGGCCATCAAGCCTACCAATTCTAATCCCATTTTCCAGCACTTGGCCCGTAGCCTTGTATGCCATGGTGCTTCAAGTGCTCATCTAAATACTTCTTAAATGTTGTGAGGGTTCCTGCCTCTAGCACCACTGCAGGCAGTGCGTTCCAGATTCTAACCACCATCTGGGTGAAAATTGTTTTCCTCCAATCCCTTCGAAACCTTCTGCCCCTTACCTTAAATCTTTGCCCCCTGGTTATTGACACCTCTGCTAAGGGAAAAAGTTTCCTCCTATCTACCCTATCTATGCCCCTCATAATTTTGTATACCTCAATCAGGTTCCTCCTCAGCCTTCTCTGCTCTAAGAAAAACAACCCTAGCCTATCCAGTCTCTCTTCATAGCTGAAATGCTCCAGCCCAGGCAACATCCTGGTGAATCTCCTCTGCACCCTCTCCAGTGCAATTACATCCTTCCTATAGTGTTGTGGTCTCAACTCCACTTTCCTATCTACCCCCCATAACCCTTGACTCCCTTGTCTATCAAAAATCTATCTAACTCAGCCTTAAATAAATTCAATGACCCAGCCTGTACTGCTTTCTGGGGAAGAGAATTCCACAGATGAAGAGCTCTTTGAGAAAAAAAATTCTTCTCATCTCCATCTTAAAAGGGAGACCTCTTATTCTTAAACTGTGAGCCCTAGTTCTAGTCTCCCCCACAAGGGAAAAGATCCTCCCAGGATCCAATCTATCAAATCCCCTCAGGATCTTATATGCTTCAATAAGATCACCTCCCATTCTTCCAAATTCCAATGGGTCCCAACCTGTTCAACCTTTCTTCATCAGATAAGCCCTTCATCCCTGGAATTAGTCGAGTGAACCTTCTCTGAACTGCTTCAACGCAATTATATCCTTTTTCAAATAAAGAGACCAAAACTGTACACAGTACTCCAGATGTAGTCGCACCAAGGTCCTGTACAGCTGCAGTAAAACATCTCTACTTTTATACTTGATTCCCCTTGCAATAAATGCCCACATCACATTGGGGCGGGCAATAAACAAAGAAATAACTAATTCCTGTAAAAATGGTACGGCAATTATCATGGGGGATTTTAATCTACATGTAGATTGGTCGAACCAGCTCAGTCAGGGTAGCCTTGAGGAGGAGTTCGTTGAGTGTATCCGTGATAGTTTTCTTGAACAGTATGTAATGGAACCGACGAGGGAGCAAGCTATCCTAGATCTAGTCCTGTGTAATGAGACAGGAATAATTAATGGCCTCATAGTTACGGATCCTCTTGGAAGGAGTGATGACAGTATGGTTGAATTTAGAATACAGATGGAGAGTGTGAAGATAAAATCCAATACCAGGGTCCTGCGCTTGAACAAGGGGGACTACAATAGAATGAGGGAGGACTTGGCTAAAGTAGACTGGAAACAAAGATTTTATGGTGGGACAGTTGACGAGCAGTGGAGGACTTTCAAAGCAATTTTTCAAAGTGCTCAGCAAAAGTATATTCCAGTGAAAAGGAAGGACTGGAAGAAAAGGGGTGTCTAAGGAAATAAGGGAGGCTATCAAATTGAAAGAGAAGGCATACAAAGTGGCCAAAATCAGCATGAAACTAGAAGATTGGGAAAACTTTAAAGGTCAACAGAAAGCCACAAAAAGAGCTATAAAGAAAAGTAAGATAGAACATGAGAAAAAATTAGCACAGAATATAAAGACAGATAGCAAAAGTTTCTATAAATATATAAAACGAAAAAGAGTGGCTAAAGTAAACGTTGGTCCTTTAGAGGATGAGAAGGGGAATTTAGTTATGGGATATGATGAAATGGCCGAGGCATTGAACAGGTATTTTGTATCGGTCTTCACAGTGGAGGACATTAATAACATGCCAGTAATCGACAAAGAGACGAACGTAGGTGAGGACCTGGAAACAATCATTATTACGGAAGAGGTAGTGTTGGGCAAGCTAATGGAGCTAAGGATTGATAAGTCTCCTGGCCCTGATGGAATGCATCCCAGGGTACTAAAAGAGATGGCGGGAGAAATAGCAGGTGCACTGGCGGTAATTTTCCAAAATTCGCTGGACTCTGGGGTAGTCCCAGCAGATTGGAAAACAGCAGATGTGACGCCACTGTTTAAAAAGGGAGGTAGACAAAAGATGGGGAATTATAGACCGGTTAGCTTAACCTCTGTAGTGGGGAAGATGCTTGAGTCTATTATCAAAGAAGAAATAGCAGGGCATCTCGATAGAAATTGTCCCGTTGGGCAGACGCAGCATGGGTTCATGAAGGGCAGGTCATGCTTGACAAATCTTTTGGAATTCTATGATGACATTACGAGCAAGGTGGACAATGGGGACCCAGTGGATGTGGTGTACCTAGATTTCCAAAAGGCCTTAGACAAGGTGCCGCACAAGAGGCTGCTGCATAAGATAAGGATTCATGGCGTTAGGGGTAAAGTATTAGCATGGATAGAGGATTGGTTGACTAACAGGAAGCAGAGAGTGGGGATAAATGAGTGCTATTCTGGTTGGCAATCAGTCACTAGTGGTGTTCCTCAGGGATCGGTGTTGGGACCACAATTATTTACAATTTATATAGATGATTTGGAGTTGGGGACGACGTGTAGGGTGTCAAAGTTTGCAGATGACACGAAGATGAGTGGCAGAGCAAAGTGTGCAGATGACTGTGAAACTTTGCAGAGGAACATAGATACATTGAGTGAGTGGGCAAAGGTCTGGCAGATGGAATACAATGTTTATAAATGTGAAGTCATTCATTTCGGTAGGAGTAACAGTAAAAAGGATTATTACTTGAATGGTAAAAAGTTGCAGCATGCTGCTATGCAGAGGGACCTGGGTGTCTTTGTGCATGAATCGCAGAAGGTTGGTCTGCAGGTACAGCAAGTAATTAGGAAGGCAAATGGAATTTTGTCCTTCATTGCTAAAGGGATTGAGTTTAAAAGCAGAGAGGTTATGTTGCAGCTGTATAAGGTACTGGTGAGGCCGCACCTGGAGTACTGTGTGCAGTTTTGGTCTCCGTACTTGAGAAAGGAGGTACTGGCACAGAGCGGGTGCAGAGGAGGTTCACTAGGTTGATTCTGGAGTTGAGGGGGTTGGCTTATGAGGAGAGACTGAGTAGATTGGGATTATATTCATTGGAATTCAGAAGAATGAGGGGGGATCTTATAGAAACATATAAAATTATGAAGGGATTAGATAAGATACAAGTAGAGAGGATGTTTCCACTGGCAGGTGAAGCTAGGACAAGAGGGCATAGCCTCAAGATTAGAGGGAGCAGATTTAGGACTGAATTAAGAAGGAACTTCTTCACCCAGAGGGTTGTTAATCTATGGAATTCCTTGCCCAGTGAAGTAGTTGACGCTTCTTCAGTAAACGTTTTTAAAGCTAAGGTAGATATCTTTCTGAACAATAAAGGAATTAAGGGATACGGTGAGAGCGCGGGTAAGTGGATCTGAGTCCACGAAAAGATCAGCCATGATCTTATTGAATGGCGGAGCAGGCTCGAGGGGCCGGACGGCCTACTCCTGCTCCTAGTTCTTATGATCTTATTCTATTTGCCTTCCTAATCTCTTGCTGTACCTGCATATTAACCTTTTGTGATTCATGTGGCAGGACACCCAGATCCCTCTGTACCACCGAGTTCTGCAATCTCTCTCCATTTAAATAATATACAGCTTTTCTATTCCTGCCAAAGTGGACAAGTTCACACTTTCACACATTATACTCCATCTGCCAAATTTTTGCCCACTCACTTCATCTATCTATATCCTTTTGTAGGCTCTTTATCTCCTCTTGACTTTCTTTCCTATCTTGGTGTCATGAGCAAATTTAGCTACCATACATTCAGTCCCTTCATCCAAGTCATTGATATAAATTGTAAATAGTTGAGGCCCCAGCACTGATCCCTGTGGCACTCTACTAGTTACAACTTGCCAACCCAAAAAGACCCATTTATCCCTACTCTCTGCTTCCTGTTAGCTAACCAGTCCTTTATCCATGCTAATATGTTAACCCCTACACCATCTTGTGTGTAGTAACCTTTGATGTGGCATCTTATGGAATGCCTTTTGGAAATCCAAGTACACCACATCTACAGGTTCCCCTTTATCCACCTTGCTTGCTACTTCCTCAATGAACTCTAATAAATTACTTAAACACAATTTCCCTTTCACAAAACCATGTTGACTCTGTCTGATCCTATTATAATTTTATAAGTGTTCTGCTATAACCTCCTTAATAATGCATTCGAGTTATTTCCCTATGACAGATGTTAGGCTGACTGGCCTATAGTTTCCTGCTTTCTGTCTCCCTCCTTTCTTAAATAAAGGTATTACATTTGCTATTTTCCAATCTTCTGGGACACTTACAGAATCTAAGGAATTTTGGAAGATTATAACCAAAGCTTCTACTATCTCTGCAGCTACTTCTTTTCAGACGGCCATCTGGTCCTGGGGACTTGTCAGCCTTTAGGTCTAGTAGTAGTTTTCCCAACACCTTTTCCCTGGTGATGGTGATTGTTTTTAGTTCCTGTAAGGCTTTGTATATCTGTAGCATGATGTCTAACCCCTTGTATTTTAACCCTTTAGATATATAGGCTACCATTCCAAGATTACTTTTTGATTACTTTTTGTCATTGTCCATGAATTTTAATGATCTATGTGCATGGACCCTCTAATGCTCTTTGGACATCCAAAAGGATGCAAACTTCCAATCTACTGTTAAAATTTTATTAAAATCAGGCTTTTAAACTCCTACATCCCTAATGCAAAAAATATTGAAAGTAGTGTCATGTGCCAGTGATCTATGAATGCAATTAAGTATTCCAATAGGTGGATCTTGTTTAAGAACAGCTTAGAACTATAAGCTCCAAATAAAATATCTATTATTAACCATAGGCACAGGTAGAATGTGTCGCTGAGTATTTTACAAGGCTTCACTGTATACAGACTTCCTTCCTTATCTGTTGTGTATACTTGTAGAAGTAATTATCAATTAAAGAGTTGCATTTATACACTGCTTTATTACATCTCTCAAATGTCTGAAAGTGCTTCTTTAAAATTCACAAGATTAAATACTTTGAAATGCTCTTATGCAGGCAAATATGATCGTAATTTTGTGCACATGAGGGTCCAGAAACAGCAATGAGATGAAGGACCAGTTGAGACAGGAAATTTTTTCCGGAAACCAAGAGCACTCTCTTTGGTTAGTGCTAGGAGATGGTTACTTTCCACTTCAGCATAAAGACAGGGCCTTGGTTAAAAATCTCATCTAATGGATAGAACCTCCAAAAACCAGCTGCCCTTCAGTGCTGCATTGGAATGCCAACCTAAGTTATGTAGACAAGTCCTGCGACGGGATTGGAACCGACAATATTCTGACTCTGAGGCAAGAATGTTAACTGAACCAAACTGTTACATTTGTTGAATACTCCATGAACAGAATCATAAAATTTCTGTCAATGTGCCTAATGAAACAACTTTTCTTATTTTGCTACTTAGGAAACCAGTTTAACGCTCCTGCCAACACAGCCTAAAAAGAGAATGGTAAGACTAAATTAAATACTTTGATTTATTCTGTAATACTCAAATAACATTGGGACTTGTCAGTGCAATGGGCAGACTCTAGACTTTCAAACTGGTGTCCCTGAACCACAGAGAGTCTGTGGTTCCCAAAATCATCAGATTATTTGTTGACTATTTCTATTTTGTGCATTAATAAAACACTTTTTTTTAGCAAAATGTTATTGTTTTTTAGAAGTTAGACAAGAGGAGTCCTTGAGAGTTTCCAAATTTCACCACACACAAATGTTCAAAAGCCACTGTGTTACATGACCTGATAAACGTCCTCTCAGGTCAAATTATAAACCATCTTAAATTTATATAATAATGCCTTTTCACTAAGTAAAACTATGAATCATAGACGTTTACAGCATGGAAGGAGGCCATTCGGTCCATCGTGTTCATGCAACATTAAAAAAAAACAAATTTGGGTAAACAAATGAAGATGCTTCACAGAGGTATGAGGAAAGGAATGGACACTGAGCTAAAAAATATTAGAAGGAACAATCAAAAGCTTAGTCAAAGAGCTGAGTTTTAAGAAGGAGCGGAATGTGGAGATGTAGAAGGGATGAACAATGGAATTCCAGAGTGTGAAGCCTAAGCTGGTTCTCCACTGTGCCCACTTCCCCCTGCTCCCACAAGCCCGTCCTAAGTTTCTCATTAAAATAAACTTTCTTCTGTTCTCCAAGTCTCTGCACTGAGTGACTACTCCTCATTGGTTTCAATTTCCATCTCAACTCACCTTTCCCTCTACTACGATTTCATGGATTTCCTCTCCACCCTAAACTTTTCCCTCCATGTAAACTGCCCACCCATGCTCATGGCCACCTCATCGACTTTGCCAGCTCTCGTAGCCTCTCTACTCCCACGGTCTTAATCATGAAAAAGACTATATCCCACCACTTCCCTGTATCCCTCACCATCCATACCCTCCCACCTCTTTCCATCCCCATTTCATTCTGCATCTGCCCCTGGGAAAGTCTCCCCCATGACCCTTCCAATTTCACTTTCAATTCCTGCCAGCATATTAATATCTTGTTGAAAATCACTGACGGCTCACTGTGATAAACTGCCTGCACTATGTTTTCAGGTGACTTCATATATTAAGATCTGTTCAGCTTCTCAAAAAGGTTTTGAGCTTTATGTAAATTATGTAGATTTTATTTTTAACAAATCTTTTTAGACTGAACAAAGTATTTTAATTACTGCTTTATTAAATGACTGTATTCTCATTTTGAGCTACAAAAATACCCATTAAGCAGTCATGTCTGATATGGCACACAGAATGTACTGCACAGAGGTTCAGGCTGTGGTGATTACTCTTGTAACATGATGTAGTCCTCGCCTGTAGGATATCAGAAACAATGGACAGGTGATGAATCAGAACTGGCTTCAATGATTTTTGTCTCCTCCGCTTCCGAACATATATCTGATTAATGGGAAGGCAATCCATTAAACCAGTATTCCAACTGAAGATGGATGTTCATCAGCTTTTAAGTTAGTGCTTTGTTGATGGAATGGAATAGTCACTGTGGTTATACGTGGTGCAGTAGGCATAGAAACATGGAATTTGTGCAGATTTCTCATATAATAGACAAAAATCTCCTCAAATTTCTTTTGGCACGATTGATACATGACACAGGCTGAAAGGGATCTTAGAAATGTATGCATCTCATTATGCAAAAGCCTGTTTTTAAATCGGAAATACTGAGCATGTCTGGGGTTAGGAAACATCTTAGTGGGAAGGCACTAGTGCAAAGGTCCCAGGTTCGTGCGGTGTGTCAGTCCTGTGCTGCGTCTGACTTAGCTGATGTCAGCCAGAGCAGCAATGGTTAATATAATTGCCCTCACTGCTCTTAGACTAGGTTCTCTGCTCCTGATTACAGTGGCCTTGGTGCAAGTGCATGTGTGTGAACATCAGCTGATGGCAGGATTGGGTTCAGCTGTGATGACGACTATGTACCCATGAAGAATGGGCACTTGGCCACAGTACTGAGCAGTTCCTAGTACTAGTGGAGCAATTTCCAACATGGGTTGTGTTTTCAGAAGAGGTGTAAAGAAAAATAATTTAAAATTGCTCAATGCAGTTTTATTATAAATGTAAATGCAGATCAAATAAGTTGATTATTGCATGCGACTGAGCTTTAAAATGTGAATGCAAATGATCAAAACATTTAACAGCAACTTGCATTTATATAGTGCCTTTAATGTAACAAAACCTTCCAAGGCACTTCACAAGAGCATTATCAAATAACAGTTGACACTGAGCCACGTAGGGAGATATTCGTGGAGGTGACAAAAAGCCTGGCCAAGGAGGTGGGTTTTAAGGAGCATTCTAAAGGAGGAAAGAGAGGTGAAGAGGTGTAGGGAGGCAATTCCAGAGCTTAGGGTCCAGGCAGCTGAAGGCATGGCTGCCATTGAGAGAGCAATGAAAATCAGGGATGTGCAAAGGCCAGCGTTGGAGGAGCTCAGTTATCTCGGAGGGTTGTAGGGATGGAGGTGGTTTCGGAGATAAGGAAGGGCAAGATCATGGAAGGATTTTAAACCATGAATGAAAATTTTAAAATATAAGAGTTGCCAGACTGGGGGCCAATATAGGTCAGAAGAAATATAGAGTAGGTAAATACAAGGTAATATAACTCAGAAACATTGCTTTTATATTTATAACAGAATTTGTATAGAAATGTATTTGGCTACCTTGAAGTCTATATATTTTTTTCCCAACAGAGAGTGGCCCTGAGGTTCTATTGGTTGTGCAGGCTCCAGGAGTTTCTTTGATGTCTTGTAAGGGACTGAACCTCCTCCCACCCCTTACAAGGAGAATGATGGGTCATGGCTGGGGCCAGGGGTGGGGACTCCCTAAGCCAGGAATTGCTGCTCTTGCTCCGCATTCAAAACCCAGAGTCTGCGTGGTGGGCAGTACATACAGTGAGTGGAGGCCTATCAACCTCCCCAAGGGTGAATGTGGGCCCCAACAGTAGGGTCTAGCCAAGATAGTGACCCTTCCACTGACCTGCAGACTCTGGTGGGGTCAGCCATGCTACTATTGGGTGCAATTCTGACATAATCACTGGGATCATGAACCAAAGAGTTTTAGTGACGATATCTCCTGCTGTAACATTAGTCACCATGCAGGTGGGAGATGATTCTTAAAAGCTGAGTATTTGGCTACATCACTGGCAATCTGTATTATGGGGAAAAATTGAGCAGGATTTTGCCTCCAGTGTTAGGAACCTGACGTCGGGACTTTTGCCGGGTCCCAACCCCGCACCAGGGTTGGGGGTGGGGGGGGGTGGTAGGTAGGGGTGGAGGGTGTAGTCACAGCCCGCGGCTTTGACAGAGGTAGGCTAATAATTGGTTGGAGGGCAGGTTTGACGGCCAATTAGTGGAGATGGATGTGGGATGGAGACAGGACCTCTAAAATGCAAGCCCAATTTAAAAGCATTATAGCAGCCATTACTGAGGCAGCCATTTTGAAGAATCCTGCAAGCTCCAGTGGTGCAACAGGAGATGTAGAGGCAAGGCACCTAGGGCAGGGTTGCCCCATGCGTCACGATGCTACTGAAGGCTGTGAGAAAGAGGAAGGAGGTGTTTATTCTAGAGGGTGACAGAAGAAGGCCACCAAGCCAAACAAATCAGGCCTGGCTGGAGGTGGCAGAAACTGTGAGAAGCAGATGTTTAGTGAGTAGGACCTGGGTGCAGTGCCGCAAGAGTTTTAATGACCACCTTCGCTCTGGCAAGATGAGTGCAAAACGAGATCCTGATGACTGGCCTCTAGGTCTGCAGCCATCTACAGATGCACCAGTTGAGCAGCCTGAGGGTGCATGGTGCTCCTGGGAGATGTGCGTGGCCAGGGTGCTTACTGACCCCTTAGCATTGCCCAGAACCCTAGCGCTGTTGAGGATCTGATGGCACTGATGCATGCAGCTTATACTGTAAATGAGCTGCTGACATTGGTCAGAGAAGCCAACAGTGCCTAATCTCTCTCTCTTTTGCTCTTGCAAGAGAAGAGGGCACATAATTCACAGGAGAAGGCTAACACTGGAGGAGGAGTGCCCCAGCTCATTATTGTGACTGCCATGGAGGAGGCAGTGATGGCAATCGTCAGGGTGTCTCTGCAGGACCAAGTGGGGGACGGAGAGATGGGAATACCTGGAGGGGAGGGTGAAAAGATGTTGAGATATGTAGATGAAGTGGTTTGAATGCGCTGCTCCCTGTCCAACAGCATGCCAAAGACTCAGCTGCATTGGGAAGCATCAGCACTGCAGAGACTTCTGCTGTCACAGGCGAGTTCTCATGATCGCCACCTTGTGTCAGTCATGGAAGGTGAATGACAAAGTGCTGTCGCCTCACCAAGGCCATCTCAAGCATCCAAGAAAGTGGAGACAGCAGCATCACAAGCGCACCCTCCACCAGTGCAGATATACTCACAAAGGTGGTTAGATCGAGTGGCACGGGGTGAAGAGCATGGTACTAGTGAGCAGGAGGAGATGAGAAAGGCAGAGGCAGCTGTGGGCAGCCCCCACTGGAGGATGGAGGACAGACACAGCTATGCTCAACTGGGCGTAGATGCAGGGCCTTGGGAGTCACAAGCAAGGCGGCTCTACTTTAACCAGCAGCGCAAGATGTGTGCCGACATGTCGGAGTTCCCTGAGGCAGTGTGGGGTCATGATCTGAGAATGAAGGAGACCATTCAACTCATGTGCACCACCATGGCTCAAGGATTTGAAGACATGAGCTCCCCTCTTGAGAGAGTGGCCGACCTCATGGACAGCCATTTGCGACAGAACTCTGTGGGTTCAGGAGCAGTGCACTGACATGCACTGAATGCATGCACTGCTCTGTAGCATTGACTGATCAGTGGTTCTGGTGGTGCAAAGATACATGGAGTGGATGTCGGTTGCACCCCAGCTGGTGGTCCCCTCCAGTGATCTAGACCACCATCCAAGGGCTGAGGCAGTCACCATAGAGGATGAGGGAGCCTCCTCATCAACAGCCTCCTTAGCCCCTCTGACTGAGGGACCATCTACGCAGCAGGAACTTGTCATGGAGGCTGCCTAGCAGTGATACCTGTGGAGCAGCATCTGGAGGTGCCTCCACTGGCACCTTCGTGATGAGCACAACTGCCATGTAGATCTCAGTTGCAAGCAGACACAAGTGAGCAGCCTGCCTCCACCTCCTCTGGGGCGCACCGTGTAGAAGTAGCCGAGAGCGAAGGCCACTGCATTAGGCAGAGCACTGAGTGGTTCACTAGGGTTTCTTTGACAGTGGCTCTGGCTTGAGATCATGTAAAAGGGTGAGTAACCATCTTAAGGGATATCCCTTGTCCGCTCGCAGCCATCCGTAAAGTTTGGATGGTGGCGTGAAGAGCTGCGGCACCCTGGATTACTGGAGGATGAAGGTATCGTGGCAGCTGCCAAAATAATGAGCGCACACATGCATGAAGCTCTTGCGCCACAGACCAGATGAACACTGAGGGAATGGATGCCTTTCCTGTTGATGAATATCACTGGCTGCTCACTCAGTGCTATGATAATCACATGGGTGCAATCGATGATGCCCTGCACCTGGGGGAATCCAGCAATGGAGGCGAATCCTACTGCCCTTTGTGCCTGCGAGGCACCATCTATCTGAAATTGTATGTACTGTCCAGCTCTCACAAATAGGGCAGCAGTAACCTGCAAGGTGCCTTCTGTTCAAAACTCAGCAAAACCAACTTAACAAGTTTGAGAATATCCATTTTATTGGTACTGTTTTAGATCTAATCATTCTGCCTTGTCTAAAATTTTTATTAATGCATTAATGCTGATAGGTTGTGAGATCTGGAATGCATTACCCTAGAAATAATGGCCTGCCGCATGAACAGGGCACAGGAACCAATCCCTGAACCTGAATGGTGTAGGCCTGAGGCGTCATGCCTCATCTACAAGAGACTGACCAGCTGCAAGCACCTGCTGAGTGTCCACAGGCAGCTCACGAGGAGAGGATTTGACTTTTGGGTTACTATGCTGCTGGTAGCGGCTCTCAGAAAGTTCTTGAAAGAGAGGGGAATGATTCGGGGTTGCGGTGATGTGAGGTGGGTGAAAGCGACCAGGAGACGGGGAGATGGTGCTGGCCTTGTTCAGGACGGCTAAATTTTACAAATGGAGCTTGAAACAGGTATTAGGCCCTGTATTTGCGGGGCTGGAAACCGTGTAAAACCCCTTGGGCTGTATGCACCAGAGAATGTGCGACATGGAATGTAAATGTATATTGCACAGTGTGCAAAACGTTTAACATCTGTTTCAGGTATAGGCCCCAGAATCCACTTTTTCTGCTTTCACCAACATGTTGGGTGGCAGAGTTCTGGCATGTATTAAATGTACATGCCCTGCCCACCATCATGGATGCTATGGCAATTATTTTCACCTGGAAAAACAGACGCAAATTTCTAGGCCATTAAAATCCCCAGTGCCTTCATAGTCCTGCTCTTCAGTGCAATATATTACGTCACATTCCAAGGTCAAGATAAACCTGATGCTGCTTATTGGCTGATTTGCCTATTCATTGCACATGTGACTAAACTACTTCTTAAGATGAAATTCAAGTGATTGTTACCATGGTGATTCATATGTTGTAACTCAATACTTAGACTTTTTAAATTTAAATTAGCCATTTGACAGATCCACATTTTCGTGAATCATGATTAGGGAGTGTGCACGAGTTAATTGTTATCGCTCGTGTTTTCTGGAAAAGTTAAAATTAATTAACCCTATACCAGGGCATTTAAAAAATGATATTTTATCTCTAAGGTGAAAGGTTTGAATTTCATTTGGCCAGACTAATACAGCAGCTACATATTTATCAAATTATTTTAATCTGTACTTTGTTATAATCAGAAAAGTATCGAATGGGTGGAATTGTACGGATCATTGTAACCCTTCAAGTCATTTCCTTCACAGACTGTAGGGCAGAAGAACATCAGATTTAACACCTATTGATTCTCACTAGTGATGATCTGAGATAAATACTGCATAATAGTAGGCGCAGAGCACAGCACAGTACAGGTCAGCTAGAGGAATACAGTACCAAATGCTTTGTAATTTGTAACAGAACAAAAAAATTAATCTACCCTTTCTCAGAGATTATTTTTAACCTCTCCTATTATTGTTGAACTATTTATCAAACTGTAAAGTTAGACCATTTTCAGTAAATTTGTAACTCTATTTTGTATGAGAAATTAAAACCTTGATTTTAAAGTAAGGGCAGGTGTGGTGTGTGTGAGCCCCAAAGCCCCTGTCATCTATCACAGTCTGAGATGACAGCATGAGGGAGAGACCGGACAAGCCGCTAACTCTAGATGAGCTGACAAAGGCCGTCAAGTCCTTCGAGATGAGTAAAACTCCCGGAACCGATGGCTTACCGGTTGAGTTGTATTCGGCCCTGTGGGACAGGGTCGGCCTGGACCTGCTGGAATTATACGAGAGTATGCTCCTGGCCGGCAGCATGTCAGAATCCATGAGGAAAGGCATCATCACCCTCATCTACAAGGGGAAGGGGGAGAGGGCAGAAATCAGAAATTGGCGGCCCATCCCACTGCTTAATGTTGACTACAAGATTCTGTCAAAAGTCATAGCCAGTCAAGTCAAGTCTGCTCTGGAGTTGGTGATTCACCCTGATCAGACCTGTACAATACCCGGCAGGAAGATCTCTGATAGTCTCGTGCTACTCAGGGATACGAACGCCTATGTACGGGACAGGAGGGTGAACACCTGCCTCATCAGCCTGGACCAGGAGAAGGCTTTTGGCAGGATATCGCACACCTACATGATGGACGTGCTTTCCAAAATGGGGTTTGGCGAGGGAATCTGCAATTGGATCAAACTGCTCTACACAAACATCAGTAGCGCAGTCTCAATCAATGGGTGGGAATCAGAAAGTTTCCCGATCCAATCTGGAGTCAGACAGGGCTGTCCTCTCTCCCCTGTCTTGTTTGTTTGCTGTATTGAACCCTTTGCTGAGTCTATTAGGAACGATGCGAGCATAAGAGGGGTGACAATCCCAGGCAGCGGAGGCACTCAGGTTAAAACCTCCCTGTCCATGGATGACGTCGCCGTTTTCTGCTCGGACACACTGTCCATTCGCAGACTGATGAGCATCTGCGACCAGTTCGAACTGGCCTCGAGAGCCAAAGTTAACCACGGCAAGAGCGAGGCCATGTTCTTTGGGAACTGGGCTGACCGATCCTTTGTCCCCTTCACCGTCAGGTCAGACTACCTGAAGGTGCTGGGGATATGGTTCGGAAGGGCCAGGGCGTGCACCAAAACCTGGAAGGAGCGAGTAGCCAGGGTACAACATAAGCTGAGCATGTGGGAGCAGCGATCTCTCTCCATTATGAGTAAGAGCCTGGTCATCAGGTGTGAGGCGCTCACGTTGTTGCTGTATGTGGCCCAGGTCTGGCCCATACCCCACTCCTGCGCCGTGGCAGTCACCCGAGCCATTTTCCGCTTCATCTGGGGATCCAAAATGGACTGGGTCCGAAGGGACACGATGTTCAAACCTCTGGATAAGGGCGGAAAAAATGTACCCAACGTTGCCCTCATCCTGATGACTACCTTCGTGTGCGGCTGCATCAAGCTGTGTGTAGACCCCCAGTACGCAAACTCCAAGTGTCACTAAGTGCTGAGGTTCTATCTGTCCCCGGTGTTGCGAAGGATGGGCCTGGTCACATTTCCGTGAAACGCTCTATCCAGTTGGACCGTGCCATACCACCTATCCTTCATGGAAAAGTTTCTGCGGGAAAACACCTTTGACCACCGATCCATCAGGCAGTGGTCTGCACGGAATGTCCTCAAGGCCGTACGGGAAAAGGAGATGGTGGATCCTATCGGATGGTTCCCCGAGCAGACTGCCAAAGTCATTTGGTGGAATGCCTCATCTCCAGAACTTTCAAACAAGCACCAAGATGTAGCTTGGCTGGTGGTGGGAAGAGCCCTCTCCGTCAGATCCTTCCTGCATGCCGGAAGTCTCACCCCCTCCGCACAATGCCCCTGAGGTGGTGGTGGTGGGGAAGAGACGGTTGCCCACCTCCTTCTGGAATGTGTGTTTGCAAAGCAGGTGTGGAAAGAGATGCAGTGGTTTTTGTCGAGGTTCATCCCAAGCAGCTCTGTAACACAGGAGTCTGTGCTCTACGGGCTGTTCCTAGGGACGCACACCAAGATAAACATCAACTGCTGCTGGAGGACTGTCAATTCGGTGAAAGACGCCCTTTGGTCTGCCCGAAACTTGCTGGTCTTCCAGCGCAAAGCGTTGTCCACGACCGAATTTTGCAGACTGGCACGTTCCAAGGTCCAGGACTACGTGCTGAGGGATGCACTGAAGCTTGGGGCAGCCGCAGCAAAGGCTCAAAGGGGAAAGACCACTGTGTAAGGTCCCCCCACCAAGCTGAACTGAGGGGCTGGATCCATGGAAAACCCCTCACACTGTATCCGGAAAATTTTTGTTTGCTGTAAAATGTATATGGCATGAAAAATGAAATGGAAGGGTTGTGAGGCAACTCACTCCTGTATTGAAGGAAACTGACCTCATTTGCACTGTTTGTATGTTTTGATTTGGTGCTGTTTGGAATTGTTTTGTAATGTATTTTCTGCAGATTTTTATGAATAAAGTATATTTTGGAAATAAAAAAAAGAGCCCCAAAGCAGGAGGTGTGCCCAAAGAGTCTGGATATGTGGAGGCCCTGCTGGTCTTAATGGCAGGGCCTCATTTGCATAAACATCCCCGGAGCCCAGCCCGAAAGCTGGTCAGATTCACTACCTGGCCAGTGGGTGGGAGCAGGAATTTGGCAGCAGGAGGCCACAGCTTGGGGAGCAGTGGGAATGGTCCCTGGCAGCCAATGGGAGGAGCGGTCTGGAGGTGGGGGTGGCAGGAGGCCTGGGTGGGGATGTTTTCAGGGCAATGAGCAAAAGCCTGGGCTAAGGGTTTCAGCAAAATTGGTCTTTTGTCCTTGGTCACCTGGATGTCAGCCTGATTGACAGGCTTGGCTTCCAGTAAGGTGGGGAAAGACTCTGGAGCAGGCTGCAGGACGATACAGGTCCGATACATGACCCTGGGAGCAGGTTGGCTGCCTATCCCTTGTCCCGCCTCCACTAAACCTGGAAGTGGGCAGGTTGGAGTCAGGTTTGAGATCCAACCCAAACTCGCCCAACTCTGTAATAAAAACAGAAAATGCTGAAAATACTCAGAAGGTCAGGCAGCATCTGTGGAGAGAGAAGCAGAGTTAACATTTCAGGTCTGTGACCTTGCATCAGAACTGTGTAACTGGTCTGTGGATGAACTCTGTAGCTGGTCTATAAACAGACCATAAACATAGATATGCTGAAAAGGAATTCCCTTCTCTGCTGCACTGAAATGGTTGAACATAGGTTTAAATGGAGTCTTGGCAATAACTACATATCGAACGACAATAAGCAGCTAACAATTCTAATGTGACGGACTTACAATTCCTCATGTTTACAGGATAATTTCTTTTTAAATTTAGATCTTAATCTCATATTGATCCAATTGTATCCAATAGCCAACAATTTGTCATTTACAAATGAACTACTTTAGTTCTGAAGGTTCCTTTCTTATTTAAAGAAGCATTCTTATTTATTTCAGCTGCAACATATTATTCACTTTGGATAGTGATTTTCTGCTATTGTACTGCCTTTATGGGATGTGATTTCAGAAAAAGGAGTTCGCATAAATTACTTCCCAGTTTTCATTTGTCAGGCAGTCCAAAGCTAGGGCCCTATAAGATAGGGCCAAATATAAGAGAGTCACCAACCAGTAGGGTGTTCAGGAGGAACCTCTTCACCTAGCACGTGGTTAGAATGCAGAACTCACTATCACAAGGACATTTAAAGGAAAGTTAGATAAACACATGAGGGAGAAAGGAATAGAAGAATATGCTGACAGGATTAGATGAAGTGGGATGGGAGGAGGCTCATATAAAGCATGGACCCGTTGGGCCGAATGGCCTGTTTCTGTGCTGTAATTTCTTTACAATTCTATGTAAAAGTATATGTCACATCTTATTTGCCAGTGATAATGGACACACTTACTTTTCAGAGTTATGGTCGTTGCACCTTTAATTATGCTAAATAGGCACTCCACTGGATCATATTTCAGTGAAACACAGACAAGCCCTATTACAACACTGGATATTCAGAAGTGCAGTCAGGCCACAACTACCATGTAAATTAATAGAGAAACTAAATTGTCCTTTGTTTAAAAAGAAAACTGTTCGAAGAAAAAATTTTGTTGCTGAATTGATTGTTGCAGTGTTATTAATTATTTGTTAAAATTCTTATAGTTGTTAAAGGAAAATTTGGTATCCATAAGTGTTTTCAGAATCACAACATAAGGTGTAAAAATAACAGGGAAACAGAAATGATCCCCTTTTATATAAAGTTACAAGCATATGTTGAATGTTTTTAAATGTTGTATGTTGCATCTATGCTGAACTCTTCAAGGCCCTGTTAACCTTGTCAGTCAGCATTTTACATGGTGTGCTAATCCTGCACCAATGAAGATCAGCATGAGGCAAGTACAAAAGTATCCAAGTCCAATTAGTAACGATCAGAATAGTCTAGAGTGTTGAATGTACCCATGACATTATTATAGTTAGTATTTTATATATAACTTGTCGGCATCTATTTTTTCCAGTTCATCGCTGCTTATAATTATAATCCATTGCAAGATAGCCCCAATATTCATCCTAGCCATGAAGTGGCTTTTAAAGAGGGGGATATTATTTGGGCGTACGGAAAGCAAAGGAGAGATGGCTTCTGTGAGGCAGAGGTAAGCAGCTTATTTTGCTTTATATTTGCATTTGTATAACACCTGGAAGGTTTTAGCTTTCAAGCAACAAGGTTAGGGAAAGTGTTCCAGAGGGCAGGGCATGATAAGAGCATATGAATAATGATAGACAGGAAAAGACCCTGTGTTGCATCCAGCCTGCTCTACACCATTGTGAGGCCTTGTGCATCACACTATGTAGACTTCGCATCCTATTCTGATCTCCTGGAAGAGGTGAAAAAAACAGATAAAACCCAGTATAATGTTTAAAGGTTTGCTGAAGTGAAAAGTAAACCAGATATGAAACAGGGATGATGCAAGTTGGGGTATAGACTGTAAATACAAATATTACTTGCACTTCTACTACTTATTACATCAAAATGTTTCAAGGCCAAGGAGAGATTTATAAGTGAGAACAAGGATTTTGAAAACAATGTGCTGGAGATTGGAAACCAGTAGATGTTGGTAAGAACTGGAGTATAGTGAGTGGGATAGTGTGAAACATGGATTTTACCAAGCCCAGGATGTTGGGCTACCTGGCGGGGGGCGGGGGGGGGGTGGTGGGGGTGGGGGACGGAAGATGGTTATGGCAGAGGCCCGCCACAGAGCTCGACACTGGGAGGGCCCAGTCCGATCCTTCCAGCGGCAACAAGGCTCTGTGGCGGCCTCCCCTGCCACTGAGTGACAAGACGTGTATCTGCATATTTAAATCAATTAAATGAATACATTTAAATGAACCAACCTGCAATGTTCCAGGCCCACTGCGATCCTCAGTGCGGCGGCTGGCACGCCCGCAGCTTCAATTCCCCGTCTAGGGAAAGCTGGCGTGACGCTGATGGGGAGGGGGGAGGATTTAAGATTTCCAGTGCAGTGTTTGGTGGGGGAGGGGGCGAGAAACTGGGTCAAATAAATGTAATGAGTGTGGAGGATGGTCTGAAGTGATGAACTTAAAACTTTGTGCTGCCTCGGGAGGGACGGGGGAGGTCAGATTCAAAAAGTAAGTGTTTTGGGGGAAAGAGAAAATAGTTAATATATTTGTTATTTGGGGGGTGGGAAAGGGGCATTAGAATTTTATTTGATAAATTTTGTTGTGGGGGGGGGGGGGGCTTGTATCATTAAAAATTTAAATATGCCAGCAGGGCTAGCTGCCCTTTAAAAATGGAACCAGCACCTGTACACAGGCAGCTGACGCCATTGCTGCTGATGGACAGCCTGCCCAGCCCGTGTGATTGGGGGGAGGGCGGGCTGCCTCGCCTATTTAAATGAGCCGCTGCGTGAGAGATTGCAGCGGATCTTCGGCATGCGGCCCGCACCTGCAGGATGCCATTTTCTGAACTCACCGCCTGGAGCAACAGTGAGCTTTTAAAATCCAGCCCCCGGTGTAATCAGCAGAATTACGGGTGATTTGGAGTTTGCGTAGATTGGAGCTTGTGAGACCAGCAATAGAACCCCCGGGCGGATGAGCCTGAAGTCCAGGAAAGTGTGGACGGCATACAGAGGGAGGCCCATAATGTAGTCTTGATAATGATGTAGAAGAGGAGTTTGAAGGACATTGAGTTTGCACATTTCCAGGTTCTGCTTGAGTGAAAAGGCATTGGGGGTTGAAAGATAAAGACCAGAATTTTCGCAAGTCCAGGGTTGTCCCGCCGCCAGAACTGAGCACGCCAAGAGCCAGGACACTGGGCGCCATTTTACCAGTGGTGGCCAATTAAGAGGCCTCTGCTGAGATCGTCATCTAATTGAGGATGGCGGCCCGCCTTTCAGAGCCACTGAACTAGTCAGAGGGCGGCACAGTGGCGCAGTGGTTAGCACCACAGCCTCACAGCTCCAGCGACCCGGGTTCAATTCTGGGTCCTGCCTGTGTGGAGTTTGCAAGTTCTCCCTGTGTCTGCGTGGGTTTCCTCCGGGTGCTCCGGTTTCCTCCCACATGCCAAAGACTTGCAGGTTGATAGGTGAATTGGCCTTTATAAATTGCTCCTAGTATAGGTAGATGGTAGGGAAATATAGGGACAGGTGGGGATGTGGTAGGAATATGGAATTAGTGCAGGATTAGTATAAATGGGTGGTTGATGGTCGGCAAAGACTCGGTGGGCCGAAGGGCCTGTTTCAGTGCTGTATCTCTAAATAAAAGGGCAGGTGGCTCAGCAGTTTGAGTTGCGCCACTGATAGAGGTGAAGCTGCAGGAAGAAGAAGAGGATGCCTCCATGTTGAGGCACCCTCAAAGGCCCGGTAAGTTTTTTTTAAAACATATTATACCGGAGACTGGAGGGATGAATTCTCCAGTGGCCGTGTCAGAACCACAGGAATGGCCATTGCCGCTGGGGGAGGGGGCCCTCTGTGGGCCATGGAGTTGCCATTAAGAAGTCCCCCGCTCCCTCCCCCACCCCAAGAACCCACTGGTTGGCCACCAGGTTTTACCTGGCAGTCTCCTTCCATGGTGGAGGCTCATACTGACACTGATAAAATACTGGCGGGGGTTGGAAGTGGCCATTAATTGGCCTATTAAGTTGTTCAATTGGCTGTGTGCCTCCGTTCGGTGGATGGCCACACCGCTGCTGTTGCCACCGTTCAGAATATCCCATCGTGGCAGGAAAATGTGAGGCTTTTGTCCCGATGACTTCTACCGCCATTTACCACCACTTCAGCCTCCCAGCCTGTCCACCTGTGTTTAGATTCCCCAGCCAGGGGAAACAACCTCTCAGTGCTTACCCTGTCAATAAAGTGATAAAAGCCTTTCTGTGATTATTGCCATTTCTCTCTCCACACTGTTGGCTTCCATCTGTTGATATTCTTTGATGTCTTCATTACCCAGTTTAAAACCTGTCATGTTTTCTGAACTATGCATTCTTTGGAACAGAAACCGTCTTTGGCTGATTCAAAATGGCACTTAACATTTGGCATTGATTGATATCATTATGATGCTGGATGCCATTGTGATGCTTACAACATGATCTAGTCCCATCCCATTGGCTATAAAATAAACAATGGTCAAGCCATAAATAAGAACTGGTTTCACTCAACGTCCAGAAGAAGGTATTCCACAAGTGTTACATTACTTTGTTTAAAAAGTACTCCCCTGTAGACTATGCTTTCTCCTTAACAATATAAACATGAAGAAAGATTGATGATTACAGGAATTCATTCCCCCAACAGAGTGGATATATAGAACAAATTCCTAATAAAACTAGCTGATGTGATAAGCGGAATGAGTATAGACAGGAATGATTCAATACTCCTTGGAACCTGGCTGATGGGACAATGGAAATGTAATCTGTGAAAAGCAATCACCAGTTAGTAAATTGTAAAGTTAAATAAATATTATGGAAGGATGAGATTGAAAGAGACCCAAGATTCTGTGTAGGCTTAACCCTCAACACGTGTAATCAATGTAGTGCAGCAATCAACAGGGCTAACAGAATATTGACCTACCAGCCGCAAATAGTAAGATGCATGTCAGAGGAAGTTATGATCATACTGTACAGTACTCTCATGAGATTGCCCCTGCAGAAGTCTGTCTGTTTCTGCTTTCAGAGAAACAAGGTAGACTTTTAAGCGATGGAGGCCCTGCAGAGTTGAGTCACAAGGCTGATATCCTAGTGTTGGGGTTTAGAATTCTGAGGAAAGACTGGAGAAATAATCTTATAGAGATATACAAGATGGTAAATGGTATGGAAAAGGTTAATCCTGGAGGATACTTAAAATTAAACAATGGGAGTAGGATTGGGAACAGATTCAATCTAGTAAAAGGTAACTTCAGGACTTGTATCAGGAGGTTCTTCTCCATACAGAAACGATCAATCCTGGGATGTCCTTAGGTCATGAATGGCGCGACATGAGTGCAAGTCTTTCTATTTATTTTTCAAAAACAGATTGTCTGGTTATTTGTCTCATTCCTATGTGTGGGACCTTGCTGTGTTCAAATTGGCTGCTTCAATTCTCTATGTTACAAATACTTCAGTATCCGTGAAACACTTTGGGGTATCCTGAGATTTTGAAAGGCAATGTATAAATGCAAATGATTTTTCCTGTCTTTCATAACTTCATATTTAAACCCTTTCATACCCTCACCCATCCCTATCTCTGTAACCTCCTCCGGCCCTATCATGCCTCTTACCCCCCATTATCTCCATTCCTTTGACTTTGGTCTTTTGTGCAACCCTCCATCCCACTTCACTGTACCATTTGTGGACGTGCCTTGAGCAATCTGTGCCCCAGACTCTAGAATTCCTTCCCTTAAACCGCTCCGCCTCTCCATCTCCTTTTAAGACTGTCTATAAAACCCAGCTCTATGAACATCACTCCTGATGCCTCCTTTGCCTTGGCATCTATTTTTGTACGATTATGCTTCTATCAAGTGGGAAGTTTTTCTATCTTGAAGATGCTCTATAAATACATGTTTTTAATGTGCCTTGCCCCTCCTCCTACTGACTTTCATCCCAGGATGCATCGTTTGGAAAATGGTTTGGAACTTCTAGATATTACCGTATCTTTTACATTAGAACGTATCGGGAAAAACTGTTATTTAAGATAATTGTTAAGTCTGGTTCCCTTCCCCACCCCCATCCCCACCCCCACCTCCACCAAAACTCGCGTCAACACCCATAGAAATGACTGAGGCCTAGAATAATCCTTGCATTTTTCTGAAACTATTAATTTACTATCTACTTACACAACCACTGTCCTGGAGGACGTGCAAACTAATAACATACTTCTAATTATGACCCCTGTGAGTTGCAGAAAAATACTGAGTGTTCACGCAGAATTATCAAGTATATTATTAGCATGTTTTCTGTTCAGTGACCAGAATTTCCATGGCAACATCTTAAAAACCTGTCATGATAAATTGTTGCCATGGAAATCCTGGCAAGGCGATAAAAGTGTGCTTATAAGAAACACGTAAGGAACAGTATTAAATAGCTTTTGGCTTTTGATTTAAAGCATCATCTCAATATCTCTCATTATAACTGGAGAAAACAGAAACCTCCCTGCAAATAAATTCTCTATAATGGGATGAGGTTATCCATAGGTGACGACTCTCCTATCTTTAGTGACATCATAAATGTGTTTGTGAAGGTTTCCAGTTTAATATTTCTACTGAAGTCATAAATGTGTTCTTTTAGAAAATGCTTTCAAAATCACTATCAATAGTGAACTGAGGAACTCGGCACAAACACTTTAATGATGGCCATACATATAGTGAGCAGAGGAATCCTTACCCCCGGAGTTTTAAAGTACAAGCCAACATCAAACTACAGCCAATTGAATAATCGGACATCCTACCATTATCTTTACAATATCAATTTTTCATAAGTGATTTCATTTCTTTTTCAAATGTAAACCATCAGTGTATTTTCAGTGATTTACATTTATCAAATATCCAGTAATAAATAATGTACTGAAACAGTCCCTCACAGGCCCAATTACAGTATCATAAATTAAACTAACTTATGATCAGACTGCAATAAGTTTTTAAAACTTTGTGTGTATACAATCCAGTTTCTGATGCCCTTTCAGAAACAGTAACAGAAGTCTTGGATGAAGCTGTGCTTTATTGTCCAATGCACAGTACATTCAAAATAGGCCAAATGGATGTGGTAAAAAAAAAGATATAGTTACTCAGAAGCCACAAAGTCCTCTCACCTCAGCAAAGCAGTCTAAGCTACAATTTTTCCAAGTCTCAGGTTGTCCCACCGCTGGGACTGGGCGGGATATTACCGGCGGTGGTCAATTAAGAGGCTACCCCGGGACCGCCATCCATATTAAGGATGGTGGCCAACCCCTCAAAGCTGCTGGCCCAATTAGAGGGCCGACAGCCTCGGCAGCCCCACTGATCGAGGTGTCTGCTGCTGAGGTGGCAGGAAGAAGAAGAGGGCATCTCCATGGTAAGGCGCCCTCGAAGGCCAGGTAAGTTTTTTTTTTATGTAATGTGCCGGGGCCAGGTAGGCCCCCAGGTGAATTCTCCAATAGCAGTGTCGGAACCGCAGGGACAGCCATTGTCACCAGAGGGTCCCTTCGTGGGCCATGGAACAGCCATTGGAGAAGCCCCCATGCCCCCTCCCGAGGAACCCACTGGGAGTCTGCAACAGGAAGTGACCCTTAACTGGCCTATTAATTGGTTTAATTGGCCGCCCGTCTCCAGTTGGCAGGAATCCAAACTGTGGCTGTTCCCACTGTTCAGAATACGCCGTGGCAGCAGGAAGACATTGAGCTCCCTCCTACTGCCTTCCACTGCCATTTTACATGGCCTCCCGCCTCGCAGCCCATTTCCAAAGGGCTGGTAAAATTCAGTCCACCATTTCTAATGCTGTTTCTGCTAAGTATTCCACTGAGGATGCAAATTACAGTTGGCATAATGTACAATTCACCTTAATTTTTAAATACCTTGCACATTTGGCTCATAGATAAACTTAATGGAAGCTTTGACTCAATGCCTTCTAGTAAGACTGTGTAATGTTAATTCACCTTTTTCTGTGTTAAGTATTAAGTTACGCCTAGTCCTGTGGACAATTTTTTTGTTGCATTTATTACATTTCATTCAGCTTTTCTGATGTTGCTGGACATTTTCCAACTCTTTTGTGCAATGTGTCACTATACTGAAAAGTTTATTTTCTCATTCACCCTTCTTTGAAAAGACCGTTAAGCAGCAGATTTGACCCAGACTATTTCCTTCTGAGAATTTGGCTGATTATCCAATTAAAAGATGGTGCACAGCATTAAAAATTCAGCTCAACCTTTTTTAAAATTCCTTGAACATACAAAGATGGCTTTGTGTTGTATGGAAGGTTGTTGGCTGCAAAATATACTGTGGTCCATTCTGTAAAAGAATTCTTAGTACTCCCCTCCCTTTACCCTGAGGATACAGAATGATAACATTACCACATACTCTTTTCTCTGTACAATTGTGGGTTCTCATTTTCATCTTAAGCCTTTATAACCTAAGAGCTGATTGTAAACCGTAACTGGCAAAGAAAGCTCCATTAGTCAACTTCTGTTTTTGTTAACAAAGACATAAGTTCTATGAACTGAACTTACCACACAGTTCGATAAAAGTTACAGTTAAGAAGGACTTAATGAGTTTTTTCATGTATGTGCAAATGCTTTGGAAAGCTAACTCTAGGGCTTCAAGCAGTCTCCTAACCTGCACATAATGCAAAATATATTTTCAGGTCAGATTTTCTGTGAAGGTTCTCCTAATCTGCTGCAGTAACTGTGCATTGTTTTGATAAATTATTTTTATCCGAGTTAAATTCTAAAACGTAGCAGGGTAGGTTTTGCACCCACCTGTGGCTCCCCACTGTGATCCCAGTGAATTTTCTGGAGTCAGCACCTTATGTATGTTGTTGGCAGTCTCCTGGTAGTAGTTCCTGTGGTGGTGGCAGGTTGACTTGGGGCATGGAATTGGAATATTGAAGCTAAAGAAGTGAAGAAAATGTTAAGATTGGCACTCTGGGCAATACAATCAATTGCCCTACCACTGATTGCATTTGATTTGCGGGCATATTAAAAAAAATTAACCCACCTCGTCCCAACGGCATTGGATACCAGGAATACCCTGATATGCCTAATATCCTAATATGGTGCTAATGATGAGAAATATTTTGGGCCAGAATTTGTTGGCGTCGGTCATCTTGCATTATGCTTCATTAGTTTTTTTTTTTTGCTCACGCCTCAGCTCAAACAATTTTTACACAGCAAATGCAGGAAGTGTGAGCTGATAATAGCAAGGCCATCTTGATGAATGATGGGACCAACAATTTTATCTCCTTAACTAATGAGATTTAAGAACAGAAAAAGAAACACAGCAAATGTTGGAGAAGGAAATAGGGTAAATTTGAGTCAATTAGTTATAGAAAGAAAAATACAGGGAAAGAAAGACTGGATGAGAGAGAAAGGAGAAGTAAGTTTTTTTAAATTTTAAGAACAATTTGTTGCCTGCAGGAATGAGACTGCACAGTTTCAACTGTTTCCTTTCTGGGTTGGAGAAGTTCAGTGGTGTCACAGGAACATAAGTCATAATTAAAAGTGTCCTTATGCTGTTAAGTACCAGCCCTAACTTGCTGCAACTAATTTAATTTGTATTTGCTGCACAAATGCAGCAATTTCTTCAAACTCACCGAAAGGTTGACGCTGAGCTGCTTTTTTCATGAGGCAAATGGTAGAGCAGCGTAAGTAGTCCAGCAGTTTTGGTGATTCGCAACTCATAACATATCTCTTCCACACCATAAATTGCTGGAGGATTTACACTCTAATAAGAGCCCGAGCATTCAACTCAATGTTGTTTTCCCAACAACTACTGGGTCATTGTGTAACATTTTTCCATGAGTTCTATTGCTATTATGAACAAAAATTCTTTAATGCCTATTTTGAATCTGACTGTCCATATTTGGATACATTCAATGTCTGCCATCATTTCTAGGGTAAATGCACTGGAAGTTGTGATCAGAAGAATTTGCTCCAAATCTTCTTTCCTGCTTTCACCTGCTGTTCTACTGCCCAAAATTGTTCAGTAGATAGAGGAAGATTTTGGCCATAGAGATAGATGGAGGGACATACAGGGCTGAATTTTATGAGTGAGTTCACAGCGGTGCACTCTAAGAACGGCGTGCATCCCATGCGGATGCGCTGTCCCTGAGCCCCTGCGATATTACATGCAGGGGCTCATTTAAATAGAGGGAGCGGAGCAGCCACCCCCGATAATGCAGAGGGCGTCCAAAACTACCGCACAGGCGCCATTTTGAAATGGCTTTAAGCCCTTACAAAGAAGTTAAATTTTTAAAGGGTACATGTGAACAATGTTTAATACATTGAAAAACAAGTGATGAAGGCCCTTCCCTAACCCCCACCAATGGTCATGTCAGGCAATTAAATGACCATTAGTTGATATTTCAAATACATGAACTTCCTCCCCCCCCACCAACCTTCAATATTTTGCCCTTCAACCCCTTCCCACCATGCCCACATCCAATAAAAATTGATTTCCCCACCCGTCCCGCCCTGAAAATTTTATTCCTCCCCCCTCCCCACCGGGTTCTCACCCGGAATTCCGTATGGAGTTCCGAAGGCATGCCAGCTACATTCGGAGTTGGTAAAATCGGTGTGGGATGTCCGCCACCTGCAGTTAAGTTTATTGGCATGTAATTTATGTGCATTTGCATATTCAGATGAAGGGCCTGCCACCCGGGGGTGTGGGGGGGGGGGGGGAGGTCAGTAAAATTCCGTCCACTGATGCGAATCTTTATATTTTCTGTATTATTAGATTATGGAACCATTGTATATACTAAGGATTGAAAAAATGAGTATTTATATAATCAGGTTTATTTATGCAGCTTTAGTTCCTACTTACATATTTGCTGTGGATTAGTAGCACCCTATTTATTTTCCAAAACCAATCAAAAAGTAGTTGCTTTACTATGTCACTGCAGAACACCTGCAGACTTCTTTCCAAATCTTTTCACTAGATATGTGCACCCTTCACCTATTCCTATATCCTAACATTCTCTATTGGAACAGCATAGCCTTTGACCCATCACCAACAATGCCACAGGAGACCTGCTAATTTATAATATAAATCTTGTGTCTATGTGCACTTCCTATCATCTTTTACCATTATAAATCTCAATGTCCCATTTATAATGGAGTTTGCTCATGTAAACTTGTCACACTATTGGGGCGGCACAGTGGTTAGCACCGCAGCCTCACAGCTCCAGCGACCCGGGTTCAGTTCTGGGTACTGCCTGTGCAGAGTTTTCAAGTTCTCCCTGTGACTGTGTGGGTTTCCGCCGGGTGCTCCGGTTTCCTCCCACAGCCAAATACTTGCAGGTTGATAGGTAAATTGGCCATTGTAAATTGCCCCTAGTATAGGTAAATGGTAGGGGAATTGTGGGAAGGTGGGGATGTGGTAGGAATATGGGATTAATGGAGGATTAGTATAAATGTGTGGTTGTTGGTCAGCACAGACTCGTTGGGCCGAATGGCCTGTTTCAGTGCTGTATCTCTAAACTAAACTAAACTAAAACTATAGTGGTACCATTGCAGGTGCTGTGGCAGCTCAAATTCTCAACTTCTACTCCAGAGAAACTCCAATGGCTCAATCAACTTTACTTCTCTGCTTCCCAGGTTGCTGGAGGTTTTACTATTTATTTATAAATATTATAACATGAAATCAAAGTATTATAGAAAAATGACAAAATATGATTTTAAGAAGGGTACTGAATTAGGTCCATACACCCTGACTCTCTAACGCAACTTTTCCTTAAGACTTTACATTAAGTCCCGGAATGGCGTGATTGTCCTATGAAGAAAGATTGGGGAAACTGGGCCTGTATTCTCCGAAGTTTTGAAGAATGAGAGGTGATCTTATTGAAACCTACAAAATACCTAAAGGGATAGACAGCGTAGATGCAGCTAAGATGTTTCCCCTGGTTGTGGAGTCTAGAACCAGGGGACACAATTTCAAAATAATGTGGAGGCCACTTAGGACGGAAATGAGGAGAAATTTCTTTACTCAGAGGGTTGTGAATCTTTGGAATTCTCTACCCCAGAGGGCTGTGGAAGCTCAGTCACTGAGTATGTTTAAAGCAGAGATTGACAGATTTCTAAATAAAATGACATAAGGGGATATGAGGATAGTGTGGGAAAAAGGCATTGAAGTGGATGATCAGCCATGATGATAGTGAATGGCGGGGCAGGCTCGATGGGCTGAATGGCCTACTCCTGCTCCTATGTTCCTTTGACTATACTCTGCTTTGACTCTGGGCTGGATTTTGTGGTGCTGGCAGGGTTCCTGGCGCCGGGCCGAAAAGGCAGGGGGATCCCCCATTCGAGCCCCCCCACCTCCCCTATATGTAGTTCCGGCACTTAAGTGCCGGGCGCTGGGAACCCCATGCTTTTAAAGATGGGGATCCTGCCTCCAAGAGCTGCCGGCCAATCATAGGGCCACTGGGAGGAATGCCGGTACTGCAGAGGCCTTGGACTCAGGCCCAGTGCTGCAGCCCAGGCCAGTGCTAGGTGAGGTGTTGTCAAATGGAGTTGTAGTTTCTCTTGCACCAGTTTGTACTACTTTATGAATGTTAATCTCCAGGACCATGCGACTGTTGGTGAAGTTTGTAGTATGCAAATTTATGTTACTGTTTGTGGCGAGGTTCCCTGTTTGTATAGGCTTTAACCCCTTAACTGCTGCTTCCACAATACATGGCGCTAACCATTCCGATTCTGGCACATTGATAGTTCTTATTTCTAGGGTGATAGTGGGTGATACATTATTTTTTAGCCCCTCCGAGGCATCTGGGATTTCTTCCTGCCCCTTGTTCTGACTCTAAATTGTTGGGTTTGATTAGTTTTGGATTTGGAATCTGATCATGTGATTCTTCATTGGGTAGATCCATGCTGACCTCTCTTTTAGTTTTCCTGTGATTTTCACAAGTGTGTTTCACTTTAGGGTATGTTACCTTCTGTTTCCCTTTTCCTTTTACTTTAGAGATAGGTGTTTCCCTAATCTGCCCTATGTCCTCTGGGACACTACTTCTCGCAGGTAGTTGTCCAGTTTCCACTGCACTCCCCTGTGGTACTTCAACTAGGTGAGACACCTCCTTCACTCTAGGCTTTCATTTTTGGGAACTTTCTTCGTCCCTGTCTAGATCTTTAAAAACAGGTTTCAGCTAACCATATCTCAGTTGCTTTTCCTTCGGCTTTTATCTTGGCTTCTTTAAATCTTTTTGGCTCTATCTGGGCCCTTTTAAATTCTTCTGACTCTGTCACACCATGTGGAATTTTTGGGACTTCACCAGCCCTCAGTTTCTCCACTCTCTGTGGACTGCTCTGGACGGTCTGGGTAAAATACTATGCTTCCTGCCAAGTCATTACCAGCAATAGGTCTACCTCTTGCATCACAGAATCACAGAATTGTTACAGTGCAGAAGGAGGTCATTTGGCCCATTGTGTCTGCACTGGCTCTCTGATAGAGCAACTCCCTCAGTTCCATTCCACCGCCTTCTCCCCGTAACCCTGCACATTCTTCCTTTTCATGTAACAGTCTAATTCCCTTTTGAATTCTTCAATTGAACCTGCCTCCACCACGTTCTCAAGCAGCGCATTCCAGACCTTAACCACTCGCTGTGTGAAAAAGTTTTCCTCATGTCACTTTTGCTTCTCTTACCAAATACTTTAATTCTGTGCCCTCTCGTTCTCGATCCTTTCACGAGTGGCAACAGTTTCTCTCTATCTACTCTGTCCAGACCCCTCATGATTTTGAATACCTCAATCAAATCACCTCTCAGCCTTCTCTTCTGCAAGGAAAACAGTCCTAACATCTCCATTCTATCATCATAACTGAAATTCCTCATACCTGAAACTATTCACGTGAATCTTTTCTGTACTCTCTCCAATGCCCTCACATCTTTTTTCAAATGTGGCCTCCAGAATTGGATGCAATACTCTAGCTGAGGCCAAACTAGTGTCTTATACAAGTTCAACATAACCTCCTTGCTCTTGTACTCTATTCCCCTATTAATAAAGCCCAGGATACTGTATGCTTTATTAACCGCTCTCTCAACCTGTCCTGCCACCTTCAATGACTTATGCACATATACACCTAGGTCTCTCTGCTCCTGCACCCACTTTAGAATTGTACCCATTATTCTATATTGTCTCTCCATGTCCTTCCTACCAAAATGAATCACTTCACATTTCTCTGCATTGAACTTCATCTGCCACCTGTCTGCCCATTCCACCAACTTGTCTATGTCCTTTTGAAGTTCTACACTATCTTCCTCACAGTTCACAATGCTTCCAAGTTTTGTATCATCCGCAAACTTTGAAATTGTGCACTATACACCAAGGTCTAGGTCATTAATATATATCAGGAAAAGCAAGGGTCCCAACACTGATCCCTGGGGAACTCCATTACAAACCTTCCTGCAGCCCAAGAAACGTCCATTAACTCTTTTGTTTCCTGTCACTCAGCCAATTTCATATCCATGTTGCTACTGTCCCTTTTATTCCATGAGCTACAAGTATGCTCACAAGTCTGTTGTGTGGCACTGTATCAAATGCCTTTTGAAAGTCCATGTACACCATATTAACAGCACTGCCCTCATCAACGCTCTGTTACCTCCGCAAAAAACTTCAAGTTAGTTAAACATGATTTTCCCCTAAGAAATCCATGCTGACTTTCCTTAATTAACTCACATTTGTCCATGTGACTATTGATTTTGTCCCTAATTATTTTATTGTTTCTAGAAGTTTTCCCACCACCGAAGTTAAACTAACTGGCCTGCAGTTGCTGGGCTTATCTTTACACCCTTTTTTGAACAAAGGTGTAACGTTTTCAATTCTCCAGTCCTCTGGCACCATCCCTGAGTCTAAGGAAGACTGAAAAATTATGGCCAGTGCCTCTACGATTTCCACCCTCACTTCTCTCCGTATCCTTGGATGCATCTCATCTGGCCCTGGTGTTTTATTCACTTTAAGTACAGACAACCGATCTAATACTTCTTTATCAAATTTAAACCCCTCTAGTGTCTGACTTACCTCCTCTTTCAACATTGCCTGGGTTTCATCTTCCTTGGTAAAGACAGATGCAAAGTATTCATTTAATACCTCAGCTATGTCCTCTGCTTCCATGTGTAAATCCTCTTTCTGGTCCCTAATCAGCCCACTCCTCCTTTTACTGCTTTTTTACTATTTATATGCCTATAGAAAACTTTGGGATTTCCTTTTAATGCTAGCTGCCAGTCTCTTTTCATGCTCTTGCTTTGCTTCTCTTATTTGCTTTTTCATTTCCCCTCTGGACCTTCTCTCTTCAGTCTAGTTCTCAATAGTATTTTCTACCTGCATCTGTCATAACACACTTTTTCTTCTTTATCTTGATCTCTACCTCTTTTGTCATCCAGGGAGCTCTGGGTTTGTTTGCTTTACTTTTCCCCTTCGATGGAACATACCTTAACTCTGCCCAAACTATCTCTTCTTTGAAGGTAGCCTATTGTTCATCTGCCAGTTTTTGACTCCAATTTATTCACCCCAGCTCCATTCTTTATCAATTTTAAACCCCTCTAGTGTCTGACTTACCTCCTCTTTCAACATTGCCTGGGTTTCATCATCATCCTTGGTAAAGAGAGATGCAAAGTATTCATTTAATACCTCAGCTACGTCCCATTGAAGTTAGCCTCTCCCCAGTTAATTATTCTTACCCTGGATTGCTCTTTGTCCTTTTCCATTGTCAGCCTAAACCTTATGATACAATGATCACTATCCCCTAAATGCTCTCCTACTGATACTTCATCCACTTGGCCCACCTCATTCCCAAGAACCAGGTCCAGCAGTGCCTCCTTTCTTGTTGGACTAGCAACATACTGTTGTAGATAATTTTCCTGAACACACTCCAGGAACTCTTGCCCCTCACTGCCCTTTACACTACTATTATCCCAGTCTATGTTTGGATAATTAAAGTCCACTATTATAACCACCCTATAATTTTTGCACCATTCTGTAATTTCCTTGCAAATTTGTTCCTGCATGTTCTTCCCACTAGCTGGTGGCCTATAGACAACACTGAGCAATGTAACTGCACCTTTTTTGTTCCTTGCTTCTAGCCAAATTTATTCTGTCCTCGACCCCTCTGGGACATCCTTTTTCTCCAGTACTGCAATGCACTCCTTAATTAATACTGCCACCCATCCCCCTTTTTTCCCTTTCCTATCTTTCCTGAACATCTTGTATCCAGGAATATTTAACACCCAGTCCTGCCCTTCTTTGAGCCAGGTCTCTGTTGTAGCCACAACATCATATTTTCACTTGCAATCTGTGCCTGTACCTCACCAGTCTTATTAACCACACTCCGTGCATTCACATACATGCACCTTAACCCTGATTCAGACTTTATTACTTTCTCCCTTATTCTGACCCCACCTAATAATGTACTATTCCCTACTAGTGTGCTATCTATCTCCCCCAATATTCTGTGCATCTTCGTATTCCTCTCTAACACTTGCTCCTGGTTCCCACATCCCAGACAAGTTACCAGTTTTGCTTCCCTCCAATCTGAGCTCCCTCTCAGGTTCCCTCCCCCTGACAATTTAGTTTAAACTCTCCCCATAAGCACTAGCAAATTTCCCTGCAAACATATTCGTCCCAGTCCTGCTAAGATGTAACCTGTCCATCTTGTACAGGTCCCACCTGCCCCAGAATCAGTCCCATTGTCTCAGAAATCTGATGCCCTCCCTCCTACACCAGTTCTCCAGCCATGTGCTCAATTGCTCAATTCTCCTATTCTTATGCTCATGCACGTGGGTCTGGGAGTAATCCTGAAATTACTGCTTTTGAGGTCCTGTTTTTTAATCTCTTTCCTAGCTCCCTAAAATCTGCTTTCAAGACCACTCCCCCTTCTTACCTATGTCATTGGTACCGATGTGGACCTTGACCTCTGGCTGTCCACCATCCCCCAGAAGAATGTCCTGCAGCCGCTTCATGACATCCTTGACCCTGGCACCAGGGAGGCAACACACCATCCTGGAGTCAAGTTTACTGCTGCAGAAACACCTGTCTGTTCCCCAAACTAACAAATCCCCTATCACTATTGCTGCTCCATTCCTCTTCCTCCCCTCTTGTGCAGCTGAGCCACCTGTGGTGCCACAAACTTGGCTCTGACTGCACTCCTCTGAGGAACCATCAACCTCACCAGTATCCAAAATGGAAAACTGATTAGCGAGTGAGATAGTCTCAGGGGACTCCTGCACTACCTGCCTGGTTCCCTAAGACTGCCTGGTGGTCACCCATTCCTTATCTGCCTGCATACTTCTAACCTGTGGTGTGACCACCTCCCTAAACATGCTATCCACGTAGTCCTCTGCCTTGCGGATGCACAACAGTGACTCCAGCCGCCGCTCGAGTTCCAACACCCGGAGCTCAAGCTTCTGCAGCCAGTGACACGTCCTGCAGATGTGTTTGTCAAGGACAAATGGTGCATCCGTGACTTCCCACATACTGCAGGATGTACATTCCACTTGGCAGAGCTGACCTGCCATACCTTAACGTTACAGCCTATTAATTATATGTAGAATAGCTTACAAGGTACTCACCAAACAGCTCCTTCCACTGAACCGAAGCAGGAACCAAATACTGGAGGGTTAAAAAAGTATGAAAAAAGTAGAAAAATCGAGCTCTCCTCCTCCCTTCACCAAACTCGAATCTCCGCAGACAGCTTGCATTCTGCAATCTGTTTGCAGGCTGTACCCAGACCTCTGTATTTATACCTTTTGAAGCTGAAACTGCAGCAACCAGATTTGACTGGTCAGCTACTTAACTAATCAGCTACTCTGCAGTACAGCCTGCTAATCCCTGCCTAAGACTGTAAGAAACTTACTTTACTTCCTGAACCCTAATTTAGATTAGATTAGATTAGAGATACAGCACTGAAACAGGCCCTTCGGCCCACCGAGTCTGTGCCGAACATCAACCACCCATTTTATACTAATCCTACACTAATCCCATATTCCCAAACATCCCCACCTGTCCCTATATTTCCCTACCACCTACCTATATTAGTGACAATTTATAATGGCCAATTTACCTATCAACCTGCAAGTCTTTTGGCTTGTGGGAGGAAACCGGAGCACCCGGAGAAAACCCACGCAGACACAGGGAGAACTTGCAAACTCCACACAGGCAGTACCCGGAATCGAACCCGGGTCCCTGGAGCTGTGAGGCTGCGGTGCTAACCACTGCGCCACTGTGCCGCCCTATTTACTTCCTGAACCCTACCTTACTTCCTGAACCCTACCTTACTTCCTGAACCCTACCTTACTTCCTGAACCCTACCTTACTTCCTGAACCCTACTTTACTTCCTGAACCCTACTTTACTTCCTGAACCCTACTTTACTTCCTGAACCCTACTTTATCTAGAGAGTAAATCCCAGTTAAATGCTAACTGCAGACTAGACTTTTATAAAGATAGTAACACTTAAAATCCCCACCCACCAAACTCGAATTGCCACACGCAGCTTGCAGTCTGCACTCTCTTGCATGGATAAGCTTGGAATGATTCCGACTATCACTATCCCAGTGATCAACTTACTGTGTAGGTAAATTTTAACTCAAGGAACCTTCAAGCATTTGCTAGTAAGCCCTTTTACTAATACCATTGTATTTGTTCTGCTTTCCAATTGGCATTTCTATCAGTTTTGCTGCCAGTAGGTGAAAACAACAGGTATCGCTGAGGATAGTTATCTCCTTGTCTCGTGCCTGAGGCACAAATCAAATCATTTTTCCTTGGTACAAAAAGATCTGATATGTGCTCTGCTCTTGAGTTATATTAGTATGCAGACTTATCACTTCCCAAAGCATGGACACAAGCTTGACTGCAGCACTCCTAATGGTTTTTTGGCACACTACCAATTGGCCTTGTCATGCCCAGATTTGCCACCCTGGAAACATGTTGGGCAGACCCCTATTGGTTTATTCACTGAGTTCATTCCTTTAAAAGTTGGAGATTGGTCAGGTTTTCCTTCCCTGCTCTCATTTTCTGTCAAGCCCATTTCTGCTTCCTCTGCATCCCTGCTATCCCCTCCCTAGCTTGTACTAGTTACTAGACTCAAATTTATTTGGAGTTAGGGATTTATGTGTTAATTTATAGTCATCAGCCATTTTAGCTGCTTCCCTTATTCTTGTGACTCTATGTTCTTCGATGTGGGTTCTTATACTACTTGGGATGCTATTTTTAAACTCTTCCAGCAACATCACTTCTCTCAAATTTTCATATGAGGCTTCTAGCTTGAGGGACCGTATTCAGCGATCTAAAATCATACGATTCATCCTATTGAATTCAATGTAAATCTGTGTGGGTCTTTTCCGGGTGTGTCAGAATCCCTGCCTATATGCTTTCGGTACCAGCTCATATGGATTTAGAATTACAGTTTTAGTTTGTTCATAATCAAAAGAATTTTCTTATAACAGGGAAAAAGATTCATAACCATGAACTCAACTTGTAAGAGGAGAGTCCAAAGTTCTTTCAGCCATTTTAGCCTGGTAGCTATTTTCTCAAATGAGATAAAATATGACTCAACCTCCTCCTCATTAAATTTTGGCACCAGTCTTGAGTGTCCTAGCACATCAAAGCATTGCTCTGAATTGGGGATAAAGTTTGAATGGCTGGCAACATTTTCATTTTTGGTTTGCAGTCTCTGTAACTCAATCCTTCTTCACTGCTCCCTCTCTTTGAATTTCCCTTTCCTTTATTTTCTTCTGAAATTGCATCTTTTCCCTTTTCAACTGCATCTCCCTTTCATCTTTTTCCTTCTGAAACTCTATTTCTTCCTTTTTCATCTGTAACTGAAATCTTGTTAGAATTATTTCTTCAGACTCTGATTTTAGGCTTCTTCTAGTTCAGGAGTAAGTTTAAAATAATTGGCTAAACTTTTCACCAGTTCAGATTTCTTTGCTTTTTGTCTGAAAGTGACTCCCACCTCTGTATCTTCGCTTTTTAAATCTTCAATACTTAATTGGTTTATCTTATCATGAGATATCTCTCCCTGCTCTCCAAACTCCTTAGCATTAAATGTGGCCAACTCTTTTGTTTCTAGCACCATAGAGAAAAACAGAGGAATGCAAGAAAACCTGTTTGTTTATTTTTCCACAATTTTAGCGTCAATTTTCCCTCCATTTTCCAAATCTCTTGTTTGTATGGTGGTTCAGGCCCTGGCTTCGAACACCCAATTTGTTACGACCACATGGAATGGCATAGGTGGTTCCCACTGTTCAACTCCCCACCTGACCACAGCAAGTGTATTTGTATTCGAGTTTAGCCCCTTGGTGTTTTATTTCTCAAATAAACAGACAGCAACCGGTTTTCTTGTAGATTTTAAAAACAGAAAATCAATTGTTTATTGATCAGTACGCCTTATCCTGAAATTATTGCAACTGCATCCACTCATGCATTCACTTGCATTCATGCACACACGCGAACACATGAAGAAACAGCGAAGAGAAAAAGGAAGGTAGCTTTTAGTGGTGGTGGGGGGGTGGGGGGGGGGAAGGTTATGTTGAATTCTTTTGGAAATCAAGTTCTAGATGGATGCAGGCCTGTGATCAGTGTAGATTTCTCTCTTAATTGGAGGTTCAGTTGAAGATGGTGGGTTACTTCTAGCTCTCTCTGCTGTATACTGTAGATGTTGGTTTCTGCAGCAGGGCATGTGCTTTCTGGCTTGTCTGGAGCGCAAGCTGTTAGAGATTGCTTCTGTCCTGGGTGAGTCTCTCTCTCTGGCTGTTTTTTTTTAAGGTAAAGTTGATATCTCTCATCTCCTGTTAGGACTCGTTCTGGTTTCTTCCCTATGGTGATCGTAGTATGCCCAGGACATGGCTAATTCACATCTCTTTTGTTTCAGAAGAAGGTATTCAATTCTGAAATATTTTATGATGGGTATAGGATGGGTTCCATTGACACATTTTAGCATTGAAGATTTATCCATTGTCTTTGCCAAACAGTTTGAATACTCAAAAGGCCAATCCCTTTTCCTTCAGTGGCCATTTTGGACCATTGTTCACCTTTTAAAATAAAGGTTATTTTTTTAAAGACAAAGTCTGTTTTTCATACCTTTTCAGAATTTTTCCATGATTGTCGTATCATCGCACTACCAGTATGTGGGACAAATTTCTTAAACTGTAATTTCTGTTTGTCAGCCTACTGACTACCTACAAGGAATAAATGCAACTCATGAAGTAAAACATATTTGAGCTTACCGATGAGATTGACTGATTGCAGTGAGCATTATCAAATATTTTCCCTTGAGGCCTAGCCTCTGTCATGGGCCTGGATCTTTGGTTGTTGGCCCATCCAAGCTGCCGCACACCATGCCCAGATGCTTCTCTGCACTTGAGATGCATTCTGACACATGGCCTGTGTTCCCAAAATGCTGGCTGTCAGCATGATACACAAATGGTTGGCATGTATGGTTTATTCTTGCTAATTTGACCTGGTTTTCAGGATTAGCGCAGCAAACAGAAACATTCTTGTGTTTATTACAATCTATGAGCATTAAAAAAGAGTTTTAAAAAATTCATTCATAATTTCCTCCTAACTGCATAATTCCCATAATGGTTGTAATAGCTAGACAAAGGCTCCCCAGACCCCACAGCCTTATTTGGAAAGCAGAAAGTGGATATTTCTTTCTTGGGGGGAGAAATGGATCTGGGTTGATGTTCTTGGGCAGCTTAAAAAGCATTCAGCCTGCATGCTTGGATTTTCTGTATCTTGAGATTTGATTTCAATTTGGACTCCCCAGAATATAATTTTTGGGTACCAAATTGCTTAATTTTACTCAGTTTTTTAATCCCTGAGCTTCACACAAAATCCTAACCTAATAAGTTGGTTTGATTTTTCTCAGAATGATCTTTTAAATCTCAATTTATGTAGCAATGAATCTTGTGACCACTTCTCATTGTATGGAAGAGAGTGATTATAATTTATTGCTGGTTGTAAAATGTTTCCTTAATATTCAAGGTATTGTTTTCACAGGTTAACGGAAGGCGAGGTCTTGTACCAACAAGTTTACTTGAAGATGCCAGCATTGGATTGCCAAAAACATTGAAGCAGAGGGCAGTAAGTAACATTATGTTCTGTATGTAGTTGGACATATATTTTACTGAAGCACAGGAAAGCTAACTGTCTTTTTTTTGCAGTTCTATTGCTTTGTTTTGCACTTTCACTATTGTTAGAACTTTTAAAAAATTATCATGTACTATTTTGATGGTTATTTTTGGATTAAGGGTGAAAACAGGCACTGAATGGGTGCAGTAGTAATAAGACTCACCTGTTTGTCTGGTTTTAGCCTGCAATTTTGAGGCTAATCAATGATTACCATGATTTATATGTGCCTGAATGCGCTAAAACAGACACCTGCAGGTTTAGCACTCAAGGGCTGTTTGGAAGCATTTTAGAAGTTTTTTTAGTTTTGTGGAGCTATATAGGTAGCCTCCACATCCCCATTTCCATCGCGTGTGGGGCTGGATGTTGTTCTCCCCAGGCGTCAGATTCCATGGCGGCGGGGGAGTGGGGAGGGGCCTGAAGATGGCTCCGGATGAGGCCCGTCACGGACCTAGATGCTGGAAGGGTCTGGACCGATCCTCCCGACAGTGGCGAGACGCCGTAGCGGGCCCCCCACCGCTGGGCGATGGTACCACAATTAACATCATCAAATCAATGAAATGAATACATTTAAATAGATTTACCTGCGATTTGGAGGGCCCGCCATGATCTATGCCTTGGCAGCTGGCACACTCGTGCTTTCAGATCCCCGTCTGGGAAAATGCAGCACTACACTGGTGGGGAGGGGGGAGGAGGTAAGATTGTCAGTGCGAGGGGAGTGGGGAGGACGGAGTCAAATAAATGTAATGGGTGTAGGGGATGGTGGAAAAGGTTGAACCTTAAACTTTGTGCAGTTTGGGGGGCAGGGGCAAGGTTAGATGTAAACGTTAAGCATTTTGGGGGCGGGGGGGGAAGGGCAAATATTTAATGTCATTGTTATGGGGGGGGGTGGGAAAGGGGCATTATAAATGTATTTAATTTTTGGGAGGGGTTACTTCTTTAAAAATTTAAATTGGGTGGCAGGGCTGGCTGCCCTTCAAAAATATCAATGGACAGCCCGCCCCCTCCATGTGATTGGGCGGGGTGGGGGCGGGGTGCGAGCTGCTCCGGCTATTTAAATGAGCCGCTGTGCGGGAGATCGCGGTGGTTCTTTGGCATGCGACCCCCTCCCCGAGATTGGCGGTAAGCTCTTAAAATCAGCCCGTGGCGTGCGTTGGCTGACATACATTGGGACTGAGGGAGAGTGCACACTAGTTCTCAGTCAGGGTCGTGGAGGTCCTGGTGGGAGATCCAGAAGAGGAGGAGGGATGTCCTGTACCCACTGGGGGAAAGGAGCCCATCGTGCCCTCTTGTCCATCTCTTCCACAGCAACTGGTGCTGCTCTCCCTGGCCTCATGTCTCCTCCCATTCATCACCCAAAACCGACCAAAGCAAGCTGTCCATGACCAAGCACTATATTTTTCCTCATGACTCCTGTAAGGTCTCCAATCAGACAGAGAAGCACAACACTCACTCGCTTTAGGTGAACTCCTCAAGAGAATTTCCAGAATAAATGTTGATAGAATGTGGTAAAGTCTCGACAAGGTGTCCCAGAAAGTCTCCCAATATTTTTCTAAAGTTCACTTCAAACCTCCAGCAGCAGTTGAACAGTGAAAGCTGAGAACAGCTTTAAGGAGCAGTCAAAATCCTCAGCAGTGACCTCTGTACTCTTGTTCAGTTAGTAGCTGTTAGGATATGGCATTAATTGAGGCGTTACCCACCAAAGTGCCATGCAGCCTCTTCAATAAGTGCTCACAGGTAATTTAGTTGATAACCAGACCCTTAATAATCCTCCAGATGGCCATTCCCACCATCAGCTTCAACTCTTTTATCAAGATAGTAGCATGCGTTAAAGGCAGGCTAAATCAGAGTTGCAGCTGAAGACCCCATCTTGGCCACCTCAGGCTCTTTAGTGTCAAAAGTCTCTGGGGAAAGTTCATTTCCTAAATTCATCATTTTGTGCCAAAATGTTCAATAGCTCAGGCATTGATAATTGTTCTTTTATGCCTCTGTGATATCACACAACTGTTGTTCTTTATAGACCAGCTTTATTATCTATGAAGCCTGGGTCTGAAGCAGCAGCTGGATATTGAGAGCAATGTAGATATTGCTATCGACATTCACAGTCCTTCCCTGAGTTATATTAGTTAAACTCTGTCAATTAGAATATCTCCTTGGATGGAAAATGATGACCATTTATCAGTCCATTGATACTGGAAAAAGGCATAATGATTTACATATATAAGGAATAATTGATGCCTGAAAAAGTACACTCATAGGAATGTACCCAATGTTGATATTAATTGTTGTGAAAAGAAAGAATGATTTACATTAACATAATACTTTTCATGAGCATAGGATATCCCAAAGTTCTTTACAGCCAATGAATTACTTTTAAAGTGTAGTCACAATGTAAGAAGCATGACAGCAGAATGAAAACATGTTGGTGCCTTCAATAAAGTAAAATAAATCTACTGACATGGGATTGGTCATCCCTGTATCAAATTCACTGACTGCTGTAATCATTTAAATCTTTCAGTGCTTTACCCATTGCCTCCTAATAATCCTCTGTTGTTTCCTGCCTCTGGAGAGCCACAGGAAGAGGGAGCAGCACTGACTCCTAGTGCTTACAATGGGTGAAGCTAACCAGGCAGGCACACGGAGTGGTCTGGATGGGAAAGAAAACAGAGGCGTGGAGAATAGGAGGCAGCTATATCAGAGTAATATTTTTGTGTCACTGACCAAGCAATAATCCAGTGGATCACCCACCCATTTTAGAACCAGCCGAATTTTCCACTGAAATCAGTGATGTGCTAATTAGTCAGTCCACCACAGGCATCGATCTGCTCCATCCGATTGTTAATTAAATAATGTGGTTTCAGATCATTTCTTTCTTGTCCAGACAAGGTCAGTGAGCTCACCTCCAGGACACCATGGGATACCCAAGATTTCTAGCTCCTCAGAACACCTCCACAAACAAAAATTAAAAACAGGCAACTGTTGATGAGAAGAGTATGAATATGGTAAGTTAGTATTCAGTCATACCATCTTTTACTGTTATGAAATTATAATTGTTTGATTGAGACACTTGTCCAACTACCTTTTTTTTATGTTCCAATTTGTCATATGCAATTCACACCTCTAGTTGTGCAAGTTCATTACAAAATTCTGGTGTATGGCAGCTAAACTGCACTGTGACCTGGCTCAGGCACCACCCGCCCCTGCCTCCCCCCCCGTCTGACTCCCTTAGACCAAGTCTCATTTACATTGGAGTCACAAGATACAAGGTGCCAAAGCTTTGCTGGGCCTCTTCAGGTCTAACTTGTAACTGGTCAGGGCATGCACGGTGCACGTTTGACTAATTCCAACCTAAAATAACAATCAGGCTCCTAGGATATCAATTACATATTAAGCAGGGCCTACCACCTGAAGCAGGGTGGATCTTTAGGCACTCAGTAGAAGGTCCCTTTCAAAATGGCACTGGCTACAGCGTCAGTGTTAATAGGATATAATACTACCGGTAAACCTACAAACCCCATTTTGAGGTCATTGATGCCGATTTACTGCCAGGCATAGGAGGTGAAAATTGGCCTGTATGTTTCACAGCAAGTACATCCCTGCTCAGATGCAGTGATGCTGCAAGTCTCAGAGGTATTGGCAGACTAGTCAGTAAAATGAAAACCCATGGGATACAGGGGAATGTGGCAGGTTGGATCCAAAATTGGCTCAGTGACAGGAAACAAAGAGTAGTAGTCGACGGATGTTTTTGCAAATGGAAAGTGGTTTACAGTGGCATTCCACAGGGCTCAGTGTTGGATCCCTTGCTGTTTGTGGTATATATTAATGATTTTGGACTTAAATGTGCAAGGCATGATCGGGAAATTTGCTGATGACACAAAAGTTGGCCATGTAGTTGATAGTGAAGAGGATAGCTGTAGACTCCAGAATGATATCAATGGTTTGGTTGAGTGGGCGGAAAAGTGGCAAATGTAATTCAATCCAGAAAAGTGTGAGGTAATGCATTTGGGGAGGGCAAACAAAGCGAAGGAATACACAATTAACTGGAGGATATTGAGAGGGGTAGAAAAAGTGAGAGACCTTGGAGTGCATGTCCACAGGTCCCTGAAGGTGGCAGGACAGGTAGATAGAGTGGTGAAGAAGGTATATGGAATGCTTTCTTTTATTGGTGGAGTTTTAGAATACAAAAGCAGGGATGTAATGCTGGAACTGTATAAAATGCTGGTTAGGCCACAGCTGGAGTATTGCGTACAGTTCTGGTCACTGTATTACAGGAAGGACATAATTGCTCTGGAGAACCGTGCAGAGGAGATTTACAAGAATGTTGCCAGGGCTTGAAAGTTGCAGCTATGAGGAAAGATTGGACAGGCTAGTGTTGTTTTCCTTCGAACAGAGGAGGCTGAGGGGTGACTTAATTGAGTTATACAAAGTTATGAAGGGCCTAGATAGAGTAGACAGGAAGGACCTGTTTCCCCTAGCAGAGAGGTCAATTACCAGGGGGCACAGATTTAAGGTGATTGTTAGAAGGATTAGAGGGGACATGAGGAAAAACTATTTCACCCAGAGAGTGAGGGTATCTGGAGTTCACTACCAGGAATGGTGGTGGAGGGAGAAACCCTCAATTCTTTTAAAAGGTACCTGGACCTGCACCTGAAGTGCTGCAACCTGCAAGGCTATGGACCGAGTGCTGGAAGTTGGGAATAGGTTGGGCGGTTAGTTTTTATCAGCCGGCATGAATGTGATGGGCTGAATGGCCTCCTTCTGTGCCATAATTTTTCTATGGTTCTATGGAATGCTGCTCTCTGCTGAGTGTAGCCTGGCTAGAATGAGACATCAGTGGGGCGGAATTTGCTGTCAACATAACAGAAGGTGATGGCACTTTCTGTTATTTATGAGTAAATGATAAAGGTTGTTCAGGCGAGGGGTAGGTGTGCAGTTAAACGCCAAAACCCAAAAGTTGTATCTAAGTTGTGTTGTTCTGCTGTCAGCTTAGCAACACTGGCATTTTGCTCCCTGCCTCACCATTGAAATGCATTGAATGGCATGAAGTTGCTGTATTTGTGTGGTAAGTACAAACTAACCTGCCACAGAAAGTTAAATCTTGTCATTCCAAGCTACCCTTGTAACAATATAATTGTTAAATACTGTCAATCAACCTCGCTGACACGAAAAATATTAACTACTACAAGTGTTGAGTCCTAGGTATTAATTATCGTTGGGGATGTTTAAAATGTCAAATCTTACATTTATTTTACATTTCCATTCTGTCGCTTTTCTCTCTCTCTTTCTCTCTCAATCCAATTTTTCCCCCTTTTTATTTCTCTTTCTGTACCTGATTTGACATTGAATCCACCTACTCTATTTTGCACTTCCTTCTCAGTGCTTTTGCTGTTAATCTCACAATCCTTCAATCTGATTTGGGTATTGAGATACCTAGTTGCTTGTCTTGATCACTCGGGTATAGATGCCCCATTTCCCTCACTGCGATGTTACATTCAGCAACTTGACATGCAAAATGTTTTAAAAACCTGAACATGCAAGATGCCATTAGATAACCTGATACAGCAAAACCTGGGCCATTATGTAATACATTTCATTCAGGCCCTCCAGGTAAGCGTAGCAAGGACAAAAGATTGCTGACATTGTAAAAGCTCTGGTCATAACACATTACTGCACAAAATGCTTTCCTCACTTTTATAATGTGTGGTGTTAGAATGGAGTCCTTGGAACAAATACTAAAGAATTGAATTTCTCACTGACCAGCATGGACTGTAATTCCTATTAAAATTATCTGAAGTGGTTAAATTAAGTTGATGTTGGCATTAAAATTGACATCTACGTTCTCTGTATATGTTGTTATGACCAGGTGAGGAAGGGGTCTCAGGCTCCCCTTTCGCCCCTTCTGGATTGACCGCAACAGGGTTTATCCTTGTTTAACACAGAGATTGAATTTACCACCTCAATGAGCTCTTGCTCCTGTTCCTCTAATATAATTGCAAATGAACCAATCAGACAGATTTTCTTGAGTTTAAACAAGAAAGATGTAAGTTTATTATCCTTATCACTCTAAACAGGTTAAAATTACTAAAATACACTATGCATTCATGCCCACACACACAAAGCAGCCACACACAAATAGATTACAGAAGGAAAAAACAGAGTTGGGAGGTTGGAGTAGAGTCTTAAATAAATCCTTGTCCCCTAGTTGCTGGCTGTGCTGGTCTATAAGTTTGAGGCATTAGTAGTTGCAGCCGAGGCTTCTCTGGGTCTTTTCTGGAGAGAAAGAGAGAGAGAGGGAGAGCTGTTCCCTTGATGACTCTCAGTTACTGTCTGCATTCTGAGTCACAACTCTCTATCTCCCAGAGTTGCACAAGCAGTCACATGACATGGCCACCTCTTTGTGTTTAATGAGGTTCTTCCCTCAGGCTTCTCAGACATACTGTGGAGTGGGGGGGGGGGGGGGGGTGGTGGGTTTGTCTCCTTCAAAGTCAATGGGTGTCAATGGCTCTTGACAACCTCATTGACAAAGTTATCTCTGGTAATTGAATCAGAGAGCACCCCATTGTTCTGGCCAGGCTGAATCAATCATGCTTGTTTCCAGTCTAATCCTTTGGTGTTTCACATGCAAATGTTCATGGCCATCTTGGCTGTTAGCTGTTCTTTTTAAAAAGTTATTTGTAACAATTTCCAGTAAAAGTCTCAGGCAAAGTCCCAATTGATGAAATTAATATTTTCCATTTGGCATGTGGGGTTTTTAGAACAATGTGTTGTAATGTTTAAACGGACTCAAAATTAGTTTGGTAGATATAAAAGGCTAACATCGTCAGTCGCTAAGTATGCATGAACAGCATGTAATCTAATTGATAAAACATTTAGGAGGCTAGCACTATACTTTATGCAGATTTATACTGTAGTTGCTCTGAAAGACTAGGTAGCATTATTTATCCTTTAGATAGCCCTGTTCATACTGACACTAAATCCACAGAAAGTGCTGAGTTTAGCACTGTACATGCACAAAGAGCAATAGTTATATGTAAAGTCATTGTATGTGCTGCCTTTGTTTTCAATCATATTTACTTTTTTTTGAAAATCTTTGCAGATACGAAGTTTAAAAGAATGCTGTTATTATCTGGAAGATCTAAATGTGCACTGCTATTTGTCAAAGACACTCCTCTGGTAAATCTTCTATGAATTGCTGCAGCCTGTAAGTACAGGCTGGGAGTCTCTGCTGAATGAAGTTTCTTCTTCACTTCCATTCGGTGCTAAGTTCCAACAAAGCCGCAGCCTTGTACTAATCTTTGCCTTTAATTTATTGCCAGGTATATGTATTTAACTCTCATACTACCTCCCCTTGTTCCTGTTTTGTATTCCTGGCCAAATTCCCAGATCTTTGCACTGGCCTTTTGTGTCAAATGTCCTTGTTCACTTTTCATCCTTTTTAGTACAAAAATATTTTTGACTTAGTAACATAACTAATCATCAAAAAATGGAGCAAATCTGCATCATAGTCCTTAATAGAAAAGTATTGCAGTGCCAATGTTCTGCTTCTAAAAACAGATGAACAACACATTTATTTTGTTAGAAGTAACAAACTCGGCATACAACTTCCATTTACTCATTTTGAAATAAAATATGTTTTAAAATTTGGTTTATCTGTGTGAACATTACATAATTAAACCCATTCTGGTTGATGATCAATGCCTGGGACAAGTAACGAACAGAAGGACCTCCTGTTGAATTAATTTATCCAGCCTGTTTCATTGTGTATAAATGCAACTTCTGTTTGTGTTGTGTGGAACAAACCTCTATGTGTGCAGGAGGTGAAGGATCAAATGTAGTGCGCAGCCTTCCTGGTGGCACTTTTGTGTGATTTGGTCAAGAGCCCTTTTTTGGAAAAAAAAGCATTTTTAAGCACAGTTATCACTAAACAAATTTGTTTAACATTTCACTTCTTTTTGAAGTGTATCTCAGGACTTTATTCAGGAGGCAATAGTGCTTACTCATTGTTTGTTCTATATTTGTATATTATGTGTACAGTCTAAGACTACTTGTTTGCACTTTTCATTGTCTATTGCACCTGAATAAGAAATAAGTACTTTTGAATTTATTTTTAAAGAAATAAAACTGCACTAACAGCTTAGAGGTATTTTCCAAAAGTGAGATCTCTCTTCCTAAAGTTGTTCTTGCAAGAAAATCCCTTCTAAAACCATTGATAATTGGTCATAAAAATGTAATTCATTGGTTGCTGCTGTAGGTATCAATTCTTGTTTTTGGCTGAAAAAACCCTCCAGTAATGAAGCTCTTCCTGTGGTGTGAATTGCTTACCTAAAAATACTTTTTTTTTTTAGGATTCTCTGACATACCAACAGTAAAATGTGTGAATTATTAGACTTTGGAAATTTTTGATATATATCATCCCAAGTTCCTTAGTTTACTTAGGCTCCTATGACAGTACTTGCTAACTGTATCGAAACAATAACAGACTTTATTATAATAGTTTATACCAGACTTTACCAAAACAAACATGTTTCCCATTGAACCAATGTAATTGAAATATGATTGATATCAATTGCAAATTTATATTCGTCCTATTTAATCACTAGTGAAATAGATGGAAACAACAATTTAATAAAATTTGCCAGTAATGTTGAACTTCCTCTGACTGGCAAAGAATGTGGTTAATCCAATTTTTTTTTGCATGAGACATAGTGATTCTGCTCAAATGAGGAAATGGATGAAAGGAAGTGTCCCTTTGCAGTCCCTTTTCTCTGAACCCTTGTAATGTTTGTTAATAGAAAACTGCAGTGCATGAGTTGTTTGATATTGTACTGTGGCTTTGTGACAAACAGCAAATCTAAACTTTAATCCATTTACATAAAACCAGCCGACGTGAAACAATCTCCACGTCTTTACTTCTTTCTTTTCCAGTATGGCAAAAAATATATGTGTATACACACATCACACAGCAAACAGACTTTCATTTTGTTTTTACACATTTCAAATCCTTCAGTGTCTTACAGAGACAGAGAGGAATCAAGCATCATAATATTAGGTTTCTGCAAACACCTAAAAAGTTGGGTTTTGTCTGTCCCAGCCAAACTCTCTTACAGGGCTATGTTATGGTTTCTTTATATGACTCAGTCATGAGAATTTTCCTTAGTGCACAAGGGCCTTGCAAAACAAATGGAGTAGAGTTTAGATATGCATTTTATTAAAAATAGAAGCATAAGAAAAATGTCAGATTCAAATGTACAGATTACTGAATTCATGTATTGTAGTCACCATTGTTTCTTAAATGGTTGTACATCACACGTTTATAAAATGTTTATTAAATCACACTAAAATTACTTAAAATCCTGTTGATTTACTTGTTAATAAAATTGTAAGGTTATTTTTATAAGCTAGTAACATGTAAATGATTTCTAAATATTTGTATATTGTATAATGTATGCATTTTGTATTAAAATGGAACTAAAAAGTTCTTCTGGTAATGAATTTTTTTTCCCATTCAGTTTTGGATATGAATTTCTTTTTGCTTACTGTTTCCAGTGTTCAAAGGGCAATGAAAGTTAACACAGTTATGTTTTTTAATATAAATATGAGTGTGTATATGTGCATAGATATGGCCAAATTTAAACCTCACTAAGGAATCAACTCCTCTGCTAGAAGCAAGTTAAGTGAATTTGTGTAATCTTAATCAAGTAATTATTATATGCAAATCCATAGCACATAGTTTGGCACTATGTTGTCAATCATAGTCAGATGCTGCACAGGTGTTGAACATTATAAATGTCACAGTCACCTATAGTGGACATTCAGGTGTATTGTAACATAGAAAACTAACTTGTACCTGAACTGTTCTTTAGTAGATCTGAATGTGCTATATGCTAACAACAACACCAAATGTGGCTTTAAAAATTATAATAGGAGCCACATAGCAGAATGATTGAAAGATGGCTATAAAATAGAAAACAAGGTAGGAGTTTCTCAAACTGACAAGTGGGAAGTAGTGTCTGTTAGGGTATTGTGCTGGGACAACCATATACATAAATGATTTGATCTTGGAAATAGAAAGTCTGATGTCAAAATTTGCAGATGATACAAAATTGATGGGTATAGCTAATGCAGAAAGAAATAAATGGGAAATAAAATTCAATACAATGAATTGTGAGGTGGCTTATTTTGGTAGGAGGAATAATGAGGCAACTTATTCCTTGGAAGGTTAAAAAAACGAAATGGGGTAAAAGAGCAGCAAGATCTGAGAAGATAGATACATGAACCCCTAAAAGTGGCAATACAAGTTGATAAGGCCATATATAGTGCAAAGTATTGGGGTTTATTTCTATAGGAGGAGAATATAAAAGCAGCAAGGCCATAAAATGGCAAGAAGATAGATAGCCAGAGAATAAAGATTTAAAATAATTGGCAAAAGAATCAGGGAGAGATGAGGACATGTTTGTTTATGCAGCAAGTTATGCTAACCTATGAATTGGATATAGACTTAGAAAGGAAAACCTTGCAGGGCTATGGACATAGAGCAGGGAATTGGGATTAATTGGATAGTTCTTCAAAGAGGCACAATGGGCCAAATGGCTTCCATCTGTGCTGTAAGATTCTATGATTCTAGGTAATGTTAAATCTGTATAGAGCCATGGTTAGACCATACAATGAGTGTTACAAAGTCCTTACAGCAGAGAAATAGATCATTTGGCCCAACAGATCCATGCCAGTGTTTATGCTCCACAAAGACTGTTTGCACATCTTGTCTTCATACTGCAAAAATTATATTGAAGCACTGGAAAGAATTTACCAAGATGTTGCCAAAATTGAGAAGATGCAACTATCGGGAAATATTGAGCAGAATGAGGCACTTTTCTTTGGAAATGAGAAAACTAATAGAGGATCTGATAGAAAAATAGTTTCCACGTGTGAGTGAATCCATAACAAATGTACGTAAATATAAGATAACCACGGACAAATCAAATAAGAATTTAGGATGTATTTTTTAATTCAGAATGGTGAGAATATTGAACTTCCTGCAGATAGTAGATAGCACTGATGTAATTAAGGGAAGCTTAATGCACACATGAGAAAGAAGGGAAAAGGGGAACATGAGGGCAGGGTGGGAAGAGGTAATTACAATGGGAGAAGACTCATGTAGAGTATAAAAACCAGCACAGACCAATTAGACCGAATTGCTTGGTTCTCTGCTGTAGATTCTATGTAGCTCCCAATGTGAAATGAGTTTAGGAAGTTGTAACTGCATTTTTAGTGGACATGAGCCCACAAAACCAAAGTAATTCAGCAAAATTCACCTCAAATTTAACAACCTCACTAATAATAACTTGTTAAGGAACTAAACTGTTACACGGTTACAGCGATACTTGGGCCAGAATTTTACGGTGGGCGGACGGGAGCCGGCCTCCGATGTAAAAGTCGGACACGAACCCGCTTCCGCCTCGCCTGGGGAACTGTTCCATATTTTATGGGTCCCCGGGCTTTAATTGTGCTGAGGTGGGACTTCCACCCGCTTGAAGGAGGAAGTCCCACCTCATTGAGCTGCTGGCCAATCAGCGGGCTGGCAGCTCTTAGTCCCAGCAGCGCCACTGGGAGCAGTGGCCACTGCTGGGATTGCAGTCCAGCCAAAGATATAAGACATGGAGCTGGAAGGAAAGGTAAGTTTTGGTTGCCCCGCCAGGGGCAATCGGTCGGACCCTGGCAAGGCAAGGGTAGTCAGTTGTGGGGAAGGGGGGGGCGTGTTGCTGGGGGTGGTTGGGGTAGCGGGGGCAGCCCTTCATCGGGCACAGGGCATCTGCCCCTGCACCCCTCCCCTCCCCCGGGATGATCAGCAGCTGCCTGGTTTTCCCAGGTGGCTTTTCCCGGCTCCAGGATGCCCACTTGCCACGCGTAAAATACGCATGGAGGCAGGCGAAGGCCATTAAGTGGACGTTTAAGAGCCTTGATTGGCCTGGGGTGGGTAGGCTGTTTTGTGCACCCCCCCCCTACGTAAAGGGCAGTGGAGGCGAGAGTGGGTTGGGAAAGACTCCCGGAGCCTCCCACTCCATTTTATGCCAACCCCCGTCACCATCCCGCTCCTTGGGATGGCATAAAATTCCGGCCTCGCTTTCTTATGATTTGGGTTAAGAGATTGTCGCCTAATTGTTGATATGGAATAAAAGTTTTCATTGGGCAGCGTTACATGGAACATAGCAGTAGTTAATGCTGATGATGAGTTCCCAAATTAGAAAATGTATCATTTCCACTATTATGCCAGCATTAAAAATATTCACCCAGCATTAATCATTAAAATCAGATACAATGCTTACGTCTGGTTGAGTGGTGGAGGTGAAAGTCCTGGAATCATTTAAGAAGCAGTTGAATGCCATGATAGGAGAACAATAAGGTATTTTGGATGAATGAGCAGAGATAACTTCTATGGCTGTCCTCATTGTCCTAGTTTCTTGCAGTAAACCCATACCACTTATTTTGAATAGATACTCAGCAAAACTTTTCAAGAGTCCTTATTTTCCTGCAATTTATTTTATACAGCTGGCTTACGGTTAAAAATTAAACTGTATAACTGATAATTTTCCAATTACTTCACCAGAAAGTCTTGTCCTAGAAAATCATCACGACTCAAGATACCAAACCACAATAACAACTATAATGGAGAACAGGTTACACAACACCAATATTTTCAGCACCATTGCTATTTTTCACACAAAGAGTGACCAGGGCCATATCTACTCTTAACAGTTACATCAAAAATGCATGGTGTTAAACATAGCTGCCATTTCGAACAGAATATTAATAGGAAATAATTAAATTCAGTGGTCTGTTTCTTCCAAAAATAGAAAGTAATGAATTGTCAATGAGTCATGGGTTGGGATTAGCTATTGTAATAAAATTTTTAAAAACTTTTCTAAGAAGTAAGGGTAGGTCAGATGTAAACTGGCATTACATGTTTACCTGTTAAAATATTATTGTAGTTATTGCAATGTGATAAGGTGATATCTAGCTCTGCTGAGCTGAGCTAACATCATGGCAACGGTAATTTCATCCCAGAAGCTGCACAGACCTGATTATGTTTGGCATTGAACTGTAGATGATCTTGTTTATAAAGTGTCCCAAATTTGTGAAAATATTCTGATTTAAGTTCACAATATTTTTTTGTTTTGGTGTCACTTCAAGGAACCGTTCTCGCTATGGATTTTTGACATAATTTTGTTAATGGGATTGCAATTTGTTTTACATCATCATACCCATATACCTTTCTAAGTGCCTAACCACACCTGTCAGGGAATTACCCCAAGTTATAATCTGTTTCTATTTATTATCCCTCCCTCATTTGTATAAAGAGGACTTCCAATTCTTGCATTGTTCCCTGTTTACCATTTATGTGACTGGACTGAACAAAGAAGCTTTGTTCTGCATGGACTAAATCAAATACAATATTGTAGTCTAAATATTGCAACATTTGAACTTTCTTGAACAAGAGTTAATATGAATCAAGGGTTTCACAGGAAGAATCCTATAACAATGTTACCAACCCATTCTAAGTAATGCTTACACTAAAATAGGAGTTAAACAGTGAGTGGTTCTGCCCGATTAACCAAGAAGATACTTGCACCTACTTGTTCGATTTGAGGATGTTTAGTGTCAAGGACAGATGGCAGCTAACAGTGTATGTAAACCACATTACACCAGCTCCAAGACTTTTCACCTGTGTAGAGCAGGCATCAAGTTAATATATAGTCGGGCTTTTGGTTAAGAAAAAGTTAAATTTGTTACCATGAGGTGAATAAAACTTGTTCGGTAAGGGTATGAAAAGGTATGGAACAAGGATGCGTAAATGGAGTTGAGGTACAGATCAGTCATGAACGACAGAACAAACTTGAAGGACTTTGTGGCTTACTCCTGTTTCTGTGCTCCTATAGTCAGAATTCAATTTATTTCGATATTACTACAGTTCTGCATTTTTGTTGATGGTTGGGGCGGCGGCGGCGGGGCGTGGTTTGTGGTGTTGGAGCTTAATTGTTATATCTCAGAACGCAAGTAGGTTAAATCCATTTTGGGATGATTTGGACCTAAATGTGCATCTACGTTTCAAAACGTTTCTTAATGCTTTATAAACTACATGACCAATTTGCATTATGGAAAATGTAAGTATATCTGAGTTATACATAGGTTATTAGAGCTTTATTTTTAACCACAAATGGGCGTTTCAGTATTAGATTTTTTTTAAAACAGTAACGAGTTGAACTGCTCTATGTTCTGAAAAGCAAAGAGCATTAGCGTACAGCCGTGGTGATCCCAATACACTCCGTGTACGTACACTCTCATTACGTGTATTCCAAAGAGGTCAGGTCAAGTACTTATTTCAAAAATCGTGGGCATCCTCCAGCTAAAAAAAAAGTGCCCTCAGCCTAAGGGCGCTGCCTGATTACTCGACCCAGTGTTGGACTGAGCATCTTTAGAAGGTGCTGAAAGGACAGCTCACCGTGAACTGAATGCCGAGCACCCGGGGACATTTTGATCGATCGTTTCAATTGAACTGCTTTCAGAGCCTAGCTGCCCCTCACCCTCCCCAGTCCCACTCAGAGAACATTCCAAGGCTCCTCCTCATAAAGGAAGGAATGACAAGAAAAAAATTGCTGAACCAACAGCGACACTTTCTTTTCATTTATGCAGAAGCTATTACTTCCGTGTCAGAGGCTTTGGATGAAATAGCCTGCCACCAGAGGATTCAGTAACTCGCCAGAGCCTGACTGGGGTCCACTGGTTTCCTTTTTGCTTCTGTGTGTGTGTGTGTGTGAGAAAGTGTGAGTGAGTGTGACAAGAGAGTTGAGTGAGAACAAGAGCCATCATCGTCCCCACTTCTCTCTCCTTTTCCCGGAGACTGTGCTCAGCATGACTGAGGGTAAGAGACACTGGAACAAGGAAGACGATCTGCCGGTGTACCTGGCCAGACCGGGTACCACGGCTCAAACCCCCCGGCAGAAATATGGGGGCATGTTCTGCACGGTGGAAGGTGCCTATGAGAGTAAGACAATAGATTTCGATGCATACAGCGTGGGACGCCGGAGCTGCAAGGCGTCCAGGAGCGCCAGCAGACAGGATCTGTTGTCCCCGGAATCGGACGGGCTGAGTGAAACTGCCAGCGATATCAGTGAGATCTCCGGCTCGGTCATCAGCTCTCCCAGCGAGAGGGAGGAGAGGGCCCCGCTGGAGATCAAACCTGCGACCGGCAAGGAACTGCTCCAGGGCTGGGAGCAGGGCAAGGTACAAGGCGAACCTCCATCATTACCATTATCATTCCCCACCTCCCCCTTCACACACACACAAAAGTTAACTTTCCATTTAGCAATTCATAAGATCTCTCCAATCTAGTTTTGACAATCACTGGGAAAGTTTAATTTTAAACACTTCTTTCATAATTGGATCATTTCAAACTAATGACACAACCTGGGCTTTAGAGTGGCTTCAAATGAACATAAAAGGTGAGGGGAACAAATCTATTTCTGGTTGAAAATGTCCTCCTTCTTTCATCTGGACTGCCTCTTTTGTTCGGGGTTTATTGAATTGGAATCAGCCTGGCGCCACTCTTTCACAGAAAGTTACCAACCCCGACCTGGGGGAGTGGGAGCAGCTGCAGCCCTGCAGGGCCGTTGTGAAATACTCCTGCTTAAAGGCACACAAAGTGTGCCAAAATCATTGGACATGAGCTTCCATTTTTAACAATTCCCCACCCCCTTTCTTGCTGCCTCCACAGGAGCCATTGTCTGTCTTCAACGTGACAACCGCCCCCCGCCCCCAGCCTCCAAGCCTCTTCTTCCTCTCACGTTTCTTTATACAAAGGACTGTACTTCAATTCTCCGGTGCATTCTGGTTCATCGGGTTTAATCAGATGGGGGAGGGTTTCTATTCTACTGGACCCCTGACAGTTCCTGGCCCCCAACAACTCCACCGAGCAAAAATCAAACAAAAGAGACGATCAAGGTGTTCGACTTTGACCACAAACAGAGAGAGAAATGAATTTACTCACGGCTTGCAGTGGTTGGGACGCCAATAGCTTTTATTCATTTCGGGACTACTGGTGATTCAAGGCGTGACCTTAATTGGCACTACAAGACAGCGTGACCTAAACCGGCAGCGGGCTCGTCACATTTTACAGGATGGGTTAGTTGGAGGCTACATTCAATCGGCGAGAGCTGGGTTCGGGGGAGGGGAAAGAGTTGTTTAAATATGGTTTCCCACTACATAGAAAATGATGAAAACTAAATTGTGCAACTATGCTGCTGTGGTGACCCATTGAATCAAACTGGGAGCATTGGAACTTTTGAATTTCATCAGTGTGCCCAGCAATTTCTCAGATAATGAAGCAGCCTGTGCCCACAAACAGCAAGACATGGACACCATCCAATCTTGAGTTGATAAGTGGCAAGTAACATTTGTGCTACACAAGTGCCAGGCAATGACCATCTCCATCAAGGGAGAGTCTAACCACCTCCCTTTGACATTTAATAGCTTTACCATTGTCAAATCCCCCACCAACATCCATTGACTAGCAGCTTAACTGGAGCAGTCATATATATTCTGGCGACAACAGCAGGGCAGAAGCTGGGTTGCCTGTGATGAGTGACTCATCTGAGTCCCCAAAGTCTGTCCACCATCTACAAGGCACAAGTCTGGAGTATGATGCCCACTTGCCTGGATGTGTACAGCTCCAACTATTTTCCCCCCAAAAATGTACTTTATTCATAAAAATCTGTTAAAAAAAAATACATTACAAGACAGTTCAAAACAGCACCAAGTTGACATTCCAGAAGTGCAAAGGAAGTCAGTTTTCTTCAATACAGGAGTGAGTTGCCTCACAACCCTTCCATTCCATTTTACATGCATGTACATTTTACAGCAAACCCATATTTGGTGTATACAGCCCAAGGGGTTTCTGTGGTTCCAGCCCATCATTTCACCATGGCGGGAGGATCTTACTCAGTGGTCTTTCCCCATTGAGCCTTTGCAGTGGCTACCCCAAGCTTTAGTGCGTCCCTCAGGAGTGTCAGTCTGCAACTTTCGGTCGTGGACAACTCTTTGCACTAGAAGACCAGCAGGTTTCGGGCAGACCAAAGGGCGTCTTTCACCGAATTGATGCACTTTTTTTTTTATTTCCAAAATATACTTTATTCATAAAAATCTGTAAAAATTACATTCCCAAACAGTTTAAAACAGCATCAAGTCCAAAAAATGCAAACAGTGCAAAGGTGATCAGTTTCCTTCTATACAGTTATGAGTTGCCTCACAACCCTTCCATTTCATTGTCATGCCATATACATTTTTACATTTACAGCACACAAAATTTTCCCGATACAGTTTGAGGGGTTTCGCATGGATCCAGCCCCTCAGTTCAGCTTGGTGGGGGGACCTTACACTGTGGTCTTTCCCCATTGAGCCTTTGCTGCGGCTGCCCCAAGCTTTAGTGCGTCCCTCAGCACGTAGTCCTGGACCTTGGAATGTGCCAGTCTGCAACATTCGGTCATGGACAACTCTTTGCGCTGGAAGACCAGCAAGTTTCAGGCAGACCAAAGGGCGTCTTTCACCGAATTGATAGTCCTCCAGCAGCAGTTGATGTTTGTCTCGGTGTGCGTCCCTGGGAACAGCCCGTGGAGCACAGACTCCTGTGTTACAGCGCTGCTTGGGATGAACCTCAACAAAAACCACTGCATCTCTTTCCACACCTGCTTTGCAAAGACACATTCCAGGAGGAGGTGGGCAGCCGTCTCTTCCCCACCACAGCCACCGCGGGGGCACTGTGCAGAGGGGGCGAGACTTCGGGCGTGCATGAAGGATCTGACGGGGAGGGCCCTTCTCACCACCAGCCAAGCTACGTCTTGGTGCTTGTTTGAAAGTTCTGGTGATGAGGCATTCCGCCAAATGACTTTGGCGGTCTGCTCGGGGAACCATCCTACAGGATCCCCCTATCTCCTTTTCCCGTAGGGCCTTGAGGACATTCCGTGCAGACCACTGCCTGATGGACCGGCGGTCAAAGGTGTTTTCCCGCAGAAACTGCTCCACAAAGTATATGTGATACGGCACGGTCCAACTGCATGGAGCGTTCCGCGGCAATGTGACCAGGCCCATCCTTCACAACACCGGGGACAGATAGAACCTCAGCACGTAGTGACACTTGGAGTTTGCGTACTGGAGATCTACACACAACTTGATGCAGCCGCACACGAAGGTGGTCATCAGGATGAGGGCCACGTTGCGTACATTTTTCCCGCCCTTGTCCAGAGATTTGAACTTCGTGTCCCTCTGGACCCGGTCCATTTTAGATCCCCAGATGAAGCGGAAAATGCCTCAGGTGACCGCCACAGCGCAGGAGTGGGGTATGGGCCAGACCTGCGCCACGTACAGCAACAACGTGAGCGCCTCGCACCTGATGACCAGGTTCTTACCCACAATGGAGAGAGATCGCTGCCCCCACATGCCCAACTTTTGTCGTACCTTGGCTACTCGCTACTCGCTACTCGCTCCTCCCAGGTTTTGGTGCACGTCCCGGCCCTTCCGAACCATATCCCCAGCACCTTCAGGTAGTCTGCACATAGGAATACCACACCTGTAAGCTTCCCTGCAAGTCATACACCATTCTGACTTGGAAATGGGTTCTTTTATTGTCCTGGGTCAAAATCCTACCGAACACGCCCACATTCACGTGAATGAATTAAAAAATCTCCTGCCTGCTAATGGAAAGTGCTTCCTGAGGTGAAGAGCGTCTGCATTAGACTGGCAGCCTCTAGAAGGAGCTCTTCACCTAACTCCCTCTCGATGGCTGCAGACTGACACCTCCTTTCTTACTGTCGCACATTCAAAAACACATTCCTAAATAAATATTCCTTTCCAAAAGGATCGAGTTTTAACGTAGCGATTGGCAATCCAGTTTAAAGCTGGAACTCTGCTGTTTCTCCTCTGCTCTCACAATAAAGTAGAGGCAAACATGTCCTACCAAGACGGCCAGGATATGCACCGCATAACGGTAAGCTCTTTCTTTATGGAAAGAACGTCGCGCCAGCGTCCCAGTGTGTGATTAAATGTATGTATGTGTGTACCCCATGCCGGTGCTTTTGGTAGGGGTGGGGGGAAGGAAGGGTTTGTCCAGGGCTTTGACCGCATCAACTATGCTAACAAGAGTGTGTCTAGGGGAAGCTGGCATTATGGCGGCGAGGGGGCGATGGCTCTTAGTTTCAGACAAATCCCACCATCTGCAACATAGGCTTCTATTATTTTAACTCCTTGTCATCATATTGTTGATTCCAGTCGGAATTGATGTGCACCTATATATTTTAAAGAGACTTTTTTTTAATCGTAATTAAATGAAAGGTTTTAGACAATATGGGGGATGGGGTTGTTCTGGCCGCCCAGATCTGTGATCACTATAAGGATCGATGCTTTATCTGAACGATCATTCAAATATCTGGGCTTCAAAGGGTATTCCTGCCGCCTGATGTACTGTGAAATGAACCTGATTTAATCAGAGGGGGGGTCATTTGCTACAAACACATCTCAGAATAAGGACAAAAGGTGCAAATATCGTGCGCCGTGTACAATGCTGGGCATTTGTTCGCGCGCGTGAATGCAGCGTAAATGCAGATAAAAGATTGTGGGAATCAACGGGTTTTTTTTTTAATGGGAGGGGCGGATGGGTTCGAGTGAGACAAAAAAAATCTTCAAAGCAGCAAGCGCCATCATTGGAGTATACCTTGAGGGTCAAACCGTAATTAGACAAACTTTTGGGTTTCTTGGATATTTACATTGTGTTAGGCTATTTTATATTTATGTTTAAAATATTTTAAAGTAAAGTTGCTCTCAATAGTTATAGAAAAAAGATGTAACCATGGCGATAACCATTCTCATAGTTATAAGCTGCAGAGATCTTCGCTTTGCTCGGCTGCTGGAGACTCTCTAGTGCGTGGAGAATCCCTTTGCTATAAAATTGCTTAGCACAGTGTGTTCAGAAACTTGCCTTTTATCTCGCTGACTCGGATCAATTCCAGCTCAGACAAGAACAAAAGTCTCTTGCGCCTGATAATACAATTTGGTTATTAACTCGCCCAAACAATGGTGTCACCAAGGATTGTACAATACACCTCTTTTTTGGGAGCATTGTAAATATGATCAGAGTATATCGACTTCATGGGCAACATGAATATGGTTACTGAAGTTTCGATTTTAAGACAGGACGATGGCTAGCTGAAGTGATGGTGTTACGACTGGGGCGACGCCCTGCTCCAGTCCAACTGTAATTTGTGCTGATCACAATTATGCTGTATCATTAGGACACAGTATTATTCAGTTTGAGGCATTTCAAAAGACTAGAAATTTAATTATTGTACTATAAACTGGAGAAGCAAATTTCAAGTCATTCCCAGCTCTGCGACTGTGTTTGTCTTGTAACAGGCCCTATTATTTATTTCTAACATCTGCTTTCAAGCATATACTGTTAAGTATCAATACATGAAAGCTCTAACAAAAACGTGGGGATGGGGGAGTTCAGGAAACATAGACACAAGAGTAGGGCATTTAGCTTCATCAGCTTGTTCTGCCATTCAGTGAGATCATGGCTGCTTTGTGACCTAACTCCGTGTACCTGTCTTTGCCCCATATCCCTTACTACCTTTGGTTAGCAAAAATCTATCATTCAGAGTTAAAATAAACAATTATTTGCCATCAATAGCCATTTGCAGAAGAGAGTTCCAAACTTCGATCAGCCTTTGTGTGTAGAAGTGTTTCCTAATTTCACTCCTGAAAGGTCTGGTTCTAAACTTTTGACTATGCCCCCTAACCTTTGGTAGACAGAAAGAAAGTAATAGTTCCTTTGAAAATTTCAAGTTATTAATCAAATTCCCCCCTTAACCTAACTTCCAGGGAATATAACCCTCGTTTGTGTGATAGGGGAAGAGTCAAGGTATAGTAAGTTAATTTTTGAGGAAGCTTTTAAAGATAAATACAGTAAGGAGAGGGGATTTGAAAGAAAATTCCAAAATGCTTAAACAACATGGTTGAATGGTCCCCTAACTATGTTGGAGCAGAGACACATGGGTTACAGAGTAAGTCCAGAGTTGGAAGAGCAGGGATGTAGTGCTCGAAGTGGCTGTGGATTTAGAGTGAAGAGAGGCTTCAGTGATTTGGAAACAAAGACACAGGGTGATAGCTGAGCGGGACAGTTGTGGGTTTTGGAGTACTAGATGAGTTTGATTTTGTGAGGTGGCACTTGGTAGGTCAGTGGAGAGAGTGTTGGAAAGTTGTATCTGTAGATGACAAACCACTGAGTGAAGGTTTCAGCAATATGGAAAGTGTGGTAGAGGGAGAAATGGGTCATATTCTGAGGTGAAGTCAGCAGTTTTGTTATCAGTCTAACAAAGTTGTGCACCATTGAACTCAGCTTATGTAAGCAGTCAGTTGAAGGATGGGATTCAAGTTTAAGGTATAGGGTTTCTGGCAAGAGCCAAAGTGGCTTTGGACTTGCCACTATTGAGCTTCAGAAAGTGTTTTTGCATCAAGTCATGATGAGCCAAAAAACAGCTGGACAGCACAGGAACAGCTGTGAAATCGAGGCTGATGGTGGGGAAACAAACATTAAATTTCAGCAGCATACATTTGGATGATGACCTCCATACTTACATTATTGTCAAACAGTTGCATGCAAATGAAAAATGTGGAATGTTGGGGCACATCAAAAGGTAACTGTATACGCAAGGGAGGAAAAGCCACTAAAGGAGATATTCCTATATTGGAATAGGTAGGAACAGTGTCATTGAGGATAGGTGGTACAAGAGCAGGGTGTGATCAAGGTTTAGAGGCTACAGAGAGATTGGGGAAGACAAGGAGGGCTAACACATCATGGTTGCAGTTACACAGGTTATGGTTGGTTGCTTTTACGGTGGTTGACTTGGTGCTTAGGTGGACTAGAAAGCACAATGAAAGATCTTGAATAGGGAATGGTGGGAGGGTGGCTATGGAGTTAGATGGTGATACATTCAAGAACCTTCGAGAACATGCAGCAGTTGGAGAATGTGATCAAATTTATAATTTTTGTGTGTCCAAATTGGTAAATAAAACTGTAGCACAACTGCTGATCACTCAACTACCTCACCTGGCCCCATGCTAGCTAATGTTGTTAATGGTTCCTTTTGCTCAGACTTCATCCTTTTTGCCTATAAATAGTTCCTCCAAAAATCCACCCTTGACCAACCTGTCTTCTCCAACTATCATTCCTTTTCTAAATTTACATTCTTTAAGGTCCTCATGTGTTGTTGCCACCCAGCTTGTGCCTCTCTTTCAAAACTCCCTGTTTGCATTCCTTCAGTCTGTCTTCTGTTCTGTTCATAGCACTGATTTCCCTGGCTAAAGTCATTAATCATATCCTTTGTAATGGTGATCATGGTGCATTAACTTTCCTTGTCCTTCTAGATCTCTCTACAGCTTTCAACTGCAGCATCATCATACAGTGCCTTTTCTCCACTAAGAAGGGTCACTGACCCGAAACGTTAACTCTGCTTCTCTTTCCACAGATGCTGCCAGACCTGCTGAGTGAATCCAGCATTTCTTGTTTTTGTTTCTCCACTATGTAGCCCCAGATGACTGCCTTGCCATAGTTTTGCTATTATAGCACAGACTCACCAGAATTATACTGGGACTTATAGGGTTAAATTATAGCACCAGCCCCCACCCCACCAAAAAAGAATGTGGATGCTGGTTCAATTGAAACTTGCAGAACTGAGCTGGATAGATATTTGTTCAGTAAGGATATTGAGGGATATCATGATCATCAGCCATGATTTAATTAAATAATGACTAGGCTCATGGGGCTGAATAGCCTACTTCTGTTTCTATGTTTTAACCAACAAGCACATTTTCAACAATGGCTTCTCAACTCCTCACACTGACTTCTGGAATCCCCCAACTATTTATACTTGACCCTCTCCTCTTCCCCATTTGTGTGTTACCCTTCAATGACATCATTCAAAGGCACAAACCCAGTTTCTACATGTATCTGATGATAGCCATCTTTATCTGTGTTGTCCGACTGCCTGAGCAATATCAGGGTCATGCTTATGTAAAAAAGAATTCTACACAAGCATCAGAAGATCAAAGCTATCATTTTCAACCCCTGCCATAAACTCCATTCTCTCTGAATCCATCTCTCTCCCAGCTCAAGGTGAATGAGACACTGCAATGCCTTAGCACCACGTCAATCTAGAGCTGAAATTGAAACTCCCACATTCTATCCTTAACAAGTCCACTTCCACTCTGCAACCTTATTCATCTGCACCCTTACTTCAGTTCCACTGCTGCTGAGCTGCTAATCCATGCCACCTTTAGATTTGATTTCACCAGTGTTCTCTTTGACAGCCTCCCAGCATCAACCTGCATAAACTTCAACTTGTTAGAGGTCAGCCACCCATATTCTGTCCCTCAAGTGCTTCTTGCCCATCATCCTTGTCCTTGCTCTCTATCCCAAATATGTGCAATTTAAAATCCACGTCCTCATCTTCAAATCTTGAAAATCTACTTCCAACTTGTATCCTTTGTTCTTGTCTATCCCCTCCTAAACCCTTTAGATCTTGAGTACTGTTAAACTGCTTCCGTTACCTGGCCACCATGCCAGTTTATATTGTAAATTATTCTCTCACCTCAGGCATTGTCAACCTCCCTCCAAAGCCCTTGCATGTGTTCAAGAGCAAAATATTGCAGATGCTGGAAATCTGAAATAAAAACAGAAAATGCTGGAAATACCCAGCAGGACTGGCAGCATCTGTGGAGAGACAAACAGAACTAATGTTTCAGGTTGATAAGTTGTTTGCCCTTCACCAGAACTGGGAGTACTTAGAGATGTAAGTTTTTAAGTAAGACAGGGGAAGTGGGGAGGGGAGGAAAGAACAAAAGGAAAGGTCTATGATGGGGGTTGAAGGCAGGAGAGATTAAATGAAAAACAGGATGGTAGTGCAAGGCAAAAAAAAATGGTAATGGGACAAGTGAATAAACAGTAATAATAAGTGAATAAACAAGATTGGTTTAGAGGAGATGTAAATGGGAAAGCAGAATCATTACTAATAGCTACAGATCAAAAAACAAAAAAAAATGCAGGAGAAAATGGGGGCAGAGGTTATTGTCTGAAATTGTTGAACTTATTTTTGAGTGTGGAAGCCTTGTTGAAAGATGAGGTACTGTTCCTCAAGTTTACGTTAAACTTCATTGGAAGAATGTAGGAGGACAGGAAGGTAAGAGTGGGAGTGGGGCAGAGAATTAAAAATGCCGGGTGACTGAAATATTAAGGCCATAAATGCAGACTGAATGGGGTGTTCTGCAATAGTCACCTAATCTGCATTTGGTCTCTTCAACGTACAGGAGACTTGTATGTGTTTCTGCCTTTCAGATCTAAGCTCATCTCTCCTACAACTCCCAACCTCAGCATCCTAATTGATCCAAGTTGGACTTTTGACACCAAATTCCCTCCATCACAAAGACTACCTACTTACAACTGCTATAACATCATCCGCCCCCATCCATGCCTCAGCCCATCTGCTTTTGAAACCTTCATTTATGCCCTTATTATACAAGACTCAAATACTCTAATGCTCACCTGGACAATATCCCATCCTCCACACACTGCGCACTTTCTTTTGTCGATTATTCTGCTGTCCACATTCTATCCTGCACCAAGTTCTGCTCACCATTACCCTAGTCCTCAATGACCGACACCCAATATCTCAACACCCAGAATTAAAATTCTTATCCTTGTCTTTATATTCCCTTGTTCAACATTAGAACATCTCTCCTTGAACTCCATTCCTCATACTCCAGTTACTTGTACATCCCTTGCTTCCTTTGCCCCACCATTGGTGGCCATGCCTTCAGCTGCCTAGGCTGCAGGCTTGGGAATTCCCTCCCCAGTGTTTCTTCAGTTCTTCAAATCTCTCTTGTCATTTAAGACCTTCCTTAAAATCAATCTCATTGACCAAGTTTTTGGTTACACCCTGCCTCCTTCTTTGATTCAGTCACCATTTTTTTTATCCTGATGCCTCTGTGAAACACCTTGTGACATGTAGTCTATGTGAAAGGCATTATAGAAATGCAAGCTGTTGAAAGATGTGTTGAAAAGTACTCTTGCTTTCTCTTCTAGTGAACAAACTGTAGACTAGATGTGGTATGTCATAGGTCATTTTATACTAGAGAATGTTGCTATTTGGCAAAAGCCACTATAAATAGTAAAAGTTGACTTGCAGGAGTAAATTTTCCATTTGCCCCTTCTATCAGGCATTAGCCAAACATTGAGTTACTAACACTTTTCTGATCATTATTAATATGCTGACTACACCTAATTTTATGGTCAGTCCCATTAAGTAGTATGAGTGAGTTCTCCATATTAGTGTTGGAAGCTTGCTGGGAACCTGGGAAATTTTATCTGCTCATCTCTTACAAGAGGTGATAAGTACATTTAAATTGAGGCAGCTACTTAGAGGTGTATGGGGTAAAAATGTTGGTAGTGTCCTCAAGGTTTGCTAATGTTTATAATATATCATTTTGTCTTTGCAAAAGCTGTTTGCATAACAGAAATGCCTGGCAGAAATAGTGAATGACCCAATAAATGTGGAGGCAGGGATTTGAATGTGTCCAAGCATTGGAGCAATGCAACACTCCAACCCCCTGTTTAATAGCTGTTAAGTGAAGCTGGTGCGATAAAATGGTAGCAAGGCTTCTTGGTATTCCATAACATGCTGCCTAGCGGATAGCATTACAGCATGCCTGGAAAGAGGTTGAGAAAGGGGACTTCAGCATCCGCATAGAGTATCGCAACTCTGATACTCATTAGCTGTAGATGTCATTGCAGGAAAGCATAGCTCTGCATCAAACTGTCTGCTCACTTGGAGTCTGTGTAGCCTGTTCTGCATTGCCACTACCAGAGAGATGTGCCTGCTTCTGTTAAGTGGTGTGTGGGAGAGTGCTGGCAAATGGGTGCAGCTTGCTTCTGGTGCAGCCTAACCTGCTTGACATCTCTCCATTGTTTCACCTCTTCCTCCAAAAAATCAGTAGTGTTGCATTGCTTGGACACATACTCAATGCAGAACATTTCTGTTACGCAAACAGCTTTTGCAAAAACCAAATTATATATTATAAATATTAGCAAACCATGAGGCACTACCAACATATTTACCCCCATATACCTTTAAGTAGCTGCCTCAATTTAAATGTACTTATCACCTCTTGTGACATTTCCAAAAGGGAAGGCATTGTACCAATACTGTGGATATGCTAAGAAAATGGCAGTGCCAAAACATTTGCAGCAAGACATCCTGCAAAAGGGAATATAATGAGCTCAGGATAGTGGTTAACAGGACATTTAGGAAGGCAAAAGAGGAAATCTGAAATTAAAATATCAAAAAATATAAAATAAATAGCGAAGTAGTCTATAGGTATGGTCCATAAGTAACAAAAGGAGAATTGAGGTTAGGGTATGGCTACTAAAAGATGAACAAGATTTCTGAGTGGCAGTCCTTGATGTTTTGAATGGACATCTTGAGGTGGCTGCAAAGACAAACTTTTAGGATGGTAATTGACGATGTTGCATTTGATTATTGCAGTATTACTGGTCTTATTAGAATAGGTGCAGCTCAGTCACCATCGTTTGGTTATTCTGTAACAGTATTGTTATTTGTTGTCAGCAGCTGGCTGTACCATCTTATCTTTTTGGTAATGAGGTATTCTATTGACTACTGAAATCATGAACTCAATATTTGAATCCACAAAACTCTTCATGAGTCGTAACCAATAAAAAATGGGTAATTAGAGACCTGTTTATGTGATGGTACTTTCATGACCAATTAAAACTCCAAATAACTCCTGATTGAGTTGCCAATCAATCCAAACAAAATCTCACTATTCTGGAAGCACCGGTTACTTATTACTTAAATTAGCTTTTTAATGACTCTATACTCTCCTGGGAAATGTGTGAATATTAATTGTTGGAACATCTACTTTGCTTTGCTAATTTTTCATATCAAAAAAGAAAAAAGTAATTGTACAACATTAGTCTGCTCCTGGCCAATAGCAACACCGAGAAACAATGAATGGTGACAACTTATCAATTGTACGATGCTTTCTGGGTCTCTTTTAAACTACTGTTTTGTTACTCTTTCTTATCTATTCTATACATTGACAAAAAAACTTTAATAATTTTTGACAGTCCAGAGGATATCTGTTCTTCCTATTCAGAACTGATTATTTCCACCACATTTATTCGTATGCTGAAAAACACTTCATGATCCATTGACTTAACTTAAAAATAACAAAGCATGATTTGAGTGCCATCATCTAAATTAACTTATAAACTCACAGACTATGCAAAAAATGCAGTACAGACAATGCACATTACAGTTAGAGAGTATATTTGGCCAAGGTAGGACTACATAATAATACTGGGTTGCTTGAGTTCAGGGGCCATGTGTAGTCCACAAGTTGCAGTTTGGATACCTCTATTGTAGATTCTTTCAAGGTGGAGGCTAAGGCACATTCTTTAAGGATCTTCTATGCCCTTCTTCCAATGAAAAGTTCCATGAATGCAGAGACCCTTTTATATATTCCTGGAATGTTCTTTATACAACTTGCATGTTTTGTGGAAAGCCTAGTTAATTAAGAACTTGCCTGTAAAGGGTCTAATAACTACATTCTAGATTCCAACGTTGTTGATGAAATACATGAGGTTGGCTGAATTTATAACAGGGTGAATGCTTCATTCTGATGACTATTAATCTAGTAGAACAGGGTTAGGGTGAAAATGGTGGAGTTATGTTTAGATGTGGAATTTATTGTGAGGCAGAATATTGATTTTGGAGTTTAGAATACAGCTCATAACCAAATCATATATCACATGCAGTAATTTATCAAATGAAAATATTAAATTTGTATTCTAACATATAGAGACATTGGAAATGGTCCTTTTTTTTAGCAAAACTTTTGGTTAGTGCTAAGATTGGAATTGTGAAATTTAGGATCCAATTAACATTTCTTGAAATACAATTGACTGGAGTGACCAATTGGAGGCTTGACACAATGTGTGTTATGATTAAACAGATAGGAATCACAGTTGTGGCTAAAGATTGCTACTTGGGTTAAGATAGTTTTAGGATTATCATTATAATTTTGCGGCATATATGAATTACATAATTATTATTCAGTAATGGTGGAGGTTAGGATAGAGAGCTATTACTGCAACAGGATTCTGTAACTAGATATACCTGGAATTATTAGAGCTCCTTATTGTTTTCAGATTTTTTTCTTCATCAATGCTTGAATTATCTTGCTCCTTCACTCCTTAAAAATGGCTTCTGAACATTTAATGAACTCGCATAAAAGTATGTTACACAAAATAGTCAATTCAAAATGGAACAATATTAAAATAGCTGAAGAATGTATTAAAAAGAACAGATTTATCATACAGTGACCTTCCATTTGAGTCTTGGGTAAGAGTCAAGCCCTTGTTTCTAGCACATATGGCCCCTGAACCCAGGCAGTTATATCTCCTTGGTACTCACACTGGGGTCTGCAGATTCCTGGGTGTCATAAATACTTTCACGGGTCCATGATATTAGCGAATGAGCATTGGCTGGGGTCATTGTGCACTGAATGGATGAAGATCAGGTTAATCATTAGCAGCACGTTCACAAGCTTCTGGGTTATTGCTGATCATTGTGAGGAAAGTAGTGACGTCCCATTTCTCCCACAGTGCTGCCTCATTTCCAACCATCATTGCACTCATGCGGGAATATTTCAAACACTTGCAACGTGCTTCTCTAATGACTATCATGATCCTCATCCAATCACCACATGACATTTTGTCAATGAACCAATCAAAAGTCAGGAATTTATTTCTTGTAAGTTTTTTTTCTGTAGAACTTTTTCTGTGGGCTTGAGTGGTGGCAAAAGAAAATAGAGGATTTGGCTTCAGCAGCTGAGACGGTAGGAAAAATGACTGCTTCGAAATAATGAGCATCTAAGGTCTTTGGACTATTCTGAAATTAAACTGCATGCTGGGAGTTTAAAATGATGTCTTGCATCAATTATTTAATTTAGATGGGGGGGTGTCTGTGGTTACTAATCCTTTTAAAAAGGGAGTCATAGAGTCATTACGACACAGAGGGAGGCCATTCGGTCTATTGAGTCCATGCTGGCTCTCTGTGGAGCAATCCAGTCAGTCTCATTTCCCCGCTTTATCCCTGTAGCCCTGCAAGTTTCTTCAACCAAAAAAGTTTGCTATATCTAACACTGGTACATATTAACATACCTAATTGGTAATGCAAATTGATTCCATAATTTTAGAAACATTAGCAATGAATTAGTTGGACGTGCCCTGTCCGCAAGATTACTACACAGCCCATGGTAGGTACCAGCATTGTGTTTCAAAGCAACAAGCTAAGTATTCTCAGTGAAAACAAGCACTTCTTAAAGGCTTTTACTCAAGGAGGGAGTGGGCTAGTTTGTGTTTTTTTAAAATTCATTCATTGGTTGTTGTCAACACTGGCAAGGCCAGCATTTATTGTCCATCCCTAATTTCCCTTGAGAAGGTGGTGATGAACCACCTTCTTGAATCACTGCAGTCCATATGGTGAAGGTACTCTCACAGAACATTAGGGAGGGAATTCCAGGATTTTGACCCAGCGATAGTGAAGGAACAGTGATATGTTTCCAAGTCAGAATGGTGTGTGGCTTGGAGGGGTAAGTAAGTAAGAGGCTCTTAGTTGATTAAAGCACTCATTGTGGGTTCTGAGGTTTTGCAACTTCACACTTCAGGTGGGGAGCCTTGCTTGTTGAGAAACCATATTGGAAATTTAGTTATGCATTGCATGCGATTTTCTGACCATTATCTTAAATGACCAGAGAGTCTGGAGCAATTTGTGCCTGAATTATCAATGTGCTCTGGGCGAGGTGCCTGGCTAATAGCACAAAGTTGGTTATTACTCTTAAGTGCACACTAAGTAATTTAAACGATGAAGAGCCCATATTAGGAAGAGGCCAAGGAGACAATAAAGGAAAGGCCACAACCTCAATTCCCTTCCATTCCCTCCCCTTCAGTTTTTACAGATACTCTCATTCCTTTACACTACCAGATCCAAGCCTTCTAATGTAAAACGTAGTCTTTCTATATCCCTGGATTACCATCAACTATAATGTTGCCAGACTCCAGCACCAATCCCAGTACTCCAAGACTTTAGGAGCACTGTCACTACCAGCATTCACTATTAACAGATCCCCCTCTGGGTATTCTCATATCCTACAGGCCACTGACAAATTCTTGCTTACCCCACAAATGCATTTTCCATTACTTCCAGATCTCTCTCAAATCCTCAGATACCTCAACCCTTCCTCTGCTTCCAAACCATGAGCTCCTCTTCCCCAGTATTTCCAATTTCTATACTGACAACATCTGAGCCCAAAAATACTGTTGAGACAGCCGTGGTATTATATAATCAAAATGCAGTTTCACTTATATTCATTTAAATAATGTGTTGCATTACATAAAACATTTATCCTCCAAACCACTAAAGCAATACCACAACATACACTTCATTAAACCTCTTTCCTTCCACTTCCTATAAGATATACCATGGGAAATGGTTGGTATTGATTTAAAATTCTAGCTGCAGCACTGTAGGAGATGCCATCTTTCGGATAAGACATTAAACTGAGGCCCCGTCTTCCCTTTCAGGTGGATGTAAAAGATTCCCTGGCTAGATATTTTGTAGACGAGCAGGGGAGTTATCCCTGGTTTTATTATGCGCAAATCCCTTGTTATGCGCAAATCAGCTGCTGTTTCCCCTACATGACAACAGTGAGTGACTACACTTCAAAAGTACTTCATTGGCAGTAAATCATTTTTGAGACATCCAGTGCAGGTGAAAGGCACTATATAAATGCAAGTCTTTCTTTTCTTTCTCCTACCCCCATTGGTAAAGCACATTAAAGTGGTACTTCAATATTAGGAAGTCATTTCCATTTTCTAAGGACCTGAAAGCAATCTGTAGGGAAAATATTGGAACACCATTATCTAAAGGTTTGTCATGGTAATAATCAGATTTTCATATTTAGAGGTCCAATCTCTGCTTGTTTCTTAAATTGAAATCAGTATGCTATATTTCAGGTATTTCCTTCATACATGACAGCTATTTAGGTCGGCTATTTAGGTTGCTGTTTCTAGCTGCACAATGTGGTCTTCTGGGCAATCAAAGATTATTAATGTCAGCATGTCTTGACATTGCCCCACATTATGGGATGGTTTCCAAAATATAGTACTAACACAGAAAATTTTTCAAGGTTTTCTCAAGGAAATTCATCAATCCATTATACACAGTTGGGACAGTTCCAAAGCATATTGCCAGAAAATGCCACTTAGTGTGTTTCCTTCTGTTTAACCTGCTAGCCATGAAAATGAACTGATAAAAATATGGAGCTAACATGAGTGGACCACGTTACATTGCTGAAGGATTTGAGTTTGTACGGAAATTTGTATATGTGTATGTCCTGGTACTTTTGACCCAATTTTTGTCCTTTTCTCCTGTAAGGGTTAGGATATCTCTCCTAAATGTCCATTCTTCTTCTAAGAACCAGAACAGTGATTATGCGCTGGTTAATAGATTATACAATTGCCACAGCTGGCTCCATTCCAGAGACATTTAGTCCCAAATATACTTCTCTGCAAATTACCACCAATCATCCATTAATGAATCTTTCCATACTGTGTATAATTGCTGTTTAACTTACTCTGAGCCATAGCTTTTTAATGCATTGACATTAGCCTGCTAATTTGGAGAAAAAAAATTGTCTTGTACTGAAGGTTTTGGTCAATTTTGTTCCCTTTATAGAGTGATCGCATTCTTATTAAAGGTGGGAGGATCATCAATGAGGACCAGTCCTGCTATGCTGATATTTATCTAGAAGATGGAATTATAAGGTAAGCCTCTAGGCCAAGCTCACATATGGTGATGCTTATGGCAGCGAGTGCAGATGCATTTATAAAGTAAGTTGCCAAGAAATATATATCTAAATAATAATCTGGAAGGTATGCAATGCCGTAGATAGTAGCATGGGGTAGGAAATATATTACAGGCCCGTGCGTGCACTGTAAACCTAAGCCTGATGGTCATGTGCAAAACCAAGCAGGTTAACTCCTGTTCAGGCAGTGAATGGAGGAACATGAACACACCAAAGCTTTCAGCTGCTAATTTTGCCAACAGTAATTTCTAGTCTTTCACATGCTGTTGAGTTTAATTGTGTTGGGTTTGTAGTTAGATCTAAGCTTATTTGAGGTTGCTTTGCATGACTGACAAATGTAACCTAAGTGTCTCTAGTGAAGAGATGCTGCTGTAGAATGAGAACCCTTAGAGGAGTTGTACAACATTAGCAAGTAAGTATTTTTTTGCCTGACATCATTTTGGTCTGATTTTTCAAGCCTTTCAACAGGAAAGTGGACCATGTTACATTGTTAGCGTAAGTTATGGCTATTTGGATCAAGTGCCGATAGTCCTTGTAAACCTCTAAAATTCACTAATAATCCAGTACTTCAGCCCATCTGAACTTTTTTTAAAAAAATCAACTAAGTTGTTAAAGTTTTGAATTAATATGATGGATGTTTCAAGAATGTGGGCAGTTTTCACCTTCACTACCTGGCGGTCACCAGGTATGAGTGAGTGGCCTGACCATTATAGAACCTGCCAGTTTTCATCCCATTGATATCATTGAGCAAGTGACCCACTGTATCAGATTACAACCCAGGCAGTGAAGGCAAATAGGACTCCTTTTGAGGTCAATGTATAATCCCTACATCTTGGCTGTGACATCAAGAGATGATGCCAGCTGAAGACTATGTGCTCCTTCAGAGGGAGAGAAAACTGGAAGCTGCTTGTGCCCTATAGTGCACATCTTTTGTGTTGTCATGAAGTGGTCTCTGCAGTATTGCATAATGTTCAGTATAATTGCTTGGGGTGTAAGATCAGTTGGAGAAGGGAGTCCTTTGTGGTTGCATTGGCTTACCTCCTTCTGCCCACTTTTTGCCTTATTTTTTTTTAAAGTCCACATGGTTCAGTTGGTCATTCTTAAGTTTCTGATTTTAGAAAGGGTCAAACCATCATGTTTGCTATTTCCTAACATTAGAAATGTTACCAGCAATTTAGAGGCCAGTGAGCAGAGTTCAGAACATGCATTTAGCTATAAATAAACAGAACTCTGCTTTATCTGAGCAGAGCGCAAAGTAGAATAACAGAGTGCTTGCACAGCATTTAACGTCATACCAATGTTACATGAAAAGTTGGTCAGCTGTAGATCTGAGGCAGGTTCTCTGATTTGACAAAGAAATGAGATATGGCTTGAGGAAACAAAGTAGAAGGTAGATAATGAAATACACTTAAAATTTGAAAACGTAACTAGTTAGGAATCACTGTATTTTGGTGCAGGTCCAGAGAAAGTATTTTATTTATATCCATAAAATTAAAAACCTTAGTTCTGATTGCACTTTCTGTCTGCGTTTCTCGACATATTGTTGTCACATTGTTGATGTCAACTCTTTCCTTGCATAAATGTTAGTGCCCATTTTTATAATGTTACTCATCTATGTAAACGAGTCACACTGCATTTATGCAATCTGACCACTGGGTGGCTTTGTGCCCAGTTTATGAACATCTTTACTGTCCCTCTGTGAGGTTTAAGAGCCACCACTCCATTCACCTTCTTGTTTCAGGTAAGTTTTTGTTTTAAATTTTAACTTGACAATATTTTAAAATTTAAATCTTTATCCTTGATTAATCCCTTTCGGCCTCATGGCTCCCTTCTCCTTGAAACATTAAATTGGGTTTTTACCTCCGCCCCTGCAAAGCTTGTGGGCAGCATCCTTGACAAACTGCTTTTGTAAAAATAATACTTTTCATGTTAAGATACAAGGTTCTTGCAGTTCATTGCTGTACTTTAATGCTTTTAATTATTTTGTTATTTGTACAACAGTGAATTCCAGTGTGTCTGCTGTCACTCCACTGGCTCCGCTTAACTTTTCTCTTGATTCTCAATGGGGCTACCACTCATGTCACACCCCGCCCTTTGCTGGACTTGGCCTGATATTTGGAGAGTTTTTTGCTTTCTTGTCTGCTGTTTCAGTGCACTTGCTATAGTCTGCACACTTGATACACACAGCCCTTGGCACAGCATTGCAATATTACATTGTAAGCTGGGCTGAGAAAATGACTGGCAAAATAATTTCATAAGATCACAATTTCAACTAAATTAACAATTGCATCTTTCTTTAAATCAAAACCTATATCCTTTGTCAACAGTGATTTTTTTTTTAAAGCTTATCCTTGAAAGGATGCTGTTTTCTGCTGGGATGCTGTATAATATGTGATCCTTTTTACATGCAGACAAATAGGGGACAATCTAAATGTTCCCACTGGTGTGAAAACCATTGAAGCAAATGGCAGGATGGTTATGCCAGGAGGAATCGATGCAAACACCTACTTGCTGAAACCCTACATGAACACCACAAGTGTAGATGACTTCTTTCAAGGAACAAAGGCAGCCTTGGCAGGAGGAACCACAATGATAAGTAAGAAATGTATCTTTACTCGGAAATCCCTCGCCCCTTTGGTAGAGCATGCATTAATGCATGAGAACCCTGTGTTCAGTAAATTACTGGTGCATACTAACATCATGTGACAGATAAATCAGTTGTGATTGAAAAGGTCCTTGCAGTAATGTATGTTATATCTGCTGATAGACCTGACGATATTCCTTTCAATCAAGATTGTGAGAAATAACCATAGCAGATTTACCAGCAAATTATGTATTGATTACAAGGTAATTTTATTAAACTGTAGTTGGAATAAGCTGCCTTTTTTTCGATTATGATATTTGTTGGAGTTAATTCAAGTGAAACACTGTCTTTCAAAGCTAATAATGCATCATTGCCTTGCTTTACATTCTTTTCCTCTCTGCTCTTGCTCTTTTTGGGACATTGGCACTCTTTTTTTTTTATTCCTGTAACTTCCACTTCCCTGGATTTTTCTTCAGGGTTGAAATAATGAGAGAGAGAAAACCTGATCAGAATTGTCACAAAGCTCTGCATATTATAACACAAATATGCTCTATTGCTCATTGTCAGTTCTCTTAAACTTGTAGTCTTGTTTCATTAAAGATGAATGGATTTCAGAATTCTGTATTCTGAAGGCTGACTGTGCCTATTGTGACACTGCAAGGGGACTGTCCACATCAAAACCTAAATGTTCTGCAGGAGTTTCACTGGGGAGCTGCATAACTCAACAGCATGCTGAGTTGTTGCATCAACCCCCACACATCCACCACGTTCTGAGAATTCCCACCAGAAGTGCTGGGAACTATAGTATGTATGCCGATATGTGGTTGGCTATATTGAATTGCTAAACAAATGCTGGAATATCATGTATTTTCTGTCATTATCGCCATTTCAAAGCTGAATGCCTATTTGTCTCTGACATCCAGAGCTTGCCCAATTGATGTGTGGGGCAGGTCAAATAAATGCCCGTCCACCCCCACCATGACAAGCGAGGCAAATCACAAAATAATGACATTGTCTGTCATTCAGCCAGTAATTTCCACCTTCCCAGCTATCTTAATAATGCAGGTGTGCTTACCTAGGCGAGTTGATTCAAGCACAATCATAGAATCATACAGCACAGAGGGAGGCTATTTGGCACATCAAGTGCATCAGGCCATTCAGCCCATCGAATCTGCGCCAGCTCTTTCAAAGAGCAATCTAATTAGTCCCACTTGCCCATTCTTTCCCCATATCCCTGCAGTTTCTTTACTCCTTCAAGAATTTATCCAATTCCCTTTTGAAAGCTGCTCCTTAATCTGTATCCATCACCCCATCAAGAAGTGCATTCCAAATCCTAATCATTCATGTAATTTCTGGTTCTTTTGCCAATCATCTTAAATCTGTGCCCCTTGGTTAGCGACCCTTCAACCACTGAAAATAGTTTCTCTTTATTTATTGTACCTAAGCCCTTCATGATTTTAAACGCAAATCTCCTCAGTTTGTCCAGTCTGTCCACATGATTGTAATTCCTCAACCCTGGAACCGTTCAAGTAAATCTCTTCCATATCGTCTCCAAAGCCACTCTTCCTAAAGTGTACCCAGAATTGGACACAATACTCCAGCTGGGGCTGAACTATTGTTTTTTATGAGTTTAGCATAACTTCCTGGAGTTTGTGCTCTTCTGCCTTTATTTATAAAGCCCAGGATCCCATATAATTTATTAACTGCTTTGTTAACCTGTTCTGCCACTTCAAAGATTTATGCACATGCATTCCAAGGTCCCTCTCTTCTTGGACTCCCTTTAAAAGAAGAAAGAAAGACTTGCATTTATATAGTGTCTTTCACAACCACCAGACATCTCAAAGCACCTTACAGACAATTAAGTACTTTTGGAGTGTAGTAACTGTTGAGATGTAGGAAATGCAGCAGCCAATTTGCACACAGCAAACTCCCACAAACAGCAATGCGATAATGACCAGATAATCTGTTTTTGTGATGTTGATAGAGGGATAAGTATTGGCCTGGACAATGGACTCCCCTGCCCTTCTTCAAAGTAGTGCCTGGAAATCTTTTACTTCCATCCAAGCAGACAGAAAGGGCTTCAATTTAAGGGCTCATCTGAAAGACAGCACCTCCAACGGTGCAGTACTTCCTCAGTGCTGCACTGGAATATCAACCTTGATTTTTGTGCTGAAGCCCTGGAGTGGGACTTGAACCCAAAACCTGGTGACTCGCAGGTGAAAGTGCTACCAACTGAGCCACACTGACACATAGTATACCGTTAAGCATGTATTGCCTCTCCTAATTTTTCCTACCAAAATGTATCAAGTCACACTTCTCTGCTTTGAATTTCATCTGCTATGTGTCCACCCATCCCACCAGCCCTGTCTATATCCTCCTGAATTCCATTACTATCTTCCTCAGTGTTTACTATACATCCAGGTTTTGTGTCATCTGCAGATTTCAAAATTATACCCTGTACTCCCAAGTCCAGGTCATTAATATAGATCAAAAACAGCAGTGATCATAGTACTAAACTTTGGGTAACTCCACTGTATACCCCCCTCCAGTCTGCAAGAAAGACATTGTCTTTTTTCTATCCCTTAGTCAATTTTGTATCCATGCTGCTACTGCAAATTTTATCCCATAGGCTTCAATTTTTGCTCACAAGCCTAATATGTTATATTTTATCAAACATCTTTTGAAATAAACAATATCAACTTCACTACCCTCTTCCTCTCCCTTACCTCATCAAAAAAGTCAATCAAGTTAGTCAAACATGATTTGCCCTTAACAAATCCGTGCTGGCTGTCCTTTATTAGTTCAAATTGGCCAAGTGGGTATTAATTTTCCCCCGATTGTTGTTTCTAAAAGTTTCTCCACCACCAACGTTACACTGGCTGGCCTGTAATTGTATTTGTGTTTATTCTTCTCCCACTTTTGAACAAGGGTATAACATTTGCAAATCTCTTGTCCTTTGGCACCAACCCGTATCTAAGGAGGATTGGAAGATTGTGGCCAGCACCTCTGCAGTTTCTACCCTTACTTCCCTCAGCTACCTAGAATGCATCCCATCTGGACCCGGGTGACTTATTCATTTTAAGTACTACCAACCTTTCTAATACTTCCTCTTTATCTTTTTTAATCTCATTCAGTAAGCTCCTCATTTACCATAGCTTTGACAAAATCCTCTTCCTTGGTAAACACCAATACCTCAGTCACACCTCCTGCCTCCACCAATAGATCTCCATTTTGGTCCCTGATAGCCCTCACCGTTCTACTGACAACCTTTTTATTGTTAATATGCCTATAGAAGATCTTTAGATTCCCTTTTATGTTAGCGTTCAATCTATTCTCGTAATGTGTCCTTGCCTGTCTTATTTCCTCCTCCGACCTTTTTATTTTCAGCCTGATTTTCCCTTGTATGATCAAACTGACAACAGTCATATGCCGCCTTTTTCTGCTTCAGCCTACTCTCTAACTCCTTCGTCATTCAGGGAGCCCTGGTCTGGTTGCCGCCCCCTCCCTTTTTCCCTTGTGGAGCCATCTCTGCTTTAAAGGGTACCTATTTCTTCATTACAATTCTGCCTGCCAGTCTTTGACTACAATTTACCAGTGCCAGATCCCTCTCAATTCACTGAAATTAGCCCTCCTCTAGTTAAGTATTTTTATTCTATTTTGCTCCTTGTCCTTCTCCATAACTAATCTAAACCTTACAATATTATGATTACTATTACCGGGATACTCCACAACTGTAATATTCTTTACTTGACCCCCTTCATTCCCAGAACTAGATCCAGCAATGCTTTCTTCCTCATTGGGCAAGAAACATAAATACTGATCAAGAAAATTTTCCTGAACACAGTTCAGAAATTCCTACCCTTCTCTGCCCTTAACAGAATCACTACCCCATTCAATGTTTGGGGTAGTTAAAGTCTCCCATTATAATTGCTGTATAGTTCTTGTGCCTCTCATTAATTTCTTTTTCTAAATCTGCTGTTCTATAGTCTTCCCACTATTTCGTGACCTATAACATACCACAAAGGACTGCACAGGATGGTTCAGCAAAGTGTAGGAACATAATAATAATTGGGGATTTGGTAATAGAGAGACGGACAGTCAGTTCTGATACCTTCAATGTGATATCTGTACGGTATGTAGCCTCCTTGATGCCTGGGTAAGCGACATCACGAACAGTACGCAGAAAATTCTGCAGGGGAAAGGGGAAGAACCAGAAGTCATGGCCCATGTAAGAAACAGCAGTATAGGGAGAAAGAAGATTGAGGTCCTGCAGTCAGGTTTTAATGAGCGAGGGAGGATGGTAAAAAGCAGGACCTCAAAGGTAGTAATCTCTGGATTACCTCCAGTGCCATACACTTCTGTAAGTAGAAATAGGAGGAAATGGCAAGTTAATGCATGGCTAGAAACGTAGTGTAGGAGGGAGGACTTCAGATTCCTGGGACATTGCAACCAGTTCTGTGGCAGAAAGGACTTGTTCAAGATGGACGGGTTGTAACTGAACAGCTGGCTTGCAGGCAGGTTACCCAGTGCTGTGAGGGAGGGTTTTCAGCAGGGGGTTGAGCACTAAGATGTAGCACCAAAAAAGCAAAAACAAGGGGCACAGTTGACTGGGAGAGACACTGTTAGAAATAATACGGAATTAGGTGGGATCATAGAAAATCATAGAAACAAAGAGTTAGATTTGGAGTCTGTATGTGTAAATGCACAGTGTAGTTAATAAATGTTGGTGAGCTGTAGGTGCAAAGAGCCATGTGGGAATATGATGTAATGCTGATAACTGAGACCTCATTTAAAAAAAGGGGAGGATTGGAATCTTTACATTCCTGTGTACAAGGTATTCAGGAAAGAAAGAGAAGGAAAAAAAGGACAGTTGATTCAGGAAAATATTACAGTGCTAGGAAGAGAAAATGTCCTTGAGTGATCAAAGACAGAATCAATTTTGTTGGTGTTACGAAACAATAAAGAAACTATGACCTCCTGCACCATTTTTCTAGCCATGCATTAACTTGCCAATTCCTCCTATTTCTACTTGCACTAGCGTATGGCACTGGGAGGAATTCAGCGATTACTACCTTTGAGGTCCTGCTTTTTAACTTCCTCCCTAGCTCCTTAAAATCTGACTGCAGGACCTCAACCTTCTTTCTCCCTTTACTGCTGGTTCTTAGATGGGCATGACTTCTGGTTCTTCCCCTTTCCCCTGCAGAATTTTCTGCATGCTCTCAGTGATGTCCCTTACCCAGGCATCAGGGAGGTAACATGCTGTACAGATATCACATTGAAGGTATCAGAACTGCCTGTCTGTCCCTCTATTACAGAATCCCCAATTATTATTATGTTACTGCACTTTGCTGTACCCTTCTGTGCAGTTGTTTGCTTCAGGACTGCACTCCTTTTGAAGTGTGATCACCTTCACCTGTATTCATTGCTGAGTATCGGCTTGTGAGTGTCACCCTCCTGGTTCCTGCACTGTCTTTCACTTCCTGCCATTTTGCGTGGCCAACTACTTGCTATTCTGAATTCTGTCTTGTGTTCCGACCAAGACGGAAGGAGAGCACTGTTTATTCTAATTCCACTTCTCCATGGGTCACAACATATGGGGCGGCACAGTGGCGCAGTGGTTAGCACCGCAACTTCACAGCTCCAGCGACTCGGGTTCAGTTCTGGGTACTGCCTGTGCGGAGTTTGTAAGTTCTCCCTGTGTCTGCGTGGGTTTCCGCCGGGTGCTCCGGTTTCCCCCCACAGCCAAAGACTTGCAGTTTGATAGGTAAATTGGCCATTGTAAATTGCCCCTAGTGTAGGTAGGTGGTAGGAGAATGGTGGGGATGTGGTAGAGGTTAATGTAGGATTAGTATAAATGGGTGGTTGTTGGTCGGCACAGACTCGGTGGGCAGAAGGGCCTGTTTCAGTGCTGTATCTCTAAATAAAATAAATATATTTAAATATTTCTCCACCTACCGATACAGTCAATCATAGACTCTATTTTTATCCCAGAATAAAACACAGCAACCAGATTTCTTTAATAAAGAACAAGGTGATTGGTTTATTATAAAACAAATCTTAACCAGTAATGAAGTAAAGCATAAATACACAGATTAAAATATTACAGGTCCTTTTTTACCTTAGCCCCTCACACACACACATATGCACACCAGTTAACTGGAAAAATAAAAGGGATTATTGTTTAGAGTTCTGTTATTGACAAAACAGCACTTGGGCTGAACACTTGCTCATTCTTGAAGAAACAGCAGATATGTTGTGCTCCAAAACTGGCATACAGTCTGGCCTCCGAGTACATGTAGATGGGTCACTGGGAGTTTTTAGAACAGTTCTTTTCAGGTGGCGTTGAGAATTAATTTAGCAGGCTTTTCTTCAAAGACAGGAGACGAGATGAGTTGTCACAGTGGACTTCCCAGGGTCTTTTAGAGAGGTGCTGGAAAGCTGAGTTGGGTTGTGGTCGTCTCTCCTTGGAAGTTCTCTCCCTCTTTCTGCAGGCTTTTTAAAGAGATGGAGCAGGCTGGGCTGAGCTGGGGTTCTGTCCTTCAGTTTTATTTTTTAAAACTCCAATCCTTTCAAACAGTTCATTCCCAACTCCAAACAAAAGTGAAACCGGAAACAGAAAGTCGACCTTCTGACCTGTCACTTCTCAGCACACATCTTCCCCCAGTTACCTGGGTTTCTGTTCTATTTTTAACTTGAGCCATGTGACAATCAGTAAACATTGTTGTCAAATAACTCCTTTCAGTGTCCTCTTGATGACCCTCTTGAAAAAAAAACTGGTCCAACATTTCTTCAGTTTGACAATGAATCCTCAAAAAATATTTTTAACAAAAACAGAAGCACTTTTGTAACAAAATCTAACATTTTTTTAAGGACAACTGAAGCCTTAACTAAAATTTTTTTTTTGCTTTAACAAGTAAACATATGTCCCATTTAAAGAATGGTAGTTGCCTTCTCTGGGATTGATTACCATTGCTTTGTGCAGTTTTGGGGTCTTCACTAAGCACACAATGGAATCTCCACCTACTCTGAGTAGACCTAGGTCCTGCTGAGCTTATGCAGGCATTTTGAGTGGAATTCCCAGTTAGCCCAAGAACATAGCTGGGAACATTTCCAGAATTCTTTCACACCAGACAGGAGAAGCACCCAGCCTAGGAAGCACAATTTGCTTGTGATAGGGCATAGAGAGGTGTAAATCCTACAAAGTTCTACCCCAAACACTTCCTCCACCCACCCCCGTCAGAATTACTCTCCAATTCTGCAAGACTGTGCAGTTTCTGTTCTTTGATCTTTCCCAGCTCTGTGATCATCAGTGTTTCTGAATTAAAATTTTACATCTTTTTTGTCACTAATGTTGGTGATGTCTCTGGTGATGTGACAATCATCAATCCCTCTATAAACTTAAGCCTATTTCTGTAACTTTCTCCAGTGCTACAACTCTCCCAAAATTCAGCATTCCTCTAATTCTGGCCACTTGTCCATCACCCCCACACTTCCTTCACCCCACCATTGATAGCTGGGCCTTGAGCTGTCTCGGCCCCACCCACTGAAACTCACTCCCTAATCCTCTCCACTATGCTTTTTTAACATGCCCCCTAAAGCCTATCTGTTTGAAAAAGCTTTTCATCACCTGATCTAATGGCTTCATGTCAGTTTTTTATGTCTGGTTATGCTCCTGTGAAACACCTTGGGACTTTTTGCTACATCAAAGGTGCTGGATAATTGCAAGTATTTGTTGTCCTCTGCACAGGCACTCTAAATTGTTCTGAAAAACATTTTTCAAAAAGAAATATAGAATGCATCACTGAACTGCTCGATTACAATGAAATCTGCTTCTCGGGGTAATTTCCATTTTGACTATCCTTTCTATACTGATTTGTGAGCTATTCAAACTTGAAATGGAAATATATTTCTTATCTTCATTTTTCCATGTAATAATCCTTTCGAATTCTTCAGATAATTTCCCATATCTACAAAACATATTTCTTTCCATGCAAGTCCAGTTCTCCTTCAACACTTCCTTAGAATTGATCTTTCAGTTGTGAAAATACTCTAAAAATAAGTTAAATTAGCTCAATTCTAATTAACTGGAAGCACTGTGAGTTATGATGTCTTGACATTCCTAAAGTTAGAAGTCAGCCTTGGTAGGCAAATTATGTCCAATAATGGACTTCCACTGCCCTATATTCAGTAGTACTGATATGCGAAGCCTTTTAGAATCGGTGTTACTGAATTTCTTAATCAATGGATTCATATATGAATGTTTTGTTTGTAGTTGATCACGTTGTACCAGAGAAGAATGCTACTTTGCTGACCGCCTTTGAAAAATGGCACGAAGCAGCTGACAACCGATCCTGCTGCGACTATTCCCTGCATGTGGATATTCCTCAGTGGAATGAAGGCATCAAAGAAGAGTTGGAGATCTTGGTACAAGAGAAAGGTCATTACCCTTCAAACAATAATGAATGTAACTTTCAAGATATTGTTTGTGAGCCAAGGAGTGGGAATGACTGAGACGAGATCAGACAATGACTGGCAAGATGAGAGTTGGGAGTGGGTGAGAATAGGGGCAGGCGCAAGGCAGGGAGTGAGCGACAGAGAAGAGCCGAGGTTTGCACAGATCTAGTGAGTAATACGAAAGGTGAGTGTTGCGGGTGAGGTGGATAACAGCTGTATGCTGGCAGACATTATCAGCCGGGTTTTCAAATAACAGTGGGGTCAGGCCCGGGTGCAGATGCGATTTAAAAATCACGGTCCCGGAGGGCCTGTCTGAATTCCGACGCCTCCAGGACAGACTCTTAATTTTTAAAGTGAGGGTGGGAGGATGGAACAGGGAACCTGCTCACCTCCAATTAACGGTCCAGTAAGCTCCTAGAGGTGCTTGTTAAGGGGCTGGGGGAGGTTGGGATTGGAATTTTCCGTTTGGATTCTGGCAAACCCGAACAGTCTGCTGCAGAACGGAATTTGTTTCTTCACATTAAAAATTATGGGGCCTTCGGCGATCTTGCCCCAGATCATGCACATTACCTCAGTTTTGGATGTTTGCACACCGTCTTATTCCTTTATGCTGCTGGCCCCCTAAGGAGCTGCCTGCTCTCTTCAACAAGGCAGCGGCAGGGCCCACCATGGCTCACGCTCTGTAGGCAGCTCCCGCCTCCTGGGAACATTCAGCGCCACTAATTGGCCACCGAGCTCACCACCTTCCCAATTCGGGCATTTACATCTCAGAATAGAGTCGTGTGAGCGACTCAATTGAGGCGCAGGATGGGACCCGGAAATTGTCCCAGTGTCGGGTTCCCAAGTCCATTTTGAAAATCCAGCCCTATGTAGGTAAGTTAATGCTTACTAATGTTTGCTAAGTGGTAAGTAGTAAACTCTCATGTTGGAGAAAGGAAGCTGATTTTTTTCTGTAATATTTCACTGGTTATCCTTCACAGCAGAAACATTGAACCAGTAACAAAGAAAATGTTTTTCTTTTAGTACTATCTGACTGTCCGTCTATTGTTTTCCTAATAATACAATTACTTTCACACAAAGGGTAGTAGAGATTTGGAACTTTCTCTCCCAAAAAGCCGTGGATGCTGGGCCAATTGAAGCTTTCAAGACTAAGATAGATTTTTGTTAGGTAAGGATATTGAGGAATTTGGAGAAAAGTGGGCAAGTGTAGAGCATCCATGATCTAATTGAATAGTGAAACTGACCCAAGAGGCTAAATGGCCTACTGCTGTTACTAAATATCTCCTCCCTACCATATTCATTTAGATTTTGCACTCTGATTCCTCATCCCAACCGTCTTTTGCCAGTCCCTCACCTTGCCCCATCTCTGCCGATTTCTTTGCACTTCCTGCCTCCCTCAGGCTCAGTTTCCATTTAAACTTTACGATTTGCATAAAAAGCCCCCCTTTGATATTGTCATCACACAGTGCCTAACCATCTTGAGGATCTCGGTCACCATTAAAGTCATTGCTAATTATTCCCTCACCTTTTTCCCCTTGTGCTTCACCCTGCTCACTTTTAACAACTTCAACTTGAGAAAAAAATGCACCCTAGCTCCTTCACAAGTGATATTTCTAAGTCCCTTTCCTCTGGCACACTGTCCACGTCAGTATTAATTCCTCCATGATGTGCTCCACAGCTGTCAAAGCTCTCATCCTTATCATATCCCCAGATGGTCTCCCATTCCTATTATTCTCTTGGTACAGTGGACACCTCCATGAACTCAAGCTAATGGAATATAGATTAAAACTCACAAGGTGTAAAACCAATCTGACTGTCTGATATGTATTGTACTTTCATATAGGTAGTTGAAAACTAGAGGGCCCCCTTTTTTTTCATTCATGGGATGTAGGTGTCACTGGCCAGGCCAGAATTTATTGCCCATCCCTAATTGCCCTTGAGAAGGTGGTGGTGAGCTGCCTTCTTAACCGCTGCAGTCCATTTGGGGTAGTGCTGTTAGGAAGGGAGTTCTTGGATTTTGACCCAGCGACAGTGAAGGAACGGCGATATAGTTCCAAGTTAGGATGGTGTGTGACTTGGAGGGGAACTTGCTAGTGGTGGTGTTCCCATGCATTTGCTGCCCTTGTCCTTCTAGTTGGTAGAGGTCGCGGGTTTAGAAGGTGCTGTCTAAGGAGCCTTGGTGCATTGCTGCAGTGCATCTTGTAGATGGTACACACTGCTGCCGCTGTGCATTGGGGGTAGAGGGAGTGAATGTTTGTAGATGGGGTCCAATCAAGCAGGCTGCTTTGTCCTGGATGGTATTGAGCTTCTTGAGTGTTGTTGGAGCTGCACCCATCCAGGCAAGTGGAGAGTATTCTATCACACTCCTGACTTGTGCCTTGTAGATGGTGGACAGGCTTTGGGGAGTCTGGAGGTGAGTTACTCGCCGCAGGATTCCTAGCCTCTGACCTGCTCTTGTAGCCACGGTATTTATATGGCTACTCCAGTTCAGTTTCTGGTCAACTAGGATGTTGATAGTGGGGGATTCAGCGATGGTAATGCCGTTGAATGTCAAGGGGAGATGGTTAGATTCTCTCTTGTTGGAGATGGTCATTGCCTGGCACTTGTGTGGCGCGAATGTTACTTGCCACTTATCAGCCCAAGCTTGGGTATTGTCCAAGTCTTGCTGCATTTCTACACGGACTGCTTCAGTATCTAAGGAGTCGCGAATGGTGCTGAACATTGTGCAATGACGAAAGCAATCATGCTGCAGCAATTAAACTCCTGGGTCTCATCTCAAACCTAATACTATATCCAGAGCGAATATTATAGAGTCTAAAATAAAAACATCCATTACATTACCACAACTATTGGAGTGTTTATCAGACATAACATTGCAGATCTGTGTTGACCATCTCAGTGCTACCTCTTCACTCTGGCCAAATTTTTCTATGGCACTGCAATCATTCTGGAGGACAAAGATAACTCCACATTCCCTTTCTATGGTATGAACTGTTCCTTCAACCCACTCTTCATTTATAACTTTGAGTTGATAACTACTATCATTAGCTTTTTCTTCAAAAAAAACTATCGTTATCTCTAACTTGCGTCAGGAATTTCCCCACAGGCTTCCTGACCCCGATGGGGTCAAATGTGGGTCAGAATCCTGCACTGCCTAGGAAACAGTCACCCGGCAGTGATTTTCCATGAATTGGCCAATTAGTGGCCAGAGGGAGGGCTTGCCATCCAGTTAAGTACAGCAAACAGGCTCTCAAAGCTGAAGGGACAGTAGGAGGCCCTCCGACACTGAAGAAGCAGAAGCTTGCCTTTCCAGAGAGAGAGGGCATGCTTCAAGATGGAGAAACCCCCTGGCCTGCCGCCGGGAGGCTGCCTCCAGGGAGCTGGCCTGTTCTCGATACCTCGGGGAGCCTGGAGGCCGATAAAATTGCAGGCGGTAGCCCTGCCACCCCCCCATCCTGCCCCTGGGAAAATGGCCCAGGCGTGAGATGGTGCCTTAAATATTTAGATCAACCATGATCTTATTGAATAGCAGAGCAGGCTCAAGGGGCTGAGTGGCCTACTCCTGCTCCTAATTCGTATGTGCCGGCAATCTGGCACACCGGCTGGCAGTGTGAATTTTCACGCCTGTTCACCTCTGTATCACCGTCATGGGGGCAAAAAATCCTGCCCCTGCTCTTTCTCTCTAAAGTCCTTGAAAGGGTCGTTACCACCCAACTACCCACGCCCAGCAACATAGGAACATAGAAGTAAGAATTGGCCATTTAACCCCTCATTCAGTGAGATCCTGGTTGATCTGTGGCCTAACTCTACATACCCACCTTTGCCCTATATCCTTCAGTACCTTTGGTTAACTAAAATCTATCAGTTACAGATTAAAATTAATGGTCAATTGTGGAAGAGCATTCCAAACTTCTACCACCCTGTGTGTAGAAGTGTTACCTAATTTCTCTCCTGAAAGACCTGCCTCTAATTTTTAAGAGTATGCCCCTAGCCCCAGACTACCCAGCCAGCAGATTTGCAAGCAGTATATTTACTATGTTTATGTCAAAGGACCACAAGGCTATTAATACTTAGCACTGCGCTAAGCCATACAGATCAAAGTTTCAGGCATGGCATGTTGAGTTATCTAATCTCCACTCCAGCAGCTAGTGGAGTATTTCTATTGGCCTAGAATAGGGAGAGGAAAGATCATGTAGTTTCTCACATGTTATCACCATCTAGTCACCAACTGAAAAGTACATCTGTGTGAACATGGATATGGAAAGGATTGGGTGCCATTGTGATCCTGTCCATGATCACCCAGGTTGTCAACATGTAGTGTCAAAACTTGCACATGAAGAATCATCATTTGGATGGGGCAGTGGAGATGACACCTTCAGGAGCAGAGTTGGGGGTCGGGGGAAAAGAGGAGAAAATCTGAGAAGAAATGATTTTGACTGGAATTTCTTCATTTACTTAGGTTCAGATTATAGAACAAATCTTTTATAAATTCATTCTCCCACATGAATGTTTCCCACTTGGGAAATGCATATTGGAAATTTGGCTGCAGAATGACAGTAGGCCCTGCAGAATTTTCCACCCAGCTGTGGGTGAGCTGACCTCTCCAAATTCCTATTATGTGCTCTCAGCAGACAAAACATGACCTGAAAGTGCAAATTCAGATATTTACCTCAAAATCACTATTTTATTTTAAAATGACATTGTTTAACTTTAGGTTAAGGTTATTTAAATGCATCAAACTAATTTTACAATATAAGTATCACAAGCTTGAACTCAGCTCGATTAAATAGCTGGTTGATGTACCATGGATTTAAATATATTTTCTTTTTCTGGAAAACAGATATCAATTCTTTTCAAGTCTACATGGCGTATAAGGACATGTTCCAGATGACAGACAGTGAGGTAAAGTAGAAGATGTGTTTATTTTAAGATGTATTTAATCCAGGGTATCTCATTGAGGTTGCATCTAGGTTTCATTAGGACCCTGAGGGAAATGAGCAGTTAGAGGACATCATATCAAGCAACCACTATCTCTAGAGAATTTATCAGAGCTTGCAAATGGGACTGTGGGTTGAAGCCTCATTGAGTGCATTAAGTTATAGTGCTGTGTTTTAGTTTCTGAGAATTGGATTTGAAGACAGTCCAGACTGATAGGTTGAAAGCTTTGTGATCTAACAATACTTCTATACTTTGCAAAATTATATTTTTATTCCCCCTTCCAGTTTCTGTATTTCTGTACTTATCCGAGAATCGATCAAACTGCTAAATCCAATTACCAGGCTGCCTAATCCACCCTTCAAGCTTTTGCTTTATCTCTTGGCTTACCAGCTAGTGCCAAACTTTGCCATTGCTTTCTCTCCCTTTAGAACGAAAGAAGGCTAGAGATGTTGTCCCTGGGTCAATAGCTTGAGTAGATAGTATTAGCACTGTGACACTGCTGTAGTTGATTATAGCACTTTCATTCATTTGTGTTCTGTTTACAGCTTTATGAAGCTTTTACTTTCCTAAAGGATCTTGGTGCTGTAATCTTACTCCATGCAGAAAATGGTGACTTGATTGCTGAGGTGAGTGGCTGGTTTTGAATTAACTCGCTTATGGATGGCACCAGGCCCACTTGACTTTGTTCCTTAGCGGTCCAGTGGGACAGACGGATGACCTCCGAAGCCGTTATCAATCCACTGACTTTACTTGAAACATCAGCAGCAAAAATTCCCAGGGCGAAAATCCACAGGGAAGGGATGGGGAGGGCAGGGGTGATGGTGGGGAGTGGTGGTCACCAGTGTAATTGCCAAAACTCTGAGTCAGGGAATGTTCCTTTACATAAATGCCAGTGGTGGATGTTTGTGCTGCCATGTGGCGCAATGTCTAGGCCATAAAATACAGTCCAAGGGGAACAGAGTGCTGCCTCTGCCCTCTGAAAGAACCTTGAAGTGGTCCCAGCAGCCCCTTTTACAAAGGGATAAAGCTTAAATAATTTATATAAAAAAAAAACTTTCCACAGTTTTGTCACAATATTGCTGGGACTCACAGGTGAGTCTAAGACTCCTGTGTCATGGGCCTGCACACCTGATTCAGCAAGCATACCACTTCTAATTATACCTTAGACTCCTGTGAGCTCAGGGACATGGGAACTCCTGGTGCTGGGAGACCCCAACCCTGTTCTACATCCCTGGCGTTGTAAGAGGTTGGAGTCTTTGCCTTTTACAAGGCCTGCAGAATCCCCAGTATAAAGCTGGACTCATTGTTTCAGGGCCAAGTCTGATATCTGGCCTGGAGTTACAGTGGAAGTGTACCAGAAGGACTGTGATTTATTGTTGACCTCATTTCTTTCTTTATAATTTGATGCTAATAAATACTAGGAGCAAAGTTTTTGGCTTTATTCTATTGTCAAGATACTTTGCGCTATCGGCTCATTGAGAAAGGGAATTTTCTACATTACAATATTCACTTCTGTCAGTACAGCAGAACCTGTTGAGTGTAATCACCCTCAGAATCTCCTAATGTCTAGTTACTAAATGATTAATAACATATAGTGAAGTAATAACAACCTGGAGAATAAGAAATTTAAAAAAGACTTTCCATTCTAAAGGCAGTATCATAAGCATAATTAAAAATAAGAAAAACAAAACATGGTATTGTAATCTATTTAGTTTAGCTACTGCTAGCACTTTATATTACAAAATATAAATTTACTTTTCAGCACAGTATAGGAGCATTGTGTTCATGAAATATTTGCCTTTTTTTTGTCTTAACAGAGCCAGAACTTTGATGGTAAGTTTACAATGACATCTAAAGCAAATGACCCAGTATTGACTTGATATATCTATGGAAAGAGTATCATAGGGTTAATATTTCAAGTAGATTGGAAAAAAAACAAGGAAGAGCAAAGTGATGTTTGGATTTTTCACTAAGCCATCATTACCCCAAAGTTACCACGACAGTCATTCTCCCACATCACCTCCCCTGACCACCTCCGATCTCAGGGGCACTGGACCTTCCAACTCCCACCCTTTCAGAAGCAGAGGATTTTACTGTTCCTGTACATCGGTGTATTGGGTCACCTGGGTGCAGAGACCAGATGAAGATTGGGCAGGAAGGAGGGCACGCTTATAAGTCAGCACACCCAATTTTCCCATTCATTTAAACTAATTAAGTGACTGCTGGCAGTCTCCCTCCTCCACCACCCTGGAGCACTGTTTCCAGCTTCTCCTCCGCTCTCTGTCACTTCCAGTTTTTGCTTCTACATTTTTTTTTTCCTGGTTCCATCTATTACATCTCCCTTTATTGTTATTGATTTTTCCCTCTCCCCTTCACTTCATTCCTGTCCCAGCTCTTTCAGCGATGCACTCGGTTCCCCGCTTTTCTTTCTTTCTACCCACTTCCACTCCCTTCTATTTCTCCTTCTGTGTCATTTAATTCCCCCGTTTTCCATGCCTTCTGACCCCTCCTTTGCAATAAGTCATGCCCCTCTTGTCCTTGCATGTATTCTGCCCCGCAGCTCTTAGGCATTCATGATTCCTTTATTATGCAGCAGTTCAGATGTCCACGTTATTTGAAGGCCCCAAGAAAATGAGTGGATAACTGCTGGGAGATCAGGACTACCCTTTGTAGCCATGACTCATGATCCCACATTCTCCACCAGCTGCTGCAGGTTGTTCGTGGTGGAAGCAAAGCATATGTAAATTGCCCTGTGAACCGGTATTCAAGCCCATCTGAAGGCAGGACTCGCAGGATACCAATCTCTTGTGCATGCAACAGATATAGGGCATGAGATGTCACCCTCATCAGACTCTTTCTTCTCCCAACCTGCCACCTCCACGTGAACCTTTTTTAAACTTGCTACTTTAATTCTCCAGGCTGCTCGTATCCGTGTTAGTGCTTGAGGCAGGTGGGGTGCGATTCTCAACCTGCACTGAATTGCTAGGGTCCATGTGCTACATCCTCTCCTCAGCTCAGGAAGAACCTAAAGGAAGTAAAGGAATAAGGCTTACAGTCCTTTCTCCAGATCATGATATCCAAGACAGCTGAGATCCTGAGACCTTTTCTGTGCCGTGCAGCTGTTTTGTGACTGCTGCCAGCACTCTGAAGTGCTGTATAATTGACCTTCACTGTAATCGTGCCATTGTTGAATAAAGGAGTAAATGCTTTTCACATGCTTTGGAGATTATCGATGTAGGAGCAGTACAAATAAACACAAAGGGGACTTTCTTAGCACTATTGCTACTGGTGCTGAACTTCTTCCTCACTTATTTCACATACACTAGACTTGAGAGATTACATTCAATTGGTTAGCCATCTCCATCCTTGCAGCTTGCATCTGGGATTTAACAGGCGTGTCCTCTTTGGGACAAAATAGGGCTCCCCTTTTCTTCTGCAGCATTAACTGCAGCAGCACCATCAATGATGTGTTACATAGTCATGTTACTGAAGCACAGCGATTTGATGCCACGCTCTTAATCTTGCTAACTCTGTTATTCTTTTTAGCCTCCAGCCAAACAGTTACAGGTAAATTCCCCTTGAGGGCAACCAGTATCCCTTTAAGAGCTGTTGGCTTGTCCAGGTTTGCAATTTGCAGCTAACTAAGCCAAATGTGCTTTCTCTGTGTGGGGAACATATTCAACTGAAGGGAAGGGCCTTGCTTCACAGTGAGGCCAGCCCTCCCTGGCGTGGGTCTGCCTTTGCCATAGATGAGTACAGTCTCAGTGTTGCTGGACCTGCAATATTGGGACTTATTGGGCAGAATCTTAAGCACTTTAGCAATAATCACGCGTCGGGACCATTTCTGGGTCCCGACTCCTACAGTGCACCCACAGACGCGATTCTTCAAGGAGGCAGCCTCCTAATTGGCCACCTCCACGTCTGCTGTCCAGGCAAGGACGTCTTGCCGCTTCCAATTCATTGGCCTCCTGACCTAACACCCCCCCCCCCCCCCCCCCCCCCGCCTTACTTCCTCCTGGTCCCTTGGAGGCAGGCTTGATGGTGGGACCAGGGAGATTCCACCCATTATGTCTAGGCTGACAAGGCCCACAAGTATTTTGTTGGCATCTTAATTATGGTGTGAGTTGTGTTGTGCAAATTACATCTCTATATTAGCAATAAAAACAATGCCAGCTGGCATGACGTAGAAGACCTGTGCCTTCCTGGTAACAAGTTGAGTATGTGTAAGGCTGGGTCAGCAGGGAATAGTGGCTCTTATAGCCTGTAAGCCCTCTGTCCAAAGAGCTTTGGAAGTAGAGCACAGCAGAATGTGCACAATTAAAAAGAAAGACTTGCATTTATATAGCACCTTTCACAACCACCAGATGTCTCAAAGCGCTTTCCAATCAATGAAGTACTTTTTGAAGTGTAGTCACTGTTGTAATGTAGGAAACGCTACAGCCAGTATGCACACAGCAAACTCTCATAAACAGCAAGTGATGACGACTAGATAATCATTTTTGTGATGTTGATTGAGGGATAAATATTGGCTAGGACACTAGGGATAACTCCCCTACTCTTCTTCAAAATAGTGCCATGGGATCTTTCATTCACCTGGGCGGGCAGATGGGGCCTCAGTTTAATGTCTTATCTGAAAGGCAGTACCTCCAACAATGCAGCACTCCCTCAGCACTGTACTGGAATGTCAGCCTAGATTTTTGTGCTCAAGCTGTGTACTTGAATCTGGAACCTTGTGACTCAGGCGACTGTACTGACTGAGCCACAGTTGACAGTAATGCACCCTTTGTGCTCACTTTCTTCAGCATTCAACAATCAGGATCTGACAATAATTATTCATTTTCCCCCTCCCACAATGACAATTCAGAGTAGTTACACCTTTCATACATTGCCAATGCACATATTCAAACTATTTCAAAGAGCAGTAAGTTCCTTAAAGTTGAATATGCCTGTTTGAAATCCTTGGTGCAACTTCACTATAATGTATAATCTATAAGAGTAATGAATTTGTGTTAACTCTTTTTTAAGTCATACTGTGTCACACAGCAATGTCGATCTGAAGGTGGGAAGCGACAGCATAGCTACACACTTGGACCATTTTAATTAGGAATAATATATTTCAGTTTCAGCAGAATGGTTCCTTCAAAAAATTGACATTTTAACTAACTAAAAATGTAATCATTGTCTTTAATTTTAGGAACAAAAGAAGATCTTGAAAATGGGAATAACAGGACCAGAAGGTCATGTATTGAGCAGGCCTGAGGAGGTAAAGTCTTCCTTCGAAATGTGTATGCACATGTACAGCGAAAGATCAAGGCTAGTTGAGCTCTCCTCACTTTATGCTGTAATAGGCTGTTTGCCACCACATAGTCTCCTGCAGTAGAGAGGATGGGCCGGTTTCCATTGCATTCTCCTTCATAGCTAACAGTCATGATTAACAGGAGGCTCAAAGCGAGGCAAATGCCAATGTGATGGACTGCTTTTGGTGCCACTTTGACATCTTTGAAATATAAGTAGCTGTTGATTAACACAGTTACAGAGCAGCTTGAATCTGTGAGATAGGAGTAATGGTCTGAAATAAAAGGCACAATTCACCCTGATGTACAATATGGACAAATAGTTGGGGCAGGAAAAGGGAATTTTCGAAGAGGAGCATTAATTGCAGGTCCATCATTATGCAGGATATGGAAATCCATATTTGGTGCACTTGTGTTTTCAGTGAGCAGCCAGTTATCATTTCTGTTTCATATACAAATGAACACTGCCCATGGTGTAAAGTGATAGTCATACATCACAAGTCAGTCAGTAGATGTACTATGCAATGTGGTACAGAGCCACACAGATCAGGGAAGGTCTGAGGGTTCATTGTCTGTGTTACATTAGCTGGTTAAGAATGCTATAATTAATATTATTGTTTTTGGCTGTGGAGGAGAGAAATCAGCTCCAGTTCTCACTACTTCGGGACAAATTTAATTCATTCACCAATGAGGTTAATTTAGCCAGAAATCGCACTGCAATATTTGATAAGAATTTCTGTTCTACAGTTTCCTGTTTGTTTTTAACTGCAATTAAATACAGAGACCCATTTTTACTTTGAACAATTTATTTAGGACTAGAGCTTGAAAGACAAATGTATTCCACGGTGCATAATCATTGCCACAATACTGAAGATTCTGAAGCTGCAAATGCAAATATCAGATTGTGTGGAAGTATGTGACTTAGATAATGTCAGCCAAGGAGTCAGTCGGGATGCCACAATTAGGTTTAGCACCCCTGGATTAGGAATGGGGAAATCAGCCATATTTCCTGTTTCTGACTGGGATTCAACGACCCCTGCTGGAAGTGTATATGTGGAAATTGGGGCGAGGACAAGATTGGGCTCAGGTGTGAAGCCCTGCAGTTTAATTGTCTGCAAACGCTCACTGTCTAAGTTGACACATGAAAAATTGCCACAGGATGAGTCTCTTGCAAAGAGCCAATGGGTTGAGGAAAGAGAAGGGGAGAAAATTAGTAGCAAAAGACGACAAATGCTTCAGCTATACAAATCCCTGGCTAGATCACACCTTGTGCATTGTGAGCAGTTCCGGGCACCACACTTTAGGAAAGATATATTAGCTTTGGTGGGAGCGCAACGCAGATTTACCAGAATGATACCTGGGCTCCGAAGGTTAAATTACAAGGAGAAATTATACAAACTAGGGTTGTATTCCCTGGAATTTAGAAGACTAAGGGGTGATTTAGATCAAAGTTTTCAAGACATTAAGGGAAACAGGTAGGGTAGACAGAGAGAAACTATTTCTACTGGTTGGGCCTCTAGGACTAGGGAGCATAGTCAAAAAATTAGAACCAGACCTTTCGGGAATGAAATTAGGGAACACTTATACATGCAAAGGTTGTTAGACATTTGGAACTCTCACAAATGGCAACTGATGCTAGATCAATTGTTAATTCTAAATCTGAGATTGATAGTTTTTTGTTAACCAAAGGGATTAACGGATATGGGGCAAAGTCAGGGATATGGAGTCAGGTCACAGATCAGCCATGATCTCATTGAATGGCAGCGGAACAGGCTTTAGGGGCTAAATGACCTACTCCTGTTCCCATGTTCCTAAAAAGAGAGTTTTGAAAAATTATGTGTAATTAATTGCATTTTTTTTTTTTGTTCTCCTCTACTAGTAACAGTAATATGTTTTGGGCTATAGTTCCATGGGTGCCAGTTAGCCATTTGTTATCTGTGACCCTGGAAAGTGAGTTCTGACAGGCTATTCCATCACAGCTGAGCCTGATTTCCATATTTGCCTAATACCCACTAACATTTTCTAGTAGGAATCACTGGATAACAATCCTATATGGGAATTCTGGCTGTATTTCTTCTTCCCTCCATAGACTTGGAATAGTGGACACTAATTGTTCTGACCTTGTCACTGCCCCAGCTGGGCTCAGCTAACTTGGCACAGATCCAGATATTGAATCTGGAACACCACTGGGCATCCTCGTTTTAATTGACCTTACAATTAACGGCTGTGATAGAACCGCAGAAAACAGACTGCTTATCAGTAAACACTAGATAGTACATAGTTACACTCGAAAATGCTTTATGTTGTAAATGAACATGACACCAGGCTGCTATGTGCATGTTGGTTGTAACCTGATGCTCTGTTGTATTTTAATATCCTGAAGCAGATAGAGCTCGGGTACCTGCCCTGTAATTGGAAACTACAATGTCTGGGTATTGTTTCATATCAAGGGTGTCCAATCTTTTGTCTCTTGGGTACGTAGGTGCATGCTATTATGCCTCAGTGACCACATTTAAACTTTAACTCCATTAATTGGCGTAGATCTCACGTTACTGATTAACTTCTCAATCTTGGTGTCCTGATTTAGGATTTATCCAGCTATGAGGGAAGAATGCTTAAAAAAATGTCCCTTTCCAAATGACCAGATAACATTCAAAACAGGTCAGACCAGAAAATTTAGGAACGAAAATCAGAATGAGTTGCCTCAGGTTTTAAGGGCCCCAGGTTGGACACTTCTACTTTATCTGAAGTATCTGAGAGATCACACAGGGCAAATGTGTCTGCTAATACATAATACGTACATGTGTACACTAGTACATAGTACGAATTCATTCCATCTGAGGACCAAGATATTTTCTCTAGGATATTTAATGTTCTTGAGTGCATTTGATGTCCATTAGGCTGATAATTTTGTTACAGTACAGCACCTGAATGCTTTACATCACAGTAGGTGCAAGAACATAGTTGACAAGAGAATTTGCTGCTTCCTGATACAAGCTAATGCGCAAGAGTTTAAATTTAGCTTGCAATAAAAAAATTTATTTAAAACATTTTTTTTAGAGTGGCTAAGTAATATTTATGCTGTGTTGTTTGCTTCATAAATCCTGTTTTTTTTTTAAGCTGGAGGCTGAGGCCGTTTACCGTGCTATCACTATCGCCAGTCAGATCAACTGTCCCCTGTACATCACCAAAGTGATGAGTAAAAATGCAGCGGATGTGATTGCTCAAGCCAGAAGAAAAGGTAAAAGATGCACATTGTCCAAATCCTGTCTTCAGAGAATGCAGATCATTGTCGCTATAATATTTTCAGCTGTTGTGCTCCAGCAGAAGAATAAACTCACGCTCGGGCTACTAAATTAAAAAAAAACCTTTGTGAAACCAGCAACCCATCACCATTTTAACCCCTGCCTGCTCCGTTCCCATGGGTAGGCTGGGTCAAAATTGGGGCCTACATTTCTGAGAGATCAGGGTTACAATACTGAAGCTGAGAATATTCACATCCACTCAGCAAAAATGGAGGTAAACATGCTTAACAATAGCAGAGACATGAGGGCATATTTTTGTGTTGACGCTATCCTTATTAACAGATGGCAGTACTCAGCATTTGTTCAATATGGCATTTTACACTAGCTGTTCAATGTTTTGTCAGTTCTGTTCACATTCTTATGTTAATTGGGGTAGATTGGATGGAGTGGGTAAGTTTAGGGTTGCCCTTATCCAGCAGCATGTGTGTATAAAAATTCTCCCACTCTGGATTTTGTACTAAGTGGGCCAGCAGTCTCGAACCATAGAACAAACTGTAATAGGCTACCAAGAAACCCCAACTTATACCTACGAAGACAACATTCTCGTACAGTACAATTTTTTGTGGGGGGTGGTGGATGGATGATTCCAGAGAGATTTTCTTTTCTCCTCCACTTTCCAAAGGTGCTGGAATATGACTCTGCTCTTTGGCTGGACCATATCACCATTCCTCTTGTGTGCTTCTAGATAGCAAATGTCAGCCTTCAACCCTGAACCTGGTTTTGTACTGTCTTGGAATCTGCATATGCACTTTCTAGTAGGAGTCATAAGATGGTGATTTAGAATGAGAATTGTCGCTGATTATCACCCTTCTTAGCTCTGGGCATTGACCCAATTATAGTTTTAGTATTTAGTATCTATATAACTCTGTTCCATTTTAAACAGTGCACTTATCTACTGAGGGGGTGGGGGGGAGGGGTGGTGAAGGGAGATCTTCTGCCTTGAAACAGGTACCTAACAAAAATCTATCGATCTCAAGTCTTGAAAGCTCCAATTGTCCCAGCATCCACAGCCTCTTTGGAGGTCGGGGGGGGGGGGGTGTTTCCAAATTTCTACTGCCATTTGTGTGAAAAAGAGCTTGCTGATTTTGCATCTGAATAGCTTATCTCTAATTTTAGGATCATGCCCCCTTGTTTTTGATTTGCGCTACCTGATGAAATAGTTTCTTTCTATCTACCCTATCAAATCTTTTTAACATTTTAAATAGCCCGATCTCCCCATAATCTTCTATATTCAAGGAAATAAAAGCCAAGTTTATACAACCTATCCTCATAATGTAATCCTTTAAGGCCTGGAATCATTCTGGTGAATCTGCTTTGCACCCTCTCTAAGGCCAACATCCCCTTCCCGAAGTGTGGTGCACAAAACTGAACACAGTACTCCAGACCGGGTTTGACCAAAATTCTATTTAGCTGAAGCGTAACTTTCTCTCCTTGGTATACAGGCCAGCATTCCATTAGCTTTTTTTGATTATTTTTTTTTCTGCCTGTCTACTGGCTATTAATTTGTGTACTTGGACTCCCAAAATCTGTCTCTTTTTCTGCATTTGGAAAATAATCTGATTTGTCTTCCTTGGGTTCTCTCTTGCTACACTTTTAAGAAAGGCCGAGCCCATGAAAGAGTAGATTGTATGTAGCGTGTAAAAGGAGTGGGAATGATGAGCAGAATGGCCTTTTCTCATTCCCTGCTTTCTTCTATGTTCTTCCTCACGTCCTTGCCTTATAATCAGAGCACATTGTGCAAAGTCCTGGGAACAGATCGCCTGTGTGTGTGTATGGGCCCAAGGAATCTCAGTGGGCTGGTGGTTTCTTTCTTATAAAATAATATGGAAAACAAATCTGACTTTTTAAACATGTATTTCCAATATTATTAAGTATTCAAACAAACGAGTAATAATTCATTTTTAAGGCAAAGTATTTTGAGGTTTTTACTTTTGGAAGAATAAAACCATTAAATGGTATTTAACAATAAACAGTCTTGGAGGACCCCAATGCCAGATTCTATATATTCCTTTATTAACAGGAGCTGTAGTTTTTGGAGAGCCAATCACTGCAAGCCTTGGGACAGACGGAACACATTATTGGAGCAAAAACTGGGCCAAGGCTGCGGCCTTTGTGGCGTCACCACCACTGAGTCCTGACCCCACAACACCTGATCACCTGAACTCACTATTAGCCTGGTAGGAGAGTTGCATCAGTTTAACCCATCTACATGGCAAACCCAAGGCACTTAGTGTTAGAGAACAATTTCTTTTTGATTTCTAACTTTTAACGTGCACAGTGAAAACACTGAATTTATATGCATTTTTAGTTTGTTACGGGCTACTAGTTTTGCCTGCAAATGCTGGTTTAGATCCTAAAATATTCTGCAAAGAAGCTTTAAATTTAGCAGGGGTAATGATTTAACATTTCCTAGTTTTCTTACCCTCTCCCTCCACCTTAGCTGAAGGTGTTGACTCATGATGGGGAATGGCTTCATGAGCACTGACAACTTTCTGGTACCTTGTTCAAGTAGCATTCTTCATGTATACGCCTAAACAGTGAGTGTCAGCAGGCAATTGGGGCATCGTAATTAAGCCTGATCCCATTCTCCTCGACTCCACACTTGAATACTTTTAAGTGGGCGTGCCTGGATAGCAGTCTAGAGCAGAAACTCTGGCTGTTTCTTTTCCTCCTACCCCCTTCCCCATGAGTCCAGAGCTGCTGAAGCGAAATAAAGCACCTTTACCTCTTTTAAGGCTGAGAGCAGCTACCTTAGCCCTGGGACCTTCCTGATCTGTAAGGCTTTGTACCACTGCCTGCTAGAAAGTAATGTGTGAAAATATTCAGAGAACTTATTGAGAAAATTCTTCTATAATTTTGGAAAAGTTGCGTAGCAGCTAGAGTTATATTATTGTAACAAATTAATAGCTAGGCTGATGAACAATGAGATTAATGTCAAATAAACCAATTTAAGTGATAATTCCAGTTTGATTAATGCATTTAAAATGAACTTCTACTTCTGTTATTAAGCCCACACCACTCTTGTATGCAGTATCAGTACATTGTGTTTTATGAATGATTTGCTAAGCAACTGTCTCGGTGTATTCCTGAACTCTGTCGCCTTGTAGACTAGTACTGGCTTTTAATCGCTAAGAGTGATTAACATTGAGAGAACAATATTGATAATTTTTTAAAGAGAATTGTAGGTAAAAACCATGGGTATGATCATTTATGAGTTTTCTGACAAAACACTCTGCGTTGCTCTGCATGTCTTAGCCAGTGTACTTAGCATCGAAAAGATGGTATTTGCTGCATGCTGGTTTAGGAACAACTAATTTGATGTGATTTTACCCCCTCTAGTGGAGATCTGCAGGTCACAGGAAGTGCCCACAGTACATTTACCACTGCTCAAAAAGCCATTGGGAAAGATAACTTCTGCTTAATCCCAGAGGGCACTAATGGGATTGAAGAGAGAATGAGTGTTATCTGGGAGAAAGCTGTGGTAAGTTAATGATTTCAGTATGAAGATCAGAAACCAGTCAGGTTACACGTGGGCATTGCCTGGATGGTAAATTCAAAGTTAGGCAGGTTGTACAAGGACTCACTCCAGCAGATTACTGTTGAGGCAGTGATGTTGAATAGTTACCCTTAGTTCTCAATAAGAGGGGGTATGAATCCCCAGAAGGAGGAAATTGGAGGGGAGTGATGTGAACAGATCACATATTTAATGCATTTACGCTAAAATGCTGATGCTGTACTAAGCTACACAGATCCTTTAATTCATTTTGTTACAAGTTGCGTATCTCTATTGTGCAGTTAGGGAGAGGTTACCATCTTCCTTCAGGGAAAAAGAGAAAATTAATGAACAAGTTGCACTCTATTGCAGCGTCAGCATTGATGGAGACCCAAGAGCAGGTTCGCTGCCTCACTTTTCAGCCACGCAATAGCTTGTGTGATGCAGTGACTGACGAAATGATGTCATCCACTTCTGCTTACATATTACCTGTGGGATCTTCCTGCACCCATTTAAATGGTTGCCAGAAATAAGCATCTGAAAGTGAGTGGAGAGCGGACGATATTGATCTCGGCCTATATTTGTACTCCATTATACCCACGTGAGTTGACTGATGAACATAACTGAGACAAATCGTCCCCAAAAAAATCCAAAGTCATGAATAATGTCTCGAACATAGCCCAGTGAGAGTTGAAGATCATCAATATTGTGGTTGACTGACCAGTTACAGTGAAAGGGACCTAATGCGTGCTTTATTGGGAAAATGGTCTGTTAGGGATTAGGTTTATTTTAATTATCCTATTTTATATAATTATTGCCTCACTGAATCATTTTATTTCCAATATAAGCCTGTGTGTTTATTCTAACTTTGACAAAAGTAGGTTGCATCTGGACTGTTGGTGCACTCTGTAAATTGAAACTTGAATTATTATTGTTGAAAGGCCACAGGTAAAATGGATGAGAATCAATTTGTCGCTGTGACGAGCACCAATGCTGCCAAAATCTTTAACCTGTATCCAAGGAAAGGAAGGATTGCTGTGGGATCTGATGCTGACCTTGTCATCTGGGACCCCGACGCAGTTAAAACAATCTCTGCCAAAACACATCGTTCAGTAAGGAAAACTCTTATTCAATGGAACTTGAGAAGGGGTGGGAGGGAATTCATCAAGACTCGAGAATGACCTTTAATCTATCTGTTCCCATTGTTGCTTTCAAGATGGTTGGTTTCAAACGTTGGGCAAAATTTAACAGAAATATTGCATGGAAATTCTCGCTAAAAAACTGTACGATGGCAGGATTTTGCACAGCTGGATTCTGATGAATACTTTGAAAAATATGCTTAACAATAATTTGTTAAATCACCATTTCTATAAAGTGCAAATAAAAATGTCAGTTGACAAGTCACTGCACTAGAATTTATTAGGTAGCTGGTTCAGCCACTCAATTGAAACGAAAGCTGGATAAAAAATTAACAAGCATATTTTACATGGGAGTGAATAACTTCTCAATATTTAGGATGCTTGACTAGGGAATTGTTGTCATCGACATTCAGTCGAAGGGAAAGATGTGTGATGCCATGGAATTGTACATCTTAGAAATTAAAATTCAGGGGTTTGACATGATCTTCACTTTGTTCAGGAATATGTTTATCTACATCTGACTATGCTTTGCATTATTTTTGGTAGATCACAGATAAAAAGTTCAAACTCCATGTTTGTTGGTACAGTTTGCACATCTAATGCTATATCCCTTCATGCAACATAAAACAGCAATCGTCTCTGTATCTTTTGAAAAAAGAAATTTCCAACCATTATGAGTTGAACACTATTACAATGAAGTTGATAATGTTGATGGTTTACTTTCATATAGGCTGTGGAATATAATATCTTTGAGGGCATGGAGTGCCGTGGTGCTCCATTAGTGGTCATCAGTCAAGGGAATATTGTCCTGGAAGATGGGAATCTGTACGTTAATCAGGGAACAGGCCGGTTTATTCCTCGTAAACCATATCCTGAATATATATATCAGCGTATCAAGATCCGGAACAAGGTGAGTAACTGTGTTTGTGTGTGTATAAAAAGGGGGAGGGGGGAGGGTGGTTTGATGAGGGTGACTGATATTGATCTCAGTGACTTCAACTGCAATTCCACCTAAAGTGAGCTGATGTAAAATATATCTCATAGAGCAGCCTTTCAGTCAATTGAATTTGAGTTTGTATATCAAGAGACTTGGAACCAAGGTGAGTAAATGGATGGTGAGTCAGATGCAGAGCAGCTATGATCTAATGGAATGGCAGAACAGGCTCAAGGGGCTGAATAGCTTGCCCTGTTTCTATGTTCCTTTCAGTAAACTAAATTTGGGTTTGCTCAACTTCATTAAGAATGCCAGAAATGATCATAAAATCATCTGCCTCGTGTGTTCAGATCTCCGATATGCACTGCCATGGGGCGGCACAGTGGGGCAGTGGTTAGCACCGCAGCCTCACAGCTCCAGGGACCCGGGTTCGATTCTGGGTACTGCCTGTGCGGAGTTTGCAAGTTCTGCCTGTGACCACGTAGGTGTTCTCCGGGTGCTCTGGTTTCCTCCCACAGCCAAAGACTTGCAGGTTGATAGGTCAATTGGCCATTGTAAATAGCCCCTAGTGTAGGTAGGTGGTAGGGAATATGGGATTACTGCAGGGTTAGTATAAATGGGTGGTTGTTGGTCGGCACAGACTTGGTGGGCTGAAGGGCCTGTTTCAGTGCTGTATCTCTAAATAAATAAAAAATAAATAAATGTGACGAGGCTCCCCAATGGCAGTACAAAGTTTGAAATTACCCTCATTGAGCATAGCATGGTTGAAGTTAGGTAAGTACTAAAGCAGACAGAGCCAGAATGAAGGACTGCATTATTCTGGTATTTGAATCGTGGTAACAGCCATTCAAGCTTTATAGTCACAGAGCAGAGATTTTATTGTGGTGAAGCTCCATTAATCTTGTGGACTGCATATGTCTTCAAACATTGCACACAGAGTAAGGCTGTCTAAGGTCAGTGGTGTCATTCCTAATCTTACAAAGAACATTTTCAAAATATGTGCTAAGAATAAGTTCTAAGTAGTACGAGGTGGTACATTTTAGGTGAAGAATGAGGAGAATCAATGTAAACAAAATGGTACACTTTAAAGGGCATGTAGCAACTTGTAACTCTTAAATATTCCTGGCAGTCTTTTGCCATAATGTCCAGTTAACAAACTCTATCAAATGTACATCTACTTAAACATGAATGAATTTTATCTTACTGTTTTTACAGTAACCTGCTTTTCAGATTCGGAGATAATTAATTGTTCTAGATTACTTTATTGAGATTTATGTGCACTAGGAATTGCTGGATGAAATTCCTGCACCTGCTTTAAAATTGCACTATTTAATTTATATTGCTTCTCCTCATTCTTTCAAAATGCATTACTTCACACTTCTTACCTTCAAACTTTTTAGCACATATTTTGAAAATGTTCTTAACATATGCATTAATAATGAGAAACAGTATGAGATTATTATTCAGTTAACAATGACTGGACACTAGGTACGCTATTAATCCTCCTCCTGTCTTTCTCTGGTTGAATGAATCTGTTCATCGGTTACCTCTTCCAAGTCGGCGGAACTACATGCAGTGTCTCGAGGGATGTATGATGGTCCTGTGTATGAACTCCCAGTCACTCCTAAATATGTCACCCCAGCTCCTTCAACCAAAACATCCCCAACAAAACCACAACACGCACCAGTGCGAAATCTGCACCAGTCTGGGTTTAGCCTATCAGGTGAGATATTGAACATGAGCAAAGAAACAGGACATACCTGTATATTCGTTTAAGGAAGTAATGATGTGCTTTTGGGGAGGAGAAATAAATGTTGGCAGCTACTTATAAAACAGGTTTGGCAGACATTATAATGAGTTAACTGCCTGCTTGCTCAGCTGGGGTAGGGGGGGCGGGGGGTTTGGTGGCTGGAGAGGGGAAAGGGAGAAAATATGGAGCTGAGATTCCTCTGTTTGTGTAAGCCATGTCTAAAAGATTAAGCAGTGATGCTAATGTGCCCCGAATAGTTATGAGCCAGTAATACTCAGATTTTCTGTGTCACCTTATTTGCATTGTTCCAGGTGCAGACATGGACAAATGTAGGGAGCACACTAGTGTGAGTGGGAAATTGCATGCATGTGGAATTTAAAGGTACAGGGACAATTAACGGGGAGGGTCATAATGGAAAGACAATAATTGTGAACGTCTTTAGAAAGGTTCAGGTGACATATCGACCTGTTAACAATCTTTGCCAAGGCTGCAGGTGCAAAGGATGAAGAAGTGATGGCCAAAAATAAAGAGAAAGGAGACCCTATTTGTAGGCCTGAAGTCAGTTGATCAGTTCCTTTAGTATCCTGTGCCAGCCTTGTAGTGCATCTTAGCAACAAGTACCCATACAGCAGATGTCCCAACTCAGCATCTGGTTGTCTGCTCACACTCTAACAACACTTTTCCGCAACTGGTGACAGATAGGTGCGACAATGCAAATATTGTTTGTGTCACCTTGGCAGGTACAGCCAAACGGGCTTGGATGCCAGATGATCTCTCTAGTATGCTTTCATTAATGCAGTACCGTGTAAAGCATGAGTGCTGTGATTAAAGTGTTTCTGAAAAACCATCCATTATAATGGTTGGCTAGGCCATTACACTTGGGTCTAGTGCCACTATGGTGGCAACATTGGATGGATATCATGGAATGGATTGTCCTCTTCGGGATGGAGTTGCAGTGGGACCACCACTGTGGAATCAGAAGAGCCAACCAGGCAGTTGTAGGAGCAGAAGAGATCTGAAGACTAAAAACACCGCTGCATTGCGGGCCTCGATAGAGACCAAGGCCCACTAGGGAAGGTATGTGGGCCTATGCAGAAGGAGAGGCTACACCCAGATCTTGCCCTCCGTCGGAGGACCTTAGGCCAATACCACCACTTCATGGGACCAATCGCCACCTTTCACGTGGCAGCCCCGGGATGGGCTGTCTCTGCTTAAAGTTGATAAGGCAGCAGGACCAGATGAGATGCATCAAAGGATAGAGGGAAGTGAGAGTGGAAATTGTGGAGGCACTGGCAAATTGCAGATGTCATACCCTTGTTCAAAATTGGTGTAAAGATAAGCGCAGCAACTATAGGCCAGTCAGTTTAACCTTGCTGGTGGGGAAGTTTCTTGAAATGATAATTCGGAACAAAATTAATAGTCACTTGGGCAAATGTGGGTTAATTAAGAAAAGCCAGCATGGATTTGTTAAGGGGAAATCGTATTTAACTAACTTGCTGGAGTTTTTTTGATGAGGTAACAGAGAGAGTTGATGAGGATAATGCTGTTGATGTGGTGGTGTACATGGACTTCCAGAAGGCATTTGATAAAGTGCCGCACAACAGATTTGTGAGCAAAGTTATAGCTCGTAGAAGGAAAGGGACAGTAGCAACACCGATATGAAATTGGCTGAGTGACAAGAAACAGAGAGTGGTGATTAATGGATGTTTTCCGGACTGGAGGAAGGTTTGTGGTGGAGTTCCCCAGAGGTCAGTGACAGGTTGGTGGAATGGGTGGACAAGTGGCAGATGAAATTTAATGCAGAGATGTGTGAAGTGATTCATTTTGGTAGGAAGAATGTGGAGAGACAATATAAAATGAAGGGTACAATTCTGAAGAGGGTGCAGGAGCAGAGGGACCTGGGTGTATATGTGCATTAGTCATTGAAGGTGGCAAGACAGGTTGAGAGAGCGATTAATAAAGCATACAGTACCCTAGGCTGCATTAATAGGAGCCTCGAGTACAAAAGCAATTGTTCAGCCTCAATTAGAGTATTGTGTCCAGTTCTGGGTGCCACACTTTAGGAAAGATGTGAAGGCATTAGAGGGAGTGCAGAAAAGATTCATGAGAATGGTTTCAGGGATGAGGAACTTCAGTTATATGGCTAGATCGGAGAAGTTGGGACTGTTTTCATTGAAGAAAAGGTTGAGATTTGATAGAGGTATGCAAAATCATAAGGCATCTGGAGAGAGTAGATAGGGAAAAACAGTTCCCATTGGTGGAAGGATTGAGAACAAGAGGGCACAGATTCAAGGTAATTGGCAAAAGAAGCAATGTAGACAGGAGGAAAAACTTTTTCATGCAAGCGGTTCGGATCTGGATTGCCCTGCCTGAAGTTTTGGTGGAGACAGGTTCAATCGAGACATTCAAGAGGGAATTGGATTGTTTTCTAAAAAAGAATGTGCAGGGCTATGGAGAGGAGGGGGAGTGGCACTAGGTAAATTGCTGCTTCGGAGAGGCAATGAGCAGACTGGCCTCCTTCTGTGCTGTAACAATTCTGTGAAATTGCACTGTGGGGAAAATGCTCCAGAACATAGGGCTGACTCTGTTTCCATTTGCATAGGGCAGGAACAACCAGAGGGAGGGAAGTCCAGGTCTTCTCACACTTCTTAGGGACAGAGAGATAGCAATAGGCTTTGCCACCCCAATGTTCCCCCGTTATTATTGAGAGCTGGCAATAGGTTCCTTTAAAGTTTAAATTTTCACCCTGAAAGTGTGAATAGATCATGGGGCAACAGTTTTGCTCCTTACGCTGGATAAGTTTTAGGTTTTGACCGTAAAAAAATTTTGGCTGCTTTTTCCTGCCTCAAAGGCAGCCAGCCCCACTTGGCGACTGCAGTCAATTCTTCTTCTCCTCCTAGGGTAGGTTCCCTGATAAAGGCTTGAATCATCGTCCTACCCAGAGCCTCAAAGTGATTTCTGGATACTTGCCAGGATCAGTGGCACATTTGTTGTGTGGGTAGAAGAGAAATACTTACAGAAGGATAGCCGCCTTGGGGGAAAATAATAGTTTTATTTTTAATAAAAAGCATGATGCAAAATGAGCCATAAATGGCTCAGTGGTCATCTCTGGTATTAAAAAATTGATGTAAAAATGCATTTGACATGGTAATTTTCTTTCATGTACCATTGCCATTATGGTCTGTATATATAAGTGGTCCAGTTGAGATAAAAATGCGATAAATTCTAAACGTAAATCTGTAATTAACATACCCATGTATTGAAAATATGGCAGGTCTATTCGTGATGGTGATCTGTCAATCACCTACAAGTGTGTCTGTTGCTATTTCCTCCTTTTAATAATGACAATCCTGCTGTATATTTCCGGTATTTCCTGTCATTGCCACAGGAAAGCAGATTACATTTCTGCAGCCTTTTAATCTTAATACCTCAAATGATGCACATTTCGTTGAACTACTGAAAGATGCACGCACATTGAGGAGTTTAGCTGATGTGCAAGTGCCAGGGTTAGAACCAAATTACTGTTATGGCATGACGCATTATCTAAAATCAAGGTAAAGACTGGCTACATGCTAAACTTACAGCAGTATAAAATGGGTGATATTGAATTGGCAGCCCGTTTTGCTTTCCATCTGGTTTTTCTTTTCCAAAGTAGTCAGGGAAAGGAAAAGACTGGGCAGAATTCAAATCGAGCTGCCAACCTGCTGTTGTGCATCTTGCATTACCACCCAAGACGATTTTATACCCAATTATTTGCAACTTCACAATGGATTCCAGTGACTGTTACTACTTGTTGTCACTTTTTTTTTCCTAACAAAAAAAAGAAAATTACAGCACAGGAACAGGCCCTTCGGCCCTCCAAGCCAGCGCCGATCCAGATCCTCTGTCTAAACCTGTCGCCTATTTTCTAAGGGTCTGTATCTCTTTGCTTCCTGCCCATTCACGTATCTGTCTAGATACATCTTAAAAGAGGCTATCGTGCCCGCGTCTACCACCTCCGCTGGCAACGCGTTCCAGGCACCCACCACCCTCTGCGTAAAGAACTTTCCACGCATATCCCCCCATAACTTTTCCCCTCTCACTTTGAACTCGTGACCCCTAGTATTTGAATCCCCCACTCTGGGAAAAAGCTTCTTGCTATCCACCCTGTCTATACCTCTCATGATTTTGTACACCTCAATCAGGTCCCCCCTCAACGTCCGTCTTTCTAATGAAAATAATCCTAATCTACTCAACCTCTCTTCATAGCTAGCGCCCTCCATACCAGGCAACATCCTGGTGAACCTCCTCTGCACCCTCTCCAAAGCATCTACATCCTTTTGGTAATGTGGTGACCAGAACTGCACGTAGTATTCCAAATGTGGCCGAACCAAAGTCTTATACAACTGTAACATGACCTGCCAACCCTTGTACTCAATACCCCGTCCGATGAAGGAAAGCATGCCGTAAGGTCCTGTTTCTTTTCAGAAGGTTCCCCAAACGGGCTTAGGCCCAGAATTTTCTCTGAACTGCTTCTGCTCCGTCATCATACTGCACTCACAAGGAACATACAGCAACAGAGCAGGAGTAGCTCCATAGAAATTGCTGATTTCAGTTTTTAAAATGCTTTAAGAAAATGTAACATTTATTTTAAATGATTACTGTGCTATATGTGCATTAGGTGCCCAGTTTGATGACAACATCCCACGTCGTTCTGGACATCGTATTGTCAATCCACCTGGTGGCCGCTCGAACATCACCAGCTTAGGTTGACTAGGACTAGAAGATTGAGCTGCTGGTGGCTGATGCAAGCAGTTTATTTACGTACAATTTATCAGTATTACGAAAACCAGCTTTCTCTGGTATTTCAGAAAAGAAACGAAGTGTGTGCGCGCGTGTGTGTTTGTCATATAGAATGAAGTGAATTATGTGATGTATTTTTACTTGGAGTTGACTGCCACACAGTTGTGTTCCACACCATTGTCACTTATCATGGTCCTTCCACTAGCATTGGCCATTCGGACACTGGTTTAGACACGTTCCTTTTAACTTCAGGGTTCTTTGCACATTTTAGCTGTTATAGAAGTTAGTGCATGATGCTAAGAGATGCAAGTTCTGTTTTGTGTATTGAAAAATAAACAAACTCTTAGGACAAATTGCCAAGAACGGAAGTGAATTAGCTAGAATTGTTAGCTAAACTGGTGTGAATTTATGGTACAGTTTTTTTTGATTTTCAACAAAAATATAATCGAAAGTAGGAAGGTTGCAAAGTTTATGTAAATGTGCAAGGCATGATAATCACAGTGGCTCCAGTTATAGTCAATCTCACCATGGCATAGCCATTACATTCAAACACTTAAGGAAGGGTTAGTTAAAATGCTATGATTACCTCCAAGCATTAACAGAGTGATATTAATGTGGCAAAAAATAAAGAAGTTATGAAATCATTTTGAAGTTTACATAGTGATTTTGGCTTGTAACTATGAAATGTGTTTCACATTTCTTTTGGTTTGCTGTCAGCTTGAGAAACATTTCACAGTGATTTTGGCTTGTTGTAAGCTTGAGAAAAGTTTCAGAACAGAAGGCTTAAGCTTCGGTGTTTTAGCAAAAATAAAATGTGCTGTTTTATTTGAGATGATGCAAGTTAGTGCAAGAAATGTTCCAATATTGAATCGCGGTGACTGATTAAATACTACATAGATTTGGGCCACCTTAAAATCTCAAGCTGCAGTCACATTTTTTATCTTTTTGATACCGATTCTTCGTTTGTATTCATGTGGGATTTCAAATGAATACTCTGATGTTGTGACTCTACCCTTGAGCCCTAAGGCTGTGAAATAAATGGTGTCAAATTTCCATTCTGCTCTTCTACTGTCTATTTTATCTATCAGAACTTGGAAATGTTCATTATAGTTTTTTTTTAAACATAACAATGTCAATAGTTATTGTACTTTTGCCCTCATTCTGAAAGATTTCCTCTTGCACCAAGAAGCCAGTGACTCTCACTGATGAAGGCTATGGCTGCTCTTATACCAAGTGCTTTTTTCGGAGTGTTTGCCATTCAAGTATCCTGCAATAACTCACCTTGTGGGGAATCGCAGGTCAGAATGCAAGGCTTCCCATGCTGGGGTCTATATATTACCACAAACAGGTCAGTTTTACCAATTATTAGTTGTATTGTAGTACCTGAAAGCTGTAAGGCATTACAGAAGGTTTAAATGTAAATCCAGTAAACTGATTACGTACCAGGTGGTAATTATTATGCACAATTAATTTGTGTCACTCCAAAAATTATAGTGTTCTTATTTATAGCTAAGATTCTTGTTGGCCCTATGTTCCTTTAATATCCTTGATGGTGGATTCTTGTATATGTATTTAAAATGTTTCATTAGTGCTTGAGGTGCAACATAAATCCTACAAAAAAAACTTTTCATTGATGTGTGGCAGCTTGGTTCATTTGGTAACACTCATTGGAATTGAAAACTGAAGATTTGAGCTCCGCTACAGGACTTACGCATGTATTCAGGCTCTGGTGTATTGCCGGTTGATAATCTTGTCAGACATTAAAATGGGAAGGCTGTTTAACTCTAAACAAGCAAAGGTATTTAGGCACAGCGAAAGATCATCAAGCGTGATGCAAAGATGAGGTTCTTTGGAACGTCAACAGACTATGCTCTAAACTGTCTGGATCTGCGTTCATACCCAAACTTTCCCACTAGGTAAGCTCCTGATTTCACATATGAAGAAGACAGTTACTTCCCCAGAGGAGGAGAAAAATCAGGCAGGGTCACCCAACCTGCTCTCTTATTTCTGTTTGTTCTAACTGATTTAAATGTTTGTAGAATTAAAATCCTGAGAATAAACCATCTACACAATCTCGTTCATAGAGATGTTTGTTACTTTTTACCTAATGTTCCCATCAATTAATTTAGCTACTACTGTAACATATGAATTAACTTCAAACTAAAGCAAGCACATAAATATAGTACTCCCAATTTGTGGTTAACTTTTACACAAGTCTACTAAATATAAAGTTCAGCCATACATATAAGTAGTGCTAAAATATCACTAGATTCAATCCCTGTACAAATTAACCATAATTCAGAACCAGTAACCATGGAATTCTTCAATATAAAATCAAAAATGTGCAATACTAATAGCACTCACAGCATTACTCACACTGAATCTCCTGCCCAAGTGACTTTTGTGTCTCATTCCACCCCTGACCTGTTCATCTCTCTTCTGTCTGTACACAGGTCCTGCCTCTCCTCTCTTTAATTTGTCAGAATGATCTTTCCTTCTCCAAGAGTGCTGCTTCTTTCAGTGCTCTGATCTCCCACACACCTGTTAATCTTTCTTTCTGATCTCTTCCACCTATCTGTCTTTGCTGTGATCTCTTATGCCATTTTCCTTCCTCTGACTGTCCCCCATTTCTGATATCGCTGTCTGATAGGTTTTTTCAGCCCCTGTGAAGGTCTCCATCCATTTGTCTTCCCCTATCTTTTATATACACACATCACTTCCTCTCCTTCACCTGATCTCTCATTCCATTTCCACTGTCTCTACCTTTACCTTTCCCTGTCAATTCCCTATAGCTTTTTCTCCTATTTGTCTTTCCTACCATCTTTCCCCTATTTCTCTGGTTTGCCTCTGCCCTCATCCCTCTCTGCCCTCATGTCTCCCCTTGTAACATGGGGTTAATGTAGGATTGGTATAAATGGGTGGTGGTTGGTCAGCACAGACTCGGTGGGCCGAAGGGCCTGTTTCAGTGCTGTATCTCTAAATAAATTTAAAAAATAAATAGTATCTATTTAAACGCATTTTTCCTTCTCTCCATACTGACTTGTCTCCACAACCCTAGTCTGTATCTGAGCCTATGCCCAAGATTTCTAAGCCTACAGGAAGGACAGGCTGGTAGCAGATGATGAACAAAAGGTCAGTATAGTTGAAGAAAGTGCAGAGCCAAAAGAGAGAGCAGGTGATAAAAAGGGCAGGTAGGGAACAGTCAGAAGCTGGGCAGAAGTTTGGGGAGGATATAACGAAGGGTTGGAAAGGCCATTGAGTGTCTCAATGATAGTGCAATAATAGCAGGGCAGCAGAGCAAGACCATGAGTATCGATGGAAGGCTGGGAATCCAACATACAAACAGGTGGATAAAGAAGGGAGGGACCCTTTTGCAAAGGGGAGGCCAAGGTGCACTTTTTACACAAGTGGAGAACTGGCATTCTTCCCTGGACTCAAGCCATTGCCATTTCTGGTCTCCTTTGGTGGGCAGGCACCTGAGGTACATCCCAATGGCGTGGGTGCCTGCCTAGCTCTTGGACTTTGGCTCAAAGTTTTCCTTAACCACTGCTGATAAATGGCATGGATACATAATTAATTCTCTGCCCATTATATGAAGAAATAGCTCCACTATACAGTGGTTTAGAAAGTTACCTTTTATGGCAATAATTAAACTTAAAAAAAAAAATCATCTTCTTGTTTCACATCTTTCCTTCTTCAGCACAATGCTTCCTGTAGATAACAATAACCTTTTATTACAGCATTTTAAATTCAGCATCACTCCAAATTTGAATAATTCTTTCCATAAGTTTATATGAATAATTTTTGTTTCTTGAGCTCTCCGTATAAACAAGTAAAAGAAAGGTAGCCATTACAACCATTTAAAATACAGCAAATAAAAATTCCATTTTGAAGTTTAGCATTATTTAAATTTTTAATTGCCATGCATCTAACACAATGAATAACCTCGTGAATGTTGTCCCAGAAAGAGAAGATATTTGTCGTGGCATAGAAAAAAAAATACAGATGAGGCAACTGCAGTTGTCACTTGCTCATGAATCTCTATATCTAGTTAAAGTGTCAAGCTCAACTCAAAGAAGCCCCAGCACTCTCTTGAATTTTTATTTGTTTAGTTCCTTAGTTCCCTACCTGAAAGGAATTTCTTCTCCAGAGTCTTCCAATCTGCTTGGGAGACTCTGGCTAAAGTAGCAAGTTGTGATATGAATGTTTGTTCTTCCATCTAAAATGGTGAAATCAGAAAAGAAAAATATATTACTAAAGGATTACATTTTGGTCACTTTCTATGTGAAATCAGTCAGAATCCAAAACCATCACTAACTTAGTATCAACTGGCACAAAATTGACAATCTGACTCCAAGATAGGTGGCATGGCAAATTGAAACCTGTAACTCTAGTAACTATAGTGGGACAGCTCTTTCGAGATTTTCTAAAATTTTACTGTTAGAGCTTTACATCTAACCAATCTGGAAGTGCTTGATGCTGGTACTAGGCACTGAAATATAAACTCTTCCATTCCCCAACTCTAACACTGCTCAGCTTTATGAATATAGAAATTTGCAGAAAAAGTCATAAAGTTAACATTTTAAATAGTAAAAATGTTAGCTAACAAATTTAAGTAGTGAAACACAACAAAGACATTCTGCCACACAAACTGATTTTACAGGATTAAAAATTAAAATGCTAGTACTTGAAATTGGTTATCATGGTGCTTATTTTCCAGCTGGAAGAGGGGACAAAAATAACCAATTTGCAAGGCTCTGCCCTGTGGATGTCTAAAAAAAAAAAAAACACGCAACCCTGTATTGCCCTCAGACATGTTTCAAGTGTACAGGTTAGCTGCCTATAAAAAGCTTTAGTATATGAAAGGGGCCTAAAGGCTGTTTTGAGTCCACTCTGAGAAATTGGGCTTCCCTGAGCAGAGCAGGCATTGATTGGGCCTGCTCTTATGTCTTTGGGGCATGGATACAATTTTTTTAAATGTTGAAGTGGAGCAAGGAGGTGCAGGTGTGCTCCACAGTATATACTAGTGCCACTGCCAATCCACTATTCCCTTCACTTCCCCACCCTCCCTCCCTTTGTCCTCTCTCCTTTCAGGTAAGGGAGTGGCCTCAAATTCATGTGCTGAAATGAGCGACCTGCCTGGGGAGATGCAACAGGCACCAATAGCTCACCCAAAATATTGAAATGAGCCCAGCGGCCCATTTTTGGGCTGGTCTTGAACCTCCTGTTTGATTCGAATACCAAAAGGGCCCAGACGAATTTCTACAACATTCTAACCTAATCCAACGTTTACAAGTGTATTTCCAGCAGTAATCAATCTAAAGAGGTCAGGAATAGAAGCTTCAGTTGATTTTCCCTTTCTATAATTCTGTGTGTTGACATGAACTATCATATCTCTGCCACCGCCCAGGTTTAAAATTACTTAACTCAGCACAGTAGATTGAATTTGGAAAATTTTTGACATGTAAGACTTAAACCAAACTACACAATAAGCTATGGATAGGTATGTTTTATTAACTTCATCCCATCAGTTATGTCCAAGACAAATTTCATTTGGAAAGCCTCAAACCTTAATCCAGCAGAATTTGTATGGTGACATGTTATTAGCATTTTTTTGGTTAATTAGTACAGGAGAAAGTTAATAAAAATCCTGCATTATTCTGCTAATATTTTTTTCATTTTCATCTGTCTTTATTGACATACAACAGCACATGATCTAAAAACTTCACAGCTGAATGTTTAATGTGTTCTCCACTATTTTAACAGCCATTAGCCCATTTATTTTAATCCAGTTAACATTTCTGCAAAATATTGGACAATTAATGTCTTACAATAGCATTAATCAACTAATATGCATCATTTCTTGACTTATGCTGACCAGTGTTGTACCTTTAAGTGTTTATCAGCCTGCTCCTTGAGCTGATGAAGCAGTGCTGCCCTCTGCTTTAGAAACTCCATATACATCTCCTCTTCAAGAAACAACATGGATCTAATCCTCCTTTGCTGTCGCACCATCCTGCCAGCAGCAATAGAGACATTTATGTTGAAATCAACCATTCTTCTATCCCAGCTTCCAAGTAGTAAATTGTACAGACATGACCATCAAGCCATGTAGTGATAGGATAGTACTGCTCTTCTACTGCTCATATTAGTTATCTCAAACATAAAACAACATATTTATATAGCGTCTTTAACATAGTAAAATGTTCCAAGGCATTTCACAGGAGTGCTATCAGACAAAATTTGCCATGTACAGAGATATTATGGCAGGTAACCAATGGCTTGATCGAAGAGGCAGGTTTCAAGGAGTGTATTAAAGGAGGTAGGGAATTCCAGAAGGCCTAGGCAGCTGAAGGCATGTTTGGGTGATGGAAACCGGGGATGCACAAGATGCCACAACTGGAGGATTAGAGAAATTAGAACACAAATGTAACAGTTTGTAGCAGGGATTTCCCCCCCCCCCCCATCCTTAATGTCTAGATTGAAATGACTTGCATCTTTCTTAACATGCCGTTGAAACACAAGTATAAGCTGCACTAGAGTCAAGTGTTCCTGATCAAAGTATAAAATGTATTGTTATAGAAGAGAGCAGTATTACACAATTGTCAATATATTGATGAAATCCACTATCCTGTCATCTTGGGTTCATTCAGAATTATTGAATATATACATTATATGTTTATAGACATGATTATTCTTTATTCAGCTAAAAGTAGCAGCTAATTCAATTTAATCACTTATCTTAAAAGGGAGGTGATCATGCTTCTGTTGAAAGTGCCTTATGTGGCCAGATTCTAACAAAACTCATGATCCCTGAACAGAAGGCTAAATATTTTAAATTCTGACCAAAAAAACCATCTCCCTTTCGTAAGCCATATTTCCTGATGCAGAACTCTGTCCTGTGCAACATTCTGATGTCAACCAGATTTTGAGCTTTTTAAGTACAACCCTGCCAACTAATGTTTTAAAGGATGATGAAGGGTTTAGAACCAATTTGCATCAAAGTGACTTGCGAGCATGAATGAAAAACAGGTTTCAATAATTGGGGGTATTTTTATGTTTCATATTTTGGGTATCAGTGGAAAGTTGTGTTAAATGATATATATTTACTGTTTACATTAAAAAAAATGTGTCCCTTTATTGCTCAATTGCTGCAAATTAGGATGTCTTTTTTTTTACTTTTGTGCTGCAAGTACAGGAGTTATCAACAAAAAAACACTGATTAAGAGTAAATATTTTGGGGCTTTAATAGTATTACATTCTTCAAAGACTTAATTACTGAAAACAGCTAATGCTGTAAACAATAAGACAAGTTAAATTTGGAAACTTTATATATAAATTAAAAATCTTTCTGCCTATTTTCATTTATCTCTTCCTCTCCCAACTGCTTGCTGTAAAATGGTTCGACAACCACTGGTCACCCTCTGAGATATTAGCCAAAGGGGCTGTTCCAAATGTGCCAGTAGAGTCTGGGAATTTCAGTCATAGTCACAGAGCGATACAGCATTGAAACAGGCTATTATTCAGGAGGCTATTTTAACATGTTAGGCACCACCTGATATCTGCATATCCATAATTTCAGCACAGATTCCTGGATGGTGATCAAAAGTGAGAGCTTTGCCCAATTTCCTCCTCCTTTATTCCAAAAGCATGAAGTCCAGTTAGGGTGCTCTTACTGTTGCCTTTGCTGAGATCACCTAACAGCACAGAATGGTCAATAATACTAGAGTCTTCCTATTCTGTACACCTTACATGTGCTTAATCATCTAGGCCATGATACGTCCAGAATCTAATTCTAACAGCAGCATTAACTCAACTTTAAAATTTCTTTTATTAAAAAAATGATAGTGACAGTAGCTGTTTAAGAATGAATTCAGCTAAATGTACCAAACTATATATAGTGTTGTACAGATGATGTAATTCTCAAATAGAATTCTTTTGCACAAATTCTGCCTCGCCCCCACTATAATCTCAGTGATAAATCACAATCTAAGATTTTACTCACTGGTGCTGAATCCTTGTTGGTGTAGGAGGATTTGTCTTCTTGTTAACCAAGTCTGTATTAAGGTTATCCTCCAATGTCTTCTTCTTGATAAGTTGTTTTCTTTTAAATGTTTCTGTTTAAATAATGTGTTACTTAAAAATTCAGTTCTCACTATGTTTCTTTAATTGAAAAGATTAACAAAAGCCTCAGTTACAAAAAATTAAAATCCTGAATCTTTTTACTTTAACAGCAACATTTCCTTTGTGATCTGAAAATTTATAGTTCAGTACACAATAATAACTTGTATTTATACATTGTTTTTAATGTGGAAAAATGTGCCAAGGCAGTTCATAAAGGCATAAATCAAGAAAAACATGGATGCTGAGCTAAAAGGAGGAAATATTGGGAGGGGTAACCAAAAGCGTGGTCAAGGTGGAGAGGTGGAAGGGATAAAACATAAAAACATAAGAAATAGGTGCAGGAGTAGACCATACAGCCCCTAGAACCTGCTCCACCATTCAACAAGTTCATGGCTGATTTCATCTTGGCCTCAACTCCACTTTCCTGCTTGTGCCCCATAATCTTCGATTTCCCCCCATAGTTCAAAAATTTGTCCATCTCGGCCTTGAATATATTCAATGGCTCAGCCTCCACAAATCTCTGGGGTAGAGAATTCCAAAGATTCATGACCTCCAAGAAGTTCCTCATCTCCATCTTAAATAGGCGATCCCTTATTCTGAAGGGATGCTGCCTAGTTCGAGATTCCCCCCATGAGGGGACTATCCTCTCAGTATCTACCCTGTCAAGCTCCCTCAGAATGTTATATTTCAATAAGATCACGTCTCGCTCTTCTAAACTCCAATGAGTATAGACTCAACCTTGCCTCATAAGAAAAACCTTTCATCTCAGGATCAAACTAGTCAACCTCTGAACTGTCTCCAATATTCCTCCTTGAATAAGGGGACCAAAACTGTACAAAATACTATAGGTGTGGTCTCATCAATGCAGAATTTTGCGTGAGCAGAAATGAAAAAAAAAAATGTAGAATTGTTGGCTGCCCAGGGCAGCATTGGACTGGTTGGGCCTGGAGGTGATAAAGGCTTGGATGTAGGTTTCAGCAGCAGATGCATGCAGGCAAGAATGGAACACACAATGTCACAGAGATAGAACTGAGCAGCGATTGTAATAGAGAATATATGGGTTATGGTGGAATAGGATGCTGATGTTGTGAACAGTCTGGTTCAACCTGAGAGAATGGCAGGGAAAGGGAATGCTGTCAGTAGTATGGATATGGAATTAGTATCAATACCTTCCGTCATGCATCATCTCAGTTTTTTACTGGAGGAAACTGTGGCTCATCCAAGGCTGGATATTGGATAATCAATCTGACAACACAGAGGTAGTGGAAATATCAGAAGAAGTGATGTAGATGAGGAAGAGAAGGGGGCCAAGGATGGATCCTAGGGGGATTCCAGAGGTAACAAGGGCTGGAGGATAAGCCGTTGCTGGAGCCTCTGCTGTTAAGATTGCCTAACCATAAGGTCTTCAATAGTAGCCAAATTCAAATCGCTCATACTCTTAGTCCAGTAACTACTGAAGTAGTATAAAGGGTCCCCAACTCTATTGCCTATAGAAAGAGATCCCATTTTTTTTTTAAGCTAATATGCAAGTTAAAGGACACCAACAAGTTTCCAAACTCTTAATTCAGGACTGGGCTTGCATCTGATACTTCATATAATAAGCAACGTTGGCTATGTGAATCAAGTCACATTTGCAATAACACTGTAGTCATTTATTTGATTGAATATACATTGCTGTAATTTACAAAACATAGGGTTTGTAGTGGAGTTCGCCAGGGAGAAGTGTTGGGACACTTGCTTTTCTCGATATATATTAATGATCTAGACCATGTTGTACAGGGCATAATTTCAAAAAGTTTGCAGATGATACAAAATTTGGAAACATTGTGAACTGTGAGGAGGATAGTGCAAAACTTCAAAATGGCAGACAAGTTGGTGGAATGGGCAGACAGGTGGCAAATAAAGTTCAATGTGTAGAAATGTGAAGTGATACATTTTAGTAGGAAGAACATGGTGACAATATAAAAGGTACAATTCTAAAGGGGGTGCAGCAGCAGAGGGACCTGGTGTATCTATGCATGTCATTGAAGGTGGCAGGACAGATTGAGAGTGCAGTTAATAAAGCATACAGCATTATTGATAGGGGCATAGACTACAAGAGCAAGGAGGTTATGTTGAACTTTTAAAAGACACTAGTTTGGCCTCAACTGGAGTACTGCATCCAGTTCTGGGCAGCGTGCTTTAGGAAAGATGTGAAGGCGTTAAAGAGGGTGCAGAAAAGATTCACGAGAAAGATGCCAGGGATGAGGAACTTCATTTATGAAGACAGATTGGAGAAGTTGGGACTGTTTTCCTTGGACAAGAGAAGGCTGAGAGGTGATTTGATAGAGGTATTCAAAATCATGAACGGTCTGGACAGAATAGATAGAGAGAAACTGTTCCCAATCGTGAAAGGATCAAGAACAAGAGGGCACAGATTTAAAGAATTGGTAAAAGAAGCAAAAGCGGCATGAGGAAAGGTTTTTCACGCAGCGAGTGGTTAAGGTCTGGAATGCACTGCCTGAGAGTGTGATAGAGGCAGGCTCAATCGAGGCATTCAAAAAGGGAATCAGACAGTTATACGAAAAGGAAGAATGCGCAGGGCTGTGGGGAGAAGGCAGGGGAATGGCATAGGTGAAATGCTTGTTAGGAGAGCCGGTGCAGACGTGATGGGCCGAATGGCCTCCTTCTGCGCTGTAACAATTGTGACAGATTGTTAACTGAATAAAAATGAAAAAATAGATTTCAACCAGTTGGAAATACCATTGCATTTTCTTTCTTGATGATGGCGCTTACCTCCACTGATTCACTGTGGATGGTCAATATGTTCTCCCTATAGGAGACCAGGTTTTACTGCAAATGCAGGTCACAAAATGTGACCAACCTTGGCAAGTCAAAATAACAGAACTTAAAGGAAGATGTTTTACAAATCATTATTTGACTATAACTTTCCCACCCAAAACCATTGTTTACATAGAAGGAAAAAAAAAGTATATTTTTAATCAAGACCTTTCATGAGATTCAGCTGATTCTTTTTGTCCTTTCTATACACCTCCATGATTTCTTCTATCTGTTGGTAATAATTGTGGACAATATTGGCTGTACCTTCCATGGTCACATAGACACTCTCAGTTGCTCTCTCTACTAAAAGATTCTAAAAAATAAACCAAAAAACAAATACACGCAAGTCAGCATTGGTTTAATTACTTCCTAATCTTGTAGAAAAGCCACCCACCTAATTCCACAGAAGACAACTCTGCTCTTCAGTTACTTCATTGGCTGACTTTTTAAACACACCTTGAGATTTCATACTGAGATTTAACAAATTTTGTAAATCTCCATGGCAACCTAATACTTGAACAGAAAATCAGTAAGGTAATTTCGTCCCAGTTAGTTCATAGAATCTGCAGAATTCATTGATGCAAGGGTAAATTTTCCAAAATTCTGGCGTGGTGATTTGCCTACAGAAGGGATTTTCTGCTGGCGACGGGGGTTCCGATGTACAAAAAAAGCGATGCCAAGAACCCCACGTTGCCTTTTCGCTGGGAGGCTCGCTGAATCTAGTGCCAATCAGGCACTTAAGTGGACAGTGACAGGCCTTCGACGGAAGCAAGGATCCTGGCACCAGAAGTCCCGCCCTCAGAGAGCTGCCGGCCAATCGGAGGCTGGCAACTCTTCCACTGAACAGCATCACCGTGGAGGCGGGTGTCTGCTGCCAGTGGAGCAACTACCCGAGACCCAGGAGTGGCTCTGGACCCAGGCCACAGGTAGGTCAAGGCGGGAGGTTGGGATCACGGGGAAGGGGATCACTAGCAAGGGAGGTGAGGTGGCTCTCAGCGGAACTCCCCCGCCCTTTGCTGATGCCAGGTCCCTCATTCAGGCACGAAGTGCCTTTTAATGAGGAACGCATCCTGGGAGCTGGGAAACAACTCAATTTTTTGGGCTGCACTTCCCAGGACCACTCGCTGCACGGCTAATTGCAGCAGCGACGGGATGAGGCCCTTAATTGGGGATTAATTGCCCAATTAAGGGCCTCAATTGGTGGCAAGGCGGGAAGGCTGTTCACAGGCCTTCCCACCCCGTACTAAATTTTGACGGTGGCAGGAACCTCCCCTCTCACCCTGCCACCATCCCACCCGATTTTATGCTCTCTTGCTTCCAAATCTGCCAAGGGAACAGCATAACTCCATCACACAGAAAATCCTTCAGATCCCAATGAACTCTGCACTCAAATTCTCTGGCAGTTGTAAAATTTACTCTCTAGCGTCTATGATTTTGTACCAGAGATTAAAACATTCTAAATGATCACAAACAGAGCTTTACCCACTGCGCATGTTGAATGTTGTCTTTAGTATTCCAGATACATGTTGAGGATTTTATACCACATTGACCAGACACCAAAATGCAGCGGGGATAAATTTAAATTCTGCCAATCCTGTAAAATTAATGATATTATATTGGCCATCCGTTATACATCTTGCCTGATTTTTCCAATTGGGCTGGATGTATATCATGGGAAGCCATTCCCATATCACCATTTTACACGATCACCAAAAGCTAGAATTAACCTCAGTGCATTTCATGCAGAAGAGCACCCTCTACTGTACCTAGTGTATCAAGTCAGGCAACATTTATTGGAACTTTAAAAACATGAGAACATGTTTGCACTTATTCCATTCAAAGTAAACTCACCTTTCTACTCATTGCCAAGACCCTCTGACAGGCTGGTACTAACCCAAAATCAATATAAGTAATCTAGATAAAGATTGTAGGCCTGAATAAGGAATACAAGCCTCCCTGGCAAAATGCTAATGTCAGTTCTTGAGCTGTATTAGCAGTTACTGAATGCACTTTGAATTAAACTGGGTTAGAAGAGGTGAATTTCGGCACTGATCTAGACAGACCCATGATAGCTTCTAATGAATGTTACCTTAAGTTTGTCTGTGTTGTCTTCATGGTGTTGATTGGCTAAGTGCATTTTGGCTTGATGTATCAGAGCACGGCCAATCATCTGTTCCATGTGATGCTGTAAAAGATCCAGGAATGCCTGGGATTCTGCAGCGCGCTGTTGGTGAATGAGTATTTCAGCCTCTTGGCACAGCTTCTCCTGGTCTTCTGCAAATTTGGACATCTTTGGAAATATAAACATAATCCAGAACTTAAGTACAATCAACAAAACAGTTTGAAGAAACAATTAAGGGGATATTTCAGAATACAGGGAATAGATACATTTCAACGAGAAGGAAAAATTCCAAAGGGGGGGACCCACAATCCGTGGTTAACTAAAAACAGTTAAAGATAGTATCAAACTTAAAGAAAAAGCATATAATTGCGCAAAGATGGGTGGTAGGTCAGTAGATTGGATAGAATATTAAAAACAGCAAAGATTGACTAAAAGATTGATAAAGAAGGTAAAATTAGAGTAAGTGAGAAAGCTAGCTAGAAATATAAAGACAGATAGTAAGAGTTTTTATAGATACTTAAAAAAGTTTAAAAAGTGAGCATCGGTCGTATAGAAAGTGAGTCTAGTGAATTAATAATGAATAATGAGATGGCAGATGAATTGAACAGGTATTTTGCATCGGGCTTCACCATAGCGGATAGAAGGAACATCCCAGTATCAGCTGGGAGTCAGGAAATGGAAGGCAGGGAGAAACTTGAGAAAATTACAATCATCAGGGAAACTGTACTGAACAAATTGTTGGAGCTGCAGGCTGACAAGTCCCCGGGTCCTGATGGACTTCATCCTAGGGTTTAAAGGAAGTGGCTAGTGAGAGATAGTTGATGTGTTAGTTTTAATTTTCCAAAATTCCTTAAATTCGGGGAAAGGTTCCGTTAGACTGGAAGATAGCTAATGTAACTCCTTTATTCAAAAAAGGAGGGAAACAGAAAGCAGGAAGCTACAGGCCAATTAGCTTAACATCTGTCTTAGGGTAAATGGTTAGAAGCTATTATTGAAGATGTTATAGCAGGGCACTTAGAAAAATTCAAGGTAATCAGGCAGAGTCAATGTGGTTTTGTGAAAGGGAAATCATGTTTAACCAATTTATTGGAGTTCTTTTGAGGGAGTTACATGTGCTGTGGATGAAGGGGAACCAGTGGATGTATTGTACTTAGATTTCCAAAAGGCATTTGATAAGGTGCCACATCAAAGGTTATTGCAAAAAATAAAAGCTCATAGTGTAGTGGGTAACATATTGGCATGAATAGAAGATTGGCTAGCTAACAGGAAAGAAAGAGTAGGCATAAATGGGTCATTTTCTGGTTGACAAGATGTAACGAATGGTATGCCACAGGGATCTGTGCTGGGCCTCAACTTTTTACAGTTTATATAAATGAATTAGATGAAGGGACCGAAGGAATGGTTGCTAAATTTGCTGATGACACAAAGGTAGGAAAGTGAGTTGTGAAGAGGACATAAGGATATAGATAGGTTAAGTGAGTGGGCAAAGACCTGGCAAATGGAGTATAATGTGGAAAAATGTGAAATTGTCCATTTTGGCAGGAAGAATAAAAAAGCATATTATCTAAATGGTGAGAGTTTGCAGAGCTCTGAGATGCAGAGGGATGTGGGTGTCCTAGTGCCTGAATCGCAAAACGTTAGTTTGCAGGTACAGCACTTAATTAGGAAAGCTAATAGAATGTTGTCATTTATTGCAAGAGGAATTGAATACAACGTGCCTCGGACTGCTACTCTCGCCGCATCCTGAGATCCACACTCAGTGCTATGCGCCGCCACATGCACACACTGGACCTCTCTCCAGCAGCACCGCCTCACCTTATCTCAAAGCTGTTCTACTCCGCAGTTTCATTTCATCTTTCGTCTCATCCGACGCATTAACAAAAAACTTTTTTTCTTCCTTTCAGGTAAGGAACGCAAGCTCCAGCAGCTGATGGGGACCAATGCCCCTCCAGATCCTCCTTCCGCTTCACTTCCCTCTGACCCCACCCCTTCTGATCTGACCCCTTGCCGTGTATTCACTATACCCTCTGACCTCCCCCTCTGATGCTGAACGTTCTGTACTCAGCAAAGGTCTCAGTTTTATCCCCTTATGCCCCCACCTCAATGAATTTCGTGCTCGGCATGACATTGAGCTCTTCTTCCGTCGCCTCCGCCTCCGGGCTCACTTCTTTGACCAGGAGTCCTCCCCCCGACCAGCAGATCCATTCACCTGCCTCCAGCATTCTCCCTCTACCTGGACCCCTCCCCCTGGCCACTTACCCGCTCTTCATCTCTTCATTGAAAACTGTCGGCGAGACATTGGTCACCTCAATTTCTCTGCCCCCCTCACTCACTCTAACCTGTCCCCCTCTGAACTTGAGGCACCCCGTTCTCCCGGGTCTAACCCCGACATGGTCATCAAACCTGCAGACAAGGGTGGTGCTGTTGTTGTATGGCGTACCGACCTCTACCTTGCAGAAGCTCAACGCCAACTCACGGACACTTCTGGACCGTGACCCCACCACCGAACATCAAGCCACCGTCCAAAGGACTGTCACTGACCTCATCTCCTCTGGAGATCTTCCCTCTACAGCTTCCAACCTCATTGTCCCGAAACCCCAGACAGCCCGCTTCTACATCCTTCCCAAAATCCACAAACGGGACTGTCCCAGCAGACCCATTGTGTCAGCCTGCTGCTGCCCCACTGAGCTTATTTCTTTCTATCTTGACTCTATCTTTTCTCCGCTGGTCCAGTCTCTTCCCACCTACATCCGTGACTCTTCTGACGCCCTACATCATTTTGACAATTTCCAGTTTCCTGGTCCCAACCGTCTCCTCTTCACTATGGACGTCCAATCGCTCTACACCTCCATCCCCCACCAGGATGGTTTGAGGGCTCTCTGCTTCTTCCTGGAACAGAGGCCCAACTGGTCCCCATCCAGCACCACCCTTCTCCGCCTGGCTGAACTTGTTCTCACATTGAACAACTTCTCCTTCAACTCCACGCACTTCCTTCAATTAAAAGGTGTCGCTATGGGTACCCGCATGGGTCCCAGTTATGCCTGTCCTTTTGTGGGATATGTCGAGCATTCTTTGTTCCAGTCCTACTCGGGCCCCCTCCCCCAACTCTTTTTCCAGTACATTGATGACTGTATCGGTGCAGTTTCCTGCTCCCGCCCCGAACTGGAAAACTTTATCAACTTTGCTTTCAATCACCCTTCTCTCAACTTTACATGGTCCATCTCTGACACTTCCCTTCCCTTCCTCGACTTCTCTGTCTCCATCTCTGGGGATAGGTTGTCTACTAATATCCATTATAAGCCCACCGACTCCCACAGCTACCTCGACTACACTTCTTCACACCCTGCCTCCTGTAAGGACTCCATTCCATTCTCCCAGTTTCCCCGTCTCGAACGCATCTGCTCTGATGATGCTACCTTCCATGACGGTGCTTCTGATATGACCTCCTTTTTCCTCAACCAAGGATTCCCCCCCCACTGTTGTTGACAGGGCCCTCAACCGTGTCCGGCCCATTTCCGCCACCTCTACCCTCACCCCTTCCCCTCCCTCCCAGAACCGTGACAGGGTTCCCCTTGTCCTCACTTTCCACCCCATCAGCCTCCATATCCAAAGGATCATCCTCTGCCATTTCCGCCACCTCCAGCGTGATGCCACTACCAGTCGCATCTTCCCCTCCCTTCCCGTGTCAGCATTCCGAAGGGATCGTTCCCTCCGCGACACCCTGGTCCACGCCTCCATTACCCCCACCACCTCATCCCCATCCCATGGCACCTTCCCTGCAATCGCAGGAGGTGTAATACCTGCCCATTTACCTCCTCTCTCCTCACTATTCCAGGCCCCAAACACTCCTTTCAGGTGAAGCAGTGATTTACTTGTACTTCTTTCAATGTAGTATACTGTATTCGCTGCTCACAATGTGGTCTCCTCTACATTGGGGAGACCAAGTGCAGACTGGGTGACTGCTTTGCGGAACATCTCCGCTCAGTCCGCAAGCAGGAACCCGAGCTTCCAGCTGCTTGCCATTTCAACACTCCCCCCTGCTCTAATGCTCACATCTCTGTCCTGGGATTGCTGCAGTGTTCCAGTGAACATCAACGCAAGCTTGAGGAACAGCATCTCATCTACCGATTAGGCACACTACAGCCTGCCGGACTGAACATTGAGTTCAATAATTTCAGAGCATGACAGTCCCCCATTTTACTTTCATTTTTAGTTATTTTTTCTTTTTTACATTTTTTACAATCTTTTTTTTTTGCATTTATTTCATTTCATCTTAGTTTACTCAGTTTGCTTACCCACTGTTTTTTTTCAGGTTTGCACTTGCTGCTGTTCAATATTCAGTCCGTTAACACCTAATCTGTACTAATGCTTTGTCTTTCAACACACCATTAACATATTGTTTGCCTTTGCTCCATGACCTTTTGGTCAGCTATGTGGCCTTGTCCAATCTGCACCTACTCCTTTGTTATCTCTTGCCCCGCCCCCACCTCACTTGCTTATAACCTGTGACTTTTCTAATATTTGTCAGTTCCGAAGAAGGGTCACTGACCCGAAACGTTAACTCTGCTTCTCTTTCCACAGATGCTGCCAGACCTGCTGAGTGGTTCCAGCATTTCTTGTTTTTATTTCAGATTTCCAGCATCTGCAGTATTTTGCTTTTATACAAAATTAGGGAGGTTATGCTTCAGCTATACAGGGCATTGGTGAGACCACATCTGGAGTACTGTGTACAGTATTGGTCTCCTTATTTAAGGAAGGATGTAAATGCGTTGAAGCAGTTCAGAGAAGGTTTACTAGACTGATACCTGAAATGGGCGGGTTGTCTTATGAGGAAAAGTTGGACAGGCTAGGCTTGTATCCATTGGAGTTTAGAAGAGTAAGAGACGATTTGATTGAAACATGTAAGATCCTGAGGGGTCTTTGACAGGGTGGATGTGGAAAGGATGTTTCCCCTTGTGGGAGAATCTAAAACCATGGGTCACTGTTTAAAAATAAGAGGTCACCAATTTAAGAAAGAGATGAGGAGAAATTTTTTCTCAGAGGGTCACGAGTCTTTGGAACTCTCTTCCTCAAAAGGCGGTGGGAGCAGAGTCTTTGAATATGTTTCAGGCAGAGGTAGATAGATTCTTGATAAGCAAGGGGGTGAAAGGTTACCGGGGGTAGGTGGGAATGTGGAGTAATTAGTTCAGCCATGAACTTATTGAATGGCAGAGCAGGCTCGAGTGGCCTTCTACTGCTCCTAATTCGTATATTCGTAACAATTAATGGTTTACCTTGGCCCAATCTGAGCACACATACAAAAAATATTCTATATCTATGTGTTGACCTTAATATTACATAACTGCCAAGTAAATCTTGAAAATTAAAGCTCAACTGTGAATATTAAATATTTGTCCTTGGTAGGCTTGATGAACAGATAGTGCATAATATTTCTGTACCAGATTATCCTGCAACTTCATGTTCTCGTCCTCATGCTGATCCCAAATGCGTGGTTCCTTCATCTGCTGTTCCCCAAGTTCATCTAGCAGACATTTTGTCTTGAAAAGCTTCATTTCTTTGAGTATCATTAGACTTAGCTGCCTCAGAGTTAGCTGTCTAACCATCGATTGTAAAGCTACCTTGTGCTCCAGCACAATGTCTTCAGAAACTCTGAAAGAATAAGTAAGCATGAAAAGCAATTACATATGTAGATTATTTGGAAAATGCTTGGTTCTTAGTTTGAGCTCCTCCGATATCTTGGGCAGACAGTGGCAGTTTAGTTAGATTAAGATTGGCAAATGTGCGCAACAGGGAAACAGCAAAAATCACTCTTTATTTTGTGAGTACGGCAGACAACGGGGAGTTCTCAATCTCTTAAATATCACAGGTAAACACACGGACTCCAAACTGTCACTTCTGAGGGATTGCTGAACTAACAGATGTACCATCTTTCAGATGTGATGTTAAATTGAGATCCTGTCTGCCTATTTAGGTGAATATAAATGATCCCATGACACTGTTTGAAGGAGAACAAGGGAGTTCTCTCAGGGTCCTGGCCAACATTTACCTCGTAACCGTAGCAAACAGATTAACTAGTCATTCGCCTTATTGTTAAAAGTGGAGTCTTGCTGTACATAAATTGGCTGCTGCATTGCATACAAAGCAACAGCAACTACACTTTAAAGTGATTCACTGACCGTGAAGCAATTTGGAACACTACATAAATGCTGTACTGCAGTCCCAGCAGTGGCCATCGCTCCCAGTAGCGCAGCTGGGACTAAGAGCTGCCTGCCCGCTGATTGACAGGACTTCCTCCCTCAAGCGGGTGGAAGTCTTGCCTTGGCACAATTAAAGCCTGGGGACCCATAAAATGCGGGACTGATACCCAAGCGAGGCAGAAGCGGGTTCGCCACCGACTTTTAAGTCGGTGGCCAGCTCCCGTTCGCCCAACATAAAATCCAGCCCGTTGACTCTGCTTCTCTCTCCACAAACGCTGCTGAGTATTTCCAGCACTTGGTTTTTATTTCAGATTTCCAGCATCTGCAGGATTTTGCTTTTATTATGGTATGAATTCATTCATGTGTCTGTGAAACAGAGTTAAAGTGAACCTAAAGAACACAATTGTGAAAAATCATTAGAACCAAAGGAAATCGAGTGTATGTCATTTGTGTACAATGAAGTAGTGATAGGCATATACTGAGGAGCAACAACATTAGTAAGAAAAACCGAAAATACTAGAAATACGCAGCAGGTAAGGATATAATAGTTTAAGTAGTCAATAAAGGGAAGGGTCAGATTCACGCAGACTGTTGCCCCATCAACAAACACAAGCTCCAACAGTGGTTTAGAGGATAAAAAAAGGCACTGTTCAGTTTAGCACTAGGCAATACAGACAATAATGTGTCAGGTTTGATTTTCAGTCTGTTCCAAATGATCTGGTCTCAGCATCTCTAAGCTAGAGAGCAAAAATCATCAAGGGAATGTAGTCCTGGTTATTATCCAGTGATTCCTACTTGAAAGTACATGTGCATTGATATGAGGTGAGGTGAAAACAGAATCAAGATTAATTTTGGTGCTATCTATAGTCACTGACATTTATTGCCTAGGTTACTACATGAAGAATAGGCAATTGGACAAAGTACCGAAGGGGCACTGTCGTCTTGAAACTGTATTCGAACACGGAACTGTGCATTTGAAGGAGAAAATAGGAGAAAATTTTTTTTTAGACTGTTTGAATGGCTCAGTGATATGGCACAGGCAGCGTAAGACAGGAAGGTCACAGCTTTGCTATCTGGTTTTGTACTGAATTAGCCAACATCAGACAGAACGTCAATGCCAGTCCCAGAATTCTAAGCATGTCATCACTTTCCTGTAAAGGGGGCCAATATTCAAGGAGACAAAAGTAAATCAAGAAAAAAAAAGAGGAACTACCAGTCGTTTCACTGAATTTCATAGGGGCATGGGTAACTTTTCAACTTGGTCAACCTTGAATAACTCATACTTACTTCTCATCTAGGCCACTCTGCCTCAGTAGGAAACCTTGAATGATCTTCTCCTGCTTATCAACCAGATGTTTCTGTCTGGCTGAGTTAAGTGTCTGCTCATCTCGCCACACCTAAATTGTGATAGAGATACAATTATATGAAATCCCTATTTTCAACAGCAGTACCAACCTCATCAGCTACACCGAGTCAGTTAACATGTTTGCTTTCAGAACTGAATGCCTTGCCAAATTCTCATGAGAAATATTGCTCGGGTGGTGCAAGACTGAGATGTTCTATGCCAAGGAGTGTCATTGGTTTCCATCATTGTTATCAGTAACTGGAATAAGCCCAACTGCTGAAAATCACTCGAGTATGTGGAAGGGTAGTTACAAAAACAACAGAGGTGGAAGCCTGAGAACCAGCCATCTTCCCAGCCTCTTAGCAAGGATTGGCATGTGACAATTAGTAAAATAAAATAGAGGAGAAAAAAAAAAAGTAGGGACTGGAAATAATTTATTGCAAATACCTGCTTCATTTGGGCCAGTTTTTCCTGGAACTGTTTCAAATGCTGTTTTCTTTCTTCTTCTGCCGTTTGTTTTCTCGCTGACAGGTCTTGCTGCATACGGCTTCTCAGAGTTTCCATTGCAGATAAAGATAGTTCAGTAAGGTTCGGTAGAGTCTCTGAGAAAAGTTGCTTGATCAGTTTGTCCACAGTCCGTGATGAGGCAGAGTGCAGATTCTGTGTGGTACAGCATTTCTTATTGTGCTATATGCCCACTTTATTAAAACAATGGCAGTTCCATATTTCTGCAGTTGAAGCCAATGAGGAAAACACCAAAGAACAATTTTTATCCTAATTGTATGCAGAGCAAAATCCATCCTTTCCAAACTCACATTTGCCTCTACATCTGAAGATTGTCACTAAAAGGAGTTTTTCTTTTGACTTCATGCTGCTGGTGACGAGCTTCACTCGCCAGCAGCAGGCATCAAAAATACAGTCTTGTACCATACACAATCTTCTGGCCAAAATGATTGGGGAAATCATGTGCAGCCTATGTCTGAATTTCTGATCTGTGCTTCTAGTGACTGAGACTCCACAACGACAGCAAGAAATTGGAAAATTATCCCAATAAATTTCAACTGTATGATTTCAAGTTATTCTTTTACTAGAAAATATAAACAAACATTTACAAATGTGTTTAAAAGTAAATGGGTTAGTTTAAGGATTGGCTGACAGAGCAAGTACCTTCAACTAGAACTGCTTTTAGTGATAGAAAAGTGTCCTCTGATTATTTACTGTGATAGCCAATATGAAATGAGTTTAGGCAATCTTAATCTAATATAATAAACTAAGGCTTCACTTAATTCAACAGTCGTTACAATAAATTGTCAGTCTCACTCAAAGCACAAGGATGGTGAAGTACATGGAAATACCACGCTGCAGTATTAGGGCATACTGATCTGTTCTGGGGCTAAAGGAGAAAACAGGGCATTGAGATTAATTTTAGAAGCCCCAGATATGATCGGAGGTAATTCAGCCTATTCTATAAACTTCTATGACCCTGGAGTTAAGACAGCTCTGCTCTGTTGTTAACTTACGTTGCAACTTTCATGAAAATATTTGATTCTGCCTGGGAGCAAAACATTATGCCACTTCCTTGAATAGTCAATCCTCAATCTGAAGAAGCACAAATATGACTAAGAAAAATTTGATGCAATTTTGATTCCATGAAGCACTTTTGCTTATAAGTACAGCATTGAACTATATTCTTTTTCTGCTGCAGTATCAGTGGCACCGGATCACAGAAGGTGCAGCTTGCTACTTATGCAGAGGTGTACCCCATTTTGGAATTTCAAGGTCAATTATACTAATAAAAAGGCTACTACTAGTTTACAAGCATTTAGCCAGCAGAAAACAGTGATCACAATGTATACAGTAGTGTATATTTTGTGAAGGCCATAAGGTCATGACCCTTCCAACCTCCATGAGGAAAAATGCTAAATCAGGACATCCTTCCCTCTATTCAAGAAAAGCCTCTCACAGCGCTATCCAAACTTTTCACTCCTGAAGTTTCAATGAACAGAACCAAATATTTTAGTAACGTGTTTAAAAACTGAAATCTCTATAGTCTATATAGGGATAATCTGTGAAATGGATTCACTGGACTCTCACCTTCCACAGCTCAGTAACTGCCTTAGCATCATTATGATCCTCTTCATCCTCCACGTCACAGCGGATCTGCCTGTGCCGCTCTGCAAGCTCATGATAACTCTATAAAGTTCACAACTATATTACTTTATGTTATGGAATCATTAAACCACTGGGAGTACCTATATTCAATCTTCCTGTAATGTTAGAATTAATTTCCATACAGAATGCACAAGACTCATATTAAGGAATTAAGCACCTGAAAGCAGTGTTATTTTTCAGTTTTACAGGTAGGATGTTATTGCTTTAGCAGAACGAATGCACAATATATATATTTCATGACTGTTTCACAAAGACACAATTTTTCTTTTGTAATAACCTAATCCAGCCCGAAGGTAAGAATAACAAACACAACAACTACCTCTCTACTCTGTTGTTCTTGTTTTTGAATACAGAAATTTCAGGATTAAATTTTGAAATTGGATTCATTTGTACATTTCAAACTCCCTCAACCAAGACTCAACCAATCTGGTGGTCTGTCAATAAGCATTGTAATACTCAGACACCAGTATGAACAGTACAATCAACAAGAATGCTCATGAAGAAAATGGAGAATTAGGGAGTTTATTTCCAACTCTGAGTTAAGACTTAAGAGGGAATGGACGGGGGCGCCGTGGAGAGGTGGTGAGGAGTGCCCATACCCTTACTGATGCTTTGGAGATGAGGCTCGAGGCTCAATTTTGGTTAGCCATGATTCTCAGATTTCTTTCATGTCCTGGGAGTATGCCAGCCATTCTGCTTTCAGAAACGGGCTCAGATAAAATATTTAGGTCAGGATTGAGGAAGCTCCACTCTGGTGCTAACCCACGTTACATCAGAGATGGAAGTGCTTAATTTCTGCTCTGACCACCAGAATCTGAATGTGCATGAGTCAATGTTGTGCATTTTGTAATTGGGACAATGTCCTACATGGTGTATAAAATCAGTAAACAAGCGAAGGATGAGTTTGCTGAAGGGGTGTCTTGAGTAGGTCAGTGATTGCTTTGTTAAAATGGCGTTATTCTTTCATGCTGATAACAGAAGTGTGAACCCAACACATTAACTCCTAAACTTATATCCAACAAGTTTATCTCAGGAGTATTTTACAGTCTGACCTGAATAAAATCAGTCGGAGCAAGCATTTGCCTTGCCTGGTCTTTCAGAGCCTTTGCCTCATGTCTTTGTGTCTCTTTGAATCTCTTCACCAAAGTTCTGCGTCGTCTCTTCATTCCCAAAATAAGATCTTTAGTTTGTTTGTTACATTCTGCAAGAAGTATTTATATTATATATCGGTATAAATTATGGATATGTTTTAAGGTTCGAAAGGATGTGTGAAACAATCAAAATTATTGGGCTGGGTTTTAAGAAGCCCTCGAGGTAGTGATCCATGGGGGGGGGGCCTGAAAATGGCTCCGGATGAGGCCTGCCATGGACATGAATGCTGGCAGGCCTGGCCTGATCCTCCTGGCAGCGGCGAGGCTCCAGGACCACAATTTGAATATTTAAATCAATAAAATTATTTTAAATATACTCACCCGTGATCCTGAGGGCAGCCAACATTCCCTTGCCTTCAAATCCCCATCTGGGGAAATGAGGCGCGAGCCTGGTAAGGAGGTAAGTTTAACAGTGCCGGGGTTGGGGTGAGGGGTGGTGGGGGAGGGGGCAGGGAAGAAATGGGGTCAAATAAATGTCATGGGTGTAGGGGATGGTGGGAAGGGTTGTACTTTAAATTTTGCACAGTTTGGACGGGCGGGGGTGGGGGGGGGGGGGTGGTGTGCGAGAGTCACTTGTTAATAGGTAAGTGTTTTGGGAGGGGGGGGGGGGTGATAGGGAAGGGCAAACAGTTCAGGTGATTGTTATGGGGAGGGTGGGAAAGGTGCATTGGAATTTTATGTTATTCTGGGGGGGGGGGGTGGAATATCTCTTTAAATATGGCTGATGCCATTGCCGGGGATGGACAGCTCACCCCCTCCACATGATTGAGGGGGGCGGGCCGCCCTGGCTATTTAAATGAGCTGCCACGCTTACGATTGCACTGGCTCTTTGGCGCGCGGCCCGCACGGGCAAGCTCATAGAATCCAGCCCATTTTGTCTGCAGTTTCCGTGGGGATTCTCTGGTGCTAGATCAGAGGAACCCTCAGATAAAATGCAGTAAAAAGTTAAAAAAGCTCATTCCTCCAAAAAAAGGTGACACTGCAGTTGCAGCAGGAAATCAGGAGAACTTAATGGAAATTCAAGCCCTTTCACTTCCAGATTTATTTCAACAACATTACTTTTCAATTTGGAACTATCAAATTTCAAATCACAGCTTATTTATCGAAGTAGCTGACAATGTAATGATTCACATGACCTCCAGGGTCCAGCAGTAATACACGGTGATAACAGCATAGACCATCTTGAGTGGTTACTAGCGACACCAAAGCTGCCACTTCTAAAACTCTCTAAAAATTGTATTTTTCTGAACTGTGGGGGGTTTTAATATCCTGAACTCGAGTGGTTATGCCTGCAGTGCTACGGGGCATTAGCATCTTTGCATATTCAAGCAGAGCTTGAAGGCTGCAGTAACTGCCTCCAGCCTGACTACCAATGACTGGATCATATTACACATTCCAGATGAGTGGTGTCCACGTGCACACTCGTGAAAACGACACTGCCCAAAAACAACACCTTTTAAAGATGGAATCACCATCTTTCAGGCACTACAAGTACCCATCTATTTACAAACAGGAATTTCTTGCTTGCTATTAATAAGTTCTTAATGTCCTTTGGACTTTATTAGGAGCTCACCCTGTATGTAGTTAGCATTTCTACACAGGACAGTGTAAGTGATTAGCAGTAGAAATCCTTAAGTTTGCAGAATCCATATCTTTTGATATTTATCAGTTTTGGACACTTTCAGATGTGATATCCCTGAGTCAGTCAAAAAGTGGCCCTGGTACAATAAAACTAAAAACTTTTAAATGTCTATATTAATTCAGCTTGTAGGCTACAATTTAGGCCTTACCATTGGTGTATGTGTCCACACTGTCCTGAACAGAACTTTGTAATCTGGCTAAAATCTCTTCTTTTTGCCAAAAAGTCAATTCACCATCCTTGACGAGTGTGTTCAGGACTGAAGCCACCATCTTTAATTTGTCTCTGTTTTCTTGTTGCACAAGCCACTTCAAGGAATGAAGGCTTTTTGCCATGAATTCCCAATGCAGCAGCCTATCCAGAATAACCTATGACATGAACATAATAGAGCCAATTGAAGGCGGGCTGCTAAATTATTTAATTCAAGTTTAATTTCTAATACATGCTGTGCAAATCCTTATCAGGCATTTACTTTGAATGAGGTATGGCAGTACAATGTGGGTGCACAGATGCAATATGAGAAGTATAACCAGTGGAGGGGCGGCACAGTGGCGCAGTGGTGAGCACCGCAGCCTCACAGCTCCAGCGACCCAGGTTCAATTCTGGGTACTGCCTGTGTGGAGTTTGCAAGTCCTCCCTGTGACCGCATAGGTTTTCGCCGGGTGCTCCGGTTTCCTCCCACAGCCAAAAGACTTGCAGGTTGATAGGTAAATTGGCCATTATAAATTGCCCCTAGTATGGGTAGGTGGTAGGAGAATATAGGGACAGGTGGGGATGTGGTAGGAATATGGGATTAGTGTAGGATTAGTATAAATGGGTGGTTGATGGTCGGCACAGACTCGGTGGGCCGAAGGGCCTGTTTCAGTGCTGTATCTCTAAATAAATAAAGGTGATCTAGCACTGCTTTGGCTATGCATTGGCTGGAATATAAATGTAATAAGAAATTAAAGGTTTAATATTAAAGCAAATTTATGGAGTTGTCTAAATAATTTTTAAAGTTAGTAAATTTTGAAATACACGAGCAATAAACACAGTTTTGCACCCCCATTGAAGTAGTCCTGGATCTCTACATCGACTAAGTAGTGAATGGCAATGACTCAAAATGATTAAGTCGTCACCATCCAGCAACACCCACTCACCAATAAACTGTTTGCTGACACTCAATTCAGGTTCTGCCAGAACTACTTACCTCCAGATCTCATCAAAACCTAGATCCAGACATGGAGCAAAAGCTAGATACCAGAAGTGAAAACAGCCACCCTTGACATCAAAGCAGCTTTCAACAGAGTATAGCACCAAGGACCTTTAGTAAAACTCAAGTAAAACTGTAGTTACACTTGATACAAAAGGAAGACTGTTGTTGGAGGCCATTCATCACCAGCCCAAGACATCAATGCAGGAGTTCTTTAGGGAAGTGTCCTTAGCACAATCATATTCAGTTGCTTTATCAATGACCTTCCCTTCTTCATAAGGTCAGGAGGGAGATTGTTCCCCTAATGATTCATCTATGCTCAGCTCCTTTCATAACTTCTTCAATAATGAAGCAACACATGCCAGCTAAAACAGGACCTGAATAACATTTAAATTTGACTGACAAGTGGCAGATGACATTCACACTAAAGGCCTGCTACCCAACCCGAATCCAACAGGACCTGACGACATGCATCCAGTTCAGGTCGGGCCCGGTTTTCGGGCTCAGGTCGGGTCGGGCCGGCCACACACGGTAAGTGCTCTGCTCTGCTTTAAAAAAAACCTGAACTGGGAGTCTGCGCAGTGTGCGAGTGACGTCACTATGATGTCATCACGCATGCGCTGCAGCACCATGGAGCTTCCCAGTCGGAAGGCAAGTGAAGGGATGATTCGGGTTGGGCCGAGTGGGGTCGGGCTCGGGTCTGCTGTGGATCGGTCGGGTTCGGGTAGGGTTCTTTTTCCTGACCTGAGCGGGCCTTTAATTCACACCCCAGGTAATTAAAAAATAATAATTCTTTCACGGGATGTGGGCATCGCTGGCAGGCGATGTTGCCCATTCCTAATTTCCCTTGAACGGCGTTGCTTGCTAGGCCATTTCAAAGGGCAGTTAAGAGTCAACCACATTGCTCTGGGTCTGGAGTCACATATAGGCCAGACCAGGTAAGGATGGCAGATTTCCTTCCCGATAAAAGGACATTAGTGAACAAGATGGGATTTTACAACAATCAAATGGTAGTAATGATGTCATTAAAACTCAGACTAGCTTTCAATTCCAGATTTTTATTAATTATGTGAGTTTAAATTCCTCCAGCTGCTGTGGTGAGATGTGAACCCATGTTCCTAGGGCATTAACCTGGGTCTTTGGATTACCACCATGCCACCGTCTCCCTTGAGTCAATCAAAAATGGAGCAAGTGGTTAGCTCTAAGAATATTTTGGAGGGTTTTTTTTTTACATCAATACATTCCTACTCGCAGCTGCTGTTGTCAGATAAATTGGAACAGGCAAAATGTTAGTTTTGGATATTCCTTTAAGGATTCTGAACATATATAATTGCATAATTTAAATAATTTTATCCAACCTTTTGGAGTTGCAGACTAAATACTCCTGTCAAAAGCAGCAAGCAGTTTGCACGATTAATCAGAAACGAAAGCCCAGATACATACAAAACTCCAACACTCCCAGACAGTTATACATACCGTGACTTGAAAAGTCAGGAAGTTAGTTAGCAGACTCTCCACCTGAGACATTATTTTACTTGTGTTCCTCATTATCTCCCGTACAGTGATTTTAGAGAGCTTGGAATTACTCAAAAGGAAGGAATGGGCACTTTCAGTTTGCTGGAGGAATCCACTGAGCTGAGCAACAGACAAACAAATGATATAATAAAAGCAAAATACTGCGGATGCTGGAAATCTGAAATAAAAACAAGAAATACTAGAAATACTCAGCAGGTCTGGCAGCATCTGTGGAGAGAGAAGCAGAGTTAACGGTTCAGGTCAGTGACCCTTCTTCAGAACTGCATATTATAAACAAATGTTAACTAACTTCCTAAGTTACCTCTGCTTGCAGTGCAAGCCTTGCAAAATAAAAAGATTCACTGGAAAGCATAATGTCAGGACAGGTGAAGAATAACGGTAGTACACACTTATTCCAACCTCAATAAAATAAAGTCCTTGAGAATAGAGTTTCTGGTACATAATGAAGTGCATGCCATAGAAGATCTCCCATAACATACCACAAGAAGCAACTTGTAAAGAAGCTATTATTATGACCAAGAGACTTGTATAATGAGGGTAATGCAATATACTTGTTGTAAAAAAAAGCCAGAAAAGAACGTTTCAGGGTAAATTCTGTGTTGCAGTACACTGGAAGAACAGGTGCATAATGGGAACGGGGAGATCACAGATTTGGTATAGCAGACGCTGGGCCCATTTTCTTCTGAGCTGCAATTCAGCAGTCTGCAGTATTTCTTGTGCTGGGTTGTTTGTCCCAATTTTGTGCCTTTGCCCATTTTAGAACAAAATTTGACAGATATTTGCACAATTCGAATAGCTTTGCTCTGGGTTTGCTCTTTTGTCGATTTGCACGGATGTGGAATGGAAGCAACATAGAAGAAGGAACTTTTAAATTTCCACAAGTTTTTTATTTTGCAATGATTACAGTACTTTTTAGTATAATATTATGACCTTTTTTAAACATATTAATAGTTACTATCTTCCTATCTTTATTTTTGAAGTACTTCAAGTAGCATATTTTGTGACTGAAATTGTACTAGGTGAACAAAGTTATAGCAAGAAGATTAGCCAGCACCAGCAGATAGCTGAAGATCTTGGTACACCCACTTGTGAATGGTATAGGACAATTGTGTCAGCTTGTTCAGCATCAATAGTGATTTCGTTCCAAAACTTTGCTGTCTGCAGCAAGGGCACCTGGAGTCAAATTGCAACACCAGGGCAGCACTTCCAAATAGTTGAAAAGTTCATCACAATCTTCAACTGTTATGCATATGGCTCATTCCCAGTTAGTGCTGCAATATCATTTATCATGCTCCTCACATATCATGGTAACTGATGCATCAGTCAGCATGGCCAGCACTTTCATCTCCTTTCCCACTGACCAATGACACTGCTAAATATTACTGCGCTGGTGCATTTCTCAAGGGGATAATTAACAGCGGCCATATATCTAACCTAGGTATCAATAACCAACCATGTTTGTTACAATTATTGGTGCATGATGACTGGAAGATGTTAGTATGGCAAAGCTTTCCAGTTGTACTTTGAATGTGTTCTCTGCTAAAATATTGGTCTACAATGAAAGAGCTGTCCAGTCATCTGATGGTTTGGTATGGGAAAACAATGGATATGGAAGAGGTTGATAAAGCTTTCTAACATTATCTCAGCCCATCCATCTAGTTGATTGTAACGTGGGGTAGTCTTATTTTGCCAAATTCCTTTAGAATACATTATCTTCTCCTACATCTGTTCTTGGAGACAGTGTACAGTGCTGAGCCCGACTCCCATTACCTGGAAGGCATTGTGATCTCTGCCCTATAAGGTGCCGGTATTAGAATGCCAAACTGTCTTTGCATTCACAACATACAGCTGCTGATGTACTTTGTCAGTCATGAAAGAGAGGATTGGATATTGTGCTGCTCTACTACTTGCCTATAGGTTCTTCTTTTATATCTGTAGTTAGGATATTCCTTACCCTTGGTTTTTCCCCATATAGCCTTCAATAAGGTTAACAAATATTTAATAACTGTATCTTCAGCCTTATTGAAGACTGCAAGCAGTTTAATCGGTTTACATGGTCACTCTTCAATTACACTCACTGGGCTGGATTATATGGGACTCTCCAAGATGGGGTTGGAGGTAAAGAGTCCATAGAATTGCGACGCTCTGCCGCCAAGCAATTTTGCCAGGGGCGGGATAGGCCGACGACAGCCATCCCGCCCACAGGCCAATTGAGGCCCTAAAGTGGATTATTGGCTACTTAAGGGCCTCTGCCCCCCGCTGCTGGGATCTGACCAGCAGTGGGGGTTGCTTCTGCCATGCCAGGCACCCTCTCTGAAGTCTTGGGGGTGGTGGGGGTGTGGTCTCTCCTCCATAGACAATCTGTGGCCCAGAGGACACCTACCAGCAAAACCTCCAACTCTATGGACTCCCCTACCCCCCCCCCCCCGCCCGCTTCCTCTGGACTTCAGGCCCACCTCCCCAGCCCTATCCTTGCTGGGGCCTTCCAGATGGGCTTGGGTGACCCCGCCTACTTCCCTGTGGTCTGGGGTTCCAGTGCTGGGCCAGGGTCCAAGACCTCTGTAGTACCGGTGGTGCTGCTAATGTTGCTGAGCTGCCAGCCCTGTGATTGGCCAGTAGCTCTGGCAATAAGATCCCCGTCTTTAAAAGGGAGAGATATGCCGGTGCCAGAAACCTTGCTTCTAGAATAAAAGGAGGATCGTGCCAGGAGAGCCAGGGGTGGCTGAAGAGGCGGAGGTAGGGGTGTTCCCCCACCTGCCTTTTTGGCCTGGCCATGGCAGCTTTGCCAGCTGCACAAAATCCAGACAACTGTGCGTAACTAATGATTTAAATGACCTAATCTTTCAAAGTCAGGTTACCACTCCTGCCAAGCCCAAGAAGTCTAGCTGCCACTGCAATGTATTGCATGATAAACCTCTTAAAATAATCTTACCTGTTGTATGGTATATTGTAAATAATTGCTTTCATCTCTTTCAGTTTCCTCCAAAGTATAACAATGCTCAGAGTCTTTACTTTCAGCTCTACCAGGCAACATTGGCTTATCTGGCTTCTCCAGCTCCTCCAGTTCCTTTTGAAGAGAACAGTTATGTTTACAACGTACACATTAAAATCACTTTACAAAGAACCGAAGACTTGTCCAGAACCCCAGCTAAGAAATCAAGTGAGATCACGGTCAACAGCAGCATGATATTTTTAACTCTCAAGATATTATTAGTCTATTATTCTCTCCTAGAGAGGAATCATTCAATTGATCAGTTTTTGTTTTCCTTTCAAATGGAAAAGTTTGGGAGTAAAGCAATTTGCTGGACTTATCAGGCTACTACCTTTACACGATGCTTAAAGTAACTCTGCACTATTAAATTAAACCAAGAGATCAATGTTCTTTTCACTTTGATAACGCAAACAGAGAGGATTGTATGATTGATCATTACCTTTTCTTGTGTGGAAAGAAAATCTCTGTAGAACCGCTCATCTATTTTCTCTTTTAAGTACAAGTCATTCATTTGTATTCTTAATAAGTGAAGAAACATCTAAAACAAAATTTATATGTATTCAGAGCTCCTGAATGGTAAAGGCCTGATAAATACAGCAGCAATATCACTGAATCTTGTGTTTCTTTGTTATACGCAGTTTGCAGAGCGTTACATAAAAGGTAATACACAATCTACATTACATTAGATACAAAGCAATAGTGTGCTTTATATACACACAGGGCAACACACAGTGCGGCTGCCTTGAAATTCTACTGGGTTCATTGAGGGATGGGGGTGGGGGGTGGCACCAATAGCACTGGTACTGGCATGGGCACCCACAAATGATCCCTTCCCTGGGATTTGGAATGGGATCATGGCAAGACTAGTTAAGAGGAGACAGAAGTGCAGCATGCAATGCAATGAAGCCACCAGCATTTCTAGGTTAAGATATTTAATATTACATAATGGTCCTTGCAAGTTCTCTACACATACCATATACTTTTCTTGACGTAGTTCTGTATCTAAATGCCTCAGGGTTTGCAGACTGAGTCTGTAGAGGCCAAGCTCTGCAACAGGACTGTTAAATGGAGATAAACAAAAATTACAACTGATCAACAATGAATAGCATTAAATATATCCTGAAATGGCAGATGGTCATTTACACATGTCATTTTAATCTATTAAACTTCCTACATTTGTGCATGTTCCATTATGATTTCCTAAATATACATTTATAATGGAAACTGTATGTAAACTGGTCATCCTACAGTAACAATAAAAATCCTGTAAATACTCAGCAGGTCTGACAGCATCTGTGGAGAGAGAAACAGAGTTAATGTTGCACCCACAGTATTTTACTTTTCGATGCTATGGTAACAACCATCTGCCGCTGGAGGCACTAAATCTTAATTTATAACCTCCTCGGCTGCAATCTTTACTTCTCTGCTTCCCATTTCCCAAAACCTTTGGTACTTAATTACAAATATCATAAAATACCAATAATATATAAACTAAGGATAAAATATATCACTTTATAACAGAGATTGAAGTCTGTGCATACTGTTCTAATTAACGCACAACCTCTAACTTTGTTTCACCTGAAGATAGAACGCATGAGATTAAAATGGGGACTGAATTACATTTGCATGTCCTTGTCCATTAATCCCCAGCCACTAACTCCATTTCACCTGAAGACTACATTTGGTCTCGACTCCTGGTGTGAAACACTGTGATATGCATGCAGACATTTGTGTCTATTATGGTTATTGAAAATATTTTACCTTGTATATACCAGTACTTCAGAAAAAAATGTCACCATCGCAATTAAATTATTTTCATTACATGCTGTTGGGTCTGGTGCTGAATAATTCCCTGGAAAGCAATAGCAATCTTTCTCATCCTGACTAGGTGACTCAGATCCAGATAAAACAAAGTCTTCTTTTGCTCTTTTGGTCTGATCTCTCCATTTCAAGCCCTCGAATAGAGAGGGCTGAGATGATCCATCTGCTAGTGGCTAGAAATAAAATCCATGTTGTTATTAATAATCAGGAAGTAATCAGCAAACACCAACATTACTAAAGATTGTTAATATATCACTATTGTCTAAAAGAAACACATTTTAGGAAGTAATAGTTCATCCTAGAAGTGGGAATCTGCATTTTGAGTTTGGACTATTTAATTAGACAATTGAACTGTTGTTCCGATTCTTCTAAATTGTTAACCTAATATTAACTATCCAATCCTGTAACTTATTTTTGTAGTAAATGCAGGTTTTTTTAATACAAAAATATAATACAGCTAGATATTAGCTACAAATGCACACAGTGAAACTGACAACTGGATATAGTACTGCAATAATTGTTGCCCATTAGAACAACAATTGTGATACTTACTCTGAATTTTTGATTAATGGGATATATGACTCTTGCTTTCAGTGCAAAAGCAGCTATATTACTGTTAAATGAAGTTTCATTTTCCTGTAAAATAAAAGATATTAGCAAATCATAATAATGTCCTACTGCTGAAATGTCTAAGCTTTTCATTTTTGTGAGTTTAGGGGCATAACAGAGCACTCAGGGCACAAGAGGTTGTTCTGCATATTTAAAGAAGGACCCCATCATCTTCCTACAAGTCTCCCCCTTGCTTGTTCAAAAGAACAGGTTAATTTTGTGATACGCTGGGATAGGAGCAGGTTCAAAGGGGTAAGAATTCACTGCCCTTGTTTTAACAGTCCTCACACCTGATTTCCACCAGGCAGGTCGAGTTAAAATCAGGACCATCGTGTGTAATGCATTAACCTGTAGTTGCAGTGTTCCTTCAACTGGAGATTAATAGCAGTTGCTGAGGGAAGGTTTGAGATTGATAATTATTTCTTAGTTTCCAGCTCCAAGTTTGAAGAAATCAGACTTTTAACACTTGAAATAGCGTAAAGGGTCTGAGCTAGGCACAGATATTTTATAAATACTAATTCACCTCTCCTATGGCTTTGCACATAGAGGCTGGGATTTTATGCTGGCGACGAGGGTCTCAACGTCCAAAAAAGCGACACCGAGAACCCTGCACCACCTCTTCTCCGGAAGACTCGCCAAATCTAGTGCCAATCAGGCACTTAAGTGGACAGCCGGGGGCCTTCCGACAATCAAGGAGCTCGTCCTGCCCTTGGAGAGTTGCCAGCCAGAGGTCCAGAAGTGGTGCTGGATCCAGGCCACAGGTAGGTCAGAGCGGGAGGTCGGTAACAAGGACTCTCAGTGGGCCCCCCCATTCCTGAGGCCGGGTCCCTCATTCAGGCATTAATTGCCTTTTAACGAGGGACCCACTGCCCCAGAGCCAAGAAGCAGCCTGCACGGTGTTTTGTGCGGTGCTTCCCATGTGGCAACAGGGTCACCCGCCTCACTGCAGTGGTGGGATAAGGCCCTTAATTGGGTATTCATTTCCCAGTTAAAGGTCTCAATTATCAGCAAGGCGGGAGGCCATTTACAGGCCTTCCTGCCCCGGCTAAATTTTGGTGGAGGCAGGATCTCCCCCCAACCCCAACCCAATTTTATACTCTCCCTGCCTCCAAACCCACCGCAGGTGAAAGCATAAAATTTCCCCACCCCACCCCGAATCACCCGAGAGTCAAGAGCAAGTCCAGTCTTCAAGCGGGGTTAGAGACTGGGGTCAGTTGAACCAGGGAGTGCAGATGCAGTTCAATCCCCATTTTAAAATCAAAGATACTATCCTTATTGTTATATATTCATTGGTAATTCCTAAAGTCCACATTTATAATGTTAACTGCTTATGTAAATTTGCCATGCAGTAATTACACTTTCTTGTTAATGGGGGTGTTGAATCTCTTTGCAACCACAAAGTCTTAATGTTGTCACAGAATCAAAGGATCAGATCAGAGTTTAATTGATTGCTCAAGGAAACTCTGGTGATTGGAACGCAGAAGCATCCACCATTGGTAAATGGTTTTGCTTCCGTAAAGTTTGATACCTGGAATGTGATGTTTGTGTGCATTGGAGATACAACAGCATATTTTCCTCTTCATTGCATCTGAGGAACACTCAGAACCCAGGCCTGGCAAAGAGGAAATGGAATTGAGATCCACGGCATCATGTCTTTAGCCCTGCAGCACCACCTTTGGAATTCTGGGGCTTTCCCACAGTGAAATATCTGGGCCTGTGTCTGCTGTAGGTAAAAGCCAGCATCAGGATTCTAATGCTGTAGGATGGGCATTCCCAGCTCTTTGCCTCATTCTTCTCAGCATGCATCCAAACAGAGAAGTGCTCCAAAAACATGGTAATAAGCCTTAGGAATATAGAAACAGGAGTACACTGTTCTGTCATTCAATTTGATCATATCTATACTCATACACTCTCTGGAGCTTAGAAGAGAGATAATCTCATTAAAACATACAAGATTTTGCAGGGGTTGACAGGGTAAACAGAGAGATTGTTTCTGCAGGCTGTGGAATCTAGAAGACTGGGCACAGTCTCAGGATAAGGGATCCATCATGTAGGACAGAGATGAGGAGAAATTTCTTCAATCAGAGGGTTATGAATCTTTGAAGTTGTCTATCCTAGAAGGTTGTGGATGCTCCATTGTTAAGTATATTTAAGGTTGAGGTAGAAAAATTTTCGGTCTCAGGGGATCAATGGATACGGGAAGTGGGAGGAAAGTGGAGCTGAAGCAGAAGATCTGCCATTCAATGGCAGAGCAGGTTTGAGGGGCCATATGGTCTACTTCTGTTCTTAACTTCATCGACCTGCCTTGTTCCATAGGGAAGGTGGTGGCGTAGTGGTAATGTCACTGGATTAGTAATCCAGAGCCCAGTTAATGCTCTGGGGGCATGGGTTCAAATCCCACCATGGCAGATGGTGATGCATAATAAATCTGGAATTAAAAGCTAGTCTAATGCTGACAATGAAACTGTTGTTGATTGTTTGTAAAAAACCCATCTAGTTCACTAATGCCCTTTAGGGAAGGAAATCTGCCATCCTTACCTGGTTTGGCTACATGTAACTCCAGACCCACAGCAATGTGGTTGACGCTTAACTCTGGAATGGCCTAGCAAGCCATTCCGTTAGGGATGGCAATAAATGCTGGCCTAGTCAGTGACACCCACAAAACAAATAATCCTTAATATCTTTGCCTGACAAAAATATTTAAATCTCAGTTTTTAAATTTTCACTGGGCCTTGCGTTGTGACCTTCTGCAGACTGGAGAAGACAAAGATATTTAAAGCATTCCCCCCTTCCCCCGGTGATCTTCTGGCCTCAGGTGTCACTGAAGAACCTCAATGCTGGCAGTAAGAAATGTAGCTTCAGGACTATAGGATTGCTCGCATTTTCTCCATCTTGTTCCAGTACAAGGTTCTGCCACTTTGTGTGCATATGCCATTGCTCTAGCTCAGACGAGGAAAATGGAACACACATCTTCTTAAATGTACAGGACACCTTCAGTGTGTTGCAGCACTGAGCACTCAGAAGGGGCCTGGAAAGGAAAATAGGTTCCATTGTTTTCGATATATTATATGATAGCAGATCTCGTGAGTTGCTCATGGCGAGTTGCATGATGCACAATTTCATAAGGGCAGGCATATTATTGTAGGGGAGACTGGCATAGGGAACCATGGGATACTTGGCGTAACTTAGGTCCCTGTAACTTGAGACAGCTTGCCTGCAAGACACACAAATTATATGAATACCTAATCAGAAGGTAACGAGCGCAGTAGGGAGACACCTGAATCCTATGAATAGGGTAATCAAGAGGTTGACAAGGTGAATAATAAAACCAAGGCAGGATGAGATCAGGGAAGGCAATAGATGGGAGATGATGTAATTAAGAAACAGTTGACCAAGTAAACCTCCAGTAAAACTGTTTAAAATGACAACTGGAACAACGTAGTAGCAGAATGCCTACAATCATTCGAGAGAGTAGGACTTCTCCTTGCATGCTCGTAATAAAAGATCGCTCATTTGAACAAGACATCTGACTGTCGAGGCGTTTTTGGGCACTGGGGCAAGCCCTCAGCCTTACATTTGGCGTAGTCGGCAGGATACACCATATCAGGACCGTGACAGTGAGAAGACCAATAAAGGAGTGATTACCTTTTTATTTTCCTAACCCATAGTTAGGAAAGGTCCACTTCACAGTCGCGAGACTGGTACATTAAGTAGGTATCAAAGAACCAACGCCTGGAGACTCAAAGCACGCGCCAGGGTAATGGGTCACGAGTTGAGAGAAGCGGGCAGAGAGCCGCGCTGAGAAAGCCGAAATGCAAAGCCACATAGTAGTTGAAGCTGCTCAGGGGATTTAGAGGTATCCCGAAGGCCGTTACCGCGCAGGAGACCGCAAGGCAGAGCTTCAGATGAGGTCGAGCTCCACAGGGGATTTAAAGGGTATCCCATAGGTCCATATACCACTTAAAGGATTTAAAAGGCATCCCGCAGGTCAATACCACCCAGGGGATTTAAAGGGTATCCCACAGGTCAATACGACTCGGGCAGACCACACTCTTGACAGAATGACCAATCCTACAGAAAGCCTAAATTGGGGACTGGGTGGGTGGGTGGGTGGGGGCTCGTTTACTAGATTTATAATAAATTAATGTGAAAATATGACCAGCAAAATGAAAGAAGGTGGATGGAAATTTATTGACCCCCCCAAAGCAAAGGTGGAAGGGCCAAAAGAAAGGTCTGAAGGATAAGGCAATTATGATCATAATCAATTCTTATGTGGGACTTTGCCAGCGAGTCCACAAACATTTCCAAAAGCAGAAACAAATGAACAGCCAGTCCAGAAAAATGTCCAGAGATAGAAACAAGTTTCAGAAAACAATTGGTAGAAATTACATTGGAAGTACCACAGTACTCTAGAATACGGCTGAAAGGACAAAAGGAGGACAATTTGTGTGTGCGTGCAAGTCTATGTTGGTGTTTGGTCTCTGTGTGTTTTCGGAAGTTGTTGAATGGTAAATGTGATTTGTGTGAAGCATCTTGGAGCGGAGTTGTATTAAATTGGCGTAAGTTAAAAGAAGAAGCTACGATAAAGAGGAGTGTTTAAGTTATTAGAAAGCATTGCTTTCTAACTTGCTTTGTTTGGTGGTAGTGAAATATATAAGGTGGGTCTGGATTGTAAAGATTTCGGACATTAAGGTAGAGCAGTAGATGCAGGGGTCCAGATGTAAAGCCAGACAAATGAAAGCAGTCTAGCTGTTGGTGTAAGCAGCAAGAGGAAAAGAGTAGACAGTCGGAGCTAGAATGGAGATAAATTAAGGAAAGAGAAGAAAGATAGGTGTGCCATAGTTGACAGGACAAAGAGTCAATTACAGAAAGGGATAAACAAGAGGAGGAACAACCCAGACATATAGAAGAGACAGGTCAGTGCGCTGGGAAAGTGGAGTTCCTGAAGGTATATTGTGCAGATGTATCAAGCGAAAGAAAAAGAGGGAGGCAGTCGAGAGACTGTTGAAGCAGAGGTGTAGTGAAGCCGAGCAGGAGCGAGACGACGTTAAGGCTGCCTACCAGGTTTTGCAGTCAGAGTGCGAGACCAGGATAGACCATGCATTAAGCTCAGGGATTTACTCAGCCCTACCAGAGGAAGGGAGAATGGTTCCAGGCATCTGGAATGAAATGAAGACTTGGGTAACTAGGGCTATGGGCCTCAGAAAAGGCCACACATATCAGCTTGTTCAGAATACTCAAAGAATAACTGTGAAAGGCTCCTGCATAACCTCTTGGAGCTTGTCTGCTTTGTGAGAGTTTCTTTTTCCTTTAGTTTCTAATTATAGTTGTTGCAAGACATTTGAAGAAAGGAGAATTGGGATCGTTGATGTAACTGATTTATTTCTGTTTCCCTTCCTTTAAATGCACGTGCTACTCTTTTCTGTGTGTCTGTGTGTGTTTTATTTTATTCAGGCGCATGACATTTGTGTGCTTAAATTTGCGATTTTAAAACTAAGACATACTGGCACAAACTACTGGAAACTGGGGATGAAGCTCCAGTTTGTTACCAAATATAAAGATAAGTCCACAGCATTGTAAAAGTCCAGCAGAAACCCAGGTTTAACCTTTCAAACTTTTGCAGCAAGTTAAAAGAAGACAGAATTCGAATGTGGTTAAGTCGGGAACATCAGAATTTGGAAGTTATTCTAAAGGACAGGGAAAAGTTGCCAAGAGTAGGGGATCAATAGATTGTTAGGGTCCTACTTGCAAAACCAGGCTTAGCATCTCACTGGCAAGGACCTTACAAGGTCCTGAAGACCAGCAATACTTGTATGTGTGGATGTTGAAGGGAAAGGCCAGTGGAAACACTAGACACAGATCAAGGAGTATGGAAACGCAAAGAATAATAAGGACTAACCGGTGGCTGCTATGTTCTCTCTGTATAGGAACATGAAAACTGCAGTACTGCTGATATGTCTGGCAACCAAGAGTGCAGAAGGAACCAAGTTGGTTGACTGGGGGACCCAACAAGGCCTGTTCTATATGAACTTGGGTGATGCCAATTGCGTGTGGAATGTTAAATGTCATGGTTAATAAACTGGTCTGCCTCAGCAGTAGCTCAGGGCAGTTGGGAATGGGGCACAACAGTGCCTGAAGTTGCAAAGCTCGGCAACGAAGGTACCCTTTATACTTAAAGCGGTCATGCATAAATCTAGCATCAGTACAATCCACTGTCGGTCTAACTTTATAACCCCTGTTATATCTGTATGCAGTTACTTGTTGAATTAAGTTCTATTCAAGTTATTTGTTATTAAGTTGTCTAACCAATGTGAATGTTGACTGCAGAGTCCCATTTTGGGTAATCTGTTCATTATTTATATCCTGAACGAGAGAGGTTGTTAGACTCCATTAAGTGTACATGAGCACATTGGCTAGCTTCGTGACTGAGCTGCACAGCCAGATTCACTGATTCAATTGAACTTTTAATTAAAAAAATTGAATTGCTAGAATAATTGTGTAGAGCCAGTCAGTATTTATTAATGAATTACAGCTGTTAGCTATAATGAGCTTGCTGACTTCTAAAATCATATTGAGCAAAGCAATGTTTAAATGGAATTTTAAGTTAGATCTGAATTTAATCAACATGCTAGCAAAGCATGAAAGAACCAGGGGCATCCAACCCCTTCTCAGGGTAGAGAATACAGGGATCATGGGAGATAGCAATTGGCCAAAGTACTACCTCATACCCATATACACAACCCAGAAAGATTCCCTCCTTGCGGGATCTCACTGGCTGGGTGTAGGGAATAATGTTGTCTGTCCACATCCTATAGGGATAGGGACGAGAGCTGTGTATGGTTTTAAAACCACCCTAAACTGTACGCTTGAAATTTCCAGTGCCTGCCATGAACCGACACAGGTGGCACATCGTGGAGAAGGGGAATACTGCATGACCACCAGCAAATCTCAATACCAGTACGGTAACATCCACCGCCTAGTGATCAACTCGAGTTTCTGCTTCCACCCCCGGGCCTCAACAACAATCGGACATTCAGTGATAACTCACATGTGGCCTCCCCGTAGGGAGTGGATGAACATAACCGATGATCTAACGGAGGATTTATTGAGATACCTGCTTCCTGAGGGAAAGTGAATCCCTAGACTGCTGGAACTACTGAAGGTGAGGGAAGCGGCCCGGACAACAATGAAGCAGTATCACCGAATCCAACAGGAGGTCAAGCAACTGGGAGACGATGTGGAAGCCAAACTGGAGGATGCATCGTGGTGGGAGGTGGTTTGGGACTGGGGTATTAGGGTGGACGTTTCACCCCTGGATTAGACCTGGTTCCCATGTATTGGTAGCGGTGCAGTTGCCAATTGCTATCGGACCTATGGTTGAATGTTGCATCTTGGCACCTAAATTGATATGTCAGACATAATCTAGAAAATGTAACCATGCAAAACTAACCACCTGTCTGGCCAACAGCGATGGAGCAAGGGGCACTTAGCGTTAGTTGGCCATCTTGCTAGTGGCCAAGGGACAAAAGTAGGGACTGAAGTGGTGTACCCCTGGAGTAGTGCAGACTTGACTAAAATTGCTGTAATTTTATGTAGCATAATACAAAGTATCAATCCCAGACTAAGCCTGGTCACTAGGACACAGGTGAGGTCGTAAGAGGATGCTGGGAAGGATCTGAAGCTCATCGAAACCGGTAGGATCCCCAGATTATTTGACGGGCAGAGGATCCTTGGGTAATGGCTACCTTGGGCCAGGTGCTGGCCAAGGGTCAAAAAGGGGGGGGGGGGGGGGGGGGGCATCTGTAGGGGAGACTGGCATAGGGAACCATGGGATACTTGGTGTAATTTAGGTCCCTGTAACTTGAGAAAGCTTGCCTGCTGGACACCCGAATTATATGAATACCTAATTGGAAGGTAATGAGCTCAGGAGAGAGACATCTGAATCCTATGAATAGGGTAATCAAAGAGGTTGATGAGGTGAATAATAAAACCAAGGCAGGATGAGATCAGGGAAGGCAATAGATGGGAGATAATTTAATTAAAAAACAGTTTACCACATAAACCTCCTGTAAAATTGTATAAAATGACTACTGGAACAATGTACCAGCAGAATGCTTACAATAATTTGAGAGTAGGACTTCTACTTGCATGCTCGTAAGTAAAGATCGCTCGCTTGAACGAGGCATCCGACTCTGGAGGCACTTTAGGGTACTGGTGCAAGCCCTCACCCTTACATTATATTATGTCATTTGCAGTGTATTATTCTGCTGCTAAGCTGAAGCTGTATCTCTAGGTGTCACTACTATTAACACTGAGTGAAGTATATGACAATTTTAATAATGGCTCTTGTTATTAAGGTTGCTGACCCCCACCCCCACCCCCACTGGACAGAATTACAGTAAGATGGTCACATTGCTCGTGCAAAACAACGGAATCCCCCTCAGGGAGCACAAAGGACAAAACAAAAAAAAGTAACGACCCACTTGGTGAAAAGGGGATGCGCCACGTTCAGCTCCTCTTTCCTCAACTCCTGCCTCCTGGCTTTTGTAACTCTGGTCCGACTCTTCAGATTCGAAATCATCATCAACTCCGTTTGAACAATTTTCCTGAAAAGAGACATAAATGTAAACTAAGACTTGTATCAAAATGCAAACCTCGCCTCCTACATCTTTTTTTTTGATCGTGAAAGAGATACATTTCATGATTATATATATATATATCCTCGCCGTTTTGAAAGGGGGAATTATCAATCAGAGCAGTGAGGTCCCTTTTACCTTCCTCTGTAAGGCTGATTCTAGCACAAATATGTAGAGAAGGACTCCGCCAGCGATTCCCAGTAAAAACCCCAGTACCACGGCGGCCGCCAGTAAGCCGGGGTTAACCTGCAGCTCAATGGAAGCGACACTCAACACAACTCGTATAGAACAAGAGGTTAGTCCATGACTGCTATTCACAGCCATTCAAATAGCTAAAGGAAGCTCTTCATTCCAAACTTTCAGAAACTCTGCCATTGTGACAAGAATGAAGTGAAATATTTTCGAAAGCAACGTTTCATGTTTTGTAAGGACGATATTTTCCCCTTCACCGGGTTCCTACCGCCCATCGCATCACTTAGCTTTTAAATTCGCCCAACGTAAAAGATCCTCCTGGGTGGTCTTGTTTTTTTTCCCTCGCTCCTGGCAACCTCATTCCAAACAGGAATGTTATGAGGAGAATTTAATTATTCCCCAATTCGAAAGCTCATTTGAACCCAAATCCTTGCCACCTCCTCCCTAAAAAAAATGGGGAAAATGCATTTGATTCATGTCCACAAAGGAAAATTCCCCAACTCTGCGAAAAGTTTCTCCAAACTTTCATCGCTGCTCCACGCAGCAGTGGACGATGGGAATTGTAGTTCCTTTCGGCTTTTATCCAATAGAAAGGCGCCGGGAATTTGGGACTGTTGGACGACATGTCCCGGCAGCGCCCACAGGTTCGGGATTGACAGTTTATTCAACCACACAGAAAGCGGTGGCATTGACCAATCAGAATCAGCCTTGTGTCAATCCGGCCTATTCGCGTGGGGGAAGGGCGGGGCGACGTTCCCCCGCCCTGGGACTTGGTCAATGGCAGCGTTGGTGTGGGTTGTGAGTTTGTTGTGTGTGACTTAACAGTGCCAGGACTCGGGGAGGGCAATGACAGGCCTTCTTCATACAGGAGCAGGAATCTCCCGAGTGCAGACTCTTTGTCTAATGTGCAAGTCTGTTCTGAGCCAACATCTTCATTCCCAATGTATACCAGGCGATGCTTCAGTCACCATTGTGATCTGTTAATCAGACAGCGAGTTGCCTCCTGTTTGGGGAAACTCTCTAGCTGTTTGTGCTATGTGCATTGCCCAGGGTTCTCTCTGTGCATGTACCCACTGGTCTCAGTATCATGAAATTCAGCATCTCTCTACTCCTGTTTACTGCATTCACTCACAATGTGCATAGTCGAGAAATGGCAAGTACGATGCAGCCCCTGATGAATTTCAAGTTGTTGTCACCGATGTCGCACCTGAGAACTAGAATTGGAAAGGAATTTCGAGGTCCGACAAGTTCACTCGGTTTGCTGCAGCAGCAGAACGGAGCCCTTGGATATGGGTACAGGAAACATCTGGATTTGCCAGTCGCTGACATTGACCACACGGCAGCTGTTTTGCGGCAGAATCAAAATTTCTTGGTGAAAGGTGGCGATGCCGTTACATATGTGAGTGCAGATATTAGAACATTGAAGTGTCCTATATTACAATCTTGATAGTTTTACACACACATTAATTCTTTAAACACTTGAACAACTTTTATTCCAAAGTTGAATAGTAAGATTCATACTCTGTAACACTTCCTGGTTTCATCATTACATCCACCGACGTTATTTGAGACGGGCTAAAATGTTTGTGTTGCCTTTCTGACCCACAGTTGGTACATTTCAGTCCACTATGGTCGGGGCTATTTGATTGGCTTTAATTTTTATCCAATAACTTTATGCATTTGGAAAGCACACTCTAATAATATATTTCTACTTTTAATTTTGAAGTGTTTGGAAGATCAGGGCTCACCACTACAGCTCAGATTGATGGCAAATTCATCAGGTTTCGCATTTTATTATGCTGCGTACACACATTCAGGTATGTGGAGCTGTAATCCTTGTGCTTCCGCACTTCATGTTACTAATTTATTAATTCGCCTTGTACATAATTGTAATTTAATTCTAATTGTGATGTGATTTTTTTTGCCAAGAACAGCAGACATATCAGCAGATGCAATCTGTGGCTCTGGAATAAAATAAAGAATTCTTTAATGTAAAGGATGTAATCCACCCTCACAAATTGTAAACACAAGATTAAGCATCATTATAGCATGACATTGGTATTCAGTCAGAGTATTACAAATATTTACAGCATAGAAACAAGCACAGGTCAATGTTGATGTTTATGCTCCACATGAGTCTCCTCCCACCCCTATTCTAACTCCATCGACATATCCTTCTATTCCTTTCTCTTTTAGGTGCTACCTAGCTTCCCTCAAATGCATTTATATTATTCATCTCATATTCTCTGTGGTAGCATGTTCTACATTCTAACTACTCTCTGGATAAAGAAGTTCCTCTTGAATTCAGTAGCCATCTTATATTTATAGCCTCGAGTTCTGGTCTCATCTATAAGTGGAAACATCTTCTCTACGTTTACCCTATCAAACTCTTTCATCTTGAAGACCTCTATCAGGTCACCCCTCAGTCCCCTCTTTTCTAAAGGAAAGACTTCCAGCCTGTTCAATTGTTACTGATGGGTATAACCTCTCAGTTCTGGTATCATTCTAGTAAATCTTTCTTGTACCTTCTCCTCTGCCTATATCCTTTTTATAATATGGAGACCAGAATTATGCACAGTACTCCAAGTGTGGTCTAACCAAGGTTCTATATAAGTTTAACATAGCTTATCTGCTTTTTAATTCCATCCCTCTTATCCCAATGCTTTGTTTTTTGATAGCTTTGGTAACCTGCATCACTACTTTTAGTATAACAAAAACAAGAAATGCTGGAACCACTCAGCACGTCTGGCAGCATCTGTGGAAAGAGAAGCAGAGTTAACGTTTCGGGTCAGTGACCCTTCTTCGGAACTGACAAATATTAGAAATGTCACAGAATATAAGCAAGTGAGGTGGGGGTGGGGCAAGAAATAACAAAGGAGAAGGTGTAGATTGGACAAGGCCACATAGCTGACCAAAAGGTCATGGAGCAAAGGCAAACAATATGTTAATAGTGTGTTGAAAGACAAAGCATTAGTACAGAAGAGGTGTTAACGGACTGAATATTGAACAGCAGCAAGTGCAAACCTGAAAAAAAACAGTGGGTAAGCAAACTGAACAAACTAAGATGAAATGAAATAAATGCAAAAAAAAGTTTGTGAAAAATGTAAAAAAGAAAAAAAGAAGAAAAATGAAAAAACAACTAAAAATGAAAGTAAAATGGGGGGCTGTCATGCTCTGAAATTATTGAACTCAAAGTTCAGTCCGACAGGCTGTAGTGTGCCTAATCGGTAGATGAGATGCTGTTCCTCGAGCTTGCGTTGATGTTCACTGGAACACTGCAGCAATCCCAGGACAGAGATGTGAGCATGAGAGCAGGGGGGAGTGTTGAAATGGCAAGCAACCGGAAGCTCAGGGTCCTATTGCGGACCGAGCGGAGGTGTTCCACAAAACGGTCACCCAGTCTGCGCTTGGTCTCCCCAATGTAGAGGAGACCACAATGTGAGCAGCGAATACTGTATATTACATTGAAAGAAATACAAGTAAATCGCTGCTTCACCTGAAAGGAATGTTTGGGGCCTGGGATAGTGAGGAGAGAGGAGGTAAATGGGCAGGTATTACACCTCCTGCGATTGCAGGGGAAGGTGCCATGGGATGGGGACGAGGTGGTGGGGATAATGGAGGAGTGGACCAGGGTGTCGTGGAGGGAACGATCCCTTCGGAATGCTGACGGGAAGGGAGGGGAAGATGCGTTTGGTAGTGGCATCATGCTGGAGGTGGCGGAAATGGCAGAGGATGATCCTTTGGATATGGAGGCTGATGGGGAGGGGAAGGGTTGAGGGCAGAGGTACGGGAAATGGGCCGGACACGGTTGAGGGCCCTGTCAACAACAGTGGGGGGGAATCCTCGGTTGAGGAAAAAGGAGGTCATACCAGAAGCACCACTACTTTTAGTGGCTTGGTATCTGTACCCCCAGATCCTTCTGTCAGAGTATCCCATTTAGACCATTTTTCCCAACGAGTATCTGGCTCCTTATTTTTCCAACCAAAATGTATTATCTCACCCTTATCTATATTGAAGCTGATTTGTCAATTACAGGGGCATTCTGCAAATTTATTAATATCTTCCTGTATTTTCTCACAGTATGTTCTGTATAAACTACACCTCCCAATTTGGTGTTATCTGCACATTTTGAAAATGTGTTTTCTGATTCCCAAGTCCAGATTGTTAATTGTTATCCAAATGTGAATAACAGTGATCCCAGCATTCATTGTTTGTAATACCACTTCCCACCATTTGTCAATCTTTAACCCCTATTCTTTTTTTTCTGTTTTGTAGCCAGCTTATGCATAATTTAAAAGCAGGTACCAAGTTCAGCTGAATCTCAAAATGAATTCAGCATTAGTATTCTCTTAGCGCAAGTCCGAACTCGGTCCCATCAGTACACTAAACTTCATTTTGGAATAGACAGCAGGAACATGATATATTAGTTGTGAATGACACTTTAATGTGTTGAATCTGTTTCAACAGCATCATAGACCAAAAACTCCCCAGGGTCTCGTGGACTACTGTCAAATTAAAGTCTTCCACTACTGGGCCACAATGACTGACCTGGTTCTAATGCACATAATTATTTGCATCATGGGGTATACAGAACCAACAATGCTTCAATTCGCAGACCACTTTAATTTATGTTTCTCATTTTGGTTCCTTTGCAAATTCACAGGTGGGAATTTTATGGAGGCGATAGGGGTCTTGGCTGCTGGCAAGAGAGCCAGTGAGAGATCTGCATTGCCTCCTTTGGGGAAGGCCTGCCATATCACAAGCCAGTCAGGTACTGGAGAGGCCACCGGAGGGGTGCGGTGGGGGGCTCCTTTCCCAAGATCAGGACCCTGGGGACGGGAAGTCCAGCCTGCCAAGAGCTGCAGGCCAGTCAGAGGCCATCATCTCTTTTGCTTGGCAGGGCCACCGGGGAGATGATGGCTGCTGCCAGAACAACACTCACTAGAGGCCCAGGATCGTGGTGTGACCCAGGCCAGAAGTAAGTGATGGCGGGAGGGGTTTCGCAGGTTGCAGTCGCAGGGGAGACGGGTGTGGGGGGTGGTGGCTCTTTGTGGGCCCCCCCCATCCTTCCCAATGCCAGGTTCCTCAATCAGGCACTGTGCCTTCGAATGAGAGATCCCCTCCCCCGCCCTGCCTGGGAGACCACAAGCAACCCCATGTGGGAAGAGGTCCTTAATTGGGCATTAATTGCCCCTTAATGGCCTTAATTAGAGGTGGGGAGGGAAGGCAGTCCACAGGCCTTTCTGCCACGGACTTAATCCCCCCCACCCCCCGAACTCACCACGGAGGAGAGCATAAAATACTGCCCCACATGTCTGACATACAGTTAGAAGCATATGTTTTTAAAACAATCCACTCAACTAATGTAGTTAGAACACCTATGTTTTAAACGTGCTGTGTTGCTCTTTATTATGTTATTTTGTCTCATATACTGCACAGGAACTATTAATTGGATTTTGGTAGAACCTCAGTGTTTTTTTAAAAAAGGGTAAAATTCAAACCTGTTAATAGACTTAGAGCTTGATGTAGACATGGACTAGAGATAGACTGAAGCAAAAACAAGCACAGACAGCTAGAAAATATGCAGTCAGACCAATGCAGATATAGAGATGAGCAGTTTTTTTAGACTGACAAACTTCAGAAACAATGGTACCTTGTACTAATATTTAAACACATTTGACTCCAAGCTCTTACTGTGAAGTATCTTTTGTTTACTTGCACATAATTAACTTTAAAATTGAATCTGTTTTAGGCACATATACTCCATAAATGGGAAATTGGAGTTCATTTTAAAACTGAATTCTAGCACTTCCTTTTCATGCATTGACACTCTGAGACATTCTTTTCTTTTGAGGATGTAAATGCAGTTGTTGATTAAACAGTTGGAGAGAGTGAGAGAGCAGAAAAAAAACATAGCGTGCAATGAGCAGAATGGCTTTCACAGAAATCTGACAACCATTGTTTAAAGTAGATGATGAATTGATGTGAATTGCCCCTGTGTAACCATCTGGAAAATACTATATCCCCCACAAATAAAAATAACACCAATCCATTCTCTATGCAAAAAGAAGCAAGACATCGATTATTAACTGAGATTATCATTCTAGCGTCTTGATTTGATTACTGTGCTTGGTCCTCCATCCACTCTTATTCTCAATATTATATAACAGGCAATAATTTGTTGTTCTAAGACTGTGCCTGTCCAGGAGGTGCTGTTTAAACTTAAATATAGGTTTGTAATAGTGAGCAGAATAGAACTAGATTTAAGAAGTAACCTTAGTACTCTGTCACATGCACTGTAATTATGACAGAAATGCTTGGAAATAAAGAAGAACAAATCATTCTCTTCATATTGATTTAAGTACTCGTTGCCATGATTGTACTATACTAAGATGGAACACCGTGGCAGAGGTATTTGCATGATCATGGTGTAAGATTCCAATCTAAGAATTTCTGTGCACATGAACTAATTTTAGAGTAACATTAATGCTTTATCTGTGCATAAAGGGAAATAGTTGTCATTACATTCAATTGCTGAAAATATGCTTTAAGGTTTCGATAAAAAGAATGAAAAAAAAGATCCAGCTAGAGGTACCAAACATGTTTCCTTGGGTTCATCTCTATATTAAGATTGCTTTCAGCTCAATAATGAATAAAAAGGAAAATAAACTTGAAAATGCTGTTATAAAAACAAATAGTGGGAAACTGATATCCAGTCTAGTCGCACCTGTAAAGACAAAAAAACCTGTTAAGATTTGAGTTATAAACCCTTCACCAGATTTGGAAATGTGAAGAAGAGATCCCATGTTAAGACTGAGCATAACAAGTGGTTGGGAGCGGGGGGGGGCGTTGTTGGGAGGCACTGAGTAAAATGAGGGTAGGTGGGGGCAGAGATCAGCAGGTAAGTTAAGAATAAGGAATGCTATTTCCTACCAGAGACGAGTTCCTGTGGTCTGTGTCCACCATATTGTTTTTGCAGAGGAGAAAAGTTGATGAACACACATACCTAGCATGTTAGACTAACTGGTCCATAGACCCAGGTCTTCCCTAGATTCCCTTCAAGTAAGCTGCGATGCAACAACCAAAAATTTAAATCACCTTTGTGAGCAAGCTGCCTGCCGATTGTCCTGCTTCGGTACTGATCTGTTTGAGTTATGATAACACTGAGTCCTAGAGCTGTGCAAGGGAAAATCCGGTTTCAGTTGTAGTGCTATTAGAATGAAACAATGCTAGATCTAAAAAAAAACATTTTTTAAAAAAGTTCCATTTTATAAACAATTAAATGACATAATCCCTATCGCTATGAGTATTATATGGGTTCCGTTTCCTTTTAATGAGCTAGACACTCAATTCCTGAGTTCAGCATCTTCATTGCCTCTGAAATGAAAACGCTGCTGTATGGATGTCCATTCTGTGTCCTCTAATGGCGCAGAACCAAATGTGCATGGCTACAATCGAACTGGAAGAACTTGCTCAATAGCAAATCAATTGAATGTACTTACACATTGTCAAATTCAATTATTGATTGACCAATACTCCGTCTAAGTCTAGTGTTGGAGGGAGTTATTGCTGCATGTTGCATCTACAGTTATCTATTTGTTCAGTTACAGAGTTAAAAATCATGCCACTGCAACACCAGTACCATCCTCTGACTTCAGCAGCCTCGGGCAGCATGTGGAGCCAATCAGTGTTCTTCTCACTTGTGTCATGGACCAAACCAATTGAGACATTAATAAAAGGGGAATTGTCACATTCCCCACCAAAGGTCAGTACAGCAATGTTACATCAATGGATCAAACATCCACCAATGTTCAGCCCTCAGAAGAGGGCTCTTAATTTTTATATCACTCGTGAGTGGTCTTTACACTGGCACTACATCTAGGACGCTTGCCTTATCAAACAGCTTGCAAATTGCAGCAAAGGTTGCTGGTTCTGGGGCGATGCTTGGTCACTATCCCCTGAAAAGAATCTATATAAGAGGGCTGCATTGAAATAACTAGTTGGGGGGGAAAAATGCCTTTTTCTTTGAACATACAGAGCACAATCATGATCTGAGGCTCTATCTCGGTCCCACCCCTTTTGCTGCCCGGGTACACCTGGCACACTGCCCCCAACAAAGACCTCAGGAAACTGACTTTAGACCTGCCCCTGGCAGACAGAGGTCCTCGCCTCATTTGTTGCTTTTCCAGCACTCTCCCTCTGGAATTACAATAGGAAGTGCATCAGAAGGGCTGCAAATTTTTCACTCCCAGCTTTTTTTGTTCTTAAAAATGTTCTCACTTTTACTTGTGAGAGTCTGGCAGTTGTGTAAGGTGGGGAGGGATTGGAATCATCTCTGGTCTTACTTCACCTGGCATCCGTACTCACTCTTTGCAGATTTCTGCTTAAATGTATTAAGTCAATTTGTTTTACTTTATTAGAGACTTTTTTTATCAGATAAAACCTAAAGCAGTTATGCAGCTATTGATGATTATTCTAGACTGATACTTCAATGCAGTACTGAGGGAGCACTGTTGGAGATGCTGCCTTTTGGACAAGACTTTAAATCAAGGTCACACATACCCCTTTCTGGTGGATGAAGTAGATTCTGTGGCATTATTTTGAAAAGGAGAAATTGCATTCTCCCATTGTCCCGGCCAACATTCATCCCTCAACCCAGATTACTAAAGCAGATTATTTGGTCATTATCTCACTGCTATTTGTAGGACCTTGCTGTGTGCAAATTGGCTTTTGTGATTCCCTACATCACAACAGTGCTTACATTTCTAAAGTAATTAATTAACTGTAAAGCACTTTGGGATGTCCTGAGTTCTTGAAAGGTGCCATTTAAATGCAAGATCATTCATTTAACATTTGTTCATTTCTCTTTATTTTGCTATGCTTGGCAGGTTGCCTGAGTTTTCCTTTCTCTAGCACAGGTGCTTAGACTAATGTAGAGCCCTGCCATTAACTAACACAGCACTGAACAGGGTTAAACCTGGGCTAAGTCTGGTCTAGGTAGTTCAGTTACTCAGTAAAACTTTCAAAGCAATCAGAGGACAAACAGCATCTTTTTAAAGAAACAATGACCTGGAATTTGCGTTGTAGTGATGACAGAACTGTTGGCATTCAGTGTAATTACTCCACTGAACCAGACATCAACTTCGGGAATCCGCATATGCGCAGAATAACGCGAAAATCTAGATCTTGCTGTCAGTGATTCTATGCTTCTCCAGAGGGTGTACTGTTGAGGTCCCCCCAGTCTGTAATCCAAGGAAATCAATTGAACTAATGAGAACATCCACTCTTACCATCTTATTCTCGCAATAAAAAATCTTTAAAAAGTTACACCTTGTTGAATGAGGTGTGGTACGTTTATAATTACTGTGAAACAGCCTCACTGGCCCTGAATGTGTAATTTTATATTTGTTGAATGTCAATTTTCTCAATTATGATAACTTTATACTGTTATTTTTTTAAAAGTTTGTTTTGATTAAGAAGCTAAAATATCATACAATCATCATTTATTTCGCTATCTGAAAATTTAATTTAAAAGCAAAGGATAAAGTGCTTTTAACTTCCTGGTTTGCTGTCTGTGCGAATACTTCAATGAGATTGGCTGCTTACCCTGCTTGCAGGCATCAATGCTGCTGCATGCCAGGAGATCCCCTTGACTTGGTGCCATATTTAAACTGCCATTGGGAAAGGGGAAAAACACACCACGCGATCACTCAATCTATGTGGGCAGTTTTCTTCAAGGTCGGCAGCAAGCAGTGCTGCTTTGTTGCTGACTGTAAAATCTGAACCAATATTTTTGGTTCTAAGTAACAGCAATTCTGTTTTTAGTAGTCAAACTGGATTAATCATTTTTCTGCCAGATGGCAATTTGTCTCTCTGCAATCATTTTTTATAAATTACTAAATGGCCAAGCATGAAAATAATTAGCTTCCCTTTGTCATATGTATGTAAACCTGGGGCAGGATTTTTAGGCCCCGATGGAGGTGGGCATGGAGGCAGATGGACGTAAAAATTAGCGCCGCCTGCCAGTGTGTCAGTTTTACATTGCTGTTCCTTCGATTTTCCTGAGCACAGGGGAAAGTGGACCTCAGAAATTGATTTGGAAATAAGGTCAATTAATCTTGTTAATGAGCTCATTGCTTGTTAAGGGCCAGTTTAGAATTTTGGTCAGAGTGCACGCTGGATCAGGGATGGTGCGAGTGCGTGGAGATGACAACACAGTGGGTAACCATTCATGGCAACACCATGAGATTCGGCGGGCCCCATAAAAGGGTGCACGGATGAGAGGGGCACTCAGCCATTGGCACACAGGTGTCACGGGTGTGTAGAGGTTGTGGGAAAAGTGGTCTGTGCACACTTGGGCAGTGGAGGGGGTTATGGCACTCCTGGCATCGTGGGGGCATATGCAATGGGGGTTAGGCTTCAGACATTATTGTCAATGTCATTGAGCACAAGTAAGGCGATAAGATTATGGTTCTCAGATATTGGGTTGAGTGGAGAAGAGAATCAACATTCTCAGCAGTAGAGGCACGAGGAGGGCACAGGCAAGGAACGAGTGGCAGGAACTCAATGAAGGCCATACCCATAGTATAGGGCGTATGCCGAAGACTGAGCTAACTGGACATGTCGCAGGAGACTGCACCTCGTCGGGCAGATGATCACTGAAATTTATGTCCTCCTAGCAGAAGAGCTCTCACCACACAGCTCTGCCCTGCCAGTGGCCGTCAAAGTCACTGAAGTCTTAAACCTGTTTGCCTTTGGCTGCTTCTAAGGTGCAGCAGCGGACCTTGGTGCTGTCTCGCAAGCGGGAGCACACCATGAGGGCTCAGCTGAAGCGTGCCTAGATCAGGTGCTCCCTGACACTGATGGCATCCTGACGAGACCTTTGACTCCTGCACCGGACCCGGCCACCTCTGCGTTTCACAGGTTATTGATACTCTATTTGCAAAAGCTGGGCAGGACACACAATTTCAGAGATGGGGCTTTGGAGGCACAAAGAGCAGTGCGATTCAGCTGCATCACTGGATACTCTCAGGTACAGGGCATCATCAATTGCACCCATGTCACCATCAAGTTGCCGAGTAAGCAGCCAGTGAAATTCATCAACAGGAATGGCTTCCACTTCCTCAAAGTTCAGTTGGTCCAAGTGGTCTCTTTCTGTGCCATAAACGTTCTATGATTCTGTGGTCTGCAACCACACCAAGAACTTCATGCATGAGAGTGCTCATTATCCTGCCATGACTCATTTATCCATCAGCAGTTCAGGATGTTGCAGCTCTTCATACCATCACCCAAACTTCATGGATTCAAGGGGACAAGAGATGGCTACTCCCCCTTTACTTGACCCCAAGACAGAGCATAGAGGCATTACAACCAAAGCCATCTTCTCGCAAGGGTCACCATCAAGCAGGCCATCGTTTTCTGAAGATGCGCCACCTGGACTAGTCGGGTAGCGCCCTGCAGTGAACTCCTGCAAGGGTCATGTGCAATGTGATGGTCAATATGGCTCTCCATAACATGACCCTCCAGAGAGGTGAGGATCTTGGAGAGTGAGGCCCAGGAGCACCACATCAGAGGAAGAGGAGGAACTGGAGGTGGAAGAGGGAGATGCGGAGCAGAGAGGTGCCCAGGCTGTGCAGGGAGGTGGCCGGGTCCGGTGCAGGAGTCGAGGGTCTCGTCAGGATACCATCAGTCAGGGAGCACCTGATCTAGGCATGCTTCAGCTGAGCCCTCAGGAGGATGGCATGCTCTGGAACTCACTTTGAACTGCCTGTGAGAGTGCTTCCATTGAAGACGCAGCCTTGAATGGATCCCTTCTTACCATCAATGAATCAGTGATTTCACTGTCTTCTTTCCAAGACCTTTGATTCCCTGCACCATTTCTTCCCTTTTTTCAGTCTTGCCATTAAAAAATGGAAACTCACACCTGGAGTCATGTATCAATAGTGGGTTTCAAAAGTAGCAGTGCATATTTACAAGTGAAGCAATCCCCAGTGAAGTGTTCAGTGCTCTACCCGATGGGGCAGCCTCCACTGTCGGCCACTTCTACGCGATGGCCTCGAATGAGGTGGAGGCAGCCTGCTCATGTGTCTGCTTGCGGCTGAGATGCACATGGCAGCCATGCCAGCGGGGGTGGCCCTGCTCTACACGTACTTATAGGTAGGCTGTCCCACATTTTGGTTATGGCCAGGCTGAACAGGTAACAGCTGTCTGTTCCTCCACACCTGCAGAGAGCCTCTGCCTCTCCTCCTGACTCTCTGCTTCTTTCACTTCTTTCAAATGGCTGCCTCAGTAATGGCTGCCGTGATGCCTTTAAATCGGGCCTGCATTTCAGCAGTCCCGCCTCCATCCTGCACCCAGGGATGCTATTTGGCCAGCCAACCCTCCTTCCAGACAATTAGCAGCCTACCTCTGCAAAAATCACATTGGTCAAAACCTGTTACATTTCTAACTTTTTCCAGTTCTGATGAAAGGACAGAGACCTGAAACGTTGGGCAAGATTTTTGAGACCGAGAACAGAGGCAGGCAGGACCTAAAAATAGCCCTGATGGCTGGGGTGCTGGTTCCCTGGCTCCATCCCGCCTCTGGGTAATTTTTGTGGAGATGGGGGTAGCAGGGCATTATGACCCTACTGAGGTCAATGAAAGGTGGCTAACTGGGATTTTCCAGTTGGCCACCAGGTTCCCACAAGTGGTAGGGGCCAGTTTAGGTGTCTGGAGGTGGCTGTCGGGGTTCAACGTTCTAGGCAGACCTAGATGCTCTATCTACTTGCCCGGTTGCAGCATAAGCCATAGGCCACACTGTAGAGGGTGCCTCCATCTTGAAGCACCCTCTCCCTTACTTACCCACTCTTGCAGCCTGCTGCTGCCCTCAAGCTAGAAGGCCTCTGATTGGTCCTCCGTCTTTGAGAGTCCAATGCCCTCACGTCTTTCTTGAAATTGCAGCACCCAGAACTGGATGCAGTACTCCAGCTGAGGCCAAACTAGTGTCTTATACAAGTTCAACATAACTTCCTTGCTCTTGTTCTCTATGGCCCTTTTAACAAAGCCCAGGATACTGTATGCTTTATGAACTGCTCTCTCAACCTGTCCTGCTAGCTTCAATGACTTATCCATATTTATACCCAGGTCCCTCTGCTCCTGCATCCCCTTTAGAATTGTACCCTTTATTTTATATTGTCTCTCCATGTTCTTCCTACCAAAATGAATCACTTCACATTTCTCTGCATTGAACTTCATCTGCCACCAGTCTGCCCATTCCACCAATTTGTCTATGTCCTTTTGAAATTCTACATTATCCTCCTCACAGTTCACAATGCTTCCAAGATTCATATCAACTGCAAACTTTGAAATTGTGCCCTATGCACCAAGGTATAGATCATTAATATATATCAGGAAAAGCAAGGGTCCCAGCAAACCTTCCTCCAGCCCAAAAAACATCCATTAACCACAACTTTTTGTTTTCTGTCACTCAGCCAATCTTGTATCCATGTTGCTACTGTCCCTTTTATTCCATGAGCTATAAGTTTGCTCACAAGTCTGTTGTGTGGCACTGTATCAAATGCTTTTTGAAAGTCCACGTACACCTCATCAACCCTCTCTGTTACCTCCTCAAAAAACTTCAAGTTAGTTAAACATGATTTTTCCCTTAAGAAATCTCTACTGGCTTTCCTTAATTGACCTGTATTTGCCCATGTATTTTACCATCATTTGTTTCAGGATAACTCCCTTAGTTGTTTCATTTCTTAAGTATCCTCATAGTAGTTTCTTCTTAATCATAACAGGAAGTGGCATGTAGGGGTCTGTGCAGGCAGCGAGGATAGCATTTGGATGGGAAGTGACACTTCTGACAAGGAGTAGTTCATCTGAATACTTTGTTGCTTTTTTTTCTTGGTTATATTTTATCCCTCCTTCTGGAAGCATGCATTTCTCCTTCAGTTTGTAGGATAGGACTGTCAGACAGCAGAACTGTGCAGCCACTATCCATGTTGTTATGACTGAGAATAGAAAAGACTGTGATAACACTCAACCCCAAACAAACATGTTTCTGATCCATGCACACAACTCCATTGCATTGAACCTTTTCCAATTCACTCTTTTTCTATATCATTCCTAATGAAAGCATCCCATTTTGTTACAAAATACAGGTACCAAATGTCACTGCATGACAGGACGACAAGTTTACTCCCTTTTCTGCATAAGTTTTCTGTGAAGTATTTTTATCTTTATGGTTTAATTTCTGATAAAACATACAATATGCAGAGCTTTTATTTTGTGTACATGTTCAGATCTAATCTTTTTATGCAAGCTAGTTGCACTTCCTGTTTATCTCATTGACTTGAATGAAGGGACCCAAGGTATGGCTGCTAAATTTGCTGATGACACAAAGATAGGTAGGAAAGTAAGTTGTGAAGAGGACATAGAGGCTACAAAGGGTTCTAGATAAGTGAGTGGGCAAAGATCTGGCAAATGGAGTATAATGTGGGCAAATGTGAAATTGTCTATTTTGGCAGGAAGAATAAAAAAGAAGCATATTATCTAAATGGTGAGAGGATGCAGAGGGATCTGGGTGTCCTGGTGCATGAATTGCAAAAGGTTAATATGCAGGTTCAGCAAGTAATTAGGAAAGCTAATAGAATATTATTGTTTATTGTGAGGGGAATTGAATAGAAAAGTAGGGAGGTTATGCTTCAGTGATACAGGGCATTGGTGAGACCACATCTGGAGTACTGTGTACAGTACTGGTCTTATTTAAGGAAGGATGTAAATGTGTTGGAAGCAGTTCAGAGAGGGTTTACCAGACTAATACCTGGAATGGGCAGTTTGTCTTATGAGGAAAGGTTGGACAGGCTAGGCTTGCATCCACTGGAGTTTAGATGAGTGAGAAGTGACTTGATTGAAACACACAAGATCCTGAGGGGTCTTGACAGGGTGGATGTGGAAAGGATGTTTCCCCTTAAGAGAGAATCTAAAACTAGGGTTCACTGTTTAAAAATAAGGGGTCGTCCATTTAAGACAGAGATGAGAATTTTTTTTCTCTGAGAGTCGTTAATCTTTGGAACTCTCTACCTCAGAAGGCGGTGGAAGCAGTGTCTTTAAATATTTTTAAGGCGGAGGTAGATAGATTCTTGATAAGGAAGGGGGTGGAAGGTTAGCAGAGATAGGCGGGAATGTGGAGTCGAGGTTACAGTCAGATCAGCCATGGTCTTATTGAATGGTGGAGCAGTCCCTAGTGGCCTAATGCTGCTCTTAATTCATCTGTTCATATGATTCAGCTGTAATATTACAAACTGAAAACACCTTTTCCATAGAATTTCCAGCATTTAAAAAAAATCCACTAATTTATTGTTACATATGCTCTAGAGGCATTCCAAACTATATACTGTTGAAAGATGATTCAAGTGATGGGTTCAGTATTTAATTTACTGTAGGGAGTGTTATGCAGTGGAATAGAAGTTCAGTATTTGAATGGTTTGTGACCCTTGCCTATAGCCTATATAGATGATAACATTAAAATTGAATTCTGAGCAGTCTTTATCATACTTCAGTGCTGGCAGGTGATGTGCTGGAGTAATTTTGGATTTAATAAAGTCAAGGAGAGGGAGAAATTCAACAACATTGAATTCAAGAAATTGGAAAAGACATTGTCAGCATTTTGATGCATTTAAAAAGTAATAAAGGAACATTACAATATAGATTGGAGTATATTAAAATCATTGTGTACCATGAGGAGAATGAACACTACTTAATATCTTTTTTTTTTTACCACTTTGATTGCAATTGTTTTCAGGTATAAGACCGATTGATACATATTTTGGTACAGTATTTGAGAATATGGTTTAGTCTGTGATCTCCTGACCTGTGCTCCCTGCAAGTGCTGCACTTACTGGGAGCACCAGATTGCAGTATCAGCCTTTACATGACAGTCCAAGGGTACCTGAAGGCAAACAGATGATTTAGAGGCTGGTCCTGATATTGCTATTTAGCTAACTGCTGTTATTACCTGTCACAGTGATGTTGCATCTTATATTTTCAATAGAATGGAAACATAGAACAGACTGCAGGTTCTTCACCTTTCAACTTGACTTTTCAGAAATGTGCTGAGGTAAGTTTCTTGCTTCAACTGTGGTGTCTTCTGTACTATTATTATAGGCAGCTGAGGCTGACGGCAGTTATATTTGCAGTACTTACAAAATTTGTGGAACAAAAAGCACAGCAACAGTCAGTGCTTTGAGGACAGGAGAGAACTAAGTGCTTTTTTAAAAGTAACATTCAAGTAATTTATTAGAAATGCAAGTGTTATATTTACAAGATTTATAATTAATTACAGAAAGCATGCAACCGAAAAGAATACAGGGAACCTCTGTGCGTCTGTAACTAAGATTTTGAGAGAGTGTTTTTGGAAAGGACGTAAGTAAAATTTGTGTGAGGGAGGCGTCCGATTCTATTCTAAAGAAGATGGAAATAGTTTGCAGAGGTGTATGCCTGAGCTATTTCTTTAACAGGATAGATCAATACCATCACAGTGGCACAGTGGTTAGCACTGCAGCCTCACAGCTCCAGGGACCCGGGTTCGATTCTGGGCACTGCCTGTGTGGAGTTTGCAAGTTCTCCCTGTGTCTGCGTGGGTTTTCTCCGGGTGCTCCAGTTTCCTCCCACAAGCCAAAAGACTTGCAGGTTGGTAGGTAAATTGGCCATTATAAATTGTCACTAGTGTAGGTAGGTGGTAGGGAAATATAGGGACAGATGGGGATGTTTGGTAGGAATGTAGGATTAGTATAAATGGGTGGTTGATGGTCGGCACAGACTCGGTGGGCCGAAGGGCCTGTTTCAGTGCTGTATCTCTAATCTAATCTAATCTAAACATGAGTTATCTCTCGAAAGTTGTCACAGTACAGAGGAAGGATGCTTTAAGGATACTGACAGAAAGAAAAGAAAACAAAAAAAGATTTTTTAGTACAATATTTTGCTGGTATTGCAACTGACATGGTGCAGCAGGGAAAACGTTTAGATTTGTTATGTTAATGTGACAATTTTCCATTTGCTGTAAAGAATTATTGGCCACTACTGCCCTCTAGTGTGCTCACTGTCTCTTTGTGTGTACATTGGCGTATTACAAATGACCAATTAATGCTGAGAAATTCGACTTGCGCCCAAAACAGGCATAGGGTCAGTGAAGTGAGGGTTCACTGTGCTGGCCTGAGCTAAATTCGGCATCGGTCCTCACTTAAATATTGTCAGTGAGCCAAAGGCACTCCATTGAAGCTAGCAGATTGGGTCGGCGGGAGGGGGTTGCAGAGAATTGATCATCTCCTGTCAGTACTGGCAGGTGAGGTCTAGGCAGCAGAAGTGAGCAGGGATGGAAGGGAGGGGGTTATCCAAGCATGCAGGCAGTGGACAAGGAGAATACTTTCCCTAGCAGTGTTTTGCTCACCATGATGAACATTTTTTTTTAGTGATACAGCACTGAGGCCCTTTGGCCTACCGAGTCTGTGCCGACCAACAACCACCCGTTTATACTAATCCTACATTAATCCCATACTCCCTACCACATTTCCACCATTCTCCTACCACATCCCCACCATTCTCCTACCACCTACTTACACTAGGGGCAATTTACAATGGCCAATTTACCTATCAACATCCGCCAATGTAGAAAATGTGGACTATAAATGACTCTGATAGCATCATAGATAAAATTGAATCTAGTGGCTAAATGGTGTTGACTCATCATTTGACTATAGACAGCTGTATTGTCATTTTACTCAAAAGTGTGGACTTCATTATTCCCAGTTTTGTTTTAATTTTTAAATCCAAAAGCTTTTTGCTAAGTTTTGCATGACCAGTTAGAACAGCCAAAATTGATAAGAAAATTATGGGCATTGAAGTGTTATTCTGTCCTTTTAATACAGCACACTAAATTTTTTTTTATTCATTCATGGGATGTGGACGTTACTGGCTAGGTCAGCATTTATTGCCCATCCCCAACTGCCCTTCAGAAGGTGGTGGTGAGCTGCTTTCTTGAACTGCTGCAGTCCATGTGGGGTAGGTACACCTACAGTGCTGTTAGGAAGTTCCAGGATTTTGACCCAGCGATAGTGAAGGAACGGTGATCTAGTTCCAAGTCAGGATGGTGTGTGACTTGGGGGGGAACGTGCAGGTGATGGTGTTCCCATGCATTTGCTGCCCTTGTCCTTCCAGTTGGTAGAGGTTGCGGGTTTGGAAGGTGCTGTCTAAGGAGCCTTGGTGCATTGCTGCAGTGCATCTTGTAGATGGTACACACTGCTGCCACTGTGTGTCGGTGGTGGAGGGAGTAAATGTTTGTAGATGGGGTGCCAATCAAGCGGGCTGCTTTGTCCTGGATGGTGTTGAGCTTCTTGAGTGTTGTTGGAGCTGCACCCATCCAGGCAAGTGGAGAGTATTCCATCACACTCCTGACTTGTGCCTTGTAGATGGTGGACAGGCTTTGGGGAGTCAGGAGGTGAGTTACTCGCCTCAGGATTCCTAACCTCTGACCTGTTCATGTAGCCATGGTATTTATATGGCTACTCCAGTTCAGTTTCTGGTCAATGGTAGCCCCTAGGATGTTGATAGTGGGGGATCAGTGATAGTAATGCCATTGAATGTCAAGGGGAGATGGTTAGATTCTCTCTTGTTGGAGATGGTCATTGCCTGGCACTTGTGTGGCGCGAATGTTACTTGCCACTTATCAGCTCAAGCCTGGATACTGTCCAGGTCTTGCTGCATTTCTACACAGACTGCTTCAGTATCTGAGGAGTCACGAATGGTGCTGAACATTGTGCAATCATCAGCAAACATCTCCACTTCTGACCTTATGATTGAAGGAAGGTCATTGATGAAGCAGCTGAAGATGGTTGGACCTAGCACACTACCACATCACTACAGTGATATCCTGGAGCTCAGATGATTGGCCTCCAACAGCCACAACCATCTTCCTTTGCGCTAGGTATGGCTCCAGCCAGCGGAGGGTTTTCCCCCTGATTCCCATTGACCACAGTTTTGCTTGGGCTCCTTGATGCCATACTCAGTCAAATGCCGCCTTGATGTCAAGGGCAGTCACTCTCACCTCACCTCTTGAGTTCTGCTGTTTTGTCCATGTTTGAACCAAGGCTGTAATGAGGTCAGGAGCTGAGTGGCCCTGGTGGAACCCAAACTGAGCGTCACTGTGCAGGTTATTGCTAAGCAAGTGCAACTTGGTGGCACTGTTGATGACATCTTCCATCACTTTACTGATGATTGAGAGTAGGCTGATGGTGTGGTAATTGGCTGGGTTGGACTTGTCCTGCTTTTTGTGTTCAGGACATACCTGGGCAATTTTCCACATTGCAGGGTAGATGTCAGTGTTGTAGCTGTACTAGAACAGCTTGGCTAGGGGCGCAGCAAGTTCTGGAGCACAGGTCTTCAGTACTATTGCCGGAATATTGTCAGGGCCCATATCCTTTGCAGTATCCAGTGCCTTCAGTCGTTTCTTGATATCACGTGGAGTGAATCGAATTGGCTGAAGACTGGCATCTGTGATGCTGGGGACTTCAGGAGGAGGCCGAGGTGGATCATCAACTCGGCACTTCTGGCTGAAGATTGTTGCAAATGCTTCAACCTTATCTTTTGCACTGATGTGGTGGGCTCCCCCATCATTGAGGATGGGGATATTTGTGGAGCCACCTCCTCCAGTTAGTTGTTTAATTGTCCACTATCATTCATGGCTGGATGTGGCAGGACTGCAGAGCTTAGATCTGATCCATTGGTTATGGGATCGCTTAGCTTTGTCTATCGCATGCTGCTTACGCAGTTTTGCACGCAGATAGTCATGTTTTGAGGTATGCCTTGTACTGCTCCTGGCATGCCCTCTTGCACTCTTCATTGAACCAGGGTTGGTCTCCTGGCTTGATGGTAATGGTAGAGTGGGGGATATGCTGGGCCATGAGGTTACAGATTGTGGTTGAGTACAATTCTGCTGCTGCTGATGGCCCACAGCACCTCATGGATGCCCAGTTTTGCTTTGCTAGATCTGCTCGAAATCTAGCCCATTTAGCACGGTGGTAGTGCCACACAACACGAAGGAGGGTATCCGCAATGTGAAGGCGGGACTTCGTCTCCACAACGACTGTTCTGTGGTCACTCCTACCAGTACTGTCGTGGATAGATGCATCTGCGGCAGGCAGATTGGTGAGGACGAGGTCAAGTATGCTTTCCCCTCTTGTTGGTTCCCTCACCACCTGCCGCATACCCAATCTAGCAGATGTGTCATTTAGGACTCGGCCAGCTTGGTCAGTAGTGGTGCTACCGAGCCACTCTTGGTGATGGACATTGAAGTCCCACATCTAGAGTACATTCTGTGCCCTTGCCACCCTCAAAGTTTCCTCCAAGTGCTGTTCAACCTGGAGGGGTACTGACTCATCAGCTGAGGGAGGGCGGTAGGTGGTAATCAGCAGGAGGTTTCCTTGCCTATGTTTGACCTGATGCCATGAGACTTCATGGGGTCCAGAGTCGATGTTGAGGACTCCCAGGGCAGCTCCCTCCCGACTGTATACCACTGTGCCGCCACCTCTGGTGGGTCTGTCCTGCCGGTGGGACAGGACATACCCAGGGATGGTAATACAGTGTCTGGGACATTGTCAGGTATGATTCTGAGAGTATGACTATGTCAGGCTGTTGCTTGATTTGTCTGTAGGACAGCTCTCCCAACTTTGGCACAAGCCCCCAGATGTTAGTAAGGAGGACTTTGCAGGGTCGACAGGGCTGGATTTGCCGTTGTCGTTTCCAATGCCTAGGTCGATGCCGGGTTGTCCGTCCGGTTTCATTCCTTTTTATTGGCTTTGTAGCGGTTAGATACAACTGAGTGGCTTGCTAGGCCATTTCAGAGGGCATGTAAGAGTCAACCACACTGCTGTGGGTCTGGAATCACATGTAGGCCAGACCAGGTAAGGATGGCAGATTTCTTTCCCTAAAGGACATTAGTGAACCAGATGGGTTTTTACAACATTCGACAATGGTTTCATGGCCATCATTAGACTAGCTTTTTTAATTCCAGATTTATTAATCAAATTCAAATTCCACCTTCTGCTGTGGTGGGATTTGAACCCATGTCCCCAGAGCAATACCCTGGGTCTCTGGGTTATTAATCCAGTGACAATAACACTACGCCATCGCCTCCCCAAAAACTGGGATTTAATTTTTATCTTTGAGAACCTTGTTACTGTGCTGTAACTCAGAGTACATTCTGTTTATTAGCTCTTTATTTTAAAACACTTTACACTAAATGTAAATCATGTACCTCAATAGTCATCGTTTGGAGAAAGTATTTGACTAACTTGATATTCTTAAAAGACTCATTACTGCAGCAGAGGAAAACATTGCATTATCAGTTTAATTATTGAAAAAGTGAAGATGATGCTGAACATTTCATTCTACTCTTCTGCATTTAGATTCTTTTATTTTTATTGCCTTCCCTTCTTTCAATTCTTTGGCTTCCCCAGATAATGTACTTATAAGTGACAGTGAGAATAGGCAGTGCTGCTTGCAGACAACCTCCTAGCTTGTTCTGAACCGGCTGCTACGAAAGCCGCAAAAGCAGCTTGGGGAACCTTGGCTGCACTCCATATTCTAGAATTCGAACTTGCCTTGATTATAAACATTAAGTTTGAATCCCACAGTCCTGCCAATCTCTGCTACCCTTTGACCCTAGTGTTATTGTTCAGACAGAGAAAGGAACATGGAAAAAGTGTCAGCCATGGCTCAGTGGGCAGCAGTCTCGCCTCAGAGTCAGATGGTTGTGGGTTCAAGCCCCCCTGCAGAGACTTGAATATAAAATCTAGGCTGACACTCTAGTGCAGTTACTGACAGTTCTGGACTGTCGCAGGTGATGTCTTTCATTTAAAATATTAAACAAAGGTCCCGTCTGCGCTCTCAGGTAGATGTGAAGGATTCCATGGCACTATTTCAAAGAACTGCAGTTCTCCTTGTGTCCTGGCTAATATTTATTCCTCAACCAACACCAATGAAACATTATCACAAGGTTTGTGGAACCTTGCTGTGCACAGTTTAAATATACAAATAAAATGTGTGTAATAAATCAGAAAGGTGGAGTGATCCTTATGTTACAAATAAATGGCTTTTAAACATGATGCAAAATTTTAAAAAAAAACTTTTTTCTGATACCTAGAACTGATGATTTAAAAGTGTGGGGGGTGGGGGGGGGGGTGGTGTTGAAAGTGGTAATAATTTAGAGGTTCAGTGGGATGGTTAAGTTTTGCTGCTGTAGTACAAACTTCTGATCAATAGATGGTGCATTAAACCTGCATTTGCAGTACAGTAATGTTAAATCAAACCACTGACCACCTCCAGGCGCGTATCCATTGTCTCTCGAGATAAGGAGGCCCAAAAGAATGTTAAATCATACTGCATTAATCCAACCACTGGGTGACACTGTGCAGAACATATTTTGTTACTATTTATTGACTTGCTTTTATTCTAGTGGCTGATATTAATTCCTGCAATATTATATTCTACTTATAGAATCATATGAAATGTAGCACAGATAGAGGCCATTCAGCTTGTCACTTCTGCGTGGGTGCTGACTCTCTAACTGGTGCAATCTTTTCTAATTTAATTTTAGGACCTGTTCCCTTCTTTTATATTCCTCTTTTTATAAGGATTTGTTCAATTCCTTTTTAGATGATATTGGGCTAGATATTCATCGACATTGTCCGTGCTTTACAAGCGTAATACAGGAGCCTAAGCGTCCAGTATGGCGGGCAGCATGTGCACACACTTGCCACACCAGAAGTGTGCCACCCACCATATTGGGAAACGCTGCAGTATAGGCATCCAGAGTCTGTGCCTGAAACAGGCATTAGGGCCTTTGCATGTAAGGCACAATTCCTGGTTGCACTAAACACAGCTGGCTCCAAGCCCCTTAAAGATACCACTGCAGGCTGCCACCATGTCAATGGAAATGAAAATTAGGAAAGGCATTTAACAGGGCCCCAAACACTGTCGCCCAAAGTCAAAATTACCTCCATCAGGCTTTATATAGGTGGTTAGTAGCATTGTATCCAACTCAGCTGAGCTTTTGTTGTGTAGCTACGTGCTCAGTTTAAATATTTAAATCAAACGTGTGTAACAGCGCATTACTCTCTTTCTCAGGTGAGTGGAAAAAGTGAATCCCAGATAGTGACTGTGAAACTGATGATAAGAAGCTTGGATGTGCAGTCTACATTTAACATTTCTCAGCTTACTATTCGAGATGCTATTAGTGGTCTAAGCATTCGGAGTAACATGGGAAAAGAAACTGAAATAGGGTTCCAGACATACACCAAAGAATTTCTTCAAGGTATGATGCTCCTATGTGTTGTAGCTCATGCTACAAAGTTTGTTGAAAAAAAAACTGAACTAAAATATATTGGCATTTATTACTGTATAATTGAGTGTTGCATTAAACCACAGTGGATATTCTACTTTGTGTTTTATTATCTGTTTTATCAATCTGTTAAAGTGCTTCTGTAATTTGCTATTTTGTAGTATCTCGGCAAATCAATGTCTTTGGAAAATCCATAGTAGAAGCTTGCCCTGCGGCCAGTTTAATACATTCTGCTTGCTTTTGTTGGGCTCAGTGACGGACTGTGCTGGTTGTGTTCATCCTACATGAGGTTCATACCTGCCTTTCCTCACTAAATGAGGCTTTGCCTAAGGGAGGTGGATGGGAAGGAGGGAGGGAGAGAGTCTGGATCTCCTTCACCTCCTCCTGACAGGTAGAGATTAGTTTTGTTTTCTTCATTCATGGGATGTGAACGTCGCTGGCAAAGCCAGCACTAATTGCCCATCCCTAATTGCCCTTGAAGGGCAGCGATGAGTTGCCTTCTTGAACTGCTGCAGTCCATGTGGTGTCGGTACGCCCACAGTGTCGTTGGGCCTCACAGCTATTTGTGGTGGTTTTCTGATTCAACTGTGTGACTTGCTCGGTCATTTCACAGGGCATTTAAGATCAACCACATTTCTATGGATCTGGGGTCATACGTAGGCCAGGCTGGGTAAGGATAGCAGGTTTTCTTCCCTACAGAACATTAGTGAACCAGTTGAGTTTTTACAACAATCCAGTAGTTTCATGATACTGGCTTTTTATTCCAGATGTACTTAATTAACTGAATTTAAATTCCCCAGCTTCCATGGTGGGATTTGAAATTGCATCTACCGGGTTATTATTCCAGGCCCCTGGATTACTCGTCCAATAGCATAACGACTATGCTCCCATACCCATTAACATCAATAATGGTACATGTGCAGGCAGGCATAAAAAGCTTGACTGTGATTATGCCAAAGATCTGTCTGACGACGTACTGTCCAGGTTGACAATGGAACAGCAGTTGGGTGGGGTGTTAGAGGCTAGTGGCCTGTATCCGTGGGAAAGAAAGAAAACGGGGGTGAAAAATAGAACCATCATTGTTTTTTTGACAAGGTCCTTCCTTTAATAATAATCAACTGAATTGTTTAGCTAGAAGTACTTCATTTTGAAATCTCCTATGTAATGTAGTATTTTACCATCGAGACCATCGTGAGAATGCAGCATTAAAACAGAGGGAATTACTCCAAAAATCTTTCCAAGTGCCTGTTAAAATACCCATCTCATTTTTCATTTATCAGCTGGTGAATACTATGTAATAAACTATACTGCAGTATTAAGTGCCGGAGAGTCCAAGGATGGGAAGACTATTTCGTTGCCTGCCTACCTCATCTTTGGCAATGTATCACAGGTATTCTATTAAAGATTAATTCATCTGCTATCTATTTAGTAAGTAAGGTTCTTGAACTTGACTCTGTTAGTAGATGTTGTTGGCAGTCCAGGTGCTTTCCTGTGAGAAAGAGAAGATCTGGGAGAGAATCCCTTTAGGACATTGACATGGTGATTGGCAGATGAGTTTTACACTAGGTAGCAGTTTATTCCATAGCATAACAATCCTAGAGCATAAAAATATTGTTTATTAAATTGGGTTTAATGTGTTTCTTCTTCTGATCCTTCTTTTGCACAGAATATCTTTCTGCCTCTATACTATCTCCCATTGCTTGGTCCCGATGCCTCAGGTAGTGGGCAGCCTAACAACTACAGCTTCCTTAAGAAAGGTCATAGGCAAGGATATAAACATCTCTGAGAGAAACTTTTCAATTTATTTGTATCATATTCCGCCAACGTTATGCTTTTCCGAGAATTCCTTTAATAATTCTTGCAACATTTTCCCCATATAACTATGCTGTTTTTGGCTTACCCCAGTTTGGCAGACCCACTTTGGACAGATCTATTATTACAGAAACCACCTTGTGAAGCACGATATCATCAGAATCGGAATTATCCCGAATTCATTTAACTTTCTTTAGTAACAGAAGCACAAAGATGATAGGCTGGCCTTACCTACTATGTTGTGCAGTCCCTTGTACAGGAGTTCAAACACACCCACCCTCACATAGTTTCGTACCATCACCTGGCTCCTGATCACCACCTCCTGAGGCTTACTAGGAACACTTTCATTGGATCGCACTCAGGTGATATTTCCAATTCCTATTTGATAGTTTGATTTTCCTGTTTGTATGCCTATCCTAAGTGGAATCACAGCATTTACCATTCTATCTCGTTCGTGAGCCCTGGAGAAACTTTACAGTTCAATTCAATATTCTTGTATGGTCTTTAAAACAGAAATCAAACATTTCCACTTGATGCTAAGCATTTTGTTTGTTCTTTATTTTGGACAACCTTTCATTGCTCAAAAATAACCTATTATATTGTCCCTGACATTTTATCATTTTAAAATTACCCCAAATTCAAACAGCAGTATTGCTGCACTACCAGCTTTTGTCAATTTTATTTCTGCACAAAAGAAACTTTATTCCTTAATACTCAGGAACCACCTGGACTGCTTCTCATTAGATTCTTTTTAATGAAAATTTGATAATCCCATTAAACTTTAATAAACTTTACCTGTTTCGAGTGCTTGAAATAGCAACTCACATCAATTTATTGTATCAATTCCAATCTCAGAAACCTGGCTTGGTGGTTTTATATTAAAAACAGAACTCTTGTAATTAATATCTTCCCTTCTCGAGTGCTTTGTCTCCAAAGATAATGAATCACCCTAAATAGGTTGTAGTCAAGTCTTTGAAAGGCGAAGCCTTCAATTTAAATCATCACCATGCTGTGACATTGGATGTCTGCAGATGAGATCTTGCCTGGAATTTTACATCAGGCCGGAAGCTCCGCCCACCAGCCGAAAAAGTCGGTGGCGAGCCCGCCTCTGCTGGGCCTGGAAGTCACGCCATGATTTTTCGTGGCCCAGGCCCTCAATTGGCCCAGTGGGATTTCCGCCCCTCCTGAAGCAGGAAGTCCCACCTCCAAGAGTTGTCAGCCAATCACCAGGAGCAGTGGCCACTGCTGGGACTGCATTCAGCCAGGTCCGGCAATATGGATGAGGTCTTGGAATGCAAATAATTGTATGGACAATTGGCTGAGCCCTGGCAAGGCAGAGGGGAGAAGGGAGGTGGTGGGGGTGGGGTTGCTTTATTGGCCTGGGGTGGGTGGGCTGATTGCAATTTTACGAGCGGCGGCAGAGGTGACAGTGAGGGCGGAAAGGCAATGGGAATGGCACCCCCGCCTCCCATTCAATTGTACGCAACCTCCACCCCCATCTCCAGCCTGCTCCTGCAGGAAGTATAAAATTCCGGCCAAGTATCAGTATTTATGTGCACCTGGAAAACATGGCCATCTGTTTAAAAGAAGAACAAAGAATAAATTGTGGCTCAGCTTAAGAGCCCAATGGGTTAATTTGTCCAACCATATCCATCAGTATAAAAACTTTAAATTTAAATTCCAGTGGTTTCCATACTTTTTTTAAAAGAGGTTTCCAAACCATGATTTTTAATGTAACCATACGAACATACAAATTAGGAGCAGAAGTAGGCCATTCGGCCCCTCTCGCACCTGCTCTGCCATACAATAAGATCATGGCTGATCTGTTTGTGTCTCGAATTTCACACTCCCATCTACCCCTGATAACTTTTGATTCTCTTGCCCAACAAGAATCTGTCTACCTCCGCCTTAAAAATATTCAATGACCCCGCCTCCACCACCTTCTGAGGCAGAGAGTTCCAAAGTAGCACAATCTTCTGAGAGAAAACATTTCTCCTCATCTCTGTCCTAAAAGGGTGACCCCTAATTTTAAAACAGTGCCCCCTAATTCTGAACTCGTTCACAAGAGGTAACATCCTTTCCATATCCACCTTGTCAAGACCGTTCAGGATCTTATATACTTCCATCAAGTCTCCCCTCACTCTTCTAAACTCCAGTGAAAACAAGCCCAGTCTGTCCAACCTTTCCTCATTAGACAACCTGCTCATGCCAGGTATCAATCTAGTCAAGCTCCTCTGAACCGCCTCCAACGCATTTACATCCTTCCATAAATAAGGAGACCAAAACTGCACAGTATTCGAAATGTAGTCTCACCAATGCCCTGTATAACTGAAGCATAACGTCCTTACTTTTATTTTCAATTCCTGTTGTAATAAAGGATAGCATTCCATTTGCTGCATTTATGACTTGCTGTACCTGCATTCCGACTTTTTGTGACTCATGCACTAGAATGCCTAGATCCCTTTGCACCTTTGAATTCTGCAGTCATTCTCCGTTTAAGTAATACTCTGCTTTTTTTATTCTTCCTGCCAAGGTGAACAACTTCACATTTTCCCACATTATACTCCATCTGCCAGATTTTTTTCCCACTCATTCAACCTATCTATATCAGTCTGCAACCTCCTTACGTCCCCTTCACAACATACTTTCCAACATTCTTTGTGTCGACTGCAGCACAGACCCCTCCAGGACTCCACCCGTCACATCCTGCCAATCAGAAAATGACCCATTTATGCATACTTGCTGTTTTCTGCCAATCTTCTATCCATGCTAATATGTTGTTACCCCCTACACCATGACTTCCTACTTTGTGCAATAACCTTTTATGTGGCATCTTGTCAGATGCCTTCTGGAAATCCAAGTACAGAACATCAACGAACTCCCCTTTATCCACAGCACATGTTACTCCTTCAAAGAACTCCAGTAAATTGGTTAAACATAATTTCCCTTTTACAAAACCATGCTGACTATTCCCACTTACCTGGAGTTTTTCGAAGTGCGCAGCTATGGCCTCCTTAGTGATTAATTGTAACACCTTCCCCACGACAGAAGTCAAGCTAACTGGCCTATAGTTACCTGTTTTCTGTCTTCTTTCCCTTTTTGAACTCTTCTCAATTCCTTTCCCAATCTTCCCATTCCTCCTCTAGTTCTTTCAGTCGTCTATTCGCTATTGCTTCTTGGTCACTTAATTCCTCAATTTGCCATCAGAGTCCAGTGATCTTGTTTATTTGTGAAAAATCAGCCTGTAGCTTTTAGCAGGTGACTTCACCGAAAAGCCTTTTGATCTTTGCAACGCATGCTGGTAGATTTAGTCAATTTCTGTACAATTGTCTATATATAAACTATAGATGCTCCTGGGTTGGATAGTCTTACAAATCTCAACCACAAGTTTCTTGCAATATTAACCTATATATTAGTCCTCTTGGTGTTTCACTTTATGGACTTACCTATACTTCCAAGAACCCCAACCACTTTCCGTATGGCGACCTCACATTTGTTGTGCACACTTAGTGAATGGTAAATAAGCTCCCTCAACCTTTATTACTCAATGGGCACTCATGCATGGAATGGAGGTTCTTTGAATTGCCTGGCACCATGTACATAACCCCACATTTCTCCCCATGAAATGCCACCTGACATTAACAATGAAATTTACTTAATTTATTTAATCAACTGGCAACCTAGTAATATCCACTTATCTTATTTATTCATTTATAATAACACAGAATTAGCAATTATCATAGTGAATTATTTTCTATCACCTTTTCTCAACTGTTGACGTTACATCTGGCCAAACTAACTAAGTTAACTAAGATCTAAAATCATGCCTTTCAGGATAGTCATATTCAGATTGAACCCATGGTGGCAGACTTCACACTGACAAGGGAAGCAGCTATTCAAGTAAGTTGAGTTCAGGACTTGCTGTTGCGGTCTTAATTGCCAAGAGTTGACATGCTGTCGTTTAAAGTGATGCTTGACAGGTCTGACTGTGTGTTTGGTAATGATGGTATTGATATGCAGGAATAAATTCAAGGCCTGCATGTTGGGAAATCTGTCAATATAATGAAATTAATTTAGTTATGGGGATTAAACAGCAGAATGGGCAGTGTACTTTTCTTCACCTCTGGAGGAAAATGCATTTCATCCAGCCCTGACTGGTTGAATGAAAGTCTCCTCATTTCTATTTGTAAGAATCTCATAAAATTAGTTTTGATAGAGCCAATCTAATCATAACGGCTGCATTGAACTAACTGTCATTTAGTATTAAGTTGACAGTATGACTTGGAACCTGGTGCAGGAGGAAGTACTTTTTTGAAGTTAAGGCAAAGAAGATGGAGCTTACTTTGTTTCTATCCCATGCTGCAGGTGACTTTGGGTGTATTTGATGCTGACACCCACAAGTATCCAGGTTTGAAATTCTTCACCTTAAACAATAATGAATTATCCCACCAAAGAAAAGGTTTTGTCCTTTATTGCTGTCATATATAATAAATATATTTAATTAATGCTATATCACACTTACCAAGTATGATAAAAAATTTTAGATACCAGGCAGCATTACTTTTTTATTTTGGATTCAAAATTGGATTTTGAACATTAGACTTCAGGGTCTGAATGGACCATTAGGTATGCAGTGGTAGTTTTGAAGTATAATTATTTTATGACAACGTACCTGTTACTGAACAGTTTGTTAGTCCAGTTTAGGAGTTATGTTCAAAAATGTTCTCCCATTCTAGAGGAGTAGAAAAAGTGGTGAAATTTAAAAAGGAAATTAGGAACGCAAAGAGAGGGCATGAAAAAATATTGGCAAGCAAAATCAAGGAAAACCCAAAGACTTTTTGATAAATACGTAAAGAGCAAGTGATTACTAAAGAAAGAGTACGACATATTGGGGATTATAAGGGTAACCTGTATGTGGAGGCGGAAGACATTGATATAATTCTTAGTGAATACGTTGCATTTGCTTTCACAAGAGAGCGATGATACATACATTGCAATCAGGGAGGAAGAATGTGAAATAGTAGATAAAATTAGCATAGTGAGAGAGGAGGTTTTAAAAAATCTTTGAAAGTGGCTTAATCTCTAATCCACCTCCTATTTAGGGGTGCTCGGCACTAATTCCCCTCATATTTAGGGATGCTCTCCCTCTAATCCCTTTCCTATTTTGGGGATTTCTCCTCCAATCCCTTTGCCGCTTTGAAAGCAGATAACTTTCCAGGCCTGGATGAAATGTATCCTAGGTTGTTAAGGGAAGCAAGAGAAGAGATTGTGGAGGCTCTGACCTTCATTTTCCAATTCTCTCTGGCTACAGGTGTGGTGCCAGAGGACTGCTGACATTGTACCATTGTTCAAAAAGGGAGAAAGGGATAGACAGTAATTACAGGTCAGTCAGCCTAACCTCAGTTGTGGGAAAATTATTCAAGCAGAAAGACACGGATTAATCAAAGACAGTCAATGCGGCTTTACTAAGGGCAGGTTGTGTTTGACTAATGTGATTGAATTTTTTGAGGAGGGTTGATGAGGGGAGTAGTGTATTTGATGTAGTTTCTATGGATTTTAACAAGGCTTTTGATAAGGTCCCACATGGCAGACTGGCCATGAAAGTAACAACCTAATCCTCGTCCTATTTAGGGGTGCACTCGAGGCAAAGTAACAAGTTGGTTCTAAAATTGGCTCAGAAGCAGGAAGCAAATGGTATTGGTCGATGGGTGTTTTTGTGACTGGAACATGTTTCCAGTGAAGCGCTGCAGACCTCAGTACTAGGTCCTTGTATTTTGTGGTATGTATCAATGATTTGGACTTGAATGTAGGAGGTATGATTAAGATGTTTTCCAACTATGTAAAAATTGGCCATGTGATTGATAATGAAGAAGAAAGCTGTAGACTGCAGGAAGATATCAATAGACTGGTCAGGTGGGCGAAACAGTGGCAAATGGAGTTCAGTCTGGAAAAGTGTGAGGTAATGCATTTGGGGAAGGAGAACAAGACAAGGGAATACACAATATATAGTCGGATATTGAGATGTATAGAGAAACAGAGGGACCTTGGAGTGCCTGTCCACAGATCCTGAAGATGGCTGTATGGTAGATAAGGTGATTAAGAAGGCATACAGGAATCTTGCTTTTATTAACTGAGGCATAGAATATGAGCTGGGAGGTTATTCTGGAACTGCATAAAACACTAGTTAGGCCACAGCTGGAGTACTATGTGCAGTTCTGGTCACCACACTATAGGAAAGATGTGATTGCACTAGATAGGGTACAGATGAAATTTACAAGGATGTTTCTGTACTCAGCAAAGGTGTCAGTTTTATCATCTTACGCCCCCACCTCAATGAATTTTGCGCTCGGCATGACATTGAGCTCTTCTTCCGTCGCCTCCGGGCTCACTTCTTCGACCAGGAGTCCTTCCCCTGATCAGTAGACCCATTCATCCGCTTCCAGCATTCTCCCTCTACCTGGACCCCTCCCCCTGGCCTCTTACCCGATCTTGATCTTATCATTGAAAACTGTCGGCGCAACATTGGTCATCTCAATTTCTCTGCCCCCCTCACTCACTCTAACCTGTCCCCCTCTGAACATGAGGCTCTCCGTTCTCTCAGGTCTAACCCCGACATGGTCATCAAACCTGCAGGCAAGGGTGGTGCTGTTGTTCTATGGCGTACCGACCTCTACCTGCAGAGGATCAGCGCCAACTCTCAGACACTTCTTCCTACCTCCCTCTGGACCATGACCCCACCACCGAACATCAAGCTGCTGTCCACAGGACTGTCACTGACCTCATCTTCTCTGGGGATCTTCCCTCTACAGCTTTCAACCTCATCGTCCCACAACCCCAGACAGCCTGCTTCTACCTCCTTCCCAAAATTCAGAAACAGGACTGTCCTGGCAGACCCATTGTGTCAGCCTGCTCCTGCCCCACTGAACTTATTTCTTCCTATCTTAACTCTATCTTTTCTCCTCTGGTCCAGTCTCTTCCCACCTACATCCGTGACTCTTCTGACACCCTATGTCATTTTGACAATTTCCAGTTTCCTGGCCCCAACCACCACCTCTTCACTATGGATGTCCAATCTCTCTACACCTCCATCCCCCACCAGAATGGTTTGAGGGCTCTCCGCTCCTTCTTGAACAGAGGCCCAACTGGTTGGTCCCCATCCCGCACCACCCTTCTCCGCCTGGCTGAACTTGTTCTCACATTGAACAACTTCTCCTTCAATTCCACTCACTTCCTTCAAGTAAAAGGTGTTGCTACTGGTACCCGCATGGATCTTAGTTATGCCTGTCTTTTTGTGGGATATGTCGAACGTTCCTTGTTCCAGTCCTACTCAGGCCCTCTCCCCCAACTTTTTTTCCGGTACATTGATGACTGTATCGGTGCCGTTTCCTGCTCCCGCCCCGAACTGGAAAACTTTATCAACTTTGCTTCTAATTTCCACCCATCTCTCACCTTTTACATGGTCCATCTCCGACACTTCCCTTCCCCGACTTCCCTGTCTCCATCTCTGGGGATAGGCTGTCTGCTAATATTCATTATAAGTCCACCGTCTCCCACAGCTACCTCGACTACACTTCTTCACACCCTGCCTCCTGTAAGGACTCCATTCCATTCTCCCAGTTTCTCTGTTTCCAACACATCTGCTCTGATGATGCTACCTTCCATGACAGCGCTTCTGATATGTCTTCCTTTTTCCTCAACCGAGGATTCCCCCCACTGTGGTTGACAGGGCCCTCAATCGTGTCTGGCCCATTTCCCGCACCTCTACCCTCACCCCTTCCCCTCCCTCCCAGAACCGTGACAGGGTTCCCCTTGTCCTCACTTTCCATCCCATCAGCCTCCATATCCAAAGGATCATCCTCTGCCATTTCCGCCACCTCCAGCGTGATGCCACTACCAGTCGCATCTTCCCCTCCCTTCCCCTGTCAGCATTCCGAAGGGATCGTTCCCTCCATGACACCCTGGTCCACTCCTCCATTACCCCCACCACCTCATCCCCTTCCCATGGCACCTTCCCCTGCAATCATAGGTATAATACCTGCCCATTTACCTCCTCTCTCCTCACTATTCCAGGCCCCAAACACTCCTTTCAGGTGAAGCAGCGATTTACTTGTACTTCTTTCAGTGTAGTATACTGTATTCACTGCTCAGAATGTTGTCTCCTCTACATTGGGGAGACCAAACGCAGACTGGGTGACTGCTTTGTGGAACACCTCTGCTCAGTCCGCAAGCAGGACCCCGAGCTTCCGGTTGCTTGCCATTTCAACACTCCCCCCTGCTCTCATGCTCACATCTCTGTCCTGGGATTGCTGCAGTGTTCCAGTGAACATCAACGCAAGCTCGAGGAACAGCATCTCATTTACCGATTTAGGCACACTACAGCCTGCCCGACTGAACATTAAGTTCAGTAATTTTAGGGCATGACGGGCTCCATTTTACTTGAATTTTCAGTTATTTTTTTCTTTTTCCTTTTTTTTAAATATATTTTTTTGTGTTTATTTTATTTTATTTCATCTTAGTTTGTTCAGTTTGCGTACCCATTGTTTTTTTTCCTGTTTGTACTTGCGGCTGTTCAATTTTCAGTTTGTTAACACCCTATCTGTACTAATGCTCTGTCTTTCAACACACCATTAGCATATTGTTTGCCTTTGCTCCACGACCTTCTGGTCAGCTCTTCTGTGACCATGTCCTATTTACACCTCCTTTATTATCTCTTGCCCCACCCCCGCTTTACTTGCTTATAACCTTTTACATTTCTAATATTTGCCAGTTCTGAAGAAGGGTCACTGACCTGAAACGTTAACTCTGCTTCTCTGTCCACAGATGTTGCCAGACCTGCTGAGTATTTCCAGCATTTCTTGTTTTTATTTCAGATTTCCAGCATCCGCAGTATTTTGCTTTTATTTTACAAGGATGTTGCCTGGACTAGAGAATTTTAGTTATGAGGAAAGATTGAATAGGCTAGGGTTGTTTTCTTTGGAATAGGGGAGACTGAGGGGAGGTCTAATTGAAGTGTATAACATTTTGAGGGGTCTAGATAGAGTGGATAGGATGGTCGTATTCCCCTTGGTTGAGGAGTCCATAACCAGGAGTATAGATTTCGGGTATGAGGTTTAGAGGGGATTCGAGGGGAGATTTCTTTTACTCAGAGGATGGTGGGAAGTTGGAACTCACTGCCTGAATGGGTGATAGAAGCAGAAACGCTCATAAAATTATAAAATTCTTGAATATGCACTCCCAGAGTTGGAAAGTGGATTAGGCTGGATGGCTTCTTGTCAGCCGGTGCGAACACGTTAGGCTGAGTGTCAAAGAACAAAGAACAGTACAGCACAGGAACAGGCCATTCGGCCCTCCAGGCCTGCGCCGATCTTGATGCCTGCTTAAACTAAAACCTTCTGCACTTCCAGGGACCGTATCCCTCTATTCCCATCCTATTCATGTATTTGTCAAGATGCCTCTTAAACGTCATTATCGTACCTGTTTCCACCATCTCCCCCGGCAGCAAGTTCCAGGCACTCACCACCATCTGTGTAAAGAACTTACCTCGCACATCCCCTCTAAACTTTGCCCCTCTCACCTTAAACCTATGTCCCCTATTAACTGACTCTTCCACCCTGGGAAAAGGCTTCTGACTATCCACTCTGTCCATGCTGCTCATTACTTTGTAAACCTCTATCATGTCACCCCTCCACCTCCGTCGTTCCAGTGAAACAATCTGAGTTTATCCAACCTCTCCTCGTAGCTAATGCCCTCCAGACCAGGCAACATCCTGGTAAACCTCTTCTGTACCCTCTCCAAAGCCTCCACGTCCTTCTGGTAGTGTGGCGACCAGAATTGCACGCAATATTCTAAGTGTGGCCTAACTAAAGTTCTGTATAGCTGCAACATGACTTGCCAATTTTTATACTCTGTGCCCCGACCGATGAAGGCAAGCATGCCGTATGCCTTCTTGACTACCTTATCCACCTGTGTTGCCACTTTCAATGACCTGTGGGCCTGTACGCCCAAATCTCTCTGCCTGTCAATACTATGTGCTGTAGGTTTCTATGATTCAGTATGTTAAGTTGTGATCTTTACAAAGCTTGAATACTTACTGCTTTTTTAAATGTGTTTGGCAATGATCAACAAAGGTGTAAATATCTGAAGAGTAATTTTTTTTTTGTGTGAATAAAGATATATGAATGAAAGCTATTATAATTTTAATAACTCTAAGGCAGAATGCTTATCAGTGAGGCTATGTTACACACACTTGGACATGATGTAAGCTTCCTTCCATTATAAATGCTTTAGATTATTGAAATACATCTAGATTCTCTCTGCAGTAGAGCATTAAGACATGTGAAGCATTGTGGAACAAGCTTGAAGAGTTCAATGCAAAATTTACTTTAAGGTAAAATGGCCTGGAATAGAAGCAGCTACCTTCAAACTAATGGTGATGGAAGCTGCTGACAAGAGGAGCAATAGACCATAGGCATGTGATTTCAATATAAAATCAAAATCAACAGGATTGTCGAAAGGAGAGTACAGTTCTCACAAGAAAGACTCAGTGTTACAGGAGTGAGCCATTTTAAAGTCAAAAAGCTATTAGACTGGGCGTTAATAACAAGTGTTAGGAATAGTGCACAATACTGTCAAGATTCAATTGTAAGGTATGTAATGTGCCATGGAACTGGAACGACTCAGGTGTTTGAAGCGTAATGATCTGTGAGCTAGCATCTTTACAACACTGAGTCAGGCATTGATACTTGTTACCTGAGCATCAGAAGAATGTCGCTGGCTTCCAGAGCACAAAAAGTGTCCAATTCCAGTGTTTATAAACTTGCATGAAGTTGCAATGAACTTTGAAGCTCTGGGAAGCAAAGCAGTGGTCCAGAAAGAGAAACAGAAAATGTTGGAAATATTCAGCAGGTCCGTTGATATTTGGGGAGAGAGAAACAGAGTTAATGTTTAGGGTCTGTGACCTTTCAGGTCTTATTGAGCGGCCATCAACCTGGAGCGTTGGCTCTGTTTCTCTCTCCACATCTGCTGACAGACTTTGAATATTTTCAGCATTTTCTGCTTTTGGTTCAGATTTTTAGCATCTACAGCATTTTGATCTTAGTCCAGAAAAAGATTCATCAGTATTGGTGGCAATAGCGAGCTATGATTTGTCCATCATTCTGGCCAGCACAGGTAAATTGAAATTGATGGTTGTGTTTAAATCAAAAACTCAACTGTAGAAAAATTACTTTAAAACATAATCATGAAATAGAACTAGCAAGTTTAATTAATTATGAACTTTATGAGCTGGATAGGGTCAGAAATATTTAGCATGGACCTAAAGTAACAATACTCTTTGTCATTTTTTCAAAGCTGTAAATGTGTCATTCTTCCTCCTCCTTGTGTTCTGACTGAGTTAAAGTCAGGATTTACAGTCTAGTCCAGACTCATCACAAAATCTCCTACTCTATTTCAATAGTTATCAGGATCTCAAAGCTATTGAACTGCTCACCTCCCTAGATGTTTCCTCTTAACTACAATCTGTAGAATTGTCACACATAAGCTTGCCATATTTAATTACTATATCCAGATTTTTTTCTTGACTTCTCTTTTTCTCTGAGATGGCTCAATCCTTCTTGCCCTTCCTGCTGGTTGCTTAATTTAAAAAATGTGAAGTTGAATTTTTATATATATAGCCCCTATAATGTTCCAATGTACAAAGAATGTTTTTGCCCACCACCAGTTTGGCACCAGCTGAGTAGTGAGATAAGTGCAGAACACACAGACGACTGGCTCACACTGCCAGGGGGTGGACAGGAATATTGGAGCTCTGTGCACATACACAGGTATGAAGCACGAATCACCACCTCCTGTATTGCCAGTGTGCTATAAGTAAAAAGTAATTATCTCAGTCAGTAGGAAAAACCATGGGAGTGTAGCTGGCATGGCATTACAGCAGAGGTGATCAATGACTTCAGGAGGAAGTTGGTGAGAGATATAGACTTTCAGGGCTATGGGGATCGAGCCGGGGAGTGGGACTCACCGCATAGCTCCATGGAGAGCTGGCATGGACTCGATGGGTCAATCAGCCTCCTCCTATGCTGTAAATGACTCTATAACTCTGTGAATCCAGCTGCAGTTACTTTGGCTGAAATGCAGTAAAACTCATGTCACAAAAACTCAGTTATGGTCTTCCACCAATTTTGTCCAGATCAGGGTGGTACCAGCAGCATTCTGCTGCCAGATTCTGTTGAAGGTTCCTATTCAAACATTTACCTTTTGTCAGTGCTGTGTGATTTGCTGTGCATGTTGCCAGGTTCTGTTTTTGTTCACATTTATATGTAGTTTTACTTTTACTTCAGCATTAAACTACACTTATCACACCAACAGCAAAAGTACAAAAATCAAGACACAACATTGGTGCCAGGAGGTGTAGTCTAGTGATATGATTCACATCAAAAATGGCATTTCTAGCACAATTAATCCAAGGCATTGTATGTGAACCCTGCAGTGATGATGAGGTGTAATATATTAACAAGAGGCTTTTGGATTGAAGCAGTTAATACAAGCAGAACTGTAAGAATAGCAATACAACCTTGGGTCTTTGCTGTATATACAATCCATTTTGGACCTGTGTCGTACTGGTACAGCAGTGTAGAAAAGGAAGCTTCTGCTTGTTCCACTATATAAGAATCTAGTTCAGCTATCCATCACTGCTTATATAACACAGATGGGTATTTCAACTCGATTGTTATTTTATAAGCGAAATATGTCTTTTTCCTATTTGTCAATCTGCAGTTCCGTGAATACGGTACAACAATTACAAGCTGCTAAGTTTAGCATAAAATATGTATATGTTGTAACTATAGGAGCTAGTGTTTCTGCAGAGTATCATTGTACCACGTCAGAGTGAACAGGAACGATGAATTATTGCAGCAAAATAGCACCTGGTACCCAGTGTTAACTCTCCACACCTTGTTCAAAATCAGACAGGATAGCAGAGGAAAATCCATCTCATAGGCTCCATAAAACAAGAGGCCCGCGTCCACCAACAATGGGTAGTTGCGCACCTGGAGCTTGAGCTAACGAACTTGCAATATTTATTTATTTAGAGATACAGCACTGAAACAGGCCCTTCGGCCCACCGAGTTTGTGCCGACCAAGAACCACCCATTTATACTAAACCTACAGTAATCCCATATTCCCTACCACCAACCTACACTAGGGGCAATTTACAATGGCCAATTTACCTATCACCTGCAAGTCTTTGGCAGTGGGAGGAAACCAGAGCACCCGGCGAAAACCCACGCGGTCACAGGGAGAACTTGCAAACCCCACACAGGCAGTACGCAGAATTGAACCCGGGTCCCTGGAGCTGTGAGGCTGCGGTGCTAACCACTGCGCCGCCCTGTGTGCAGTTTCCCTGTTTGGGAATGGGAGAATCACAGAGCTAACTCTAATATCTCATGGGGATGAGGTCAGCTTGTCAATTCTATTAGCTAAAAGGAAAAGAAATCTTTCTTTAAGAAAACAGTTTGAATGTTTTTTTTCATTTTGAAGTTTTGTTTGTGAAGAAGATGTTCTCCGAAGCAATTACTGTACAGAACTGCTGATGGGAAACAGAAGCTGGAAAGACTTTACTCTCACCTTTTGATGTTTGATATTCAGAGAACTGCTGCAGAACAAAAAGTTATAAACCATTTATTTATTTACTGGCTTTACCAATGCATGTTTGCTTTGAAAAAGCCAACTTTTCTTTTTAATCTTCCTTTTCAGGTTTCTCCAGATCATGGCATCCACTTTGTTGGATTTATTATTGCATTCATTGTTTCTTTTTCCTTGGTGTGTTTCATTCTCATCACCTTCCATGTCAGCAGAGTCAGAAATCTTCCTGTGCAGCAGGTCAGTGAGTTAATAGATTGTTTTACACTCGTGCTGTTTCAGTTTGGATTCAAGTGCAACCAATATCCATGAGCCAGCTTCTGGTGTTTGCTCATCTAAAATACGGTTTCTTCTCCCTATTACAGAACTGTAGACACTCAATAAACTGGCCCGACTGATTCTGCCCAAGTCTTATTTAGCCGTATAAATGCCAGGAGCTGGCTCAACAGATGCCATCTTGCTCGGGATCTGAGCTAAAACAATTACATGATAAAATCAATTATTGTTCCCTGTCCTTGGGATAGAAATTCATCTTCAGTGGTAGTGCAAAATGGGAGGTGTTGCATCGACTATCTATTATACACCCTGTCTGATATCCAGTTCCGTTAACTGCATATCAGGTGGTCAGTGCGACACTGCCCAAGACAAATTTCTATTGTCATCTATTGTGGGTTTTAAATGGGAGGAGTGAGAGGTGATCTGAATGGTTCGGGCAAAATAGTGATCTCTTTGTGAGTACCCCAGTTGCCAATGGGTAATACGATGTTGTCTGAAGGTCAGAGGCCAATTGAGAAGAAAAAACCTATCTAGTAAACTAGTGTTTGCTATTGTAGGGGAGAATTTTCACTGGCATCTCCTGCTCATCTGCCATTTCTTCGACGAAAGAGCTAAGGGAATCCTGAAAATAGAAGTGTTAATGTTTCTTCGGGAAATTCCAAGGGCAGAACCCCCGATGTTCACTCCCTATGCCTTTTGATAGCTTATGCTGTGATTTTTATTTACTGAATTTACACCTGCAGTGCTTCAGCCCTGCCAGCAGGTGGATGGAGAAGTAGTCCAGGCAAGTAAGTTTAAACATTTTTATTTTAGGTTACTTCGTGGGCCAAGAAGAGCAGAGTTAGAGAATACTTCTGGAAGTAAAGTCTCGACCTCTCCATTACACCTGTGTGCATCGCCCACCTCAAGGCTCATGTGCATCATGCCCCCACCTTTAAAGTCAGAGCCAAAGACTTAAAAAATTGCTAACAACAGTACAATGTTTCTGATATTGCATCTTCTGAATGTTGACAGTTAAAATATGAACTTTATTTTCTGCTTATGTAAGCTGCTTAAGTAAATTCTTTTGTATTACAGTCCCAGCAATAACTACCTTTGCAACTCTACTTATCTCAGATGCATTCTAATTATTGGTAACCCATTCATTTCCTTCTACCAATACCAGGTGCATCTTATTGTTCAAGTATTGATATGGTGCATGCTGCACCCTAACCCAGCCAAAGTCACAGCCAATTAACCTGCTCTCAAACCTTTTGGGAAATTCTGTAATTTAGAAGATGCATGAGCATGACAAGGTGACTGTCCTGCCAGTTTCCACTTCCTGACTCTCGGGAAATGTCTAGGATTCATTCTGTCCCTCCCCAACATGACACCATTATGACCAGGAGCTCAACATGTAGGGTTTAGGACGTGAGAACTTGCAGTTTTGGTCTGACATAATTGGGGGGGATATTTGACTGTTGGTGATAGTGCGTGCTTTACATCATCAGTGCAACAGCTCTTTAAAGACTTCTCCCGATTATTATTTTCCATTGAAGGGAGAGGGTGTTCAGTGGGTGACCAAGCTGATATCGCATATGTCACACACTCGCTAAAGGTTGCAGTCACTCCCCCAGTCATTGAAACTCTTAATTACTGTATAGCACTCCGGCTGAATCTGTTGTATTTGTAACAAATATGAAATTGCCACATTATAGCATCTTGAGTGAATATTACTAATAATGTTTAATCTATTTTGTCTCGGCTAAACCAAAATATGCTACTTATTTTTTTTTTGTAACAGGTGGAAAGAAACCAGTTGATTTCTCGGTATGGACTAATTGGTGATGCAGCAGAGCGGCTAAAAGAGAAACTCCAATGTGAGGACAAAGTGATTGACATTTTGGTGCTTGAAGATCCACAGAACATGATTCAGGCTTTCAATGAGTGAGGGTTGTTTTTTAGAATTATCAAAATAAATCTTTGTTTTTGTACACTGTTAACAGCTAAAAACATTTCAAACCAAATTTAGAAAGACACTATAGGCGAGACAAGCCACATTTCCCCCTGCCAAGGTTAAGGGCAGTGTGACTAAGAAGAATGCACGGTTCCTTGGTGTCTGTAGGGAAACGATGACCAGGTTCTTAATTTTATGTTGCTAGTGGGCTTCAGATGTAATCATGTGGCAGAGAATCAATTTTGCAATTGATTGAGCAAATGTAGGTGCAAGAATTAACGAATTCAGGTTCTTTGCCACCTGTAACCCACAGTATAGAATTGTATTGTCATTTCATGGTAATCAAATTGGCCCCACGCTAAACCACACTATCTGACAGTTTGATGTATGCTGCAGTGTGTCAGACAGAGCACAGCTAAGACAAGTTTGATTAACATCGAACATTGAAATTATGTCAGTGCTTCAAGGTCCACAGAACATGATTCAGGCCTTTTGATGAGTAAGGATTGTTAAATTATCCAAATAAATCTATGGCTTGTCCTGTATTACTGCTGAAAACATTTTAAACTGAATTTAGAAGGACAGTGGCCCAGGAATAAGGTGCGTAGTAGCTGCTTTTCAGGGATAACTGGCCTCCTGTGTCCCCAAAATGATGGACACGAAGCACATACATACTTCCTACCGTCAGTGCATGAGTTAAGGATGAACATGAGGTGTCCTTTATAAAATCATAGAAATTTATGGCACAGGAGGCTGCTGCTTGGCCTAACGTGCCCGTCCCAGTTGAGAAAGAGCTATCCAGTCTAATATCTCACTTTCCAGGCCTCAGTCCATGGCATTTCAAGTGTGATGAGGATTTCTGCCCCTACTGCCCTTTCAGGCAGTGAGTTCCAGATCCCCACCACCCCCTGGGTGAAAAGAAATTCCTCCTGACTTCTCCTCTAATCCTTCTCCCAATTACTTTAAATCTATGCACCTTGGTTATTGACCCCTTCTAAGGGAAATGGGCCCTTTCTGTATTCTGTTTCCAGGCCCTTCATAATTTTTATATACCTTAGTTAAATCTCTCCTCTGCCTCCTCTGTTCCAAAGAAAACAACCCAGCCTATCCAATTTTGATAGTTAAAATTTTCCGGTCCTAGCAACAGCCTTGTAAATCTTTCAGCTCTCTATCTCGCTTTCCTCCTTTATGACACTTCTTAAAACCTGTCTGTTGACCAAGGTTTTGGTCATCTGCTCTAATATCTCCTTATGTGGCTCAGTGTTGTATTTTGTTTTATAATGCCCCTGTGAAGTGCATGGGATGTTTTACTACGTTAAAGGCACTATATAAATAAAAGTTGTTGTATTCTATTTATTGTGCATTCGCTTGCCTTGTTTGCCCTCCCCAAATGCATTACTTAACACTTCTCCAGCTTGAATTTCATTTGCCACTTTTCTGTACAACTAAGCAGTCCATTGATAACTTCCTTCAGTCTACAGTTTTCTCCCTCACTATCAACTACATGGCCAATTTTTGTATCGTCTGCAAGCATCTTAATCATGCTGTCGACATTTAAGTCTAAATCATTGGTGTGTACCACAAAAAGCAAGGAACCTAGTCCTGAGCCCTGTGGAACTCCACTGGAACAGCCTTCCAGTCACAAAAATGTCTGTCAACAGTTACCCTTTGCTTCCTGTTGCTCAGCCACTTTTGGATCCAACTTGCTATGTTCCCTTGGATCCTATGGGCTTTAACTTTTCTGGGCAGGCTGCCCTATGGGACCTTGTCAAAAGCCTTGCTAAAATCCATGCAGACTGCATCAAATGCGCTACCGTTATTGACCCTCCTTGTCACCTCCTCAAAATCTTCAATCGAGTTAGTAAGACATGATCCTGCCTTAACAAATCCATTCTGACTGTCCTTGATTAATCTGTGCCTTCCTAAATGACAATTTATTCTGTTCTCAGAATATTCCCAATAACTTTCCCACCACCGAGGTTAGACTGACTGGCCTGTAATTACTCGGTCTATCCCTTCCTTTTTAAAACAATGGTACAATGTTAGCAGTCCTCCAGCACCACTCCTGTAGCCAAATAAGATTGAAAAATGATGACCAGAACATCCGCTTTTTCCTCCCTTGCTCAACAGCCTGCAATACATTTCATCTGGCCCTGGCGATTTATCCCCCCCCCCCCACCCCACCACTTCATATTATTGTTTATCCATGTTCAGCTGCTTTTTGGGTTTTCATAAGGTATGGAAGCACTGAAATTCAGTACTGAGATACCTCCTGGTGTAAAAACCATGATAAACTATCCTGATCCCAACTATCTCTCGGTAATGTTTGATTGTTATAAATTTGTACCTGCAGTAGTTGTTGCTGCTCTGCTGTATAGAGTGAGGCCTCGTAATTATTTACATGCTTTATTTTTACTTTTCTATCTTTACTTGTCTCCTTCCATATGCTCTAACTTTTTTTTTTCTAAAAGAAGCAAAGATCCTTCTATTTAGCTTCTGTGGAATGAGATTCTTGAAATCCTGTTGAATTGGTACATGGTGACATATGGTTCATTAATGCAACTGAATTCCTTATGCAGTCTGATAACCTGAAGCATCCAATCCCTCCAGCAGTTCTTTAAATAAAGCACATTTGCCAGTAAAAGTTAACCCAGAGCATAAAGTGTGTTAAATTTCATTTTGGAGCTTTTATGCAACAGTAAAAGGTCATAATGCCAAAGTATTTCCATAGGTTACTTTGACATCATTCTGGCTGAGTGCACGTAGCTATTGAACGTGCTCCCTTGCGTTTCAGTAGCAGTGGTGAATAACACCAGGACATTCCATTTTTAACTATTTGATACTGATCAACCTTTTACCTTTTGTCTCTACTCTCTTGTCTGTCTGCCCCTTATCCCTCCTCTTTATTGTTGTCTCTTTGTCTAAAATAGATAATGACATTTATTTGTTAACTATTTGCTCATTGATCTAAATGGCGTTCACTAATTCTATAGTTATGTTTCACTAATTCTATAGTTATGTTTCACTAATTCTATAGTTATGTTTTGGAGCTTAGCATATATACTAAAAAAAAAATTACATTTTATATATAGTAATTAAAATTAAGTGTGTTTAGATATTTCTGGGTTCACATTTTTTTTCTAGTGAATGATTTGCCTCATTAGTGAAGTGACTTATGGAAAAACTTTCTGGTTCCAAGTCCTCCTCCTTTCAAAAAATCAAGTGGCGTTTAACTGAGACTCGGTTGTGAAATTTTAGTTTAGTTTTTTAGTTTAGAGATACAGCACTGAAACAGGCCCTTCAGCCCACCGAGTCTGTGCCGACCATCAACCACACATTTATACTAATTCCATATTCCTACCACATCCCAACCTGTCCCTATATTTCCCTACCACCTACCTATACTAGGGGCAATTTATAATGGCCAATTTACCTATCAACTTGCAAGTCTTTGGCATGTGGGAGGAAACCGGAGCACCCGGAGAAAACCCAAGCAGACACAGGTAGAACTTGCAAACTCCACACAGGCAGTACCCAGAATTGAACCCGGGTCGCTGGAGCTGTGAGGCTGCGGTGCTAACCACTGCGCCACTGTGCCACCCCAAGTTGGCAACGCAGAAATGTGGTAGTGAGTGAAAGTGTCTCAAGAGCCTCATTCCTGTTACTGAAAGAGTGACCGACGTAGCAGAGGATGACTTGCCCCTCATTCACTTTACACTGAGCAAAAGCTCTACATCAAAATAAGTTCATGCATCATTCAGCTCATTGTTGATAAATATTGAAAATAAGTTAAAGACAAACACTGATCAAGACCATTTCTAGTTTTGTTAGGAATAATAAAACCATCATACTGATGTTGTTAACTCTGGGTGGAGTCTATTGTAATGACTTCAGTCTTTAATGCCATGAGCCACTGCTTGTGCACTCTTACAGAAGTAACTTTGAAATAATTGAATTAAGAAGTTTGCTGTGCATTTCCACTACTGTTTATATCTTAGATATCCAGCATTAGTGGTTTCTCTATTTATCTTAAATAATGTTCTTGTTTTATTCCTGACTACATAAGTTAGATACCATATAACGTTCAGTTTTTCTTTAACAGCTTACACGTATTGAACACAATACAAGTGGATACAGATCTAGAGTATCATCGAAAAAGAATGAACATTGATGCAACTGTGGTGTTGCTCAGGAACTTTAAACCTTATGGAGTCCTTTCACCCATTTTAGACGAAAGGTTAAGCACTGTCTTCAGAGGGCAGTTTGAGGAGATGGAGAGCAAGCTACTAGAGCACGATGGGATGTTGACTGCATTAGCAGCTCAAAGTAACCAAGAGACTAGAGAGGAAATGGAAGCTCTTTATAGGAGACAGAGGCAAGAGGAAGAAGAAGCTGAGCTACTCACACAGAATATGAATGAAGAGGTATGTCAAGGCATTTCATAGTGTTCTGTTCCTTAGTAAGACACAATACGGAGAAAGAGATAAAACTGACAAGTACATTTACAATGGTGATATTAACTGGATTATGAATCCATGTTTCTCAGAGGTGGAACATTTTCTAGAGAGTATTGTCATCAAGTCTTATATTTTACAAAAAAAAATCAAGAACCTTATATTTGACATCTTGGTAATTTTATCACTAAATTACTGCTGTGAGGAAAATTCCACTTTGGCCAGAATGAGTACTTGCACTGTAATTTACTACTTCCTTCAATTGTGCTCCTATGTTCAGCCTTTCTAATGCTGAAATACAGTTCTATTGACTCTGGCAATCCTCCAGCAGCCTTCTGCTACTACGACGTTTCTGAGTTCTATGATTTTATAAGAAGGGCAACTCTGTAAATGTGAGGGATGTGGGATCCACTTAACAGAGCCACTGACAGATCTAAACCCCTGCCGATATCTACCGTAGACCTGAAATTGTAACAACAACAAATAATCAAAACAATTAGCATTTATATAGCACCTTTTAATGCAATAAAATTCCCTCGGATGGATCACAGGAGCGTTATCAGCCAAGGTTTGGCATCGTGCCACATGAAAAGGTATCACGACAGCTGACCAAATGCTTGGTCAAAGCAGTAGGTTTTAAAGGGTGTCATAAAGGAGAAGAGTGAGGTTTAGGGAGGGAATTCTAGAGCTGAGGGCCTAGGCAGCTAAAGGCATAGCCACCAATTGAGGATGCCCAAGGAGCCAGAATTAGAGGATTCTAGTCACTATTTTTATCTTGAATTGTTGATTCTGCATTTGCTCACAACTGATGTTATACTGCCTAGTCTATAGTCATGTGGATAATTTGCATCCATTTCATTTTTCACAGGCTAATGTGACTTATCGAAAGATAAAGCACTGTGTGTACTGTTCCAGTAGAAGATTTACATGTAAGAAGTTAGCATTTTGACACACACTGATTGGCTTGCCAAACAAAGTGTAAGGCATATACAGCCCAGTAAGGTTAGATTACCATGTTGCAAACTAATTATTGTAGTCAAAAGGTGATAGGTCAACAGAAACATACCCAGTACATGTATATTCTAGTATTACTCAGTGAAATCAGATTTCATGTTATTTCTGTTCGATTTTACTCCAGGCTTGTACGGTCAAAGAGCTGCTAGGTAATGCATGCTGAATGCTTGAAACATGTGTTTCTGTACATTGCTGTCGGGTTGTTTTTAGAAACAGCCTGTGATAATATGTTTGATAAAACATTCAGAATGGTTCCTTTCACATTCACATGATCTTTTACTGCTAAATGTCACAAGAGCTACATTTATTTTTTGCATGAGGTCACTTGCCTTTCAGAGTCAAAGGCTAGTTCCTGCAAAATTCACATGATGGAACACAAAATAAATGTGAAATTACAACAGGAAAATGCTGGAAATAATAGACAGGACAGGCCACATCTGTGGAGTGAGAAACAGAGTTAATGTTTCAGGTTTGTGACCTTTCATCAGAATGGTTCATTTTTCCATGGTCCCTGCATCTGAGCAGGCCTGTCAGATTCTGCTTTAATCTAGAATGGATGGAACTGGCTGGTGATTCAGAATAGGGACTGTGCAGAACCATACAGAGCTCATTTTCAAACTTTTTCTAGGTAACGCTTTTATTTTTTTATATACAGATGTGCATTTCTTTATTTTGCAGATGTTCTTCTAACAGCAGTCTGTACTTATATAGCACCTAAAACATCCCAAGGCATTTCATAGAGAGTTATAAAGCAGAATTCGCTTTGGGGGACCGAGGGGGATATATGGACAGATGACCAAAAGCTTGGGCAAAGAGTTATGTTTTAAGGAGCGTTTTAAAGGAGGAAAGAGATGTAGAGAGGCGTAGAGTTTTAGGGAGGGAATTCCAGAGTTTAGGGCCTAGGCGGCTGAAGGCATGGCAACCAAGGGTGGAACAATTGAAATCTGGAATGCTCAAGAGGAACACATTAACGAAGCATGGATATCTTGGAGGATGTGTGCCGGAGGAGATTGTCGAGGTGGGAGAGGGGTGAGACTGTGGACGAATTTGAAAATGAGGATGAGAATTTTAAAGTTGAGGCATGGCTTGATCGGGAGTCAGTGAACATGGGTGATGGGTGAACAGGACTTGGTGCAAGTTAAGACATGGGGAGCAGAGTTTTTGCTAAGTTTACAGAGGGTAGATTGTGGGAAGCCAGTCATGGGTGTATTGGAATAGTCAAGTCTAGAGGCAACAGAGTCATGGGTGAGGGATTCAGCAGCAGATGAGCTGAGGCAGAGGCGGAGTCAGGTGATGTTACAAAGGTGGAATTAGGCAGTCTTAGTGATTGCACAATGTGGTTGGAAGCTCATCTTGGGGTCAAATATGGCACCATGGTTGTGAACCATCTGGTGTAGTCTCAGACAGTTGGCAGAGAGAGGGATAGATCAGCGACTAGGGAGCGGAATTTATATCAGAGACCAAAGACTGTGGCTTTTGTCTTTCCAATATTTAGTTGGAGGAAATTTTTGCCTAACCTGTACTAGATGATGGACAAGCAATCTAAATTTAGATACAGTGGAGGGGTCAAGTGGTGGGGTAAATCTAGGTATCGTCAGCATACACATGGAGACTGATGTTGTCAAAGGGCAGCATGTAGATGAGAAATAGGACGGTCTAAGGATAGATCCCTGGGGGGAAACCAGAGGTAACAGTGTGAGAACGGGAAGAGAGCCATTGAAGGTGATTCTCTGGCTGCGATTAGATAAGAGTGTAACCAATTGAGGGCAATCACATCCAGCTGAACAACAGTGGAGAGGTGTCGGAGGAGAATGGTGTGGTTAGCTGTGTCAAAGGTTGCAGACAGGTCGGGAAAGGACGAGAATACAAAGTTTACTTCTGTCATTTGTGACTTTCATAAGAGCCGTTTCAGTAATGTTTCGTGTATGTAGAATGACCTTGAAGAGCAGTGTTATAGAAAATATTTTGAGTTCTTGTTGAATACCAACATTATGCATTCAAATGCATGCACATTTTGAAAAGGGATGTTAACGTATGAACAAGCAAACAAATAGAAAATGCTGAACTTCTGTATGCACTTCTGCAAACAGCACTGACATGGAACTGGAGGAATCCATTTGAAGTGTGCCTGCTAGCCAACATTATTTTGTTTTCACAGTGTTTATTTTTGTAAAACTAGATGTTGTAGGGTTAGCGGCAACTTGCACTAATACAGCAGTTTTAACACAACAAACCCACGTGGCACTTCATGATCAATGGAACGGAGGAATTTTGGGGAGGCGCCAAAGCCATGGTCAAAGAGTATTAGTCTTGAATCTCCAGAACTTCTTGCAAAACCAAAGATCTGCTACCACCATGGTAACATATCTTTCATGACAATTAATATGTTTTTAAAACAATGGAGGGTGCAATTATATGATTGGCAACTATGATGATTTTAAGCCAGGATTGTAAAAGTCCTCATTGTACCTTTCCAAACTGGCTGATGTAATGAAATTGCTGATGTTTTGGAGCACGTTACTCCTGAAGCTATAATAAAGTTGATGGTTGTTGATTATGAAGAGATGATGGACAGGAAGTTGCTTTGCACTGGCCTGCGGTTGTGAACTGGGTGCAGAAAACAGTCCCTTGTTCTAGAACAGGTAGGCCCGAGACTCAGGCAATATTGGATTTTTGTCCGTACAAAGGAAAGTCAGATAGTTCAAAATTAGCAGTTATAGCAAAACTCTGCCACTTATATATTGATAAGAAATAAGCCATAAAATTAGAAAATAGCACGGAGCCCATCAGGTTCTTATCGTCGAATGGTTACAGCACAGAAGGAGACCATTCGGCCCGTCGTGTCTGTGCTGGCTGTCTGCAAAAGCAAATCAGCTAGTCCCATTCCCCTGTCCTTTCCCTATAGCTCTCCCAATTTTTTTCTCTTCAGAAATTATGCAATTCCCTCATGAAAGCCATGATTGAATCTGCCTCCACCACACTCTCATATGAACATACAAATTAGGAGTAGAAGTAGGCGATTCGGCCCCTCTAACCTGCTCCGCCATTCAATAAGATCATGGCTGATCTATTTGGGTCTCGAATTCCACACTTCCATCTGCCTCCTCTCGGGCAGTGCATTGAGATCCTAACCACTTGCTACATAAAAAAGCTTTTCCTCGCATCGCCAATGGTTCTTTTGCCAATGGCTGTAAATTGGTGTCTTCTGGTTCTTGACCTTTCTGCCAATGGGAACAGTTTCTCTCCATCTATTCTGTTTAGACCCCTCATGATCTTGAACACTTCTATCAAATCTCCCCTCAGATTTCTCTTAAGGAGAACAAGCCCAGCTTCTCCAATCTATCCACATAACTGAACTCCCTCATCTCTGGAACCATTGCCCTCATCAACCAGCTCTGTTAGCTCATCAAAAAACTCATTCAAGTTAGTTAAACATGATTTGCAATTGTTAATTTTCTCCCAGATTATCGTTTCTAAAAGCTTTCCATCACCGATGTTAAACTGAATGACTTGTAGTTCCTGGGTTTATCCTTACACCTTATCCTTACATCTGTAAACAAAATCTATTCTTTCAAATCTTTACTCAAATGTAATTTTCTGAAGAAAAGCTAGACAAAGTTCTTACCTGCTCTCATGTACATCTAGTAAAATTCTAGAGTACCAATACAAAATTACACCTTACATTATACATATTTCACTGATTGTTTTCTTATCATGAGGCTTCTGTGGTCCCCAGTAGCTCATGTCCCTTTCCATTCATCATCTTGCATGCTCAAAAGAGCCAGCGGAGCTCAGGAGAACAGGTCTATATGCAACCTAACCAGTGGTAGCCACCACCAAAAAGCTAAGTTTTATCAATAATACTTACTTACGAAAGCGCCCGCGGGAGATGGCTCGGAGAGCATCTGCAGCGCACTGTCGGCAATGCGGTATGCCTTTATATAAACCACATCAAAAAACCCTTAACGAATATAATCACCTTTTGTAAGTCTGCCAGAAGATGCTTCACCTCCCGAAGGACGTGGATGCGCTTTCCGGACGTCGATGGTGGGCACTGAGGAAATGGCTTATTACCTGCACCCGCTTTCCCCCCCCTTCCCCTCCCCCTTACCCCCTTCCACCCCCCCCCCCCCCCGGTCCCCTTTCCTGCTCCACCCTCTCAGCTCACCCCCTCACAACCCCGTCCAAGCTCCCCCCTCGCACCATCTTCCCCCCCCCCCCCGCACCCATTTCCCCTGCACCCCCCACCCCCTTACAGCCCCCTTCCCAGCTCCCCCTCGCACCCCCCTCCCTTCACCCCTCCCCCTTGCATCCCCTCCTCCCACCGGCATCATCCTACACCTGTGTAGGGGCCCTAACAACCCCACTGCCTTGTGGGCGTCTCGGGAGAGACCAAGGCTAAGGGAGTAAACCCTAACAGATAATCCGGAGTGGAACCCCGTAGGCGGTCATGTGTCACCTTTGGCATGTTTCCGGCAGTTCCTGCAGCCATGCCGGTGCCAAACGTCGCACTCTGCACTCCTTTGGACCCCACCAGAAAGGCCGAGATGGGGGTTTTGACGACTGGGCAACTCTCAACCTCCATAAATTCGCCCAGGCATGCGCCATGGAGGTCACTCCATAGTTGCCTCACAGCGACTGAAACAACACGGAAGGCAGCAGTTACGGGTTAGAAGTCCAGATAAATTGGCGTAGAAACTGGGCGCCATGGGTTGCCTTTGTCGGTGGGAGAGGTCATCGCACCTCACTGGACAGCTACCACCCGCCTCAAACTGGGCAGCCCCCGGTCAATAAGGTTCTGTCCAGCCACAGTCTACCTGCTTCAATGGGTGCTTGGAGCTCAGGGTCATTGCCCGAAAGGTGGACTGATACACTGCACCAAACAACACGAAAAAAGGAAAGAAGGTACCAGCCCTTCGCTTTGCAAGCTGGAACGTCAGAACTATGTGTCCTGGCCTGTCGGAAGACCTTACACAAATCAACGATTCTCGGAAGACCACCATCATTAACAACGAGCTCAGTAGACTCAATGTAGTGATTGCAGCACTTCAGGAGACTCGCCTCCCCACGAGCGGATCTCTAGCAGAGCAAGACTACACCACCTTCTGGCAGGACAGGGATCCTGAAGAACCAAGACAGCATGGAGTGGGCTTCGCCATCAGAAACTCCTTACTCAGCATGATAGAGCCTCCCACAAATGGCTCGGAATGCATACTGTCCATCCGACTGCTCACCACCTCTGGTCCAGTACACCTACTCAGCATCTATGCTCCAAAACTCTGCTCCCCACCTGAAGCTAAAGATCAGTTCTATGAGGAACTCCATAGCATCATTAGCAGCATCCCCAATACCGAACACCTGTTCCTGCTGGGGGACTTTAATGCCAGGGTTGGGGCCGACTATGACTCAATGCCCTCCTGCCTGGGGCGCTATGGCGTTGGAAGGATGAATGTGAACGGGCAGATTCTGCTTGAGTTGTGTACCTATCATAACCTCTGCATCACCAACTCGTTCTTTCACACTAAACCCTGTCACCAGGTTTCATGGAGGCACCCAAGATCGCGTCGTTGGCACCAGCTAGATCTCATTGTCACAAGGCGAGCCGCCTTAAACAATGTTCAAATCACACGCAGCTTCCACAGTGCGGACTGCGACACCGACCACTCCCTGATGTGCAGCAAGGTTAGACTCAGACCAAAGAAGTTGCATCATTCCAAGTAGAAGGTCCACCCGAGCATCAACACGAGCAGAATTTCTCACCCACAGCTGTTAAAAAATTTCTAAATTCACTTGTAACTGCCCTTCAAATCACTCCCACAGGGGATGCAGAAACCAAGTGGGCCCACATCAGAGACGCCATCTATGAGTCAGCTTTGACCACCTACGGCAAAAGTGCGAAGAGAAATGCAGACTGGTTTCAATCTCATAATGAAGAGCTGGAACCTGTCATAGCCGCTAAGCGCATTGCACTGTTGAACTACAAGAAAGCCCCCAGCGATTTAATATCCGCAGCACTTAAAGCAGCCAGAAGCACTGCACAAAGAACAGCCAGGCGCTGCGCAAACGACTACTGGCAACACCTATGCAGTCATATTCAGCTGGCCTCAGACACCGGAAACATCAGAGGAATGTATGATGGCATTAAGATGCTCTTGGGCCAACCATCAAGAAGATCGATCCCCTCAAATCTAAATCAGGGGACATAATCACTGACCAACGCAAACAAATGGACCGCTGGGTTGAACACTACCTAGAACTGTACTCCAGGGAGAATGTTGTCACTAAGACTGCCCTCAATGCAGCCCAGCCTGTACCAGTCATGGGTGAGCTGGACATACAGCCAACCAAATCGGAACTCAGTGATGCCATTGATTCTCTAGCCAGCGGAAAAGCCCCTGGGAAGGACAGCATTACCCCTGAAATAATCAAGAGTGCCAAGCTTGCTATACTCTCAGCACTACATGAACTGCTATGCCTGTGCTGGGACGAGGGAGCAGTACCCCAGGACATGCGCGATGCCAATATCATCACCCTCTATAAAAACAAAGGTGACCGCGGTGATAGCAACAACTACCGTGGAATCTCCCTGCTCAGCATAGTGGGGAAAGTCTTTGCTCAAGTCGCTCTAAACAGGCTCCAGAAGCTGGCCGAGCGCGTCTACCCTGAGGCACAATGTGGCTTTCATGCAGAGAGATCGACCGTTGACATGCTGTTCTCCCTTCGTCAGATACAGGAGAAATGCCGTGAACAACAGATGCGCCTCTACATTGCTTTCATTGATCTCACCAAAGCCTTTGACCTCGTCAGCAGACGTGGTCTCTTCAGACTACTAGAAAAGATTGGATGCCCACCAAAGCTACTAAGTATCATCACCTCATTGCATGACAATATGAAAGGCACAATTCAACATGGTGGCTCCTCATCAGAGCCCTTTCCTATCCTGAGTGGCGTGAAACAGGGCTGTGTTCTCGCACCCACACTTTTTGGGATTTTCTTCTCCCTGCTGCTTTCACATGCGTTCAAGTTCTCTGAAGAAGGAATTTTCCTCCACACAAGATCAGGGGGCAGGTTGTTCAACCTTGCCCGTCTAAGAGCGAAATCCAAAGTGCGGAAAGTCCTCATCAGGGAACTCCTCTTTGCTGACGATGCTGCTCTAACACCTCACACTGAAGAGTGCCTGCAGAGTCTCATCAACAGGTTTGCGGCTGCCTGCAATGAATTTGGCCTAACCATCAGCCTCAAGAAAACGAACATCATGGGGCAGGACGTCAGAAATGCTCCATCCATCAATATTGGCGAGCACGCTCTGGAAGTGGTTCAAGGGTTCACCTACCTAGGCTCAACTATCACCAGTAACCTGTCTCTAGATGCAGAAATCAACAAGCGCATGGGAAAGGCTTCCACTGCTATGTCCAGACTGGCCAAGAGAGTGTGGGAAAATGGCGCACTGACATGGAACACAAAAGTCCGAGTGTATCAAGCCTGTGTCCTCAGTACCTTGCTCTATGGCAGCGAGGCCTGGACAACGTATGTCAGCCAAGAGCGACGTCTCAATTCATTCCATCTTCGCTGCCTCCGGAGAATCCTTGGCATCAGGTGGCAGGACCGTATCTCCAACACAGAAGTCCTCGAGGCGGCCAACATCCCCAGCTTATACACACTACTGAGTCAGCGGCGCTTGAGATGGCTTGGCCATGTGAGCCTCATGGAAGATGGCAGGATCCCCAAAGACACATTGTACAGCGAGCTCGCCACTGGTATCAGACCTACCGGCCGTCCATGTCTCCGCTTTAGAGACGTCTGCAAACGCGACATGAAATCCTGTGACATTGATCACAAGTCGTGAGAGTCAGTTGCCAGCGTCCGCCAGAGCTGGCGGGCAGCCATAAAGGCGGGGCTAAAGTGTGGCGAGTCGAAGAGACTTAGTAGTTGGCAGGAAAAAAGACAGAGGCGCCAGGGGAGAGCCAACTGTGTAACAGCCCCGACAAACAAATTTCTCTGCAGCACCTGTGGAAGAGCCTGTCACTCTAGAATTGGCCTTTATAGCCACTCCAGGCGCTGCTTCACAAACCACTGACCACCTCCAGGCGCTTATCCATTGTCTCTCGAGATAAGGAGGCCAAAGAGACTTACTGAATGTGGAGACAAAAGGTGCAGGAGTGCTTCTCCTGGTTCCACATTAAAACAATGGGGTGCTTCCAGTCACCGTTCTCCCTCCCTCCACCGACTGCCTTCCTCCCTCTTCCATTTGCTTTTATCTACCAAATCGCTACTTATCTCACCTCTCCCCACCACCCCCACCCCCCGCAGCAGGCTTCTGCACCTTGCTGGCCTTGTGTGTACAAATTCAGATATTAGGTTGTGACCATGAATTGTGCAGACTTTGATTTTCAAATCTACATCTCTGAAAGTAACAATTCTCTTTGTGGATGCGGACCAGAGTAAATAGTGTCTTTCTTGCTGACTGATGAAAGGGTTTTTTCTTTGAAGTTAAATAGCCAGATTGGTTTGACAGCAAAAAAAAAAGCCCCATTGAAGTTGAAGCTGTAGATTTTTATAAATAACCATACTGAGTGTATGTGTCTCTCTGCTTTGTTGTCTTGCTTGTTCGGATGGTACAGCTTTTTATTGTGCTTGACAAGAGTAATTCTTTCCAGCAATTAGGGATTTATTTCAAAACAAATGATACTTCTAACGTTATTACCATACTGTCTTTGGGAGAGATTAGTTAGTGTTATAATAAATGTTTCATAATGTATCAATTTTCAGAAGTGTCCTGTAATAAAAATTTCATGTCCATTAATAGATGACTTGCATTCAGAAAGAATCTGGTTACAATGCCACTACACACAGCTAGCACCAGAGCATTTCATCCCCCGTTGCCAGTCACTGCATTTGAAAACACTTTTCCACCTTGTGGCAACTTTTGATAAAGTAAACTTCATCAAGTTTTCAAATCACAGTTGCACAATTAGCGCTAATTAAGCTTTGGATTCCAGAGCATGCCTTGCTGAATCAAGAGAATTGACTTGAATGCCCAATTCATGGGGTGCCAAATTCAGCAAATTGTGAAGTCTTCCAGTATTTGGAGGCTTGAAGCAGAGCAAGGATGAGCCATATTTTACTTAATTTTAGGCAGTCATATGTTAATCGGTCCCAAACTGAAGTCAGCAAGCGTTTCTGCTTGCTCGCTCTTTCAGCGCTCCTTACCTGTGTGAAACTAGCCAAGGGTTGATTGTTGATGCATAGATTTGTAGTGTAGTGGCTATATTACTATATTAGTAATCTAGAGTCCTGGACTAATTATCTCAAGAATGTGAGTTCACATCTCAACATGAGAGCTTTCGAATAGACTCGGGCCATATTCTCTGGAGTTCAGAAGAATGAGAGGTGATCTAATAAAATGTAGAAAATTCTTAATGGGCTTGACAGGGTGGATGCTGAGAAAATGGGCAGAATTTTGCCATGGAGGCGGGTTTGGAGATTGGGAGGGTGTGGGGAAATTCAGATAGGGACAGCACCCTAATGTTGTCTCGCCTCTGGGTGAGTTTCTGAGGGGCAGGCTCCCACTGGAATTGACAACCCACTCCACGGAGGCAGGCAGACAATTATGGCCCCAATTAGGGGCCATTTTCAGAACCCACCCGCATTTCCCTGGCAATGGAATAACACCACCACGGCCCCCCGCTGTGTACGGAGGCCAGCAGGAACTTGGAGGCAGCCTCCTTGTGGCAGGCTGGAAGGCCATCGGTGCTTTCTCTCACTGCTCCAGTGAATGAGCCAAATGCATCAAAAGGCCAAAAGGTTTCCTCTCCACAGTGATGGCCCTGATCAGTGTGGGCCTTCTTTAATTTTATCTTTTCAGCAGGCTGAGGCACTCTCACCCTTGCCTTTCTGACTCAGCAGTGGCAACCACTCCCAGTGGTACTGCCAGCTGTCCAGTGCTGAGAGCCATCTCATTGGGCCTCCTGACTCAGGAACCTGCCTACCATCCTTACTTGGGCAGAAGAGGCCAATTAGGAGCCCGTCTCATTTAAAGTTGCTTTGGTGGACACCTTGAGGTCAAGCGTGGGATTGGGAACCACACTGGGTCCCAACATCAGGTTCCTGACGCCTGTGAGAAAATTCAGCCGAATGTTTCCTCTGGCTGGGGAATCATGGAAAGTTTACGGCACAGAAAGAGGCCACTTGGCCCATCGTGTCTGTGCCAGCCGAAAAATGTTCCACCCATTCTAATCCCACCTTCTAGCATTTGGTCCGTAGCCCTGCAGATTATGGCACTTGAGGTGCATATCCAGACTTCTTTTGAATGAGTTGAGGGTTTCTGCCTCAACTACCCTTTCAGGCAGTGCACTCCAGACCCCCACTACCCTCTGGGTGAAAAAACGTTTCCTCATCTCCCCTCTAATCTTTCTACCAATCACCTTAAATCTATGCCGCCTAGTCACTGACCTCTCTGTTAAAGCAAATAGGCTCTTCACCTCCACTCTATCCAGGTCCCTCAAAATTTTGTACATTTCAATCAGATCTCCCCTCAGCCTTTGTTCCAAGGAGAACAACCCCAGCCTATCCAGTCTTTCCTCAGCTGCATTTTTCCAGTCCTGGCAACAACATTGTAAATCTCCTCTGTACCCTCTCTAGTGCAATTACATCCTTTCTGTAGTGAGGTGACCAGAACTGCACACTGTACGCAAGTTGTGGCCTAACTGACTATTTATACAGTTCCAGCATAACCTCCCTGCTCTTATATTCTATACCTCGGCTAATAAAGGAAAGGATTCCGTATGCCTTCTGAACTACCTTATCGACCTGTCCTGCTACCTTCAGGGATCTGTGGACATTTGCTCCAAAGTCCCTCACTTCCTCTACACCTCTCAGTATTTTCCCATTAATCGTGTATTCCTTTGCCTCGTTTGACCTCCCCAAATGCATCACCTCACACTTCTCCAGGTTGAATTCCATTTGCCACTTTTCTGTGAATATGACCAGACCATCAATATCTTCTAAAACATAGTCTCAGAATACGGGATCGGCCATTTAGGACTGAGATGAAGAGAAATTTCTTTACTGAAACGGTTGAGAGTCTTTTGGATTTCCCTACCCCAAAGGGATGCTCAGTCATTGAGTATACTCAGGACAGAGGCCAATATATTTTTGGGTACGAAGGAATATGGGGAGAGTACAGTTAGATGGGATTGAGGTACAAGATCAGCCATGATCTTGTTGAACAGTGGAGCAAGCTCAAGGGGCTAAATGACCGACTCTTGCTCCTGTTTCTTGTGTTCTAATAGGTCAGGAGTTTTCAATCAGCAGCGAAGTCGTGGCGCTCGCCATTGATCTCGACCTAAAGTGCCCACTTCCTTAATGTGATGTGGTGGGAGTGAGAACTTCACAGAAGGCAGGAGGATTCCCTCATGACGTGGACCCCAGTATAGTTCTAACTCTTATGCAAGCATAAAGACAGATCACAGGATGCAATGAATAGAAGCCATGCCCACAGTATCTGCAGCTAAGCCTTTTGCAGTACCTGTTAAATGCATGTAAATAGGATTTTGAATAATGTTTAAAAAGTCATATATAAGTTGGAACAAGATATTTTAAAAAGTCAGATAAATTTACGCAGAAGCATTTTAGAAAAGAAAGACAGGCATGCATTTATATGCTGCTTTTCACGACCACCTGACATCTCAAATGGCTTTACAGCCTCTGAAGTACTTTTGAAATGTAATCACTGTTGTAATGTAGGAAATGCAGCAGCCAATGTGCACACAGCAAACTCCCACAAACAACAATGTAATAATGACCAGTTGATCTGTTTTTTGTGGTGTTGGTTGAGGGCACCGGACATAACTCCCCTGCTCTTCAAAATAGTGCCATGGGATCTTTTATGTCCTGCTGAGGGGGCGGACAGGGCCTCGGTTTAACGTCTCATCTGACAGTGCAGCATTCTCTCAGTATTATTCTGGAACGTCAGCCTTGAGCTATGTGCTCAAGCCCTGGAGTGTGACTTGAACCCACAACCTTGTGACTGAGGGGCAAGAGTGCTAACAAATGAGCCACAGCTGACACTTGTGATAATTTTTAAAGATATGTATAAACTTAAAATATCGGTTTCATGTTTAAAAAGTCATTGAAATTAAATGATTTTTAAAAAGTCAGAAAAATATTCAGAATCCATCCCGGAGCCATTTTCAAAGTTGAAATGCCTTCCTGTACCAGTGTATTCATCAGCCTGGATTTTACAATATTTGCAAACTGACTTTGGATTCACCTTTCCTCCAGGAAACACCAGCCCTAAAATGTGGCAAGAAAACTTTGTTATAATTGGGTAATTTGCCCACATTATGCCAGCACCATTTTTTCCCTGTTAATTTTGATGTTGGTGAGTTACAATGCGAAGCTCTGGGGCAGCACAGAGTGGCCTACCACGACTTCAGGATTTCCACACCATAGTGCGTGTTGTTAACGCCCTCATTGGTGACGAACGCTGACAGCTTCGCCATCATTAGCGCAGCAAAGTCCACACCATAGAAACTGTAGCACAGAAGGAGGCCATTTGACCCATCACTAACAATCACAAACAATCTCCTTGTAGACATGAGTGGACCAGCAGTGGCTGGATTACCAGCGTGTAAGGACCGCAACATCATAACCACCCACGAGGTCACCAAGGTACCAGTTACAGCAGAAGAGACCACTGGTACCCCATTAAGTCACAGTTCCTCCAGGATCTCAGTGGTTCTGGTTTGGAGAGTATCAGTCTCTTCTCAGACGCCACACCAAGAGAATGAAGATCCAAATTCAGATGATAGTTCTTCGTCAATAGGCAGTGTTTCCTCATGCTGCAGCGACTCCGAAGAAGAGATTGATGTCATCACTGAGAAGCAAAGGCTGGCTGTGGGGAGCATTGTTAAGGGGAAATCTCCAAGGACCAGAACCCCGTCGCAGACTTTGGCCAGCATTAAACGGTGCAGTCTGGAAACCCAGCAACAGGGCAATTGTGCCGCTCCTTACTTCTCCCTAGAGGACGGCCAGCATGACAACTAGCCAGAACGGACAGATACCTCCATGAGACCAAGTACTCTTCCTCCAACAGGTCCTCGACGTTGAGCTCCAAGCCTCCAGACGCGGAGAATGAGGAGAGGCAAAGGACATGTAATGTCCTGGAGAGGCAGAGGAGAAATGAGTTGAAACATTGTCCGTTGGCTCTTCGAGATGAGGTGCGAGAACCTTCCAAGAATGACAAGGCCTCAGAAGTGGTCATCTTGAGAAAAGCAACAGAATATGTTAGCAGGCTGAAGGCAGAGCAACAGAAACTGAATGCAGAGAGGGAGAAACCTCCATAGGAACCGCAACTGATGTGACGCAAATTCACCAAGCAAGAGTTGTCAAACCACCAAGATGATATAAGGACTTTTGAGCTTCTATACATGTAAATTTCACAATATCTATACCTGTATAAATAATTTTGATATCTAATTTTATATTATTTTTTATTATTTAGAGATACAGCACTGAAACAGGCCCTTCGGCCCACCGAGTCTGTGCCGACCAACAATCACCCATTTATACTAACCCTACAGTAATCCCATATTTCCTACCACCTACCTACACTAGGGGCAATTTACAATGGCCAATTTACCTATCACCTGCAAGTCTTTGGCGGTGGGAGGAAACCGAAGCACCTGGCAAAAACCCACGCGGTCACAGGGAGAACTTGCAAACTCCGCACAGGCAGTACCCAGAATTGAACCCGGGTCTCTGGAGCTGTGGTGCTAACCACTGCGCCACTGTGTTTTTACTTTTAGCATACGAGACTTGTGTTTGGAAGGAAGGGGGATGTTGTATGATTGCCTTTAAGAATGATGTCCCTTTAGGATCTTAGTTTGCTAATGAGCCAGGGTTTCCCAGAATGTTACCAGTGATAAGCGACTTCAGTTATGAGGAGAGGTTGGAAATGTTCAGACTGTTGTTCTTGGAACATAGAAATTTACAGCACGGAAGGAGGCCATTTTGATCCATCGTGCCCTTGCTGGCCGACAAGGAGCCACCCAGCCTCATCCCACTTTCCAGCTCTTGATCTGCAGCCTTGTCGGTTATGGCACTTCAAGTGCATATTCAAGTAATTTTCAGAAGTTATGAAGATTTCTGCCTCTTCCATCCTTTCAGCCAGTGAGTTACAGATCCCCGCCACCCTCTGGGTGAAAAAATTTCCCCTTGGATCCGCTCTATATTTGAGGGCCCATAGTCTTTGCAATATCCAGGGCCTTCAGCCATTTCTTGATATCATGTGGAGTGAATCGAATTGGCTGAAGACTGGCATCTGTGATTCTGGAAGCTCAGGAGGAGGCCGAGATGGATCATCCACTCGGCACTTCTGGCTGAAGATGGATGCAAATGCTTCGACCTTGTCTTTTGCACTGATTTGTTGGGCTCCCCCATCGTTGAGGATGAGGATATTTCTGGAGCCTCCTCCTCCTGTTAGTTGTTTAATTGTCCACCACCATTCGTGACTGGATGTGGCAGGACTGCAGAGCTTAGATCTGATCTGTTGGTTGTGGGATCGCTTAACCCTGTCTATTGCATGCTGCATCTGCTGTTTGACAAGCAAGTAGTCCTGTGTTGTAGCTTCACCAGGCTGACGCACCTCATTTATAGATATGCCTGGTGCTGCTCCTGGCATACCCTCCTGCACTCTTCATTGAACCAGGGATAGTCCCCTGGCTTAATGGTAATGGTAGAATGGGGGATATGCTGGACCATGAGGTTACAGATTGTGGTTGAATACAATTCTGCTGCTGATGGCCTACACCACCTCATGGATGCCCAGTTTTGGGTGGTAGATCTGTTCAAAATCTACCCCATTTAACAGATTGGTAGTGCCACACAACACAGTGGGTATCCTCAATGTGAAGAAGGGACTTCATCTCCACAAGGACTGTGCAGTGGTCACTCCTGCCAATACTGTCATGGACAGATGCGACAGATAGATTGGTGAGGATGAGGTCAAGTAGGTTTTTTCCTCTTGTTGGTTCCCTCACCATCTGCTGTAGACCCAGTCTAGCAGCTATGTCCTTTAGGACTCAGCCAGCTCGGTCAGTACTGGTGCTACCGAGCCACTCTTGGTGATAGGACCTTGAAGTCTCCCACCCAGAGTATATTCTGTGCCCTTATTACCCTCTATGCTTCCTCCAATTGGTGTCCAACATTGAGAAGCACTGATTCATCAGCTGAGGGGGGATGGTAGGTGGTAATCAGCAGGAGGTTTCCTTGCCCATGTTTGACCTGTGCCATGAGACATCATAAAGTTCAGAGTCAGTGTTGAGGACTCCCAGTGCCTAGGTCAATGCGGCTGAACCATCCGGTTTCATTCCTTTTCTTGGACTTTGTAGCAGTTTGATACAACCTTTACAAATAAAAGTTTATTTTGCCCCTCATAATGGTTTCCAGTAACTTCCCTACCATCGATGGGAGGAACTTCATGAGTATGTATCGTTGAACCGGACAGATTTAGGTTATTGGGATAGCAAAGTCACAAGTTGGACAAAAAGGCAATGTAAACCCTTTCCAAGGTTATAAGATACAATAATTGACTGTTGAATGTTTTAGGGGAGATTAAAGGCACTGTAGAATGTGATTGTTTGTTTGAAACCAAAAAATAATTAAATTCATGGATGAATTGTTCATTGTCAATTATTTCTCTCTGTCTGTGTCTGTCTCTCCCTCTAATGACCGATCCTTTGTGTGAAGCCTGTTTGAACCTGTGCCAGTGTCCCACTCCTGCTCTGCAAGCTGCACTCTCCGAACTGTAACTTAAATCACGTTGTTAAACTTCTTGTACTTCTTACTGCGTCACTGAAATTAGATGAACAGGAAGAGCAGTGAAAATGACCAAATAATGTGACAATGACAAAATCAGGAAAATAGTTATGAAGGGTTCCTCAAACAAAACAGACTAATCTTCATCACTGTTCATATCTTTTAGTGAAGAATTGTCTGTAGTGAATATTGTGCCTTTTATGAATATATACCAATTATCTTTATTATTTGTTAATGTCTTGTTTATTTCCTTTCTCATTGGGTATTTTCTTCTGTTATGAACCATATTGCAGAAAAGCATTCTCTCTCCAACACGACCACAATTTGGAAAAAAATGCCCAACTTGCATATTTATCCAATACTACCTATAACATTAAAAAAAGACCTAAAATCTCTCAGAAGCATAATCAGACAAAAATTGCCACTGAGCCAAAGAAGGAGCCATTAGGAGGAGTGACCAATAGCTTAGTAAAAGAGATTTTTCAAAGTGTCTTAAAGGAGGAGAGGTGGAGAGGTTTGGGGAGGAATTGCAAAGCTTAGGACATAGACAGCTAAATATATTACTACCAAAGGCAGGGTGAAGAGAATGGAGTAAAGGGTAAGTGGCTAGAGTTGAAGGAACAGAGTTCTCCAAGGATTGTAGGGTTAAAGGAGGTTACATAGATAAGGATGGGAAAGGCTATGAAGAGAATTGACTGGAAGAGAATTTTAATTTGGAGGCTTTGAGGGGATGAGAACTAGTGAAGGTCACCAAGCACAGGGGTCTATGAGCATAACTTGGTGCAGATTTGGATACAGGCATAAGAATTTTGGATGAGCTGCAGTTAACGGAGGGTGAAGAATGGGAGGCCGGCAAGGAGACCGCAGATATATCTGTAGGTGAAGAATGCATGGATGAGAGCTTAGAAATCTGATGGGCAGAGGTAGGGTGGAGATATATTGGAGGTGGAATTAGGGGTCTTTGTAAAGGAGCGGATATGGGGTCGGAGGCTCAGCTTATGGCCAAGTAGGATGCCGAGATTGCAGTTGGTTCAGCCTGAGATGTTGGTCAGGGAACAGATTGAAATCTATGGAGACAGTGTGGAGTTTGTGGTGGGAGCCAAAGACAATGGCTTTGGTCTTCCCAATGTTTGAGTAAATTGCGACTCATCCTGGCTTGAACATTAGCCAAGCAGACTGACAACACAAAGGCAATGGATGCATCAAAAGAGGTGATGTTGAGAGAAAAGAGGTGTTGTAAATTCAATTAATATTACAGGAAGATAGAATTCATATTGCAGGTACTTCCATTTAGTGGAAAGCAAGAAACCTGTGATATGTTGAGCAGATCTGTAAACAGATATCAATCTATCCATTGCTTCATATATTCTATCATTATAACCAATTTTTTGGAGCGTTCTTCAATTGAAAGATGAATCTTCTCACTTCCAGCTTCCAAACTCTCTCTCTTATCAAGACCACTATGGTCTATGCTCCAATTAATTTTCTTGTTTCTTTTAAAGTTCAAATGCACCATCCCAAAATTCAGTTCGTACTCTCTGCACCATCACTGTTTTGAAATAAAGCATCATCAATCGCCTACTCTTAGTGATTCTTTGAAATCTATGAAATTTCTTATCTTCCTTCTTCCTGTAATCATTCATTGACAACCAAAGTTTAGCATCATTTAATCACATCTTTCTATTTTAGCATGCTTCCTCTTTTATTCTTCAGTCTATCCAGCTTTGCTTCTTAAATAAATGGATGATATGTGATTATCTTGGTCAACTGAAAACCGTAGATCGCGGCGTACATGACGACTCAAAATCATGTTTTTGCATACACTCGGTGTATAAGTCGACCCCTCCCCCCTGCCCCCACCACTTTACAGCCACAACATGCTGTACTCGCATTTGTAGTCAGCCTCAATTTTTCGTCCCACAAATGCATGTTTTACTTGCCTTATATTTGGGCGCAAGTGATCAAGCAGGCAATACGGGCTGTGTTGCGAAGATGTGCCGGAGTTTGAGACATGCCCGCACAGAGCCTTGAATTGCTTAAAGCAAATGTCTGAACCACCAGAACTGCAAGTTACTGATGGTAATTTGACGCTTAAAATTATCGTGATATTTGTTGCTTTTGATATTTCAACATAATTTTAGTTTCTTAAAACAAGTTTTACTGCTTCTGTAAAACCATGTTTATTTCTGTCTTATCAGAGAATTGATTCTAAGTTAAAAATGACAGTGATTTGTGTAATTATCTGCCCCACTGGGAAACTAAGAACTTAGAATAATGCTTACTAAGGTAAAAGAAAACTCCAGTACTTTGTAGAATTTATTTATTCAATAAACTGTGTCACATTAATTTAGTATGAATTACCGATGTTTTTTCCCTCACATTTCAAAATGGCGACCACCCACACCAGCAGATCACATCTTATACTCTGCATATAAGTAGACCCTATTTTTGTAACAATATTTGGAGGCTTCAAAGGTCGACTTATACACAGCGATCTATGGTATATTTTGTTTTTCCACTTGAAGTCTTGAAGTAGTCTATGCTTAGACATGTTTAGAAAAAAGACAGAAGCGCAAGGGGAGAGCCAATTGTGTAACAGCCCCGACAACCAATTTTATCTGTACCACCTGTGGAAGAGTCTGTCACTCTAGAATTGGCCTTTATAGCCACTCCAGGCGCTGCTTCACAATCCGCTGACCACCTCCAGGCGCTTACCCATTGTCTCTCGAGACAAGGAGGCCAAAGAAGAAGTTGTCTTAACTAGAATTGTGAAAATGTACTATTTTAATGGAACACTAGGTACTGAGATTGACCGTTCTGTTTTCTGATGTAACTGGAATTAGCAATTACTGTCACCAGTGATCATGGGGTTGCTGGATTCTTTAATGTACAAGATTGATCCATAAACTCTGCAACACTGCTATTAAACAGAACATACACCTGAAATCCATTTTTTCCGATCCTATTTTGTGATTGGTGTCATGCCAGGTAGCCTTGACTTCCAGAATGCTACACCAATTTAGTTGGATAAACAGGTCTGAATTGTTTAATTATTTGCTGATATGCAACTGAATTGGAGGAGGAAGCTTATTTTGTGAGCATTATTTGCATTAGCTAACATAAATTTGTGTTGATCCACTATTCTGTCCAAATATCTTGCCAGGTTCAAAATGATCAAAGATACTTCTTTAAGCAAATTTTGTCTCATTCAAACAGACTAACCTGTACTATCCACCCTCATGGTCTCCCTTTCAGTACAAATGCTACCCCCTCCCAAATGTTTCACGCCTTTTCCCAGTCTAAATGAGAGGGAAGTCTATTCTGATTAGCCTCAAACTAGTTTAAATGAGAGCTCAGTAGTGCATGAATGTTATCTGAACAAATGTAAAACTGGACTCTACATTTTGTAAAAATGGTGGCCATCTTTTGATTAATTGTGAAAATGTGTACAAGTTGGCATATGTGGCACTTTTCTCTAATTCTTCTACTTAGTACTGCATAGTATAAAACAAACCTTTAAATGCTGTACATTATATAAGTACATTATGTAAGTAGTTGGGATAAAATGTATGATTCTATTAGTTTTAGCTACCGTCTGTTTGGCAAAATCAGTACTTCAAGCTTCTAACATATGATTTGTCCATTTTCTAGCAATAACTATTCGTACATTATTAGTATATAGGAAAATGGCAAGACCTCTGCCTTCCTATCGTCCCAAACCATCACGTGCAGTTCACAACATGTAATGTTACTAAACATTGCTTTCATCTTTTAAGACTGACTCCTCTGAATTTTCAGACTTGCTGGGAGGAATCCTCTCTGAAGATAAAACTAACCTCTTGTTGACATCCTGTTCAGGTTCAAGTCATGACAATCTTGCCTATGGTGAAATGCGCAGTGAAAGAATGCATCTGGGTACGATGTATCATTTCTGCATTTGAACCAAAAACTTAGGCCCTGCAAAATTCCACCCCCCTCCCCGCCCCCCCATTAGATCACTTCCTCCCCCCATACAAAGATCCACTGATGTCAGTGATCAGAAATACCTCGCCGCCTTCCCCAACAGCGTAAGCTATCGGTCTACCAGCCAGGGTCAGGAATCAAACTTCCCCTTCCCATGGGATTAAAGGGACAGTGACAGCATGGATACAAAATTGGTTAAGGGACATAAAGCACAGAGCAGTGGTGGACAGTTGTTTTTCAGACTGGAGGAGGTATATACTGGTGCTCCCCAGGGATCGGTATTAGGACAACTGCTCTTTTTAATATATATTAACAATCTGGACTTGAATATACAGGGCATCATTTCAAAATTTGCAGATGAGACAAAACTTAGAGGAGGATAGTAACAGACTTCAGGAGGCTATTAATGAAATGGACACACAGACATGTAGATGAAATTTAATACAGAGAAGTAATGTATGAATGAAGCGAGGCAATATAAATAAAATGGTACACTTCTAAAGTGGGTGGTGGAAGAGAGAGACCGGGGTGGGGGGGGTATATGTACACAAACCTTTGAAGGTGACAGGACTAATTGAGCAGGCTGTTTAAAAAAAGCATACGGGGTCTTTGGCTTCATAAACAGAGGCAAGGATTTCAAAAACCTGGAAGTTATGCTAAACATTTATAAAACACTAGATAGGCCCTAGCTGAAATATTGTGTCCAATGTTGGACACCACACTTTGGGAAGGAGATCAAGGCCCGAGAGTGTGCAAATTTACTGGAATGGCACCAGGGATGTGGGACTTCAGTTACAAGGAGAGGCTGGAGAAACTGGGGTTGCTTTCCTTAGAACAGAGAAGGTTAAGAGGAGAGATTTGGTCTCGGTGTTCAAAATCATGAAGGGTTTTGAGACAGTAATTAGGGGGAGAACCTACAGCACAAGAGTTGGGACAAGGGCACAGATTTAAGGTAGTTGACAGATGAACCAGAGGAAAGATGAGGAAAACCATTTTTATGCAGCGCATTATGATGATCTGGAATGAACTGCCTGAAAGGCAGATTTAATAGCGACATTCAAAAAGGAATTGGCTAAATACCTGAAGGGGGAAAATTTGCATTACTATGGAGAAAGCCCAATGGAGTAGGACTCATTGGATAGCTCTTCCAAAGAGCCAGCCCAGGCACGATGAACTGAATGGCCCTCTGCTATTTTGTATAATTTTATGGTGACGTGAGTGACAGTGGAGTGATGGGAGTGGAGGATAACTTAATGAAACTTAAAAATTGAGGATGTAAAATGGGCTATTGACTTAATATCACCCATTTTACACCACTGTAAAAAGTCAAGATCTACCTAGCCCCTTGCGTCTTCCTATATCCCCTTTACGCTTATGTGCGTCAATCATTTATACTGGCACTGCCCTGAAGCCAAAACTGTGGAAACTCAAATGTAATCTCACTTTTGTTGGCAGCATCACAATGCAGTTTTGACACTACACCAAACAAAATAAAAATAGCGTACGAACACAGCGTTAAAAAAGATTTTCACGAAACTACATGCAAGGCTTGATCAGTAGAAAATCAAAACGAGAAGAATTTGCTGTCTTTGCTATTTAATATTTACTGTGTGACTGCATAACCATTTTATCCTGTATTCTACAGGGTAGATTTTGTGCGACTTTACATGCAGTTGGTGGGTTTCACAAAACGATGCATGCTGGCTGCAATTTTCAGTTCATTGATTTTATGATTCCTGTTGGTTTGACAAGGCCCTGCCTGTGACATAGGGTCTCTAAATGTACCACCTGGAAGTATGTGCTGCCTGCTGATCTTAATTTTTCTTTGATTTTAAGATACCAATTCAGATCAAAGAAAGTACCAGTAAAGAATAAGCAAGAGCAATATAAATAAGGAAGCTGTGGGAGTATTAAAGAGATGGTCTTGTTGTATATTTAAATATTTACTTTGATGTCTGTTTAGATTGCCTCACAATGCAGAAATGATCTGGAACAATTGCACACATTGGAGCAGAAACGACTAAAGTACTCACTGCTGGTGACACACGAAGAAGCTTCTGGAAATGCCCGGAGGGAGTTAGTTGTGCGTCTGAGACGGGCATTTCAAGACATCGTCCTTGACCACCTGAAAGAGGTCACCAGGCAGGAGGAATTAGATGCAACTTCAGCCAGCCAACTTCTGCATCAAAGCTGGCACATTCAGGTAGAAAAGCTGGTATCTCTAAACCATTATTCTGCAGAGAAATGGTTGAGGAGATGCCAGTTTTCCATTGGGATGATTATGTGGCAAAGTGAGCTATTTAAAAAGAGACCCAGCAAATCTAATTTTTTTAAACCGGATGAAATGCGTATTAGTTTTGTAGTGCTGTGCACCGTGCATATGAATATTTGTGGCTGGCATGGCAGGGGTCACTAGAACTGCTGCCAGGAAGATAACTAAAGCAATACCGAAACGACAACTTCAATTTTTTTTTAGAACATTACTGCGCAGTACAGGCCCTTCGGCCCTCGATGTTGCGCCGACCTGTGAAACCATCTGACCTACACTATTCCATTTTCATCCAAATGTCTATCCAATGACCACTGAAATGCCCTTAAAGTTGGCGAGTCTACTACTGTTGCAGGCAGGGCGTTCCACGCCCCTACTACTCTCTGAGTAAAGAAACTACCTCTGACATCTGTCCTAAATCTATCACCCCTCAACTTAAAGCTATGTCCCCTCATGTTTGCCATCACCATCCGAGGAAAAAGACTCTCACTATCCACCCTATCTAACCCTCTGATTATCTTATATGTCTCTATTAAGTCACCTCTCCTCCTCCTTCTCTCCAACGAAAACAACCTCAAGTCCCTCAGCCTTTCCTCGTAAGACCTTCCCTCCATACCAGGCAACATCCTAGTAAATCTCCTCTGCACCCTTTCCAAAGCTTCCACATCCTTCCTATAATGCGGTGACCAGAACTGCATGCAATACTCCAGGTGCGGCCTCACCAGAGTTTTGTACAGCTGCAGCATGACCTCGTGGCTCCGAAACTCGATCCCCCTACTAATAAAAGCTAACACACCATATGCCTTCTTAACAGCCCTATTAACCTGGGTAGCAACTTTCAGGGATTTATGTACCTGGACACCAAGATCTCTCTGTTCATCTACACTACCAAGAATCTTCCCATTAGCCCAGTACTCTGCATTCCTGTTACTCCTTCCAAAGTGAATCACCTCACACTTCTCCGCATTAAACTCCATTTGCCATCTCTCAGCCCAGCTCTGCAGCCTATCTATGTCCCTCTGTACCCTACAACATCCTTCGGCACTATCCACAACTCCACCGACCTTCGTGTCATCCGCAAATTTACTAACCCACCCTTCTACCACCTCTTCCAGGTCATTTATAAAAATGACAAACAGCAGTGGCCCCAAAACAGATCCTTGCGGTACACCACTAGTAACTAAACTCCAGGATGAACATTTGCCATCAACCACCACCCTCTGTCTTCTTTCAGCTAGCCAATTTCTGATCCAAAGCTCTAAATCACCTTCAACCCCATACTTCCGTATTTTCTGCAATAGCCTACCGTGGGGAACCTTATCAAACGCCTTACTGAAATCCATATACACCACATCCACTACTTTACCCTCATGCACCTGTTTGGTCACCTTCTCGAAAAACTCAATAAGGTTTGTGAGGCACGACCTACCCTTTACAAAACCGTTCTGACTATCGCTAATGAACTTATTCTTTTCAAGATGATTATAAATCCTGTCTCTTATAACCTTTTCCAACATTTTACCCACAACCGAAGTAAGGCTCACAGGTCTATAATTACCAGGGCTGTCTCTACTCCCCTTCTTGAACAAGGGGACAACATTTTCTATCCTCCAGTCTTCTGGCACTATTCCTGTCGACAATGACGACATAAAGATCAAGGACAAAGGCTCTGCAATCTCCTCCCTGGCTTCCCAGAGAATCCTAGGATAAATCCCATCTGGCCCAGGGGACTTATCTATTTTCACACTTTCCAAAATTGCTAACACCTCCTCCTTGTGAACCTCAATCCCATCTAGCCTAGTGGTCTGAATCTCAGTATTCTCCTCAACAACATTTTCTTTCTCGACTGTAAATACTGATGAAAAATATTCATTTAATGCTTCCCCTATCTCCTCTGATTCCACACACAACTTCCCACTACTATCCTTGATTGGCCCTAATCTAACTCTAGTCATTCTTTTATTCCTGATATACCTATAGAAAGCCTTAGGGTTTTCCTTGATCCTATCCGCCAATGACTTCTCGTGTCCTCTCCTCGCTCTTCTAAGCTCTCCCTTTAGATCCTTCCTGGCTAGCTTGTAACTCTCAAGCGCCCTAACTGAGCCTTCACGTCTCATCCTAACATAAGCCGCCTTCTTCCTCTTGACAAGTGCTTCAACTTCTTTAGTAAACCACGGCTCCCTCGCTCGACAACTTCCTCCCTGCCTGACAGGTACATACTTATCAAGGACACGCAGTAGCTGCTCCTTGAATAAGCTCCACATTTCGATTGTGCCCATCCCCTGCAGTTTCCTTCCCCACCCTACGCATCCTAAATCTTGCCTAATCGCATCATAATTTCCTTTCCCCCAGCTATAATTCTTGCCCTGCGGTATATACCTGTCCCTGCCCATCGCTAAGGTAAACCTAACCGAATTGTGATCACTATCACCAAAGTGCTCACCTACATCTAAATCTAACACCTGGCCGGGTTCATTACCCAGTATCAAATCCAATGTGGCATCGCCCCTGGTTGGCCTGTCTACATACTGTGTCAGAAAACCCTCCTGCACACACTGGACAAAAACTGACCCATCTAAAGTACTCGAAATATAGTATTTCCAGTCAGTATTTGGAAAGTTAAAGTCCCCCATAACAACTACCCTGTTACTCTCGCCCCTGTCGAGAATCATCTTCGCTATCCTTTCGTCTACATCTCTGGAACTATTCGGAGGTCTATAGAAGACTCCCAACAGGGTGACCTCTCCTCTCCTGTTTCTAACCTCGGCCCATACTACCTCAGTAGACGAGTCCTCAAACGTCCTTTCTGTCGCTGTAATACTCTCCTTGATTAACAATGCCACTCCCCCCCCTCTTTTACCATCTTCTCTGTTCTTACTGAAACATCTAAATCCCGGAACCTGCAACATCCATTCCTGCCCCTGCTCTACCCATGTCTCCGAAATGGCCACTACATCGAGATCCCAAGTACCAACCCATGCTGCAAGCTCACCCGCCTTATTCCGGATGCTTCTGGCGTTGAAGTAGACACACTTTAAACCAAGTTCTTGCTTGCCAGTGCCCTCTTGCGTTCTTGTAACCTTATCCCTGACCTCACTACTCTCAACATCCTGTACAATGGAACTACAATTTAGGTTCCCATTCCCCTGCTGAATTAGTTTAAACCCCCCCGAAGAGCACTAGCAAATCTCCCCCCAGGATATTGGTACCCCTCTGGTTCAGGTGAAGACCATCCTGTTTGTAGAGGTCCCACCTACCCCAGAAAGAGCCCCAATTATCCAGGAAACCAAAACCCTCCCTCCTACACCATCCCTGCAGCCACGTGTTCAACTCCTCTCTCTCCTTATTCCTCGCTTCGCTATCACGTGGCACGGGCAACAACCCAGAGATAACAACTCTGTTTGTTCTCGCTCTAAGCTTCCACCCTAGCTCCCTGAATTTCTGCCTTAAATCCCCATCTCTCTTCCTACCTATGTCGTTGGTGCCTATGTGGACCACAACTTGGGGCTGCTCCCCCTCCCCCTTAAGGATCCCAAAAACACGATCCGAGACATCACGAACCCTGGCACCTGGGAGGCAACACACCAACCGTGAGTCTCTCTTGTTCCCACAGAACCTCCTATCTGTTCCCCTAACTATGGAGTCCCCAATGACTAATGCTCTGCTCCTCTTCCCCCTTCCCTTCTGAGCAACAGGGACAGACTCTGTGCCAGAGACCTGTACCCCATTGCTTACCCCTGGTAAGTCGTCCCCCGCAACAGTATCCAAAACGGTATACCTGTTGTTGAGGGAAATGACCACAGGGGATCCCTGCACTGCCTGCTGGTTCCCTCTCCTTCCCCTGATGGTAACCCATCTACCTACTTCTTTTACCTGAGGTGTGACTACCTCCCCATAACTCCTCTCAATAACCCCCTCCGCCTCCCGAACGATCCGAAGTTCATCCAGCTCCAGTTCCCTAACGCGGTTCTCGAGGAGCTGGAGTTGGGTGCACCTCCCGCAGATGCAGTCAGCAGGGACACTCTTGGTGACCCTTACCTCCCACATTCTGCAGGAGGAACATACAACTGCCTTAACCTCCATTCCCACTATTCTAAATTCCCAACAAATCGACTGAAAAACCAAAAAAAAAAGTCAAAACTTGTTAGCTTAGCAATCGGACGGACAGAACTTTTTAAATAAAAAGCTTACCTTATCAACACACCAGAGTCCTTTTTTTTGGTTAGAGGAGGAGGGTGGGTGGGAGCCACCGCCCAAGTATATCGTTTTTATATATAGTTTTTAATGTTAAGTTTGTGTAGCTGAAATATTGCTGTATATATGTTACCAGTGAGCTGATCCACCTAACTCCATGCCCACCATTATCCCTCACTCGCCATCATCTATCACGTATACTACTTCATTCAACTGCTATGAATGTCTGCCTCAGTACAGATCAAGTCTGCTCCTTCTGAGTGCTACTCTAGTGAGGGCGGGGAGTGATGGATCTTGCTGAGGGTTTCCTGGAATAGAGAGGGTTCTTTCCTTCCTTTTGCTGAGCCATAAACCTGGTCCTGCCACTAGATTCGATGCCATGGTGGCTGCTTATCCCGGCTCTCCTGGGTCACATTCCCAACTTAAGTTGGGCAGCTCGATGACGTGGATGTTGATTCGCCTGGAGAGCCGCCCCCCCCCCCCCACCCCCTCTCTGCCTTTCTTCCATTGCTGGGCACACACGTAGCATGTCCTAAGATGTGCTTTGGAGCAGATTGCAGGGCTGCAGTGAGATCTTCAAACCGATTTGCTGTCCAACTGATTCTCCAGCATGCTGAACTAAGACAGGACACACAGTCATAGACGTCGCACTCCACATTTTTGTAGCAACAGTTTAAACATTGCTGGTGTGTCCAAGGAACTCTGTCTGCATTGGCTCAGTGTCGTCAAAGAGGGCGAAGGAGTTTTATTTCTTGCCGTCCATTAGAAATGCTGACAAAACGGACACAGGAGGAAGTCAAAGGAAAGGGACCAGAGATGGTATTAATCTGTACTCCAGTCAAAAAGGGCCATTTCCATCCTTGAAGAAATACTATGATGTTAAATGGAACCCGTTCCTACCATACAGGTGGAATTGTGAATCTCCAGAATTATTCTTTGCTGTGGGAGATGGGAACTGAAATTTCAATTTGCCTTTTTATAAAGTCAGAAATGCCTGCTTTTTTGTGTCAAATGTGAAATCGCTAATGATATTGGAGGAATATTTGTTGATGACTATGTGATCCCTAACAAAGCAGTTTTGTTAGTGGTTATAAAATAAAATAAGTCAGTCATGGTGCACCTACTGTAATGACCCTTTGTCGATTTTCAAGCAGCTAACTAGCTCCTTATTTAATTTTAAATTTTGAAAAGTTTGTTAATCCAGCTCCGGAGGGTGCAATTATACTGGAGAATGGTTAAATGCAAACAATCAGCATTTGTTTTATTAATCACAATCTATAAGGTCCTGGGCATTGTGGTGACAGAGGTGTCAAAAAAAATTGTTTTAAATGGAATAAGCCTATTGCTTATGTATTATAACCATAACTAGACTTTTTAAAATCTTTCACGAGATGTAGTTGTCACTGGCAAGGCCGCGTTTGTTGCCCATCCCTAATTGCCCTTGACAACTGAGTGGCTTTCTAGGCCATTTCAGAGGGGCATTAAGAGTTAACCACGTTACTTTGGGTCTGGAGCCACGTGTAGGCCAGACCGGATAAGGACAGCAGATTTCCTTCCCTAAAGGACATGTTGCAACAGTCAATAGTTTCATGGCAGCATTACTGAGGCTAGCTTTCAACTTCAGTTTTTTGATTAATTAATTGCATTTAAATTCCACCAGCTGCCATGGTAGGATTTGAACCCATGTCCCCAGGGCATTAGCCTGCATCTCTGGATTACTAGTATAGTGACATTACCACTATGTCACCATCTCCCCTGCAGGGTCTTGCAAGCAAATGTTGTAAATTCTAGATGGATTAAGTTTATTCTTGAAGAGCATCATTAAATTCAAAATGTTCACAAGGTATGTGTGTGTTTTTTAATGACAATAGATAACATTTTAGTCTGAATCTTATGTCCTTTTCTAGTTTCAGTTGGAGACGCTGATGGACCAGCAGCTAGCTTCCCAGAGGAAAATACTTGATGAGGGCCTTGCAAAGAGGAAAAATCTAATGAACAGAATCCACCGGGGTGTGAACCATAGGCGCAATCTCCTGAACACAGTTGCCCTCCACATTGCAGGCTTTGTCAATATGGTGAAAAAGTAAGGCATGATGTCAATCAAAACAAATGTATAACCACAGAGTCCAGAGAATCAATCCCATCTTATGTCAAGACTTCAGTTAGGCAGGATTTGTGTACATGGATGAATTTATTCACTTTGGCACAGTGCATAGCTAACTAAAAGGCATTTACAAAATGTTGGTATGACTGGGGAAAGAACAAAAGATAGCAATTAAAGGAATAGTTTTGAAAATGCACAGATACTGACTGTGTTGAGGAACAAAGCTTTAAGCAACTGGGTCCCAGAGTTACAGAAAATAATACTTGTGACTGAAGCCTTAATTGGGTCTTTTTTTTTCAATGAATATTATAGTCTTTGTGGGAGACGATAGACATATGAGAGCAGCAGGGAGAAGAAGATCCCAAACAGTGTAAGTGCGTGAACACAGCCCTGTTTCACGCCACTCAGGATAGGAAAGGGGTCTGATGAGGCGCCGCTATGCTGAATTGTGCCTTTCATATTGTCATGGAATGAGGTGATGATACTTAGTAGCTTTGGTGGACATCTGATCTTTTCTAGTAGTCTGAAGAGGCCACGTCTGCTGACAAGGTCAAAGGCTTTGGTGAGATCTATGAAAGCAACGTAGAGGGGCATGTGTTGTTCACGGCATTTCTCCTGTAGCTGGTGAAGGGAGAACAGCATGTCAATGGTTGATCTCTCTGCTCGAAAGCCACACTGTGCCTCAGGGTAGACACGCTCAGCCAGCTTCTGTAGCCTGTTTAAAGCGACTCGAGCAAAGACTTTCCCCAATATGCTGAGCAGGGAGATTCCACGGTAGTTGTTGCAGTCACCTTGGTCACCCTTGTTCTTTTCGAGGGTGATGATATTGGCATTGCGGATGTCCTGTGGTACTGCTCCCTTGTCCCAGCACAGGCAAAGCAGTTCGTAGAGTGCTGAAAGTATAGCAGGCTTGGCACTCTTGATTATTTCAGGGGTAATGCCGTCCTTCCCAGGGGCTTTTCCACTGGCTGGAGAATCAATGGCATCACTGAGTTCCGATTTTGTTGGCTGTTCGTTCAGCTCATCCATGACTGGTAGAGACTGGGCTGCATTGAGGGCGGTCTCAGTGACAACATTTTCCCTGGAGTACAGTTCTAGGTAGTGCTCCACCCAGCGGTCCATTTGTTTGCGTTGGTCAGTGATTGTGTCTCCTGATTTAAATTTGAGGGGGGCGATCTTCTTGCTGGTTGGCCCAAAATGCCATCATACATTCCTCTGATGTTTCTGGTGTCGGAGGCCAGCTGAATATGACTGCATAGGTGTTGCCAGTAGTCATTTGTGCAGCGCCTGGCTGTTCTTTGTGCAGTGCTTCTGGCTGCTTTAAGTGCTACGGATGTTAACTCGCTGGGGGCTTTCTTGTAGTTCAACAGTGCAATGGGCTTCGCAGCTATGACAGGTTCCAGCTCTTCAAAGTGAGATTGAAACCAGTCTGCATTCTGCTTCACATGTTTGCCATAGGTGGTCATAGCTGAGTCATAGATGGCTTCTCTGATGTGGGTCCACTTGGTTTCTGCATCCCCTGTAGGCGTGTTTTGAAGGGCTTTTTCAAGTGAATATAGGAACTTATGTAACAGCTGTGGATAAGAAATTCTGCTAGTGTTGATGTGCGGGCGGCCCTTCTGCTTGGAGTGATGCAGCTTCTTTGGTTTGAGTCTAACCTGCTGCACACCAGGGAGTGGTCGGTTTCGCACTGTGGAAGCTGCATGTGATTTGAACGCTGTTTAAAGAGGCTTGCCTTGTGACGATGAGGTCCAGCGGGTACCAACGATGTGATCTTGGGTGCCTCCAAGAAACCTGGTGACAGGGTTTAGTGTGAAAGAATGAGTTGGTGATGCAGAGGTTATGATAGGTACACAACTCAAGCAGTCTCTGTCCATTCTCATTCATCCTTCCAATGCCAAAGCGCCCAAGGCCGGAGGGCCATGAGTCATGGTCGGCCCCAACCCTGGTATTAAAGTCCCCCAGCAGGAACAGTTGTTCGATATTGGGGATGCTACTCATGATATTACGGAGTTCCTCGTAGAACTGGTCTTTAGCTTCAGGTGGGGAGCAGTGTTGGAGCATAGATGCTGAGTAGGTGTACTGGACCAGAGGTGGTGAGCAGTCGGATGGACAGTATGCATTCCGAGCCAATTGATGGAGGCTCTATCATGCTGAGAAAAGAGTTTCTGATGGCGAAGCCCATTCCATGCTGTCTTGGTTCTTCAGCATCCCTACCCTGCCAGAAGAAGATGTAGTCTTGCTCTCTTAGAGATCCGCTTGCAGGGAGGCGTGTCTCCTGAAGTGCTGCAATGTCCACATTGAGTCTACTGAGCTCGTTGTTAATGATGGCGGTCTTCCGAGAATCGTTCATTTGTGTAAGGTCTTCCGACAGGCCAGGACACACAGTTCTGACGTTCCAGCTTGCGAAAGAAAGGGTTGGTACCTTCTTTCCTTTTTTTGTCGTGCTATTTGGTGCTGTGTTGCAGTCCTCCACACAAGATCAACCTTGCCCGTCTAAGAGCGAAGACCAAAGTACGGAAAGTCCTCATCAGGGAACTCCTCTTTGCTGACGATGCTGCATTAACATCTCACACTGAAGAGTGTCTGCAGAGACTCATTGACAGGATTGCAGCTGCCTGCAACGAATTTGGCCTAAACATCAGCCTCAAGAAAACTAGCATCATGGGACAGGACGTCAGAAATGCTCAATCCATCAATCTTGGCGACCACGCTCTGGAAGTGGTTCAAGAGTTCAACTGCCTAGGCTCAACTATCACCAATAACCTGTCTCTTGATGCAGAAATCAACAAGCGCATGGGAAAGGCTTCCACTGCTATGTCCAGACTGGCCAAGAGAGTGTGGGAAAGTGGCACACTGACACGGAACACAAAAGTCCGAGTGTATCAAGCCTGTGTCCTCAGTACCTTGCTCTACGGCAGCGAGGCCTGGATCACAAGTCGTGGGAGTCAGTTGCCAGTGATCACCAGAGCTGGCGGGCAGTCATAAAGGCAGGGCTAAAGTGTGGCGAGTCGAAGAGACTTAGCAGTTGGCAGGATAAAAGACAAGCGCAAGGGGAGAGCCAACTGTGAAACAGCCCCGACAACCAATTCTATCTGCAGTGCCTGTGGAAGAGCCTGTCACTCTAGAATTAGCCTTTATAGCCACTCCAGGCACTGCTTCACAAACGACTAACCACCTCCAGGCGCTTACCCATTGTCTCTCGAGAAAAGGAGGCCAAAGATGAAGAAGATAGACATATGCAGAAAATAATATTGCAACTCACTTCCTCTCGGGAGAAATGCTGAATTACAAGAAAGAACAAACTTGCAGTTAACCTCAGAATGTCCCAATGGTTCACAGCCATTTAAGTACTTTCTCATAGTGTAATCACGATTACATTGTAGGAAATGTGGCAGCTAATTCGCATACAGCCAGGTCCTACAAACTGTTTCGATGATGTTGGTTGAGGGATAAATATTGGTCAGGACGCCAAGGGAGAACTGCCACGAATCCTTCAGTTGCTCTTCATTTACTTTCTCCCATAAATGTAGAAATAATAAGATTCGCACAGGGAAACATATTGTTCACATTTCTAGAACTGAAACAAAATATGACAGTGTAAGAATCTGTGGTAGAAAACATTCTGAAAAACAAAGTGGCTAAAACAAAATGGGAAGAAAAGCATAAAACTACTTACAAAGAAAGCATCCTACAAAGCCATTATTATGAATTTTCCTGATTCTTTAAAAATTTATTTCAGTACTGAACAGCTGCTGAGCAATTCTTGGTACTCATTTTATGCAGCTGTATAGAATGTTGAGTCTAGACTGAAATAGATGGTGAGAGTCAGTGGGGACGTGGTGCAATCTTAATTCTAATGTTATGAAGCTCCTGCTTCTTTTGTGGCAGGAGCTTCCTGTGCCATTAATTTCACTTCACGCAAATTTATACGAAGTGGGTGGAGATAAGCAGAAGGGCTGGCCATAAACTTCCAATCTTCCTTAGATATGGGGGAGATGCCAGAGGATTTGAGAGTGGCAAATGTGACACCTTATTCAAGAAAGGGTTTAAGGACATTCCTAGTAACTACAGCTTGATCAGTTGAATATCAGTGGTGGATAAGGTTTTACAAACAATAATCAAGGAAAAAAATCAATAGGCTCTTGGAGAGGTTTGAGTTAATTAAAGAGAGCCAGCACGGATTTGTAAAAGGCAGATCGTGCTTGACTAATCTAGTTGAATTTTTAAGTAACAGCGAAGGTTGATGAAGGGAATGCAGTGGATGTTGTCTATATGGATTTTAAGAAAGTGTTTTACAAAGTACCACATAACAGGCTGGTTAATAAAATTGAGGCTCATGGAATAAGTGGGTCAGTATCCAGTTGGATTAAAAAATTGGCTTAAGGACAGAAAACAGCAAGTTGTGGTAAATGTTTTTTCAGACAGGGCAGTGGTGTTCCCCAAAGGTCAGTGCTAGGACCATTGCATTTTTTGCTATATATAAATGACTTGGATCTTTGCTTACAGAGTAAAATTTCAAAATTTGCCAATGATACCAATCTTGGAGATGTGGCAAACAGTGAGGATGATATCAATTGACTGCAACAGGATGTAGATAGGCTAGCAGAATGGGCAGACAGGTAGCAGATGGAATTTAATACAGAAAAGTGTGAGGTGATGCATGTTGTTTGTTTGCCTTTAAGAGTGATGGCCCTTTAAGATCTTAGTATGCTAATGAGCTACATACCAGGATGCAGTCATGTGACTACAAGCTAGATTCACTCTAACTAATACCTCGAGTAAGTTTCTGTAAATAGCTCATTTCTGTGTATAATTGTTTAGTTGTAATAAACGTGTCTGAGACTTTCAACATAACTGGACTTCATGCATCTCATTTATGTTGCATAAGACAACATAAAAATAACTCATTACAATGCACTTTGGCAGAAGGAATAGGAAGTGGAAATATAGACTTAATGGCACAGCTCTAAAGAGTGTACAGGGACAGAGGGACCTGGGGGTGCATGTGCATAGATGTTTGAAGGTCGTAGGACATATTGAGAGTAGTTAGCAAAGCATATCTTGGGCTTCATAAGTAGATGTATTGAGTATAAAAGCAAGGATATTATGCTGAACTTTTTATGAAGTTCTGTTTCGGCTAGCGTATTCATCCAGATCTGGCCACCACACTTTAGGGCTGAGTAGGTGCAAAGGAGATTTACCAGAATGATTCCAGAGATGGGGGATTTTAGCTATAAGGTCAGATTGGAGAAGCTGAGGTTGTTCTCCTTGCAGCTAAGGAGATTGAGTGGAGATTTGATAGAGGTGTACAAGATTATGACCGGTTTAGATAAGGTAGACAAAGAAAAGCTGTTCCCATCTGCTAATAGTATAAGGGCTGAGGGACACAGATTTAAAGTTTTTGGCAAGAGATGCAGAGGGGATGTGAGGAAGAACGTTTTTACACAGTGAGTGGTAATGGCCTGGAACTCACTGCTTACGAGGGTATTGGAAGTGGAGATGTTCAATGATTTCAAAAGGAAATTGTATGGGCACTTGAAGGAAATAAACTTGCAGGACTACGAGGATAGAGCAGGGAAATTGGACTGCTGACTGGATTGCTGTACAGAGAGCCGGCTTGGACTTGATGGGCTGAATGTCCTCCTTCTGTGCCGTAAATATCTCTATGAATCTATGGCAGGATGAGTGCAGATTGAGGACAGTTGATTTCCTGCTCTTTCAGGCCCCTTTTGAGTTCATTTGTAGCGTGAACAGAACCTAAAATTGGAGCTGTGGTGTTCTCTCAGTTAATCGCTTTCCTTCTGTTAGTATTAATATATAATTTGAAATGAATTGAATAAAACCTGAATAAATTATGGGAAGAAAGGAATAGGGTCCCCAGAAGTGGTTTCTCAAGAAATGTACTCTCTGAGATCATTGCTCACCAGTGAGAGTACTGGATCACAGAATCACCACAGCAAGCAACTGTGATTGTCCCTGTGGTGGGTTCTTCGTTGTCTTTCGATTATTGGGAGAGGCACAGAATGGGGACGTGGTGCTTCCTCCAACAGAGGGTAGGGTGTATTTCCAGGCTACTCTTATGAATGAGCTGGTACAGAGCATTATCGTCAGAGACTTACAGGCAAATGTACTCTTTATCCCTTTGACCTGAAAATGGACTATACTGCAATAAAAACTAGAGGAGGGAAAACTGACTTTCAAGATCAATCTTTCAAGATAGCTTTTTAAAAAAAAAATGCAAACTGAACCAGGTTTTTCTGCTAACAAACAATCCAGTGGTTTTTATTTAACGGCTGAGGAGATTCATGAGCGTAGCTCAGAGTGTCTTCCCCTCAGGCTTCATTTTCTTCCGAGTCTATGCTATAATTAATTCTCTGTGTACTGTGCTAACATAAATCCAACATTTGATCATTCACTGTAACCCTATAAGCTGCATCTCCTTCCAGAGGTGGGTCAGTATCAGGGCTGTTGATGTCTAAAGGAAAGCGAGCAAATGTTAAAGTACTGGTTTGCTATTAATAACAAGGATGAAAGCATCGGGCACTGGAGTCTCCTTTGTTATCCTGCCCTTGCGGGTTGCAACTATTGGAAAGTAGGACAGTGAGGGCCACCCCTGACCTAACCTTAATCTTTATCTCTCCCGCCCGGCCCGAAACCTTGCTGGCCAACCCTTCCCCAGGTGCTGCATGGTGGCAGGGAGCAGGTTTGCAGTGGATTCCCCTGTTGCCTTTTCCATTACTACTGCACATTGGAAATGTATTCTGGAAGAAGGCTGTATGGCTAGGTTAGTGGAAGCGATGGCCCTGATCTGCACAAAGCCACCTAGGCCCTAAATTCTAGAATTCTCTCCCTGAATCGTTAGGCCTTGCCACCTCTCTTCTTCCTTTAAGACACTCATTAAACCTACCTCTTTGACTATCTCCTTATGTGGTTCAGTGTCAGATTTCGTTTGATAATGCTCCTATGAAGACCCTTAAGAAGTTTTACTACTTTAAAAGCGCTATGTAAATGCAACAAATTGTTGTAATCTTTTAGATTTGATTAATTAATTGGCATGCAATCAGGTGTCAACTCAGTAACTAATCAATAATTGGGAAAATGACTTATCATTAGCCCCTTTTGATTTCTCTGAGTCAGCATCAGAGTCTCCTTGTATAATTATCAATATTATCATGGTCTTTCAGAAGATTTGTTTTCTAATTTATAAAGAATGTGACTCAAAGTGGAACATTACTCTTCACATTACAATTGTAATTTTAATTGAGTTTAAAATCAAGTAGGTCTTTGAGTATTAGAACTTCTACCATCCTTTTGCTGCTGAAGGAAAAAGTGAAAATTGTATTTGATAATGAAGATGTGTTTTGTGATATTGCCAGCATTTTGCATTTTCCATTATGGGTTTAGCAGCATGGTAAATGCTTACAGTTACTGAACTAAAGCACAAATTAATCCAATTGTTAGAAAGCAAGTTACATTTGCTTTAAATAGATTGCTACTTCTGATATTAGAAAGATGTTGGCCCTCAAGTGCTGTAAGCAGTTTCTATTTCCGCCTAATGAGCTTTGGAAAAAAAAACATATTTACAAAAATGTTAAACTTCAGCGATGCAGCATGAGTGTTGCTATGGACATACAATTGGCTAGATGTTTTGGAAGGAATTTTTTCAGTCTGCACAGGGCAATTGAACTATTTAATCTATTCATTAAAGCTGTATCCAGAGGATAAAAGAGTGTCATGTATGATACAAAGTACAATGATACAATATAAAATGATACAAGAATTCTCATACTACTGGATTATTTTGCATTTGTTGATTGCCCCTCATCTCGCACCGTTTACACTGGAAGTGAGTGAGTTCAAGATGACTTTGGTTTCTGTTTAGGATTTTTTGCATTTCAATCTCTGACATGACCCCAACCCACCAGTTTTCGGGTGTTAAGATTCAGCCTGATGATCTTGAAATTATACTGTGGAAAGGCATGCGTGTGAGCATTTAATGTAGATATAAAATGCCATTTATTTTAAACTGGTTAGTGCCTCCATTAAAGTAATCAGCCAGAGAGTTTCATACCAATGTGTTAAGTGTCACACACTAATTTTGGAGCAAACACATTACCAGGTTTTGAGAGATGTTGAGGTCTTCAATTAAAAACATCAGTGAAGGTACTCAAAGATTTAGAAGGCAATTTTATACATAAATTTAGTCAAGTTATTGCGAAATATGTCACTTTTTAAATATTTTTAATCTGTAGAAAACCCATTAATAAACTTGTTAGGAATGAAGTATTCGTACTGTTTACACTTGCATCACGATTGAAGAATAGTTCACTGATTTCCTGTCTGCTGAGTTTTACTTTAGTGTGAAGCAGCTTATCCAAAATTAAAATGATAGTCAGCAATTGGTGTTCAACAGATCAGTGTCCAAAACACTAGCCATGGGTCTGTTCAGAAGCTCCAGTAATACTGGTGCCAAATTCAGATTTCTTTATTTAGATGATTTATATCTTTCCCAACCAACAAATACCAGTTAGTAAGCTCTGGATTAGTCTAGTTGGTGTAAACAACTTGATCCTGTTCCTCTTCTGTACTTCATGCCCTTCCTTGCACCATAACATGTTGCTGCCCAGTTCATATCCTTGTTTAGGGCTAAAAGTAAATTGTAAGGAGATTTAGAACCAGTTATGTCAATGAGTGTTCAACTGCAGTACAGCTCCAGTGTAGGGAAATAATGAAACTATTATTGCACTTTCTCCCACTAAATAATTAGGTTTATAAATCTGTAATTTTAAATTGTGCATTTCATGGTTGCAGTTCGAAATACCAACTTAATTATCAGATATGCATTCAATATAAAATGGCAGAATTGTTTATTGCATGAGAAATTTAAACTTGCCTAAATCATGAGCCATACATCCCTGCGGCCCCAGCCCCATGCAGTTTAATAGAACTTTATTTGTTCATATCTGATCTGACTCAGAGTTGAAAGACTTAAGTCAATTTGGATCAGAAACAAAATACGTTTCCACTAGAGCTTTAGTGTCAGACCCACTTTACACCAATGCTGAAGCTATAGGGTAAATCCAGAGTTAGGGCCCCCCAAGTGGCTGTGGGAGCAAGTGAGGTGAGACCGACTGTTGAGATAGCCTCCCATTGTTTCGGTTTGCCACTACCTAGTGTAACTGCATTGTGGTATCAAATTGGTGTAAAGTGTGTCCAGCGAGTCTCTTTAGCTTCTATGGATACTTTAGTTAAATCTACCCCAAATTAATTGAAATGTTTGGGTAATTAGATGTTTACATAATTAGAAAGAGAAACCTTCTTTTCGTAACGTGGATGATGCTGCCTGCTCTGCCTAAAGATTTTCATTTAACTGTTTACACACCACCCAGTTTTACCCTCGACTCTAGTCAATGAAGACGAATATTGAACAGGGTGTAAAAACCAACATTCCACCCGATTCTGTGGGTTTCCCATCCAGCAATCCAGGTTAAAATTATCCCCAAAGTTTCAGCCAGCCAGAGTAAGCTGCGTACTGCCTATCTAAAACCTCATGAACCAGGAGCTGTACTAAACTACACACTGACATTCATTCATTTCAATTGCTTTTTTGTGCTTTTGCTACTTGTAACTATTTTTCATTCCTATGGGGGCTGACATAATTGAAATAAAATATGAAGGAAATAAATGCTTGCAAAAGTTTTACAAAATACTATTTCTGCAAGAATGCACAAATTAGCTTGCATGAAAAATATAGATCTGAGCAAGATCAGATCAATACTTCAAAACTGGTGACACAATGTACTAAGGAGGCAGTGGTTTCTTTCAAAGTCTTTGTGACATGTGCACATCAGTTATTGCTTTCCTTTAATCTAACCGAGCACGAAAGGAGAATCGATATTCTCAGAAATCAATATAGTCCGAATGGGTGTCAATTCTTTGCAGTTTTTCCCCTCTCCTACTTGCTTAATAGAATTTCTACACCACAACTTAAAATGCATTTATACACGATTTAATCAACTACTTGGAAGCATTTTTTGATTGGAGGAATAATCTTACACTGCCTTTTTTAATACATAGAAAAGTTGTTTGGGTGGTACTGTAGTTTTGTTGAATAACTGGTTTGCCAATGTGTTTTAGACTGAGTTTAATTTTTTTGACAGTTTATGAAATTGGTACTTTGGTTTAGTCTGCAGCAATATTTAAATGATTTTTTTTTCTTGAATAAAATTATTGTAAGCCTAAACTTTAGTCAGTGGGTATTGAGGAAAAAAGAATAAGGAACAAAGATGGAAGGAGAAATTGAGAGAGAAGAGAAATATAAAGGCATATTTCCGTTTTATATACCATTGGAAACTAAGACCCTAAACACTCGAGGATAAACTCAAAGTTTAAATGCTAATCGTGGTTTGGTGGCATAGTACAATGGAGCTGTCATATGCTGCATCACGAACTGCCTGGCTCCTGTGCAATGGGTACTGATTGCAGCTATGACATTCTATACAGGTAAAGACCAGTGTTTACTTGGAGCAAATTATTATTGTGCAACAAAATATTTTCTGTATGTGTGAACAAGAATGCTTTTTACAATATATTTGTGAAAGATGATGTCCAACTCAAAGTGCTTTATTTACTCTATACTAGCTGTTTCCAAGAAGATGCTTGTCAAATTTCATTTTCTTCATTACCTGCATGGACCCAAATTATACTATTGATAACATTATACTCTGTCAATTGTGCTAATGTTGATTGCATAGTTGATTTGGTGCAGACTTTGGAAGTAGGGTCTTAATGAATGAAAATAGCATTTTTGAGCTGCAGACATTTACCAGTTCAGCTAAAGGATTTTGATCTCTTTGATTTCCCACCTGCATCTCTCCTTCAATCAGTGTATAATATGATTTGATGAAATTAGTTATAGTGCAGCTATACAAACCAAGGAATCTAAGGTTTGTGTGAGTCAAAAGGTAGCATGAAGCCCCAGGGAGCAATGAAAGTGAAGGCTGACACGATCAGTCAAGGTGGGATCCTGCTTGTCTCGCCCACGTTGTCAGATGGGTGAAACATGAGTGTTTGTAATGGGACCAAGTAGATGGTGAATTATGTCCGGGCAGCATGAAGCCAGAGGAAATTACGATGGACATCCGCAGTGGTCCTTCCATGCAAATTGGTCATCTGACTAACTTGTGGACCATTTGGGGCTTTCAGCATGGTCTATAATAGTCTATAGGCTTTCTACTATCTGAAAACAAAAGAATGGGAATTCAAAATTGGAATGTTTTCCTGTTAATGGCCCACATTGGCCCCAAAGAAAGTTGCTCTGTGTTCTCCACCTTTCTGCCAAACTGGTTGAATTTGATATTCTTAACCTGTTTTGGAATTGAACTGGATTTCAGTGAAATGGAATCCTGTTTTCCTCAGAATTAGCTTTCAAGCTGCAGACACTCTTTTTCTTACATTTGAGAAATCTCTCATTAGGCAGGGAGATTGCAATTTACAAAGCTCTGTGGGCCTGCTCAGCTTCATTGGTCAAGCCATATTGTCTGAGAAAGCATTCAGTGTATGACTCGCTTTGCAACCTGTTGTATTTGATAAAAGCAAAATACTGCGGATGCTGGAAATCTGAAATAAAAACAAGAAATGCTGGAACCACTCAGCAGGTCTGGCAGCATCTGTGGAAAGAGAAGCAGAGTTAATGTTTCGGGTCAGTGACCCTTCATCGGAACTGACAAATATTAGAAAAGTCACAGGTTATAAGCAAGTGAGGTGGGGGTGGGGCAAGAGATAACAAAGGAGAAGGTGCAGATTGGACCAGGCCACATAGCTGACCAAAAGGTCATGGAGCAAAGGCAAACAATATGTTAATGGTGTGTTGAAAGACAAAGCATGAGTACAGATTAGGTGTAAATACACTGAATATTGAACAGCAGCAAGTGCAAACCTGAAAGAAACAGTGGGTAAGCAAACTGAACAAACTAAGATGAAATGAAATAAATGCAAAAAAAAAAGGATTGTAAAAAAGAATGTAAAAAAAAAAGGAAGAAAAAATAACTAAAAATAAAAGTAAAATGGGGGGCTGTCATGCTCTGAAATGATTGAACTCAATGTTCAGTCCGGCAGGCTGTAGTGTGCCTAATCGGTAAATGAGATGCTGTTCTTGTTGTATTTGATAGTTGTTTTTCTTCATGTGCAAAACATTTGGTCCATTACTTTTCACCCTATATTTGTCATATCCCATTGGAGGTTTTAGATGATGGTTCATCTGTTGGCTTAGATTTCTAACTATAATAAAACAACTGTTGTTTAGAGTGTGCTATAAACTATTTCTTATTGAATTCAAAAAGAAATAATTTGGTGTCTGAACAATTATTGCATTAAATGGATGCTCCCATCAACAGGGTGCCATTAACTGGTGTACATTTTATGTCCTTCAGAAATGCACAGGGGAACTTTAATCAAGGATGTTGGGTTGAGCAAAAACAAGGGCATTAATTGTGCAGGCAAGGCGCACAAAACAGACCACAGCATGACTACTTATTTAGTCTTTGTTGTCTGTTGTGCACATCAGCAGTTACTAGGCTTTAATCTAACAGAGCATGAAAGGAAAATCAATAGGAACAGAAATCAATGTACTCGGATGTGTGCACTAAGCACTATGCAACCTTTATTCTATTCCTTTATGCTGTCCCTGCCTCACCACAGAATTTCTGTGCCCTGAGTCTAAGGCCTGTATTTTATTAGCCCTCCAGCACTGGATCGTGGCAGGGTGGCCTGGGAAATTCTTCCGGGAGAAGGCCCCACCGCATTTTATCGGCGGCAGCGAGGCCTTGGTGAAGCCCCCGGGCAGGGCCTTCGTTTTAATATTAAAAGGAATGAAAAACCATGCAAATAAATGTACCTGGTCCCGACGGCTGTCCCACGCCGATATTCTGGTTGTCAGCTGGAACTCCGGTGCCTTCGGATGTCCACATGGACATCCGAGGCATGACACTGGTGGGGAGGGGGAATCAGCGAAATTCTCAGGGCAGAAGAGGGGGGAGCGTTGAAAATTGATTCAATTAGCTGAGGGGATGGTGGGAAGGGGTTGAAGGGCATAGAGTGAAAAGTTCGGGGTTGAAAGGTTGCGACCGGCAAAAATAGTTTTTCGGGGGTGGGAGGGAAATAAATGTATTGTTTCATCATTGTGGGGGTGGAAGAGTAGCTTTGATTTGTAATGAACTGATTTTATTGAAGTAAAAGGTGATGTCGCTTTTAAAATGCAAATAACCTGTCAGGGAATACCACGCGCACCTGTGTGGTGGCGCTGGATACCGTTGCCAGGCCGGAGCAACCCTCTGTTTCATCAGGGGTGGCTGCTCCGCCCCCTCCATTTAAATGAGCCCCCACACAAACTGTCGCGGGGCTCAGCAACGGCGGAGCGGAGCACCAACTTCAAAGTGCGCCGCCGCGATTTGCAGCACGCTCGTAAAATTCAGCCCTAACTCTAATAAAAGCCTTTTTTTTCCTTTTAGTTATAGATTGCTGTTTAACAGTTTAATAACTTGAGTTTTTGTTGTTGATAGCTTAGACACAGATTTTTAGCAGAAGTTCGAAGTTGACAAATAGGTGAGAAAGAAACTTGGATAATCGATGTGTATCATTCAGAATATGCTTAGTAGTTTTCATGAGTTTTCATAGTTAATATGCATCTCTGTATACTCTTGAACATTTTATGGAGTAGTACTTAGAAAAATGCATGTGTTCCATATTCCAAAATTCAGAAAGGCTATAGTTAAGCAATATAGGTATTTGTATTTCTATTTGATTTTAGAACAATTTAAGTAGTTTAATCCTTTTTTCCTCCATGCCTGCACTCTTCTCCATCTGAAAGCATGAGTAAGTGATTTCTACAGAATGTGCACAGCAGCAGTCTAGATTGATGGGACTTGTAGCTGATTTTTTTCTTAACCTCCCCTCAACCCTCCTCCCCATTTCAAAAGCAGCTATCTGCCTTTTGGTTCTCCCTGATGATTCAATCAATTATACTGTCCATGTGAAGAATGATGGGCACAGGACCGAGAACTCCCATGGTGCAGTAAATTAGTGCATCAGCATCCTGCAGCATGGGTGTGCTGATCGTGGTCTTAAAAACACTTAGTGAAGAAACTGTATGTTGCCGTGTTCTCGACTGAAATACGACTAAGGTATCTTTGTAGGATCAAGTCATGCTGTTTAAATATTTAATTGGTTATTTACTCTCTGAACTTGAAATTTGTTTGTCTGCAAATCAGTTTCACACCGGTGCTTCACTTATGAATGTGTATTTGTTAAGTTTCTGGGATTTTTGAATATGTAGTTCTTTTTGATTAGCAGAAAATTATTTATTCCTTTCTTCTCTTAAGGCATGAAGCCAAAGATCAGAAGTCGCTATCATAATACTCATTTCATGAATTTGTTATGACCACGTGGTATGACATGGGTGGTTCCCACTGTTCAACTCCCCACCTGACCACAGCAAGTGTATTTGTATTAGAGTTTAGTCCCTTGGTGTATTATTTTTCAAATAACCAGACAGCGAAAGGTTTTCTTGTAGGTTTTAAAAACCAGAAAATCAATTGTTTATTGAGCAATGCACCTTATCCTGAAATTGTCACAACTTCATCCACTCATGCATTCGCTCATGCGTGCGCACACAAGAAGAAACAGATGGAGAAGTGAAAAAGGAAGGTGGCTTTCAGTGGGGGGGAAAGGTTACGATAAACCTGTTGAATTCTCTTGAGTATCAAGTTTCAGATGGATGCAGGCCTGAGATGATTGTAGATTTCTCTCTTGATTGAAGGTTGTGTTGAAGACGGTGGGTTACTTCTAGCTCGCATAGCTGGATAATGTAGATGTCGGATTTTTTCTGTAGGGCATGTGTTTTCTGGATTGCTAGTCATGCAACCTATTAGATGTTGTTCTATCCTGGGTGAGTCTCTCCTTTCTCTGGCTGTCTTTTTTTAAGGAACTGTTGTTCTCTCTCACTTCCTGTTAGGAGACACTCTAATTTCTTTCCATGGTGATTGCACAATGGCCCAGGATGTGACAACTTCACACCTCCTTTGCTTCAGAAGGAGACATTCAATTCTGGAATATTTTAGGATAGGTGTAGAATGGGTTTCATTAACATCTTTTAGCTTTGAAGATTTGTCTTTTGTCTTTGTCAGAAAGTTATGAATATGCAAAAGGCCAGTCCCCTTTTACTTCAGCCATTTTGGACCATTTTTGGCTTTTTAAAATAAAGGTTCATTTTTTTTTTAAAAGACCAAGTCCGTTTTTCAAAACTCTTCAGAGTATTCCATGACTGTTGTATCATCTCACTTCCAGTGTGTGTGACACCTCCTACAATAGGGAAAAAATGAAAGTCCTTGGATTTCATTTTTATGTTTGTTTTTCTTTAGGTTTAGAAGGAGGGGAAAAAAGAAACAATAAGACAGTTTAGGGTCACACCACTTTATATATTCATTTCATTTACTCCTCAAGCTTCCAGTCTTTTTTTTTTTTACTCAGTGTCCTTCCTTTGGAGGAGGTCCATCAAAAAATTGCATTTCTTTTAGTTATCTGTTGTCAAATGGAGTTGTAGTTTCTGTCGTACTATTACTTTGGGAATGTTAATCTCCAGGACCATGTGATTGTTGATGAAGCTTGTAGTATTCACATTTCTGTTACTGCTTGGTGTGAGGTTTTCTGCTTGTACAAGCTTTAACCCCTTAACTACTGCTTCCACTATTCATGGCATCAACCATTCAGGTTCTGGCACATTGATCGTTCTTATTTCTAGGGTGATAGTGGGTGATGCATTGTTTTTTTAGCACCTGGAATGTGTCTGGGATTTCTTCCTGCTGCTTGTTCTTGCTGAGTTCTGACTCTAAATTGTTGGATTTGATTAGAATTAGAACATTACAGCGCAGTACAGGCCCTTCGGCCCTCGATGTTGCGCCGACCTGTGAAACCATCTGACCTACACTATTCCTACAGTTTTGGCTTTGAAATCTGATAGTGTGATTCTTTATTGGGTAGGTCCATGCTGACTTCACTTTCAGTTTTCTTGAGATTTTCATAAATGTGGTTCACTTTAGGTTATGTTACCTTCCCTTTTCCTTTTACTTCAGAGCGAGGTGTTTCCCTAATCTGCCCTATGTCCTTTGGGACACTATTGCTCACAGATGTTTCAGCTTCCATTGCACTCCCTTGTGGCACTTTGACAAGGTAAGGCATCTCTCTCACTCTTGGCTTTCTTATTTGGGAACTTTCCTTGTCCTTATTTCAATCTCTATAAAATTTTTCAGCTAACCATATCGCTTTTCTTTCAGCTTTTGCGGTTATTATCTTGGCTTCTTTAAATCTTTTTGGTTCTCTCTGGGCCCTTTTAAATTCTTCTGGCTCTGTTGCCCCTGTCGGATGTTTGGGACGCCCCCAGCCCTCTGCAATTGCACAGAGTTTTGTATTCACCCCATAGCTTCTCTGTGGACTGCTCTGGACAGTCTAGGTACAATACTGTGCTTTCTGCCAAATCATTGCCCAACAATCAGTCTACCCCCTGCATGGGTAAGCTTGGAATGATTTGGACTATCACTACCCATTGACCAACTTGCTCTGAAGGTAAATTAACTAAAGGAACTTCCAAGCATTTGCCTGTAAGCCCTTTTACTAATACCGTTGTATTTGTTCTGCTTTCCGGTGGTATTTCTGTTTGGCTGCCAGTAGGGTTTCAAAACAACCGGTATCCGATTGAGGATGGTTATCACCTTGTCTGGTGCCTGGGACACAAAAGGAATAATTTTTCCTTTGTGCAAAGTTCTGATATGTGCTCTGCTCTTGAGTTCTTTCAGTACACAGGTTTAATCACTTTCAAAGCCAGTGACGTAGGCTTGACTGCAGCACCTTCTGCTGGATTTTTGGCATACCAACAATTGGCCTGGACATGCCCAGATTTGCCACACTGGAAACACGTCGGGCAGACCCCTACTGGTTTATCCCCTGGGTTCTTTCTTTTAAAAGTTGGAGATGGTTGGTTTTCCTTCCCTGCTCTCCTTTTCTATCAAGCTTATCCCTGCTTCCTGTGCAACCCTGCTATCTCTCCCGAGCTTGTATGAGTTACAAGACCTAAATTTATTCGAAGTTAGGGATTTATGTGTTAATTCATAGTCATCGGCCATTTTAGCTGCTTCTCACTCTTGTGCCTATTTGTTCTTCGATGTGGGTTCTTGTATTACTTGGGATGCTATTTTTAAACTCTTCCAGCAACACACATTTCTCATGCAGTATAAGTTGTTGTTTTTCCTTACATTGATTATTAGTACTGTAGAGAGAAAAAAGAATACAAGAAAACGTGTTAGTTTATTTTTCCACAATTTTAGAGGTTAATTCTCCTCCCATTTTCCAAATCTCTCATTTATCTGGTGTTTCAGATCCTGGCTTCGAGCCCCCAATTTGTTATGGCCACATGGTGTGATGTGGGTTGTTCCCACTGTTCAACTCCCCACCTGACTGCAACAAGTATATTTGTATTAGAGTTTTACCCCTTGGTGTTTTATTTCTCAAATAAACACACAGTGACAGGTTTTCTTGCAGGTTTTAAAAAACATTAAATCAGTTGTTTATTGATAAATATACCTTATCCTGAAATTGTCATAACTGCAACCACTTACACATTTGCTCGCGCACACACGCACACAAAAGAAGAAACAGATAGAGAAGTGAAAAAGTAAGATGGCTTTCAGTGGGGGGGGAAAGGTTATGACAAACCTGTTGAATTGTCTTGAGAATCAAGTTCTGGATGGATGCAGGCCAGAGACGATGGAAGATTTCTCTCTTGATTGAAAGTTCTGTTGAAGATGATGGGTTATTTCTAGCCCTCACTGCTGTATAATGTAGATGTTGGATTTTTTCAGCAGGGCATGTGTTTTCTGCCTTGCTGGATATGCAAGCTGTTAGATGTTGCTCCATCCTGGGTGTCTCTCTCTCTCCTCTCACTCCCTCCCTCCCACTCTCACTCCCTCCCTCCATGGCTGTCCATTTTTAAGGAAAAGCTGTTATCTCTTGCCTCCTGTTCGGAGTTGCTCTGGTTTCTTCCCCATGGTGATCGCACCATGGCCCAGGCCATGGCTACTTCACACCTCCTTTGTTTCTGAATTTTTGAATGTTTTAGGATAGGTGTAGGATGGGTTCCATTAACAAATTTTAGCTTCGAAGATTCATCTTTTGTCTTTGTCAGATCGTTTGAATATACAAAAGGCCAATCCCCTTTTTCTTTGGCCACTTTTTAAAATAAAGGTTCATTTTTTGAAGACCAAGTCCATTTTTCAAAACTCTTCAAAATTATTCCATGTTTGTTCTATCATCTCACTTCTTGTGTGCGTGACAGATATGAAATGTACAATGTTCAGCTACTCTTGTGTTATCCTGCTTTGTATTAGTTGAACTTCATTTAATTCCTGATGTGTTTGGTTTGCCTCAAAGGGAATACTCACAGTCACTTGTGTAACAATTGCTTAAAGTCTACCAAAGTATATAAAGGAACAATACTGCTGACAGTGCATTGTGTAAATATACCCCATGCTATGGTGGAGAGCCACACAGGCCCACATGGTTCCAGAATGAGTTTTTAGTAGTCGGGACACCAATCCAGTTTGCGTCACAAGTGATAAGTCAGAAAGTCAGCCAGGCGTCCAGCTTTTGTTCGTTGGCCAATCACCCTCTGTGAAGTTGGTATGAATGGACACCAGGTTCGGATGAGTTTATAGTTGGGAGTGATTCTTCTCCCACCCCAAGTGATATAGCCTGACAGGTACTCACACAAGAAACTGTGGTACTATATGCAGCATGAAACAGGAGAGTAAGGGAAAAACTTGAAAGAACAAAACTGATTTGCCGAGTGATTCAAAAAGTTTATTTTAAGCTGTAATAGAAATAGAACTACTTACATTCATATAGTGCCATAACATAGAAAAACATACCAAGGCACTTCACAGGACTGTAATCAGACAAAATTTGACAGAGGGCCACATAAGGAGATATTCGTTGACCAATTGCTTTCTCAGAAAGGTAGATTTAAACAAGCATCTTAAAGGAGGAAAAGTAAAGAGGCAGAGAGGTTTAGTGAGCGTTGGAGTTTAGAGCCAGGACAGCTGAAGGCAAGGTTGCCAATGGTTGGGGGGCAAAGGAAATCATGGATGTACAAGAGGCCAGAATTGGAGGAATGCAGAGCTGTCAGGGTTGTAGGGCTGGAGGAGGTTACAGAGATAGGGAAGGGCAAGAAGTTTGGTTTGGAGTAGCTGATCCATACAGACCATACAAGCTCCATTACCTGGTTTGTGCTTATTCAGTTGATCTCAGCCAGGATTACAGTAGCTTCATGCCCTTAAGGCAAGGAGGGGAAAATTAGCACAGTTTTCCAATCCTAATTTACAAAAACGATTTTGACTCAGAAATTAGAAGCAAGTTCCAAAATTTGTGAATGAGACAAAATTGGAGGCTGTAGTTAGTACAGTGAAGTACTGCGACAAAATACAGGACGATATTAATAAACTTGCAGATTATTTGTGTAATTGGCAAATGAACTTAAATATAATGAAGTGAAAGGTAATACACTTTGGTAGGAAGAATAAGGAAGCCACATACTCCTTGGAAAATAATTGTTTGAATGGGGTAGAGTAACAGAGGGACCTGGGGTACAGACACTCCGATCATGAAAAGTAGCGAAGCAATTTAGTAAGGGCATAACAAAAGCAAGCAAAGCACTGGAGTTAATTTCTAGAGGGATAGAATTGAAAAGCAGAAAGGTTTTTTTAAACTTGTATAGAACCCTGGGTGGGAATTTTATGTCCCCCCTCCGCCCTGGGAGCGGACTGGAGGTGGTGGGGGGATGCTGGTGTGTAAAATCCAGTGGGAGGCGGGGGGTGTCGTTCCCATCGCTTACTCACCTCTGCTGCCATTTTACAAGCAGCGGGGAGGTTGACAATGGCCTGCCTGCCCATCCCAGGCCAATTGAGGTCCTTAAGTGGCCAATTAATTGCCACTTAAGGGCCTCCTCCCGCCGCTGCAGTTCGTTTTTTCAGCAGCGGAAAGGAACCTCGTCACCTGGGGAGGCCGCCCAGTAAAGCCAGGCGGCCTCCTTGTGAGCAGGAGGCAGGGGAGCTCTACCAGCAGTTCCTGGAGGTGGAACTTCCTGTCTCAGAGGAACAGATGTCCCACCCGGGGCAAACTGCGAGGCCCATCACAGGTGGGCTCGCCCCCAACTTTTCAGCCGAAGGTCGGGGCCTCCATCCTCACGTAACATTCCATCACTCCTTACTCTCAGCAGTGCCACTGGGAGCGGTAGTCACTGCAGGGACTGCTGCTAGTTCGAAGCAGCATCATGGATCACCAAACTGAAGAGTTACAAAAATTGGAACAATTTTTAAAAGACTGGGACATGTACTGTCAACAAAATAGAGGACAAGACGCATGACCTTCAGCACCTTTTGTACTCAAACCCACATCCGTGTCTATTAAGACGGAAAACCCATTAGGCCCTGTCTGCATAGAAATGTGGCAGATAATCACACCTTGATGTGAGCTATACTCAAACAATGAGACAAGATCTTTCTCAGACTTTTCATCTCTGAATAACCTCCATTACAATGGAGTGTGAACCACACTCATCATCTCAGAATGGGGCCATCATCAGCCAAGCTGGGACTGAAAACTGAAGTCACATGGGCAAAGCCAACCCTTGTAAAATTCATCTTAAAAGGTAATCATTTTGAGGAACAAAGGAGGAGTCTCTTCAGGATAGGACTAGAGACAGCATTATCAGTCTGGTCTGTCCTCAGCCACACAGTACAACAAAAACGCTTTTTTTGAATTCTAGCAAGGCTGAGAGAGAGATTGGTTCCAGCCCTGGTTGAACCCTGCTGAGACAAGTTGGAAGCTATCTATAGCAGAGACAAGAAAGTGCCTTTATTAAAATTACTCTTCCACCGATGATAATTCACCTAAGACATCAGCACTGTCTTCATCCCAAAGTGAATCACCAGGAGACTGCGACAGCCCGATTACTGCCAAACAACCAGTAAACAGGCCTGCAGCTTTAAAATTCACCTCCTGAGGGAATCCTACAAGTTATTCCTGAAACAACAGACTTTCACAACCTGGACCCTGAACACCACTTGCTCTGTACTTTTCTATCTCTCGTATCTTGAGAGTGCATGTGAGTGTGAATGTGCGCGTGAGTGGTGTTGCGACCATTTTCAGGGAATGAGTATTGTTTAATAAATATTTAATATGCTGTTTTGAACCTTCAAGAAAACCTGTCACTGTTTTTTGGCAAATAAAACACAAGGGGTTAAAACACTAGTAATGAAAAGCTCTTGCTGTGGTCAGTTGGGAGGTGAATAGTGGAAACCAGCTATGCCATCACCTACCTGGCCATAACAATAAGATGGTCACTAATAAATCCAATAAGGAATTCAAGAGAAGCATCTTTACCCAGAGTGGTTAGATTGTGAATCTCGCTACCACGGGAAGTAATTGAGGCAAATAGCATAGATGGATTTAAGGGGAAGCTAATTAAGCACATGAAGGAGAAAGAAATAGAAGGATATGTTGATGGGTTTAGATGAAGGAGGTGGTTCGAAGCTGATACGGAGCATAAACACCAGGATGGACCTGTTGGGCTGAATGGCCTGAATTGTGCTGTAAATACTTTGTAACTTTTGTAATTGCAACCCTGCTGGACAGGTACATGTGTGGACATTGGGTAAGAACAAGATCTGACTTGGTGGTGATACCCAATGGAGGAATCGCCTGTTGACATTTATCGTCACTCTCAAGACGCACACATGACTAAAAGCCAGCACCCATGAATCTGTAGCCCAGTAAGCGGGTCAATATCTTTACGAGAACAGGGAACAAACTAAAGTTAGTGAAAGAGTTAGAAAAGGAAACTATAAAGAATGCCAAATATATAATTTGTTTAAAAAAAATTAGTGCATTTTATTTTTGGTAATTGTTGCTACTTGACAAAAATAGTAAGTTATTCTTTCACTGCATTAAAATATGGCTTGAATTCTCTATTCATCTGTTATAACTGTTACGACCAGGTGAGAAGGAGGTCTGGGGTTCCCTTCAGCCTTCACGTGGTCTTACTGTAACAGGGTTTTATTTTAAACACGCCGTGTTTTTAGCTCACCCCTGGTGAATCCTTGTTCACAGCTTTCCAATTAGAAGGTAAAGAAACCAGCATACACAAGCTTTCTTAGATTTAAAGAAGAAAGATTGAAATTTATTAAACTTAAACTCTACTTTGGATAACGCCTACAGATACACGACACGCCCACGCTGACATGCATATACGATACACACATGCAGATAGGGACAGAAAGAGCAGAAGAAAAATAAAGGCGAAAAGTTTAAGGCATTCTCTGAAGAGGGTTTTTTGTTAATGTGCTTTGAGCTTGCTGTAGAGCCCTTGATTGTAGGTAGACCTTGCTTTTTGTTGGGGCCCAGTATTATTCTTAAACCTTGTTCACTGTAGGAGACTTTTCTGTCTTGGGGTTCATGTGTCTTCAGTGGGTTTTGGAGTTCCGTGAGAAAGAGATGGGAGTAGACAGACAGACAGGAGGTCTTCTTCAGTCCAGGAGCATTCTGCTTTCTGCAGGCTCTCAGTTCAAACTGTACAATTCAGAAACCCCCCAGCTTGCCAAGCAGGTTAGTCATGTGACTAACTGGTCTGACCATGTCTTGGCTCTGTGTATTGTATTGTCTTAGCAGGGAATGGAATGTGCTTCCCTGCCTTCAATGTCTGTTAGCATGTAAATGTTTTTTTCCAGCCAAGGTCTGGCAGTCCCTGTAACAGGCCTTCTCTTCTTCCCAGCAACAATTTGAAATTTTGGACTGGATTTTACCTTAAGCGGATGGGAATTCACCACCGGCCTAGCCTGGGGATCCGTCCCGTATTTTAATGGTCCCCAGGCTGCAATTGTCCCGAGACGGGACTTCAACCCGTTTGAGGGAGTAAGTCCTGCCTCAGTAATCTGCCGGCCAATCAGTGGGCCGGCAGCTCTTAGTCCCAGCAGCGTCACCGGGAGTGGTGGCCACTGCTGGGACTGCAGCCCAGCCGACGACAGGGATACAGAAACAAAGGTAAGTCGGGCTTGCCTCACCAGGGAGATCGGTCCTTTCCCGGTGAGGCTGGAGTGGTCGTTTGCGGGAAGGGGGGTGGTCTTGGGACCCGGGGTTTGGTTGGGAGGTGGGGGCAGCCCTTAATTGGGCACCTTGTGCCCAACTGCCATGGCCACCCCGCCCCCCGCCCCCGGGCACAGAAAGGCTGGCAGCTTTTGCTGGGCGGCCTTTCACGTCCCTAGCACGCCCGCTTGCCATGGGTAAAATACCTGTGGAGGTGGACGAGGGCCATTAAGTGGCCACTGTAAAGTTGACCGGAGGCGGGCGCAGGCGGGTAAGCCTCCTGGAGCCTCCTGCTCAATTTTACGCCGCCCCCACGCCACCATCCAACTAGATGGGGCGGCATAAAATTCAGCCTTAATGTCCATGTGGCAAAATTAAAATGCCTTATTCTTGGCAGGTGGGGGCCTGCATAACATAATACATTATAGGAGTTTTGACTAATCTAAGACAGAAAGAGAAGAGGAGTAATAGAAGTAGCAACATGCAGGCATCAGAGAGAGTTGACTGATCAACTACTAGAAGATATAATCACTGCCCTCTTCTGAAACATCTGACTTCAGTGAATTTTAAAAATTTATTTTGGAGGTGGGGGGAGGGGTGCTGTAAGAGAAGGATAAATTGTGCTCGGCAAAATGAAAGTACCTGCCTTCAGAGTATGGTACTATTCCACTTTTTTTATTTAGAGTCAACATTAAACATCCTCACTTCAGGTACAGATTGGCCAGTATAACATTGCTCCAGTAATATTCATCAACAAAACCAAAAAATGCAGTCTCTAATGGGCCAACTTGACATTTCTGTTTCCTAGCTGGTGAGCTGTCTAGTGAGACTGACACATAAGTATAATTAGTGCTTAATTAGTGCCACTTCTACGTGTATTTGGGGATGTGAGAAACTTTTGAAACAGTTCAAGCTCATTTCATTTAAAGCTTTTATAGCTGGCTTTAATTTCATCAACTGTCTTGTTTTAAAATCCAAATCCCAAAGGAGAAAAGTCGGACCTGTCCTCAACAGATTGATAATTGTTTGGAATAAGAAAGTTTTGCAAATGTCCACTATATATCAAAATTCAATACAAACTCATGAAGCAGTGTTTCGGAAAATAGTTCTATACATAGTTTGTTCTGAATGTAAACCTGTTATGAGAAGTAAAACAGCGCAGAAGCCCAACAGAAGAATACAATAAAAATGTAGGTACATGTATATAGAGGCATATTTTATATGTATTTTATCAGAGTTTTTTGTATTTGTAAATGCTGCAGGCAATGGTAAGTTTATGTGTTCTCACTTTAAATACTTCTGAAATATTTCTTGAGATGTATTTTTTTTATTTCAGTGCTGGTTACCTCACAGAAGGTCAGGTGGAGTCACTGTTGGAGAAGATACAGCAAGAAATACTTGTTGTGAAGCTGAGGTTAGATGAGGTCATAGATCAAGAGAAGAAACTAATGCATTGCAAATTGATCAGTGAGAGAAGAGAACACATTGTCAGAAAAGTAAGTGAAATGCAATTTTATCTCTTCCAGTTTCTATGCATATTTAAGTCAAACAGAATGTGAATGAGCTTGTATAGGAAAGGGAATTCGGAGGACGCTAATTGAATGTGAAGGAACGTAGTGTACGGACACTTAATGAATAAAGCTATCATCCTTACAAACTGCACATTGATTGTCTTGAGAAAAACATAGAAAACATTTATTTTCCCTCAGCCTCTTGACTATAGTTCTGAATGTTTTGAACAACACTATAGAAGAGAGGTCAGTGCATCTGTACTTTGGCACATGACTCTTGTTGATATAACATTTTCACCAATAATTTCCACATGGGGTTCTCCCAATCTTCCGACCATAGCTTTGGAGAAAGTGTGTTATGCCATTCTTCTGGGGTTCAGCCAAAGTAATGGCTGGAGATTGAGGGAACACCCCACCCTGCCAGCTGTAAGCAAATGTTGCCTTTTTGGAATTTAGGTAGGAGTTGCAGTTAAAGCAGATTGAGATTACAAGTCGGCAGCATTTCCTTTTTTTTAAATATACATTCAAAATACTCCAGCAGAGAGATACAAGTTAATACTTGGGGAAGGAAAAACTAAGCTGGAGCATTATGAGAAGTAGCTGTGGCAGATGCTAACTGCTACTTCAAGCTGAAATGGAACTGTGTTAAACTCCCATTGCTGAAGGATAGCATCTGCTGAGGTGTTAAGAAACTCATCAGAGGAAGAGGAATTTGAAGCATTTGTCACAGTATTTTATGCCAGAGCCCATGACCTCAGTGGATACGCCCGTGCTAGTTTTTATGGAAAAGCAAAGTAACAGATTGATCAGTGCAGTCTGGAAATCATTTGGGAATGTTGAATGCTGAATTGGTTCTTTGCAGTTGCATTTTTTTTTCTTATTAACTCCACTTTGCGTCTACACTAGTGGATCATTTTGTTGATTGATTAGTTAACAGAATTGAAAGTTTCGATATATTAAATGATCACAAACAATTCCCCTGATGGTCAGTGGGTAAATGCCTTGCAACATGCTACTGTATTATCAATATCAGCCAACATCCCCACGTTCTGCTAAATTAATCACTCTAACCCAAAGCAATAGTAAGTGATGTGACAATTTGCCCTGAAATCCCTCTGGTAAGGAAGAGAAAAATCAGACAGATTTGCCACTCCTGATTATTGTGAGGACACTGAGTTTGGTATTCCGACAGATATACAAAGGAATAAGATATATTCTTAACCCCTCTCGCTTAACTCCTCAATGACGAACCATCTGGAGTCTTTACCGCCCATTATTAGGTCTAGGAGTGAATGATACCTGAGTCTCTGACTGAACCATCTTACATTACCCATTTTGGATTAAATTTGAGTGTATCTTACTCGCCCTCAGTGGAGATACCTGCAAGCGAACTAATTGATGAATTAACAAAGTCAAACAAACAACCAGTTATGCACTAACAACTATTTATTGACTATAACAGCACAATACTAATTTAAATATTGAATGAGATTAACCTAGCATTTGATAGTCGGTTTGTTAAATAGGTTAAAGTTTCAGTACAGGTGTTTAGTAATGTTTTCATAGTTTATAGAACCTTGCTGTTATGGGCAGCATGGTTGAGTCAATCTCCTTCCATCTATGGGACTCAGGAGTTAGCTTCTGAGTTGGGTTGAAGGGCTCATTTGGCAGCAAGGTTATCTGTTCCACTTGGATCCTGCATTTGCACAAACTGTGATATCTGCTAACTGGCTTAGCTGTCGCGTTCACTGATCTCAGACACTTGTACGGTTAAGCAACACACTTATTTCTGCCTATCGGTATTGCTGTCGGTATTGTCGTGCAATTTGACTTGTATGGATTTTGCCTCACTGTCCTGAAGACACTTTCTTCATTTCTGTATCTGCCAGCTAATGGTTAATTACAGAACATGATAATGGAAGAGAAGTCATGATAATGGAAATCTTGTTCTATTTGCAAAGAGAATCTAAGAACGGTAGAGAAGCTACTCTCCTACTGACTAGTGGGCTGAAAAATGTCATGTTTTTATAATTTACTTTCAGAGAGCAACTACTTATATTCAATTGGCCAGTCGAAGTGACACATGTTAGAACTTTTCACCCCTTTTGCTGTCAATTATTTCTAACAGGCAGCAGGTTTTCTGAGAGTTCTCATTAGCGAAGCATGGATTTCTTGACACTGTTGTTACGATCAGGTGAGGAGGGGTCGAAGGGCTTCCCTCTTTTTCTTCTCCTTGTTTGACCACACCAGGTTTATTTCTTTTTGAAGTGCATATACTAGCCAATTCAGTGAGTTTTTAACTGTTTACACCAAATAATCATAAAAAGAACCGATAGGACACATTTTCTCGAGTTTAACAAAGAAAGAGATTACCTTTTTTGTACTTAAGCCGATCTAAGTAAAAATAATAAAACACGCTCCAACTTACACGCAGATACACGCGCACACACGCAACTAGATTACAGAGTGGGGAAGGATAGATTGGTCGAATTAGAGTCTAGAGAAATAGAAGGCGTATACAGTCTGTGGAGATTGGTAACTCGGCTGAATTCGGTGGTCATGCGACTTTCCTTTGGTGGTCCTGAGGCTTCCGGTTTGAAGATGTGGACTCTGATTTGGTGGTTCTCTGGGAGGCAGCAATGCAGCTGATATTCAAGGGAGTCTCTGTTCTTTCTGGAAAGTTCTCAACTCTCAATAGCTCCCCTGTGAGGCTTAAGTCATTAAGCATAGTGAGCATCGGTCAGTGAACAGACTAACACAATCAAACACAGATCAGTTAAACTACAGTCTGAACACTACAATCTGCTACAGGGAATATGCTCACGGTCAGAAGGCAGAAGTCAAAGCTTTCAAGGTTTGAGTGGTTTGTCTCCTCCTGTTTAATATTCAGGTTTCCCGCCAGTGGATTAAAAAAATCATCATTCAAAAGAGCACGTTTTTTGACACTGTGGCTGCAAAATTAGGCTCCATCGCTCCCATGGTTTTTGTGCAACAGGTGCCATTTTGGTACCAAAAGGGCATCCTTACCACATGTACCCACTTCCAGTGCAGTCAGTGCTGGACGCCATCTTGGTGAGGACATTAGCATGGGTGTTATGAGAAAGTGGCAGAGTAGACAGATCATGACATCAGTCAATGTGTTACACTGATTTGATGCCATTTTCAACCGTGCTGCTCAAGCTAACGCCCTCCGTTAAACGTGCACAGCTGAACAGGCATTCAAAAGCACCAAGGATTCACCCCCACCCCACCCCATGCTATTTAAAGGGATCATCAACCACTCTCAGGTTAGTTGCTGATTATTCTCTACTGGATCTGTTTGAATTTGTGGAAGTGCTTGGTGGTTTGAAGATTTGGATAAAATTGGTGCAGTTGACCAGGAGTAGAAGAAGGCCTTGGTTGTGACTGTAAGGGTTCTGGTCAGTGCACTTTCTCTCAGTCATGGGTGCAGTAGTTGCAATCCTCCTGCAGCATGAGAGATGGAGTAGAGGCAACAAAGAAGTGGACATGCTGCTCACAGAGAGATGAGACAGTGGGGAAAAGGGCTATTAGGATGCCTTATCCACCTCGGGTTTTCTAGGAGCATTTCTCTTACACACGCTGCTCCTGGTTTAGATGGAGGTATTGTCTATGTTTTACCAAGAAAGTGCTTGCAAGACTCTGGCACCTGCAACCAGATGTGCATCCTCAGAGCAGGGCAAGCATGACACTGCCAGTGGCTGTGAACGTGACCATGGGCCTGAATTTTTACACGTTGGGATCCTCCAAGACAGGAGCAGGCGACATGTGTAACATCTCCCAGTTTGTTATCCGCTGCTGCATCAGAATGTTGACTGATGCTCTTTGTGCCAGGAGAGGGAGCTCATTGTGTTCTGTCTGACCAGACCATTCTCTGACAGTTTATTCTGCACCATTCCACAGTTACTTCAATATTTCAGTCACCATATCAAACCAGAGGGCGATTGCTGGGTGACGAAGGCTATCTGCTTTGCACCTAGCTCGTGATTCTGCTTCGTAACCCAACCACACATGGCGAACATGCATGCAGTGACAGCCATGGTGCCATGTAAACATCATGAAGCAAATGACTGGAGTACTGAAGCAATGGTTCCGCACATTGGGCTGCTCTGGAGGAGTTCCCCTGTGCTCGTATGTATCCCAATTTTTAATGGTCTGCTGTAATCTCTGCCATCATGAGGGCACAGACCTTGTCACTAGGGATATGGCAAGTTGCTCAGGAGGTGAAGGAAGGGAGGAGGCAACTGACATTTTGGCCAGGCTCTCTCTCATTGCCTCATTCGACTAGAGTTCCACTGAACACAACCCCAATTTCCCATTCAACAAGAGTCACACATCTAATCATCACTCTGTTGCAGACCATCACTGTGTCCTCTTGGCTGCACTGCTGAAATAAAAGCCACCACAAAACAACCATTCCAAACTAACCTATCTAACAAAACATCCAATATTTCTTACAAAAGCCAACTAATCACCCTTGCACAGCCCCTTGGTTCCTGTCTTGCGGGTGCATTTACCTGGCCTAGAGCTACCCCTGTTGCTGCAGCATGGATGGTGGAAGGCGACTGACTTTCAGTGGGGGAGGCTGCAGTTGGGTTTGCAAGATGCCTTCAAGCAGCTCTGGGCTTAGGAAGCCCAGCTTCGATTGCACCATCTGGGCATTGACTGCAGCAATCTGGGCTGGCTGACAGGCAACAGGAGTGGCAGTGGTGGGAGCAGGAATGCTGTCTTCATCGGACAGGATAGTAGATTCTTGCTCCGTGGAGCCACTGACACCTTGTCGAGGAAGAGCCTCAGCCACCCTAGCAATCTGCTGGAGCACAGATTGTTGGACTGCTCTGAAACCGTGAAAGCCCCTCTGAGCACTGCTATCTGCAGTCATGATGGCAGCAGTCTGACCCTGCATGGCATGAAGCTGGGCTTGCATGGCAACAAGTTGAGATTTCATGGTCTGCAGCACTCAGACATTGGGTGGCTTCTGCTTGTGCTGCAGTAGAAGCTGAGAAATCGGCCATCAGGCGCAGCATCATGGTCAGATCTAGTGGAGTTGGCCATCACTTCCATGCTGAAAAGGATGAGCTTCAAGCTGTGCCAGATTGGAGCTGGACTACTCCAAGCTGCTCAGCAGTGACAGCAGACTTTCTGGCAGACCTGTCAATGCGTCAAGCATTTCCGTGTGCATATCTATTGGCTTTTTTCTGTATGCTGTCCCATTGGAGTCGTTTCCTGAGTCTTCTGCAGCAGAACTTGTGTGCAACCTGACTTGCCAGGGAGCTGTCACCCACTCTTTTCCCGCTGCCCTGGCAGCAGCGCACTTGTGCCCGATGACTCATCATTTGCAAATCTCGCCTCTATGCTACCCTCTAATGTTCACGCAGTCCGACATCTGCGCTGTTGGCTGCAAGTGTGAGATTGAGTGACAGTGTTTCATCTTCGTCACTCTTTTGTTCCTTGTTTTTTGTGAGAAAGGACCTTGGCTCGGACGATTATGAAGTAGAATCAGTATGGCTGGAGATTAGGAATAGCAAAAGTCAGAAAACACTGAAGGGAGTAGTTTATAAGCCCCCTGACAGTAGTTATACTGATGGACAGAGCATTAAACCATTGTAACAAAGGCAACGTAATAATTGTGGGGGACTTTAATCTTCAGATAGACTGGGACAATGAAATTGGAAAGGGTGGTCTAGAAGATGAGTTTGTGGAATATTTTTATGATCGTTTCCTGGAGCAATACATTGTGGAACCATCTAGGGATAAAGCTATTTTAGATCTATATTGTGCAATGAGGCAGGGTTAATTAGTGATCTCATAGTAAAAGATATGCTGGGAAATAGTGATCATAATACAATTGAATTCCATGGTAAGTTTGAAAGCGACATATTCCAATCACAAATAAGAATCTTAAAGCCAATTACATAGGTATGAGGAGAGAGCTGGCTGAGGTTGATTGGCTAAGTAGTCTAAAAGGTATGGCAGTAAATAAACAGTGGGAAACATTTAAAGAAACAATTCAAAATGTTTAACAAAAATACATTCCATCGAAAAATAAAAGCTGAGCAAGGAAGATCCATCTGTGGCCTACTCAGGAAGTTAAGCATAATAATAGATTAGAGGCTTATAATATTCCAAATAGCCAGATCGAGCAGCAAACTTGAGAATTGGGAACAGTTTAGAATTCAGCAAAGGAGGACAAAGGGATTGATTAAGAAGGGGAAAATAGAGTATGAGAGTAAGCTTGCAGAGAACATAAAAACTGACTGTAAAAGCTTTTATAGATTAGTGAAGACAAATGTGGGTCCCTTACAGTCAGAAACGGGGGAATTTATAATGGGGAACAAAGAAGTGGCAGACCAATTAAATACATACTTTGGTTCTGTCTTCACAAAGGAGGACACGAATTACCTCACAGAAATGTTGGGGAACATAGGATCTAGTGAGAAGGAGGACCGTATGAAATCAGTATTAGTAGGAAAATGGTGTTGGGGAAATTGATGGGATTGAAGGCCGATAAATCCCCAGGGCCTGATAATATATATCCCAGAGTACTTAAGGAAGTGGCCCTAGAAATAGTAGATGCATTGCTGGTCATTTTTCAAAATTCTATAGACTCTGGAAGAGTTCCAATGATTGGAAGGTAGCTAATGTAACCCCACTATTTAAAAAAAGAGGTAGAGAGAAAACAGGGAATTATAGACCAGTTAGCCTGACATCAGTAGTGGGGAAAATGCTAGATTCCATTATAAAAGATGTAATAGAGCACTTGGAAAACAATGAGAGGATCGGACAAAGTCAACATGGATTTATGAAAGTGAAATCATGCTTGACAAATCTACTGGAATTTTTTGAGGATGTAACTAGTAGAATAGATAAGGGAGAACCAGTGGATGTGGTCTATTTGGATTTTCAGAAGTTGATAAGGTCCCACATAAGCGATTAGCATGCAAAATTAAAGCAGTGGAATTGGGGGTAAGGTACTGACCTGGATAGAGAACTGGTTGGCAAACAGGAAACAAAGAGTAGGAATAAATGGGTCTTTTTTCGAGTGGCAGGCAGTGACTAGTGGGGTAGTGCAGGGATCAGTGCTAGGACCCCAGCTATTCACAACAAAGCTGGGTGGGAGGATGCAGAGAAGCTCCAGTGTGATTTGGACAGGTTGAGTGAGTGGGCAAATACATGGCAGATGCAGTATAATGTCGATAAATGTGAGGTTATCCACTTTGGTGGCAAAAACAGAACAGCAGATTATTATCTGAACGGTGATAGATTGGGAAAGGGGGAGGTGCAGCGAGACCTGGGTGTCCTTGTGCACCAGTTGTTGAAAGTAAGCATGCAGGTGCAACAGGCAGTTAAGAAGGCAAATGGTATGTTGGCCTTCATAGCGAGAGGATTTGAGTACAGGAGGAAGGATGTCTTGCTGCAATTATACCAGGCCTTGGTGAGACCACATCGGAGTACTGTGTGCAGTTTTGGTCTCCTTATCTGAGGAAAGATGTTCTTGCTATGGAGGGAGTACAGCGAAGGTTCACCATACTGATTTCTGGGATGGCAGGACTGATGTATGAAGAGAGATTGGGTCGATTAGGCTTGTATTCGCTAGAGTTTAGAAGAATGAGAGGGGACCTACAAAATTCTAACAGGACTGGACAGACTAGATGCAGGAAGGATGTTCCCGATGACGGGGGAGTCCAGGACTAGGGGTCACAGTTTAAGGATAAGGGGTAAGCCGTTTAGGACTGAGATGAGGAGGGACTTCTTTGCCCAGAGAGTGGTGAACCTGTGGAATTCTCTACCACAGAAAGCAGTTGAAGCCAAATCATTAAATATATTCAAGAAAGAGTTAGATATAGTTCTCAGGGCTAAAGGGATCCAGGGAGAAAGCGGGAACAGGGTACTGAGTTTGGATGATCAGCCATGATTGTATTGAATTGTATCTGGCATTAAATTCAGATTTGCTGTGTAAAGAATCTGAAGGAGAATAACATGAGTTAATATTAATTGATTGTATCGAGCAGGCTCGAAGGGCCGAATGGCCTACTCCTATTTTTCTATGTTTCTGTTTCAAGTAGCATGTCTGAGGTTTGGGATTGTTTTAGAAACCAGCAAAAGGCCACCAAAAAGTTGATAAAAAGGGAAAAAAATAGAATGCAAGAGTAAACCAGCTACGATTATAAGAGCTTTTACAAATATCTAAAATAGAAGCAGAGACAGGAGAAATTATTACGGGGAAGGAGGAAATGGCAGAGACATTGAACAAATATTTTGTGCCTATCTTCACAGTAGAAGACACAAGTTGCATATCAAATATAGAGGGTAACCTCAGGGCTAAAAAGAGTGAGAAATTTAAGGTAATTAATATCAGTGGATATAAAAGTACTGGTGAAACTTGAGGGACTAAAATCTGACAAATCTCAAGGACCTGATGGACTACATCCTCGGGTTCTAAAAGAGATAACTGCAGAGATATTGGAAGTTAGCAAATGTGACACCGCTATTCAAGAAAGGAGGGAGAGAGAAAACAGGGAACTACAGGCCTTTTAGCCTGACGTCAGTTGTTGGGAAAGTGCTGGAACCTATTATGAAGGAAGTCTTAACAATACACTTAGAAAATCATGGTATGATCAGGCAAAGTCACCATGGTTTTACAAAAGCAAAATCGTGTTTGACAAATTTATTAGAGTTTTTTGAGCATTTAACTAGCAGGGTAGATAAAGGAGTTCCTGTAGATGTTGTATACCTGGATTTCCAAAAGGTATTTTATAAAGTGCCACACAAAAGATTAATAGTCAAGATAAGGGCTCATGGAGTTGGGGGTAATATCTTAGCATGGATAGAGGATTGGTTAATGGACATGAAGCAAAAAGTAGGCATAAACAGGGCATTTTCATGTTTGCAGAGTGTGACTAGTGAGTGTCGCAAGGATCAGTGCTGGGGCCTCAGCTATTTACAATCTATATTAGTGACTCAGATGAAGACATAGAGAGTAATGTATCTAAGTTTGCTGATGATACAAAGTTAGGTGGAATTGCAAGCTGTGAGGAGGACACAAAGAGGCTGCAAAGAGATATAGACAGGTTAAGTGAGTGGTCAACAAGGTGGCAGATTGAGTATAATACGGAGAAGTGTGAGGTTATTCACTTCGGTCGTAAAAATAGAAAAACAGAATATTTTTAAAAGGCGTGAAACTTGTAAATGTTGATCAGAGAGACTTGGGTGTACTGGTACAAGGAACACAGAAAGTTAGTATGCAGGTAGAGCAAGCAATTAGGAAGACAAATGGCATGTTAGCCTTTATTGCAAGAGGATTGGAGGACAAGGATAAAGAAGTCTTGCTACGATTGTACAGGGCTTTGGTGAGACCACATCTGGAATACTGTGTGCAGTTTTTGTCTCCATATCTAAGGAAGGATATACTTGCATTGGAGGCAGTGCAGCGAAGGTTCACTAGGTTGGTCCCTGGGATGAAAGGGTTGTCCTTTGATGAGAGGCTGAGTAAATTGGGCCTATATTCTCTGGAGTTTAGAAGAAAGGAAGGTGATCTCATTGAAACTTACAAGACTCTGAAGGGGCTTGACAGGGTAGACACTGTGAGGTTGTTTCCACTGGCTCAGGAATCCAAAGATGGGGCACAGTCTCAGGATAAGGGGACGTTCATTTAGGGCTGTGATGAAGAGAAATTTCTTCACTTTGAGGGTTGTGCATCTTTGGAATTCTCTACCCCAGATGCTCCATCATTGAATATATTTAAGGCTGAAATAGACAGATATTTAGTCTTTCAGGGAATCAAGGGATATGGGGAATGGGCAGGAAAGTGGAGTTGAGGCAGAAGATCAGTCATGATCATTTTGAATGATGCAGCAGGCAGGGCGGACCATATGGTCTACTCCTCCTATTTCTTATGTTCTTTTGAAAGTAAGCCACCCACACCACTGCCTGACTGGGCAGCAGTTCTTGGGTTTTCTAATAGAATAAAGGCAGCAGGGTAGGGTTGGGGTGAGGAAGTTGGGGAAGCAAAAGTTGCATGCTTACACCACCTGCAGCTTGTATATCAGAAGAGATTGTGGGATGAGTGGAAATAGGATGTGAAAAGGTAGATTAGGTAGGAACATCCCATCATCCTCAATGGTTTCAGCCCCGCCACTGGCCACGGCCTCAATGCTGGCCGCACCAATGATTGCCAGCACTGTCTTTTCAGTTGAGGTGAGGGCATGCAGCTGTGCCTGTTCCCCTGCTGGTTAGGGGCTGCTGCCTCTAATTATGGGCCACCTTATCCTGCAAGAGAGAGGGAAGCGTGTCAGTGAATGTAATGCAACGTGTTTTGGTGCTGTGCCTGCCACAGTTGAATAGTTAGCAGTGTGTACAAGCTGTGAGGGTGAGGTGAAGTTATGAATGTTTGGTATGAGTCGTGCTTGCTAGAGATTGTTGGTAGCTGAGTAATGGGGATGTAGTGAATGAAGCAGTGTATGTGGCTATTGGTTCAATCGGAAGCAAATGCATGTGAAGATGGATTCACTGACCTTGACTACTCGGGAAGTCATTGAACCTCTTACAGCACTGCATCCAGGTCCTTGGAGTGAAACTGTTGGCAATGACTGCAACCCCTACCTGCTCCTACTGCCTTTGTATTGTGTGCCTGAAGGGCCTCCTGATGGAAGAGGAGCTCTGTCCTCCTGTCCACCTCCTCCCCCAAGGCCTCCAGTGTTGCATTAGTGAACCTGTGACACTCTCCCTGGCCCGTTGCACCATTTTTCAGTGTTCTTCCTGTTCGTATACTCGTCTTTAACCTGCTCCAACCAGAATTCAAGAGATGCGGGCTGGCTTTCGAGTAGGGCAGGCTCTCTTTCAGTGGTGCTAATCTCGCATGAGCTTGGGGCCCCCTGCTGAGGTGTGCAGCTACGCAGCAGCATGCTTAGTACTGGGCTGCACTCCACTGCCATTTAAATTAGCAGGCTGCTCGTATTCGTGTGCTGCATGCATTGGGTTGCATGCGGGTTAATCGCACATTGCCTCGTGCAGCTTTTCCCCCTCTGTGCCGCAGTTTTACAACTATCCCTCACCTACCAATTTTCTACTCATCAAGCTGTCTCCACAATTATGAGGAAATGTACCATCTTTATGCTTCACAAAGTGCCGTTTGTGGGTCCGTGCTTCACTTTCACACAGGTTCCGAAACAGGATGCGATAGGCATGACATGCTTATGTCACCCTGGCTGAAACCTTATAAATGGTTTTCAAAGGACGGTCTTATTCATCTACACAAGACTTTATGGCTTTTAGCTGAGCACATTTTAGGACTTGATTAACTGAGAACCTTATGGCAGTTTGAAGCTTTATGGTTTGATTAGTTTTACTTGCCAGCATTCAATAACTAACTCATTGTATGGACACTTAAAAACTAAAATTCCATTTGAAATGAACCACATTTCAGGCAATTTACAGGGCATTTCCCCAATGAATCTTGAAGGCAGCCTGCAGGCAATTTATTGAACATATATCCTGTGTTACTTTACAGTAATTCCTACTGAAAAGTACATTTTTGTAAATTAAGCAAGTGGTGGGTCCCGATAAAACTTGCTATCCAGGCATGTTTACGTAGGACATCAATACTTGACATCATTGCAATGTTACTCAATGTGGACTGGCATCAGGAGAGGGTGGTGAGTAAATCAGTGGTGGGGAAGGGAGGGCAGAATTCCAAACAGAACAGCTTGGTTAAAATTGTACAGAATCAAATCTTACTATCTCAAGGAATACAAGCTCATTATGATCACATCTTCCATGCAATGCATATCACTTAGTCTTTAACTGAATATCAGATTATTTAGTATGTCAGTCATAACAGTGTTAAGAGTGTTCAGAGGATAAGAAAGACCAGACCAGATGGGCATGTGGCACTGCACTAGATTCAGCTCATTGACAAATCAATTGACTGTGTGTTTAATTTTGCATTCACTTTTTTTAAAAAAAAAAGCAATTTAAATTTATTAAGCTACACTAATCAATCTGTTCCTGTACTCAGGAACACCTCGGAGGAATATTTTATTATTTTATTTTTATTTAGAGATACAGCACTGAAACAGGCCCTTTGGCCCACTGAGTCCGTGCTGACCAAGAACCACCCATTTATACTAACCCTACAGTAATCCCATATTCCCTACCATCTACCTATACTCGGGGCAAGTTACAATGGCCAATTTACCTATCACCTGCAAGTCTTTGGCTGTGGGAGGAAACCGGAGCACCTGGCGAAAACCCACACGGTCACAGGGAGAACTTGCAAACTCCACACAGGCAGTACCCAGAATTGAACCCGGGTCTCTGGAACTGTGAGGCTGCGGTGCTAACCACTGCGCCGCCCTAATATTTTAGCTGATGCTGCAAAGACAGCCAATATAAGTCAGTGAGGGTTAGGTGAAGAAGGATGGAAGGAGGCTCATGTTGGCCCTTCAGCTGCACATGAACCAGTTGGGACAAATGGCTTGTTTCTGTGTTGTAAGCATTATGGACTGAATGTTAACTTCAAAAATAAGTGGATTGCAGTTATGTCTGAGGTTAAAATGCAATAAAAATCTGGAACAGGAACTGAATCTGCCCAGGCGGGTTGAGGGCCATGTGACCAATCAGCTCACAAGAAGTGGGTTAGTCATTTAAATATTATAATGAGGTTGCCTACCTTCATTTTAACAGTCATTCTGTTTATAACCACATGTGGTCTGGTTTCCTGAGACTTTGGGAAACTTGGCAGCTTAGCGAAGGCAAAAGGGTCTGAATCCATGGGGTTAAGTGCCTTTACAGCACTGCTTGTGGAGGAGGAGGACCAAGAGCATTTCCTCCAGGCCCAACAAACTACCCAGTAAAATCAAATTCACCAACTCTGCAATTTGTCTGCTCCCCTCCCGGCTACTATTAGAACCACCACCCCTCCTAATGACCATCTGACAATGTTGGAGATTAAAAAGGTGAACTGGTAGAAGCAGGTTGTTGTGTGGCTATGAAGAATTTATAGAAAATTTAAGACTTGACTTGCCACCAAGGTAAGTGTCCTACCTTATTCCGATTGATTTTAAATAGGATCTAGCCTAGGATCAGTCCAATGCTTCCAATAGCTACTGACTCCATTCCTCTCCTTGGCAACTGTCTGAGGCTGAACCAGACAATTTGTAACCTTGGTGTCATTTTTGACTCAGATTAGTATCTGACCACATATCTACGCCATCACTAAGGCCACCAATTTCCACCTCCATAACATTGCCCAACTTTGGCCCTGCCTCAACTCATCTGCTGCTGAAACCCTAATCCATGGCTTTGTTACCTCTAGACTTGACTATTCTAATGTTCTATTCTACTACTGGCTGACCTCAAACATTCTTCCCTCCATAAACCTGAGGGCTGACAAAACTCTGTTGCCTGTGTCCTTACACCCACCAAGAAACAATAATCAGGGAAAAAATCAACAGGGATTTGGAGAGGTTTCAGTTAATTAAGGATAGCCAGCATGGATTTGTAAAAGACAGATCATTCTTGGCTAATCTAATTGAATCTTTTGATGAAGTAACAGAAAAGGTTGATGAATGGAACGTAGTGGATGTTGTCTATATGGATTTTAAGAAAGCGTTTGATAAAGTACCACATAAAAGGCTGGTTAACAAAATTGGAATAGGAGGGTCCGTGTCCAGTTGGATGAAAAATTGGCTTAGGACAGAAAACAGTGAACTGTAGTAAATGTTTGTTTTTCAACTAGGACCACTGCTTTTTATAAATGACTTGAATCTTGGAATACAGAGTAGAATTTCAAAATTTGTTGATGGTACTAAAGTTGGAGGAATGGCAAACAGTGAGGATGATACGAACTGCCTGCAACAGGATATAGATAAGCTAACAGAATGAGCAAACAAGTGGAACATGGAACTTAATACAGACAAGCATTTTGGCAGAAGGGATAGGGTGAGGCAAAATAGACTTAATTGCACATTTCTAAAGAATGTGCAGGAACAGATGGACCTGGGGGTGCATGTGCATTGATCTTTGAAGATGGCAGAACATATTGAGAGAGTGGTTAAAAAACAAATGGGATCTTGGGCTTCATAAGTAGAGGCATATAGTACAAAAGCTATGTTATGATGAACCATTATAAAGCTCTGGTCAGGCCCCTACTAGAGTATTGTGTCCAATTCTAGTCACTACACTTTAGGAAGCACGTGAGGGTCCTTGAGAGGGTGCAGAGGAGATTTACCAGAATGGTTCTGGGGATTGGTGATTTTAGTTACAAGGTTAAGTTGGAAAAGCTAGGGTTATTCTCCTTGGAGCAAAGGAGATTGAGGGGAGATTTAATAGAAGTGTACAAGATTACAACAGGTTTAGATAAGTTAGACAAGGAAAAACTGTTCCCATTAACTGATGGTACAAGGTCTAGGGGGCACAGATTTAAGGTTTCGGGCAAGAGATGCAGGGGGATGTGAGGAAGAATGCTTCTACACAGCAGGTGGTAAGGACCTGGAACTCACTGCCCACAAGGGGGCTGGAAGTGGAGACAATCAATGATTTCAAAAGAAAATTGGATGGACACTTGAAGGAAATAAACTTGCAGGGCTACGGGGATAGAGCAGGGGAGTGGGACTGACTGGTTTTCTCAGCAGAGAGTTGGCATGGACGCGATAAGTTGAATGGCCTCTTTCTTTGCCCTAAATGACACTATGACTCTAAGTCCCCATTCACCCATCATCCCTGTACTTGCTGACCTACATTGGCTCCCAGTTAAACAATGCCTCAATTTTAAAATTTTCAGCCCTGTTTTCAAATCTCTCATGGCCATGCCTCTCCCTACCTCTAATCTCTTCCAGCCCCACAATCCTCCAAGATATCTGCGCTCATCTACTTCTGGCCTCTTGAGCATCCCAAATTTTAGTTGTTCCACTATTGGTGGCCATGCCTTCAGCTGCCTGGGCCCTAAGCTTTGGAATTCTCTCCCTAAAACTCTCCTCCTGTCTACCGCTTACTCTTTTAAAACTTTCATCTTTGAGCAAGCTTTTTGCCCATCTGCCCTAATAATGCTTTGTGTGGCTGTGTGTCAGATGTTGCTTTATAGTTCTCCTGTGAGGCATCTTGGGATATTTTATTATTTTTAAAGGTACTATATAAATACAAATTATTATAGTTTACATACCTGTCCAGTGCTGGGAGCACAAAAGTTAGACTGCTCCCTCCGCACTGTTCTCTGGTTACGGAATATTCTACAGGATAACTGACCCTTCAGTAGTCATCTTGAAAAATACCTATCTGGATTCAGATAGAAATGGGCTAAGGAGCAATAAGAGCTTTGCTGTCTGCACATAATTGTCAACATTTATAGAACTTTTAGAACAGAACTAAATCTGTACATTTGTCATTAACTTCCTATAGAATCTAACAATATCTGAGTGTTTTTTTAAAAATTCCTTGGTTTGGTTTATTTTTTCTTTTCAAAATGTACATTTGGCTGAACAATCGGAAAAGTCACACTCAGTTCCTGGTCTGTGCTCACTTAGCGATCTTAACTGAGGAAGTGGTAAACGCACTAGAATTGACCTCCGAACCACTGGGTTAAGCAGGAAAAAATTGGTAGAATTCTTGATTCTGATCATTATCCACTGGGGAAAGAACCCACTACATTAAAGGCATAGCACAAGAATATAGCGCAGAAGGAGGTCATTCAGCCCATCAGGTCTATGCTGGCTCTTTTGAAGAACAAGTTCGTCCCACTGCCCCACTCTATCCCCCATATCCCTGCATTTTTGCTCCTTCAACTATTTATCCGATTCCCTTTTGAAGGCTCCTATTGAATCTATATCCAGCACCCCATCAGGAAGAGCATTCCAAATCCTAACCACTCATTGTGTTTAAAAAAAAAAGTTCTTCCTAATGTCACCTCTAGTTCTTTTGCCAATCACCTTAAATCTTTGCCTTCTGGTTATTGACTCTTCAGCCACTGGAAACAGTTTGTCTTTATTTGCTGTGTTTAAACCTTTCATGATTTTAAACACCACTATCATATTTCATTTTAGCCTTTTCTGTTCTAAGGAGAACTGAAATCTGAAGTTTTGATTGCAAGATGAAAATTCTTGCAGTTTGTACTTGTTTCATTGGCCCCGATATTGACAGGGGTGGGTTTTTTCGAGTGGGAGGCTCGGGGAGGAGTTTCAGTTGGGCCCCATATGCTGTGAATTTCAATGGAATTGACTACACAGCCTGAAACTTCTGTTTTTCCACAGGATGCTGCTTGGAAGTCAGCCTGAGTGGGAAGGTTGGCTCCCAGTCAGACGGAATGATCTGGAGGAGGCCACAGAAGCAGGTTGGAAGCCTGCGGCTACTAGTGGTGGGTGGGGGAGGGGTTGCAATGGCAGAGAAGCAGGTAAGCCTGGGGGCCAGGGAGAAGCACGACTGGTTCTCCTGACCCACAAGCAGTAAAGTCACTTGCCTTTTTCCTGAAGCTGTCCTAACCTCCTTTGAATTGACGGATTTCCTGAGGCCTGGAAAACTCAGCCGACCAGTGATAATCCTGCAGGACATGTTAAATGTGAGACTCCCAGCCTCACTATAATATTTAAATGGCCAATCAGCCGCTTGGGAGCGGATTGGTTGTCCGTGCCCTATTCTGGGTGGGTAGGAGTGGGGTTGGGATTTTTAAACTTTTTGCATCTTATTCAATCCCAACCCACCCATTTTGGAGCTAAAAATTACCCCCATTGTTTCTGAACAGAATTCGAGCTTCGTTTTAAATTGTTTCTTTTAGAAAATCAGTCAGTATGAAAAGAAAAGTAGGTTTAAAAAAGTTGTATGTTGATTTCATGTCGGGTAAAGATGGGATTTGGCTCAATGTGATACACCTGTTGAGGAATAGCCAGCATATATTGTCACAGCGTGCAAGTGAATAGCAGTAACTAGGATGAGGTACTAGAGGGCATTTTACATCATTGGCACCATAACATAGCAAATAGCCAACGTGGTCAGGATGGGAGAAAATAGGTGAGAAAAAAATAAAATGTAGACTAATTTTTGAAACTCATGAACTATTCCATAGTATAATGGAAATAAATTCAACAAATGAGATGAAGTAAACCAGAACCAGTTGGTGGCAGCATTGTAGTTAGCAATAACAGTAGCTGTTTCCAGAATTCATTGAAAGCTGGCCCGTTACTTGTAGAATATTCCACATTTTTAGATGTATTGAGTCACTAGTATCATAGGAGAGAAATATGTTCGCTTAGCATCACTTCTAGCAGGGCTACGTAGGCGTACATCGATTCCCTGGGGGCAGACAGCACTGCTGGCCATTACTCCGGGGGGGCTGCGTGGTGTTCTTCATTAATATCATTGAAGAATGCCATGGGGGCTGCACAGGTAGCACTGCCTGCCCCCAGGAATTGACACAAGTCTGCCTTGTACTCTTAGAAGCAATGCTGCACAAACAAATTTTTCCTCCTGTCTCGGTTCTATATCTTCGATCTATCATGGGTACCACATACGATATGGTAACAAACCTGATAGCAAGATATCCCGTTTCCCCTGCAGCCATTTCCATAAAGATGACTGGCTTTGCACAAAGGTCTTTTGTGTGTAATTGGATACATTTTTTATGTTTTTCTATCCGCTGGAGCTGGAGAGAGCCCAGTTAGCACAGTATAGCCTCAAAGGAGGAGTATTTTGTGTTAATATAATTCTTTGTGTTGTTAGATTTGTGAGCAAGAACACCAACAAATGCAGATAGCATCTCTTCTCAACTCCTCAAGAGAAAGTCCATGTGATCCTGACAAATGCCTCATGGACTGGCATACCCTATTAAACGATCAAAGTGCAGAACTTGGAGAATTGATGGGGAAATTGGACGAAGATGCAGTAGACCAACTCGAAAACCTGAATACACAACTGACCAAAGATGCCTCACTGAAAATTAAAAAAATCCATGCTGAACTTGTTCAGGAGTTGGTCAGTCTTGGGGCCCCGAAGGACTATTTAAGACAAATGGCAGAGGATCAGGAGAAGGAAATAAACATTCAGCATGAAAAACAAAAAAAACAAGAGGAAGATGAAAAACATAAAGCTGATGAATCGCTGGAGAAAGTTAGGGAAGAATTATCTAAGCAGCTACATTCAGAAATTGAAGAACAGAATTTCTTACGGCATCGGAATCAATTGGTTTTCCAGTAAGTGTGTTAAGATTTTTAAAACTCATTCTTGGGATGTTGTTGGCAAGGCAGTTTTTATTATCCAAGTTGCTCTTCAGAATGTTGTGTTGGGCCTTCAACTTTAGCCGCATGTTGTTTATATGGTGCAGGTACTCTCACAATCAGAAGTTAAATACAGTGGTTTAGAATTGTCACATCAAGGAGTAATTCAATTTGTTTGGTCTTGAGGTGTAAAACCATATTAAATAGCAATTCATGAACAACTTTGTCAGTTGCTAATACCTTTGATTTTAAAAGCTTAGTGGACTTCCAGGTATATATTTAATGTAATAACATTACGTCGGTTATATTCTTATTCAGCTGGATTTCTTCAGCCAAGGAATAACTTTTTTCTCTACGGCAGTATATAGGATAAATGCATAAAAATGTGAACGATTATGAGCACATTGCCTTAATAGCCTTACCAGAGCTGGCCATAAAGGTAGTTGAAGTTCCCCAACTCTGTTTAGACTACACTCCTAAAACAAAATAAACAATCCCAGGCACACTTTGTTATATAAAACTCTAATATTAGAAGAGCTGTGTTCCAACAAATTTGATCTTGACTGCCCACTGAAGTACTATTACTATGTATAAAACAGTTTAAACACCAATGAGATGAACAACTGATGAGGGCCAACCATAATTTTCCATCCAAGTTTGTAATAATGAGACTTTGATGTGGAGAAGTCTAGTTTGCCTTTTCTGGAATTCCACTGGACTACCTTTGAGGGGTGGGAGGAGGTCATAGTGATTTTTTTTCATTTTCGCAGTATTATGATATAGATGTCGCTGGAAAGGCAATTGTTTATTGCCCATCCCTAGTTGCCCTTGAGAAGGTGGTGGTGAGCCTCCTTCTTTAACCAGTAAAGTTCATGTGGTGATAGTACTATTATAGAACTTTCCCTCATGAAACTGAATAAATAAGTTGTTACTGTGCATGGAACATGTTTAACAGGGTGATTGACCTTTTCAAATTCCAAGGTTTCTTGTGTAATTGAAGATTATCAACAATCAAATGGAAATTTTCATACTGCTTCCATCAACATTTACAATCAGAGTTTCACTTTACATTGAGCAAAAAAGAGACAATAGCCTGGATTTTGCTCTGTTAACCTGCCCCAAGGCAGGCAGAATCGCAGTGAGGCAAATTGGGCATTGAGGCACACGGTGATTTCCTACTCCATTCCAGCACAGCCACCCCTTCCCCGCCTGCTGCCTGTAAATACCAGTGGGTCCTGGGTTCCCAGTCCATTTCAAACTCTTTCTTGCCAGCTGAAGCTAGGAGTTGCTCCTGGGTCACTGCAGGAATAAGCTGAAGTCTACAAATATAGGGAAAGGGTCTAATAGTGGCCTCACCTTGCTCCATTTTTGCCTGATATCTAATGAACATATGAACTATGATGGACAGGAAAAGACCTATCCAGCCTGTCCTACACAAGTGTGAAACCTTGTGTATCCCAATAAATATGTTTCACCCCACCCAAAATTAATGTTATCTCCTGGAAGAGGCAAATAAAATTAGAAAAAACCCAGGCCAATCTGGAGGGAAAAATCTGGGAAATTCCTGCTGAAGCTTTCAGGCTCAGCTGAGGCCTTTAGTAGGAGATACGCTGCAGTCCTCGGGGGTCTTCTTTCCCTTTGTGGCCTCCTCTGTATTCTAATACTACGATGACAATCCTACTGCCCACCTGGATTTTCCTCAGTATCATCGATGGGCTCCTGCTTACTGGCAAGGTTCCGGCAGGACTTTGCCATGTATACATCGTAGCTTTGAGCCAGAGAACTGGCCGGGGTTAGGGTGGTCACAAAATTCCTGCCCTGATCCTGGGAAAAGAAAAATGCAGCTCTTTTTTGTTTTTATCTCCATCTCAACTGATTTCATTTGAGTTGCTTTGAAAAAAAACCTAGTTAAAAACAGTAACCAGTACTGAACATGAATGTTGCTGTCAAAACTCATTTTGATTGGCTGCCTTACTGTTTTAATATAAAGTTATTTTGCAATGATATTTAATGTATTCTGAGTACTTGAAATTAAAATTAGGTACTAAAATTGCATCGCTGCATGGCTAGAGCACTCAATCTACTCTTCATTCAGCTTACAATTCACGGTATACAGGAGTAGTAATTGTGTGAATTATGATAATAGCTGACAGCTGTACTACCATCTGCTGCATCAGCTCGGCAAATATTGTAATGTACATTTGTTGGGGCTGGGTAGATTTGAGTGCCAGTACACTGTAATTTGTAAAGCCTTTTAGCCTAGAATGTTTTACACTATTCAATTAAAAAAAAATGTATTCTAGGGGACACCACAGAATAGTATTGTGATAAATCCACCTTTTATCCCCTATTGACCTTCAGCCTTCTCCCCACCAACTTGGCTTAAGCCACAGTGATGAGATTTTGGAAAGCATTTAAGCATTGATATAGGTGAAAGATGCAGGCTGTTTCATCCCCAAATCTTTTCATTTTGAATGATTTAACAAACCGGGGGACCAACCCTGGTTCAATGAAAAATGCAGGAGGGCATGCCAGGAGCAGCACAGGCATACCTAAAAATGAGGTGTCAGCCTGATGAAGCTACGACACAGGACTACTTGCATGCCAAACAACGGAAGCAGCATGCAATAGACAGGGCCAAGCAATCCTACAACCAATGGATCAGATCTAAGCTCTGCAGTCCTGCCGCATCCAGTCATGAATGGTGGAAAATTAAACAACTTCCAGGAGGAGTAAGCTCCACAAATATCCCCATCCTCAATGATGGGGGAGCCCAGCACATCAGTGCGAACACCAAGGCTGAAGCATTTGCATGCATCTTCAGTCAGAAGTGCCGAGTGGATGATCCATCTCTGTCTCCTCCTGAGGTCCCCAGCATCACAGATGCCAGTCTTCAGCCAATCCGATTCACTCCACGTGATGTCAAGAAACGACTGAAGGCACTTGATACTGCAAAGGCTATGGGTGCTGACAACATTCCGGCAATAGTACTGAAGACTTGTACTCCAGAACTAGCCACACCCCTAGGCAAGCTGTTCTAGTACAACTATAACATTGGCATCTACCTGGCAATGTGGAAAATTGCCCAGGTATGTCCTGTGCACAAAAAGCAGGACAAATCCAACCAGGCCAATTACTGCCCTATCAGTCTACTCCCGATCATCAGCAAAGTGATGGAAGGGGTCGTTGACCGTGTTATCAAGCGGTACTTACTAAGCAATAACCTGCTCACTGATGCTCAGTTTGGGTTCCGCCAGGGCCACTCAGCTCCTGACCTCATCACAGCCTTGGTCCACACATAGAGAGAAGAGCTGAACTCGAGGTGAGGTGAGAGTGACTGTGCTTGACATCAAGGCAGCATTTGACTGAGTATGGCATCAAAGAGCCCGAGCAAAACTGGAGTCAGTGGGAATCAGAGGGGAAACTCTCCACTGGTCGGAATCATACCTAGCACAAAGGAAGATGGTTGTGGTTGTTGGAGGTCAGTCATCCCAGCCCCAGGACATTACTGCAGGAGTTCCTCAGGGTACTGTCCTAGGCCCAACCATCTTCAGCTGCTTCATCAATGGCCTTCCTTCTATCATAAGGTCAGAAGTGGAGATATTCGCTGATGATTGCATAATGTTCAGCACCATTCGTGACTCCTCAGATACTAAAGCAGCCTGTGTCCATATGCAGCAAGAACTGGACAGCATCCAGGCTTGGACTGATAAGTGGCAAGTAACATTCACACCACACAAGTGCCAGGTAATGATCATCTCAAACAAAAGAGTATTTTACCATCTCCCTTTTGATGTTCAATGGCATTACTATTGCTGAATTCGCCCATGATCAACATTCTGGGGGCCACCATTGACCAGAAACTGAACTGGGCCAGCCAAGTAAATGCTGTGGTTACAAGAGCAGATCAGAGTCTAGAAATTCTGCAACAAGTAACTTGCCTCCTGACTCCCCAGTGCCTGTCCACCATCTACAAGGCACAGTCAGGAGTGTGATGGAATACTCTCCACTTGCCTGGATGAGTACAGCTCTAACCACACTTAAGAAGCTCAACACCATCCAGGACAAAGCAGCCCACTTGATTGGCACCCCATCCATCACCTTCAATATTCACTCCCTCCATCACTGACGCACAGCAGCAGCTGTGTACCATCTACAAGATGCACTGCAGCAACTCACCGAGGCTCCTTTGACAGCACCTTCCAGACCCGTGACCTCTACCATCTAGAAGGACAAGGGCAGCAGATGCATGGGAGCACCACCACTGGCAAGTTTGCCTCCAAGCCACATACCATCCTGAGTTAGAACTATATAGTCGTTCCGTCACTGTCGCTGGGTCGAAATGCTGGAACTCCCTTCCCAATAGCACTGTTCGTGTACCTACATTCCAAGAACTGCAGTGATTCAAGAAGGCAGCTCACCACCACCTTCTCGAGGGCAATTCGGGATGGACAATAAATGCTGGCATAGCCAGGGATGGCCCACATCCCCTGAATGAATAAAAAAATGTCAGTGAAACTATAGACTCTATGATGCTGGTTAATATTTAAAGCATTGAGGTATATAATGTATTTTTAAATAGTATTTTTAAATATTTATGTTGTATTATTACCTTAAATAGTGATGTCCCTTTAAGTTCTTAGTATGCTAATGAACTAAGTAGCAGGACGCAGTCATGTGACTACAAGCCTGAGTCACTCTGCAACTGTAATACCCTGGTTCGTGAATAGTTAGCTCTGTACTGTACATGTAGTTTAGTTGTCCATTGTAGCTGGACAACAGCATCTGCAAGTATTAGCATGATATCCAGGTCGGAAAGAGCAAGAAAGCTGTGTGGTAAGTGTGGTTGGTCCCACTCACTGCAATGTTGTCCTGCATTTTGTGACCTATGCAAGGTGTGCAGTGCAAAAGGTCACTAGGCTCGTGGCTCCAAAGGCACAGCCAGAAGCTGCAGTCAGACACAAACAAGCAGCTAGGAGAGCACCAGGGACCTCTGTAAACGTAAGCCAATACATGAAGTCTATAGTGAAACAGACCTGAGACAAGACTCGGAGAGATGCAATTCTGATTCAAAAGATGAACGGGCATTTCACATTGTGAACCTGACTCAGCACATCATGATGCTGAAGTCAAGCAACTGGAAGCTTTCGCCGTCATTAACAGTGATGTGCCCAAAGAAAGCTGGCAAACATAGACTCAGGGTTAAGATTGACATCAGAGCGAGTGCAAATATCCTACCAGTCCAAATCCTCAAAGATGTATACCGGAGTCATTGGAAATCAATGATAGAAACAAAAACTACCAAATTATCTGCATGCAACGGGTCACCCATTCCTTGCAGTGGCACACTAACAATACAATGCAGCTATGGCAAGTCGGCATGGAACCCACGAATATTCTACCTAGTAGACACGAGCGGACCAACAGTGGCAGGACTACCGGCGTGTAAGGACGTCAACATCATAACTATCCATGAGAGCGTTACCAAGGGGAAATCTCTGAGAACTGGAACCAACTCGCTGACTCTGACCAGCATCAAATGGTGCAGTCTGGAAACCGAGCAACAGCACAACTATGCTGTGCCTTCACTTCAACTCGCTAAAGAACCGCCAGCACCACAATGAGCCAGAACGGACAGGTATCTCCATGAGACCAAGTACTCTTTTCCCTCGACAAGTTCTCGAGCTTGAGCCCCAAGCCTTTAGATGCGGAGGATGAGGAGAGGTGAAGGACAAGCAAAGTCCTGAAGAGGCAGAGGAGGAATGAGTTGAAGCATTGTCTATTGGTGTTCGAGATGAGGTGCCAAACTTTCCAAGAATAACAAGGCCTCATAGATGGCCATTTAAGAAAAGCAACAGAATATGTTAGCAGGCTGAGGCAGAGCAACAGAAGCTGAATGCAGAGAGGAGAAACTTCGGCAAGAACAGCCACAGATGAGACGCAAACTCCGCAAGCAAGCGTTGTCAAACCACCGAGACAATATATGGACTTTTGAGCCTCTATATATTTGTGAATTTCACCATCTGTATCCACGTGTATATAATTTTGATCTCTAATGTTATGAGTTTTTTTACTTTTAGCATACGAGACTTTCCTTTGGAAAGGAGGGGAATGTTGTATGTTTGCCTTTAAGAGTGATGTCCCTTTAAGATCTTAGTATGCTAATGAGCTAAGTATCAGGATGCAGTCATGTGACTGCAAGCCTGAGTCACTCTAACTGTATCACCCAGAGTAAGGTTCTGTAAATAGTTAGCTCTACTGTACATATAGTTTAGCTGTAATAAACCTGTTTGAGATCTTCAACAGCTGGACTCCATGCATCTCATTAATGTTGTATCAGACAACGTAAAAGAACTCATTACAATTGGAATAACAACTTCTTATAATTTGTGACTGAGTAACTAATAATTACCTCAAATTTCCAACAGCAATAGTATTGGGTTCTTTTATCCAGATTCCAATTGGAGAATTTTGCAATAAATGGCAGACAAAATCCTTTGAAGAGACTACAGTCACCTCACTTAAGTACATGGATGTTAAAATAGCTAAAATATTACCTGTTATAATAATAATAGAAAAATGTTTTTACAACACCAATGCAAGTCAAGTTTGCAATGGGTATCTGTGAAATCAGCAATGTCCTGTAATGTGTCCCCACTTATTTGTGACAGATGAGCCATCCCCTTAGACTTGGTCCTTAGCTTATCCTACAAATTAATGTAGTGACTCTGTTCAATTTTTTTTTTTTGAAGAAACCTAATGAAAACTCCACTAGTACTATCTGACGAGGAAGTTCAAAAGATGACGCTGAGTTATCTTGACAATTTCTGCCAATTGGATAATAGCTTAGCTCTTCCTAAACTGTGTGAGAGGTCCAGACTCCACGCCCGTCTTACTGACTGGAGGAATGCAAAAATAGAAAAACTTGAGCAGCAATGGAAGAAACGGGTGAGTGAGCATGGAGAGATTAACTTTCTACCGTTATCATTCTGTGGATTCACTTGTAGAATTTCTGTTTCTGTTAAATGATGAGGTTGGGGTAATAATCTGGTCAATTTTGTTAAACATTACAGGCTAAAGTGAAAGGCAGCAGAGCACAACCAACAATGTAGGGCTTCAAAACAGATTGACTTAAACATATAAATAAAAGCAAAATACTACAGATGCTGGAAATCTGAAATAAAAACAGAAAGTGCTGGAAATACTCATCAAGTCTTGCAGCATCTGTGGAGAGAGAAATAAAATTAACATCACAGACCTGAAACGTTAACTCCGCTGCTCTCTCCACAGATGCTGCCAGACCTGCTGAATATTTCCAGCACTTTCTGTTTTTATTTTTGACTTAAAGATATTATGGAGGGTTGCGATCTGTCACAATTTCAGCCTCGGCAATTTCCAGCAACTCTGTTGCTCCTCTGCTTGTTTGCACCCCTTGGCTAATTATAGTTAATAGTCTAAACTTTTTACTAATACTTCTAATAATAAAATAGAATATCATACAAACCATTATATTTGATGTATGCCACAGTTCTCAAGAAGTTCAAAATTCAGGGTTGTGATAAACGAAGGTATGTTCAATATAACTAAAGGAAACCACAGTCAAGCCAACGTTATTCCTTCTTGAAGGGACAATGCACAAAGCCATTATGATCTAGATGTGTACATATTGTGACTTCAATTTAGTATCCGGAATGATGAGGGTTTTTTTTCAAAAATGTGATTTAAGCATGGTTGGGAATTCCCATTGTTGGGAATTTTCGTTGCCAACTTTCCGACTAAGAGGGCCAGGATGGCAGCAAGAAGCCATTGCCTGCCAATTGAAATCGGGTGGCTCAGAGGCTGCCACCGAGAACATGGGGAAATGGTCCCCAGCACAAGTTAAGTCCATCAGAGAGTTCTGGAACAGGAATCACGTTGAGGAAGGGGCAGGGGTAGTGAGATGCAGAGCAAGGAGGCCGAGGTTTCCTTGTGGGGCTTGACGCCATCTGCATATTTCCAGTTCAAGGCAAAAAAAAAAGGAGTGGGTAAATCCTCTGCTTGGTTTTAACTGTCCCTCCTCCCCTCGCCCAGATTCTGCCTGACAAGGGGAGTTAAAATCAGCTCTATACATTCTCATTCCTGAAAACTAAAGATGTCCCTTTCTGATTATATAATGCAGCAGTTGAAGAAATGTACCCTTTTCTGTGCAGCTTAGTGAGCTTGTTTTTATATCCTTTCATCACAAAATGAACAAAGTGATTATTAGGTATTTATGAAACCTATAACTCTCAATCAGAGTCAGCTATATTTTTAATTACATTTACTTATTAGGATGGATCAGAAAAATGAAACCCTCCACTTTGCGCAGAAGCATAATCTTTGTGAGAATTACATTGCGTCTCCATTTTAAAACAGTGGCAGTCATGAACAGCTTACTGCAATCTATCATTGTAACATTCGATGAATGGCCTGGCTACAGTGGTATCGGTGGATACTATGAACAAGATGTCTGTAACTGAAGCAATCAATACCATTCCTGATGCTGGCTAGAAATCCTGGTTCAGGCAGGCTTTAACTTTTTGCAGTGTTTTAATTTCCATAAGGAAAGACACAACTTCAGCCCAAGTTATTTGTAAAACAGCAAAACACAACATGTGTAGCATTGAAGCTCCCTGAATTGAAACACTTCTGTGCTTGTGTGGTTTTGTGTGGAAACACTAATGAGCAGAAATCCTTTTCTAATCAATAATGATCCAGGACTAAGTATATACAGATCACTTTTACAGGTTCCAATGTTAGGTGTTAAAGCGTTCACATTGGCTCCACTCACTTTCATGATGCCGAAGTGTTATAATTTTATGTTTGGGTGAGCAGTTTAATTTGCTTCTCCAAGCAGTGAGCCCTTTGATCTGTTCACCTTCATCTTTCTATCTTGATTTTTTTTCAAATGTGAGGTGACAGTTTTACTTCACGGTTTCTTTATACTAATCCGCATTAACCATGAAGTACATAGTGGGTGGCCTCATGATATTTAGAAGTACATAGGAATTGCTAGCTGAAAATAGACCAAGATCCTTTGAGTTCACCTTTTACTATCCTTCTACCATATGATACAATGATAATGTAGCTATTAGATAATCATGGCAAAGATAATTCTGTCAGACCTAGGCCAACCCTTATGATGTTCCCCTCCAATAATGACTCCAGTTTTGGAAAGAACATGGTTACAAATCTTTAAGGGCATTGCTTTCAATATTTAATACTTGTGCAAATTCATCCTGTGTTAAGTCAGCATTGCAAAATCAATTTACTATAATACATGTGAAAAATGTTAGTGGATAAATGCAGTCGAGTGAAAAATTGGAGTGACTGAAACAGAAATTGGAGATTTATGGTTAAATAAATGTATATGGCCTCTTCTTACTCAAAGGGGGTATTGAGGACTATAACGGAAGTATGAAAATAAATGTTTATTACACTTTTAGCTGTAAGTAAATTCAAGAGAAGGTGTAGGCTTTGACGTAGGAGGAAAAGGATAGGCATCCTTGGAGGCCCAATATCAGGAGCACCTCAAGCTCCATCATTAAAATGCAGTGGCCGATTGAATTTCTAGGTCAATATGTTCTTACACATTGTAAAAGGAAATGTGTTTTAGAAGTGGGTTGTATGAGTTCTTCATTAGAGAAGGATATGCTTATTGCCTTAGTGTGGAGACCCTGAAAAGCAAGTTTAGTGTATTGCCATATCTTTAGTTATAAAGGGTGAAACTAAGCCTAGTGAACCTTTTAGGATGACTTTAAGGGGCAGAATCTGCACTCACCTCTTGCTATATCATCACCATCAGGGAGGCAGGAACTTTAGTAATCAGTTGTTCCTGGGCCTCAGATTGATCTAAATTGAGGCCTGCACCTACAAAACTTTGGGCAAAGTTTTAAAAGCACATTTTGAACCAAGCCACTTTACAAGTCTGCTGGACCAGCCCACAATCCCCCTCCTTCACCTCCATGTTCACTACTCCTCTGCTGAACTTTCTTGTCTTATGCAAATGCTGGGCACCCCGAATGGTGCCAGCTCCCAACATTTTGTATGATAATTAAGGGACCTTTCATTGACTTTGTGAATGTTGCAGGATCAACAGTAGCAACTTAAACTAAGATATGCTGCCAGGCAAATTTTCCATGTCCGTGTATTCTACACATTGGAAACTATAGTTTGTACCTTCTTAAAAAAAAAACGCAGTTACTTTTTTAAAAGATTAATGAGATTTTCTGTATATATTCCTCTTTGTAGGACAAGTTAAAAACTAAGGAACTGGGACATGGCGACTGGGCCAAACTGGTAGCTCTACAGGAACGCACGAGGGACAAAATAAAATTGTATAAGGAAGAAAACGAAAGAGCTGCTGAGGAAATCAATGTGGTAAGCTGGATTGGAAAGTTCGGTACTGGTAATGTATGATAGGGAGTTGAAAACTGTGGAGGTAACCTGTTTGGAGTGATCTGGATTTGGCTTTTCACACTTAATTTGCTCACGCATGGCCATGAAGGGGCATAATTCAGTTTTTAGCCTATGGCATAACTGGACTGTTGGCAACTGAAAATCATATTCTGCACTCTCATACTGATAGTCCAATATAACGACAGCCTTAGTTTTTATTCTGGCTAGAATGATGTTCCAGCTGTTATGGACAGGTGGAAAGGGGTGTGGGTGGTTCCCACTATTCACCTCCCAACTGACCGCAATCGTGTTTTATTAAAATGTTGCTTTAGCCTCTGAGTATATTTTGGGTCAAATAAATAGATAAATGGCAGATTTTCTCATGGTTTTTAAAAAAAAAATAACTATTTTTACACAATTCCCGAAACGGTCACAGCCTCACCCACGTTCACATTCACTCACACACACATACATAAGAATAGACAGGTAGAGAGAAAAAGGATAAGTAGTTTAAAGTTCAAAGTGAGGTAAATGTTTGTGGTTTACAGTAAACCTGTTGAATCTTCGCAGGAGGACCGTATCTTTTAAAGGTGCAGGCCTGGGTGTTTGTAATCTTGAACTTGATGAGGTGTTGTAAAGTTCTAGTGGTTATAACCTAGCACAAAGCTGGTGGTGTGGATTTTTTTACCTTCGCAATTGGCGAGTCTTAAAGTCACGTTGTGATGTCTCTGCTGTGGTGGTTGTTCAGCAGGGTTTTTCTTGGTTGGCTGGATGTCTTTCACATCCCCTGGCTGGACTGCTTTCTGAAGGTGTTGCATTATCTCCCCCCTCTCTCCAGAGAGCTTTACCATTTTAAGGTAAAATCCATCACATTAAAGTTTCTGTTAGGAGACACATGGCCCTCGCTCCTGATGTGACCACACAGTGAATCAGGATGTGATCACCATGACTATCAATTGATGTCTGAATGGAAACATGATGCCACTTCACACCTGTTTATTTTGGTTTGGACTGTAAGTCTCCAGAATCCTTTGTTAGTTCATTCACGTTGATAAGAGTCATTAATATGCAATAGTTCTCATTTCAATTTCAAAGCGGTTCTCCCCAGAGTTATTTCAGATGAGGTTAATGAGCTCCATCTTTTCAGACAGATTTGTTGATTCCCAGTACGGAGGGGGTGGGGAGGGGTTCACGTGGCCACTACTCCATTTTGACTGTGGTACAAGTGTCCATGTCCTTGTGGTTTGGTTTAACAGCTGACTTTTTAAATTCATAATTCTTCCATTTCATTGTTTATTTCATCATGGCTCCTTCCGAAACACCAGGCCATAATAAGAACTCAAGTCTTCAACCTGCTGAGATTATCTATTGTATTTGGTAGGACGTGACAAGTTTGCCATGTCTCACCTGTACTATTGGTAGCATCACCATGAAAAAAGAGAAGCCAAGTGGTTTAACCAGCCCCTTCCCCGAGAAATACCAATCACTTTCCAATGAGCTCTCAGTGAATGGAGAAAAACCAGACAGCTGCTGATAGCATGGATATATTATTATATAATAGGAGTAAACTACAGACTGCTGATAGAATCACTTCTACTTTAAAATATGTAAAATTTACAACACAGTAACAGGCCATTCAGCCCAAACAGTCCATGTTGACGTTTACCCTCACACAAGCAAATAGTTCTAATGGTATTTACCTCCCTGGTTCCAATATCCAATTATCGACTTTTCCTTCATCCACCTATCCATTCTAATCTTGAATTGTACCATAGGAGGGAAATTTTAAAGAAAGAAGAAATAACTTACCTTTATGTAGCCTTTCACAACCGCAGGGTGTCCCAAATGCTTTACAGCCAATGAAGGACTTTTGAAGTGTAGCCACTTTTGTAATGTAGGAAATGTTAACCCCCTGCCGCCCCAAAAGGTATAGGTTTGGGTTGGGTACGATGTAAAAACGATTAAAATCTCAAACCTGCCTCCAACCTGCCCACTTCAGGTTTTAGCGGAGGAGTGTTTGGGAGCAGCCAACCTATCCACTCCCAGGAGGCAGGTTGGTCATTTAAATATTATAATGACGTTGCATGTGTCAGATTAAATCTTCATTTTAAATTTCACGCTGGTGGGCCGGGTTTCCCAACCCCCCGCACCCTTCCCCCCCTCCCCCACACCCCAACCGATGTCTCTGACCTCCCCACCCTCACCCCACGATGTCTCTGACTCTGATCAATTTACAGCCTACGATCGATCTCCCCCTCCCTCCTCTCTGCTCCTGCTGCAGCCTGGTGCTGCAGGCCTTTCTGCCCAAAAAGCCAGGCCAACTCTCAATCTGGCTGGCTGCAACAGGGAAACGGAAACAAAATATGTTAATCAGGCCTTGTTGTTAAATTTGGCAGAACCTCAGGGAATTCCACTCTTCCAGGTATCTTAACTGCGAAACAGCCCCCACTCCCTCCTCACCTCCAAGCTAATATCCAGGCTACAGTTCCTGCCTCAACCACTAACCCTGGAAGTGATTTCTCCAGCCTCATAACTCCCTATATTAAAGAGGTTTCTCTTCATCGCTACTGTAAATCTCTTAACGTTTTAAACACTTATATCCTGAGTTGAACAGGAGGAGGCCATTCAGCCCTTCAAGCCTGTTCCACCATTCAATTAGATCATGGCTGATCTGTACCTCCACTCCTTTTACCCACCTTGCTTCCACACCCCTTGCCTAACAAAACTCTTATCAGTTGCAGTTTTGAAATTTTTAATTGACTTGGCTTCAACACTTCTCTGGGGGACAGAGTTCCAGATTTGCACTGCTCTTTGTATCAGAAATGTTTTCTGTTGTCACTCCTGAATGATCTAATTTTAAAGTTGCCCTGGACTCTCGCACCAGAGGAAATAGTTTCTCTCTTTTTACCTTACCAAATCATCTTAAACAATTTAATTAGATCAACCCTTAGTCTTCAGTGCTTAAGGGAATATGAGTGTGTGGCAGATGAGAATATCCTGATCAAACTGCACTGCATGAAACAAATTTTGAGCTAGCTAATTGTAGGTACTGTTATTTCATGGGAATTGCCATGAGGATACATAAATATTAGTACAATGCAAGGTATATTTTGTGCATAGATTATATGCACAGCTATTTTTTGAATTGGAGAAAGTTGAGACTGATCATATTATCATTTTGGCAGATGATGGTGGCAAACCCTCTAATGGCAAGTTTCTGCAGCCTAGAAGGTCATGTGCGTCCATTCTTTGACGTGGAGGCAAGTGCAGGTTTCACTATGTGCTGTGTGAGTTCAGTACGTGGTAAATGAAGTGCTGGGGTGTTCAAAAACAGGCTGAAAGCTATTCTGCACATAAAGTTTTGCCGGTGTGTGCTCCTGCTGCCAGCGCATCGGCCTTCACCAATGTGGCAGTTGGCGCACTTCTTGCCGGAAATACTTCCAGAGTTGTTTCCTGCCATATTAGCAACATAGTAGGCTGGTTAGCGTCTTCGAAAAACAGATGCAACGTGGCCAAATTTCTAGACCTGTATCTTTTGTTGATGTTCACCTAAATGGTTACTTGTTGCAGAAGTTATTTTCTGCACTTCTTATAAAACTGAAGGGCACAAATGCTCAGTGAATCAGAAGTGGTCAGGCTCTGCACATAATAATGTATAATGAGAGTAAGGGCAGCCTTTAAGCAGTTCTGTCTTTGCTTCTGGCTGAACTGTCATACTACTGGGAATTTTGGCCAATTTTCCAGTAGCACTAGTGAACAAACCTCCTTCATGAAGCCAGACTCTGGTTCTCAGCAGAACTGCAATGTTAACCTCATTAGGTATCTGCATGTGCAACAGGAAGATTATGGGATACTTGCCTTTATCAGCCGAGGCATAGAATAAAAGAGCAGGGAGGTTACGATGGAGCTGTATAAAACACTAGTTAGGCCACAGCTGGAGTACTGTGTACGGTTCTGGGCACCACACTATAGGAAGGATGTGATTGCACTGGAGAGGGTGCAGAGGAGATTCACCAGGATGTTGCCTGGACTGGAGCATTTCAGCTATGAAGAGAGACTGAAAAGGCTAGGGTTTTTTTCCTTTAGAGCAGAGAAGCTGAGGGGGGACATGATTGAGGTATACAAAATTATGAGGGGCATTGATAGGTTAGATAGGAAGGAACTTTTCCCCTTAGCCGAGGGGTCAATAACCAGGGGGCATAGATTTAAAGTAAGGGGCAGGAGGTTTAGAGGGGATTTGGGGGAAAAAAAATTTCACCCAGAGGGTGGTTGGAATCTAGAACGCACTGCCTGAAGGGGGTGGTAGAGGCAGGAACCCTCACAACATTTAAGAAGTATTTAGATGAGCACTTGAAACGCCATAGCATACAAAGCTACGGGCCAAGTGCTGGAAAATGGGAGTAGAATAGTTAGGTGCTTGATGGCCGGCACAGACACGATGGGCCTGTTTCTGTGCTGTATAACTCTATGACTGTATATTCTCTACGGAACTGCTCTTCCCAAGGAATATAGACCGAGAGAGTTGTAGCGGCTGCATCCATTTAGCATCTCCCCCAACATACTGGTAAAGCCTGAAGTGTAGGTGTCCAGGGCCCTTGCCTGAAACAGGCCTTTTACAAATATGAACCTAACATTTGTTTCAGGACCTCTTCCCAATATTGGGTTGCCTTGAACATAACTGGCACCGAGCCAACAGTATTCAGGATAGCCTTGTCGACATGCAGCTGTTATGAACTGAAACCCCAGTTCTTTTCCCTTCACTGTCCATAATCAGTATTTTTTTTGACAAGGAAGATATGGGTATTTCTTAACCCCTGAGTGTATGGCCAATTTGAATAACCAGTAGCACATTTTTCGTGTGTTTAAATAAAGAGGATTATTTTTATTCACAAGTTCAACCCGGAAGTCTAACGCTATGTCATTCACTCACTCCCACACACACAAACATACAAACACTCTCTCTCTAGTAAGAAAGCCATTATAGAAGATAGTGCACTTTTGCCAATTGCAGACAAAGGAATAGCTCATAAGTCACTTGATTTGGCTCATTTTGGGGAAAAGGCATGCATTGCGGGCCCGGTGAAGAAGGTGTTTTCACTCCTGAACTGTAGTTAGGTGGATTTGATAGCTGGAGTCATATATCGAAGTCATCGCAGGATTCTCTCATAGAGGTGGATTTTCAGGAGGTTGCGAAGTTAGTTGCTTGCAGTCTCATTACCAGGAGGTCAGTTTTCTATACAGGTGGACTTGAAAAGGAACAGCCTTGGAGACCTTAAGATATGTTACAACTTCCAGTTCTTTTAAGGCACAGCCTTGTCTGCTTGCTCTGCAGCGGTTGTTTGCTGATTGACCAGTTTCGCCCTGGTGCTTGGAGCAATAAGATCTGTTATAAAAACAAGAAATGCTGGAAATACTCAGCAGGTCTGGCAGGATCTGTGGAGAGAGAAGCAGAGTTAACTTTTCGGGTCAGTGACCCGAATTGTAATTTAATTGATTTGTTACAGCTCTCTTTGTTAAGTTTCGAGCTCGGAGACAGCGGGTGGAAATTTATGCTCCCCCTCTGCCGAAATTTAGTCCAGGACGGGAAGGCCTATTAACGGCCTTCCCACCCTGCTGCCGATTGAGGCCATTAACTAGGTAATTGACCCCCAAATAAGGGCCTCTTTCCATCGCAGCCGCAATTATCCGTGCAGTACGGCATGAAAAACTATTTGGACTGATTCCCGGCTCCGGGGTGGGGGGGGAGGGGGTGGTCACCTGTTCAAAGGCACTTAGTGTCTGAACAAGGGACCCGGCGTCGGGAAAGCGGGAGGGCGCCCACTGAGAGCCATCCCCTGCCCTTGCTGCTAACCCCCTCCCCCCACACTCCCGTGACCCCCACCTTGCAAGACCCCTCCCACCCTGGCCTACCTTAAGCCAGTTCCAGTGCTGCTTCTCGGTGTCTGGTCATTGCAGCTACAGCAGCAGGCACTGCCTCCATGGTGGCGCTGCAGCTGCCGGCCTCCTGATTGGCTGGCCCCTCTGCAAGGCAGGGTCTTCCGGCAATGGGGTCCTAAATCCGACGGAAGGTTCGCCGCGATCCAGTTAAGTGGCTGTTTGGCACTAATTTTGGCGGGCTTCTGTAGATGAGGGACTGCAGGGATCTCGGTGTCTGTTTCCCCCAAAGTTGAGACCCCCGCTGTGAGCATAAAATTCCCCCCAGTGAGTCTAGGAGTCCATAGATATTGAGTTTAGGATAGGACCACAAACAATAGAAGATGTGAATTCCATAAATGGTTTTGTCTTGGTATGTCCATTCAAGGGAGGCACTCCATCCATAGTCATTCAATTTGCAAAAGTAACCTGGCCCTCGGCAGCCATCTTATGCAGCCCTTTTAATGTCCATTGTGGTTGATTTAAAAAAAAAAGAAGAAAATTCCGTTCCGTAAGATTTTATGCTGGATACAGTCCATGTTTAAAGTTATGAATAGAGCATGCCTTTACTGGGCATAACACAGTCTAGCCAGCAGTTCTGATGGAGGCCACCATCAAAAATGTAAGTTTTCTTTTACCTGAATGTGGCACAGTAAGGACTGGCAATGTTCCTCCCAGCTCCACGACAGTCTTGAAGGTCATTGTCAGCCGCCACTCATCCCCTCTTGATTGCCCCCTTCTTTCCCCTCTCAATCACACCCTCCCTTATGATTACAACCCTCTCTCCTTCTTGACGGCTTAACCATCCCTTCTCCCAGGATCTACTCGTGGGCTAATGACTGCTAACACAGCATACAGAAATTTACATCCGGAGAGCATCCTTGCGATGTAGATTCTCTGACTTCACCTCGGGTACTTTTATTAAGCAATGACATTGGCTCAAAATATGCTGAAATAATAACAGGATTTGAATGATGCACACTGCTTTTGACGTGCAAATTGACCTGCAATTTGTGGCAAGGAAGAAATTCCCTGTGAGTTGTAAATTGCCACAAGCTGCTGGACGATTTGCACCTGCTTCACCGTTACCTTCATAAAAATAACACCTCACACCAATCATCCACCTCATGAATTTGCACATTAATTGCCCATTGAACTCACCACAGAAAGTTAAGTCTAGTAATGAATAGCTTAAGCATCCTTTCAACAATGTGATAATTGTTAATGATTGCTAATCAACTTCGCTGACCCAGAAAGTGAATAATTTAAATTGTGAAATCTCATTCCCTCAGATAATGAAATGATGTTGGAGATTTTAGAAATGCTATATTTTAAATTTTGCATTTTATTTCTTGCGCTTCCTTTCGTTGACTCGTAATCCAATCTTTTAATTTCTTTGTTTCTCTTTCGATACCTAATTTGGCTCCAATTTACCCTCCTTCTCAGGCCTTTCTCTTTATTTATTTCTCAATCCTTAAACCTCATTGGTTAAGGAAATACCCTGTTGGCCTCATTACCCAGATGCCCTATTGTCCTCACTGTGCAATTATCAGCTCACTCTCCTAGAAGCTTACCAGACAAAAAATATGTAAGCTGAAGGGTGCTGGAAAATTCCTAACGAACTGGGTACCCCATGAGATGCCCTGCTCCAACAAATCCTGGCCCATTGTAACTCTGTGGAATCATTTTTGGTATGACTGCTGGGGAGCATGTCTTCCACAGTTTAAATCCTGTCACCACCCTGAGCACATCACAAAGCAAAGAGTGAAAATGGCACACCAGAATTTAGAAATTCTTACACCCACACTTTCTATAGTAAAGTTATTATTAATTTCAAATCCATCGGCCCTGAAATTTCACTGTGGGTGATCTTGTACAAATGTACCAAATGCGTCATCTGAAATTACTTACCCGCTGTTTCAGTGGCTGTATTAGCCCATTTATTTCAAAAGGTATACACCGTCACTAAAATAATAGAGAGGGGAATTTGTTCATATGCTCGTAGCACATAGAATAATGTTAGGGCCATTACTTGTATTAAACATAATCAGAAGTACTGGAAATATATAAGTTGATCAGTTTTTCATCTGATGAAGGATTAGCCTTTCACCATTTCCACCACTTTCTGCCTTTCTTTTGGATTTCCAGCAGCCACAGCTTTTCTTTTCACATAAAATGCTAATCAGCTGCTTGATAATTAATAGTTTGCTCTCTGCATGACTGTGTAAATCTCAGGTGCAGCAGGATAAAATTGCCAAGATGTGAATCCTCTGCACTATATCACTCACCTGTTAAAAGCTGTATCTTATCACCAACAAATTACTCATCCCTGAACAGAGGTGATGGATTCAATAAGTTGAGTCATATAATCTACAGTGTATTTGAAAGATGAGATTGAAAATATCACCTGAAATATATTAATAAATCTAGGATCATATTGAACATCTTCTGCTGGTTAGTTATACTGAGACTCCATTCAGACTGAGAAACATCCTTTGAGATGCTTTTTTAGATCATTGAAGGCCAGTTGTTTGTGAAGAAAGAAAATCTTTTAAAATGTAGTTTTGAGCATATCCAAACTGATAAATAGGTCATAGGATCAGGAGCAGATCCTCAAACCTGTTCCGCCATTCGGCGAGATCATGGCTGATCTGCGACCTAACTCCATATCCTATTGCCCCATATCCCTTAATACCTTTGCTTAACAAAAATCTATCAATCTCAATTTTAAAATTAGCAATTCATTTAGCATCAATTGCCATTTATGGAAGAGAATTCCAAACTTGCACCGTCCTTTGTGTGAAGAAGTGTTTCCTAATTTCACTCCTGAAAGATCTGGCTCTAATTTTTTGACAATGCCCCCTAGTCCTAGACACTGCAACTAGCAAAAATAATTTCTCCCAATCTAACCTACCTTTCTCCTTAGTATCTTGAAAACTGCGATCAAATCACCCCTTAACCTGCTAAATTCGAGGGATAAACCCAACAACTACCAGCCAGTCAGTTTGACCTCGGTGGTAGGAAACATTTTAGAAATGATAATTCGGGACAAAATTAACAGTCACTTAGACAAATGCGGATTAATTAAGGAAAGCCAACAGAGGACTTGTTCATGGAAAATTATGTTTAACAGTTTTTCTGATGAAGCAGCAAAGAGGGTTGATGAGGGTAATGCAGTTGAGGTGGTGTACTTGGTTTTCCAAAAGGCATTTGATAAAGTGCCACATAATAGGCTTGCCAGCAAAGTTGTAGTCTATGGAATAAAAGGAACAGTGGTAGAATGGAAACAAAGTTTCTGAGTGGCAGAAAACAGAGAGAAATGGTGAACAGTTGTTTACAGTGGAAGATATAAAGTGGGGTTCCCCAGGCATCGTTACTAGGACCACGACGTTTCTAGATCTATATTAATGACCTGGACTTGGGTGTACAGGGCACCATTTCAAAATTTTCAGATACACAAAACTTGGAAGTATTGTGAGCTGTGAAGTGGATAGTGATAAGACTTCAAGAGGTCATAGGCCGTTTGAATGGGTGGGCAAGTGGCAGATGAAATTTAATGCAGACAAGTTTGAAGTGATACAGTTCAGTAGGAAGAATGCGGAAAGGCAATATAAAATAAAGGATACAATTCTAAAAGGAGTGCAGGAGCAGAGTGATCTGGCTATCCTTTGGGTCCTCTGACTTCCCAAAGAAGGTTTCAGACAACCAGACATAAGAGTCATTTGTCTGCAGTGCCAGTTCAGCCTCATCTGCTTGTTTGGCCATGGACCGAGTCACTGTACCGTCAGGAAAAATGCCGGGGACCTTCTCCTGCAACTGTTCCATCTCCCTGACCTCTATCGGTCTCTCTAAAACTGCTGGGGAAAGCTACCACCTTCACCCCCACCAAATCATTACCCAGGAGCAGGTCGACCCCATCCACAGACAATCCCCACTGTTATCGGTCCTGAAACTAGGTCACACTCCAGGTGCACCCAATATAACGTTATGGACATATACTGCCCTCTGATACCATTCACTAACATTTCAACATTCACTGCACTCTCTGGGGGAGAGATCATGTCTTCTCCCAGCAGAAGGGATTGCTTGCCCCACTCGAGGGGCAATGGGTCACTTTTCCTCGAGACAAAAAATCCTGGTAACTTTGAAGGATTTTGTTAATTTTTCCCTTACGCACAGCGGTAGGTTTACTGGGCCCTACTGCTGCAATTGAGGCCACAGCCTGATCTGCTGTGCTTTCCATCAGGGTCCCTTCTCCTGCACTGCTCTGGTGTGCCCGGCTTAATTCGACAGGTTTTCCCCGTAATTTCCAGCAGTCAACTCAGAGGTGACCTGCCTTGTACAGTGGTAAAACACATGTCTTTGGGTCTCACTCCTGCTCTCAGCACCATCTGTTTTGGCTTGAGGAGGGCCCCCTGTGTATCCAGCTTTCCTTTCTCGCCCAGGGATGTTCGGGCTCATATCACCCCCCTTTTTCTTTTCGGGTTTGTAGGGGTGTCTAGGGAAGAGTTTCCGTTGGGGTAAGGAATTGTGTACAAGGGTGAATTCATCGGCCAGAACTGTGGCCTGCCTCGGTCATTGAATCTTTTGTTCCTCTATGTGGGTTTTAATGGAAAGGGGAAGTGAGTTTTTAAACTCCTTGAGAAGAATCACATCTCTGAGGTTTTCATATGTGGGCTGTACCTTAAGTGCCCTTATCCACTGGTCAAAAGCAAGCTGCTTAACTCTTTCAAACTCGAGGTAAGTTTGATCAGATTGCGTCTGGAGAGTTCAGAATTTCTGGCAGTATGCTTCTGGTACTAGCTCATATGCCCCAAGGGTAGCATTTTTAGTCATCTCATAATCTGATGAACGTTCATCTGGCAACAGTGAATAAACCTCATGGGCCTTTCCTGTTAGCTTGCTTTCTAGCAATAGGGTCCAGTTCTCGGCCGGCCATCTCAGCTGTCTTACAAACTTTTCAAAAGTGATTTTTTAAAAAATGCTTCCACGTCTCCCTCATTGAACTTAGGAATCAACTGGGAGAACTTTAAGAGCTCAGCACATGGCCCTGAGCTAGGGGTAGCTTCCTCACTAGCCATGCTGTCACTGGGGATACTGTGTCGCCGTCCAGTTAATTCAAGCCACCTTAGTTTTCTTTCCTCCGTCTCCTTCTGGAAAGTTCTCTCTTTTTTCTCTTTCTTCATACTCACTCTGCTCTTTCTCTCTCTGGAATTCCAATTTGAGTTTCGTCTGTTCTAATTGTATTTTTGCTAACATCACCCTGTCTGTTTCTGACTTTAACCCTGTTTCTGAATCTTCAGGTTCAAGTGAAAAATGGTTGGCCCCAAGTCTTAGGTTTTGCACGGAAAGTAATCCCTAACTGCCCAGCCTAATTCCTCAACTATAGGCCTTTAACCTATCCCAAGTTACTTCACCCTGGCTTGGGAAAGTACTGTCCTCGATTGTGGACATGTTAGTATTCTAGCAGTGAAAACCACAAGAAAACCTGTATTGAAGATTCTTCTTAATTTTTGCTAGGGATCAATTTGGTTTCCCACTTTCAATTTCTCATTTGTCATTGGGTTATGCCACGGACTATAGCCCCTAAATTTCTGTTACGGCCAGGTGAGGGGGGGTGGGGGGGATCTCAGGCTCCCCTCGTGCCCCTTCCTCTTATTTGACTGCAATAGGGTTTATTCCTTTTAAATAGTGGCTGTGCTTACCACCTCAGTGAGTGTTTTACCTTTTTTCTTTTACTCTGATCGTGAAAGAACCAATTGGACAGGTTTTCTCGAGTTTAAACAAGAAAGAGGTAAGTTTGTTATACGTAACACTCTAACCCGATTTTAAAAATATGCTACACATTCACGCACACATTCACACGAGAATCTCACACACACAAATAGATTACAGAGGGAAACCGATTTGGTGGTTGGATTAAAGTCCAGAATAAATGGAACTTAAATACAGTCTGTAAAGTGGATGTTCCACTAGTCCTCAGCTGTATTCTTTAAGTTCTTGATTGGTCAAGTGTATTTTGGCTGGCTTGCTGTGCTCAGGGTTTTCCTGAAGGAAGAATTTGTAGTTAGTTCTCTTCCCCTGATTGCTGGCTGTAGCAGTCTGTAGGCTTGGAGGATCCCCCAGTCGCAGAGGGTTTTCACTTGATGTTTTCTGGGGAGACAGCAAGAAGAGAGAGAGATTAGGGTGGGGGTGGAGCAGCAGCCTTCTGCTGATGTACACTCAGTTACTGCTTGTCTGTGTAACAAAACTTGTTTCTTCAGAGATGAACAGGCGATCACATGATTCTTAATCACATTTGTTTCTAATGAGGTTTTTCTGGAATCTTCTAATGAAATTCAAGTTACTGCATGCCCCAGGGTGTCCATTCACACTGGGAGGGGGTTGTCTCTTTCAAAGTCATTGGGTGGGGATGGCTTTGACTGCCGTACTATTGAAGCCATTCTAGGTAATTCAATCACTTAGAGCAAGCTGTTGTCCTGGCTGGGCTTCTTGTTAGACTTTTTGTCTCCAGTCCAATCTCCTGGTATTTTAGATGTAAATGGCAGTGGCCATCTTGGCTGCTGGTTTTTAAAAAAGTTACTTGTAGGGTTTTTTCCCATTAGAAGTCTAAGGTAAGTTTCCAACCGTTGAAATGAATATGTCCCATTTGGCATATAGGGTTTTTCCTGACAAAAGACATATGGGATCCTGATTTTTATAAATAGAGGCAGAGAGTACAAAAGCAAGGAAGTTATGAAGAAACTTTTCTGGTTTGGCCTTAACTGGAGTATTGTATCCAAGCTGGGCACCACATTGGATACGGTGCAGAAAAGATTTACGTGAATAGTTCCAGGAATGAGGGACTTCAATTACGTGGATAGATTGGAGAAACTTGGGCTGTTCTTCTTAGAGAAGAGAAGGTTGAGAGGAGATTTGATGGAAGTGTTCAAAGTCATGAGGTATATAGACAGATTAGAAAGAAAGAAACTGTTCCCATCGGCAGAATGGTCAGGAACATTTCAAACTATGGGCACTTTGTGAAATTTCAGTGACAGTCACGGAATTACAAAATATCACTAACATCCCGCTTATCTCAGCAGTCTCCAAATTGATTGCATGGCAATGCTAAGGTGACTGGCACAAGAACCAAAGGCGACATGAGGAAAATCTTTTTTATGCAGTGAATGATTAGGATCTGGAATGTACTGCCTGAGTGTGGTAGAGGCAGATTGAATTGTGGCTTTCAAGAGAGAATTTGATAAAAACCTGAAGAGAAAAACATTTGAAGGGCTATAGGAAAAGGGATGGAGAGTGGGACGAACTGATTTGTTCTTCCAGAGAGCCAGCACAGACACAACAGACTGAATGGCTTCCTTCTGTACTCTAGCCATTCTATGATTCTATGATCTTGGTTTGCTTAATCTCTCCTCATAGTTTAACCCTTGAAGTGCAATAATAAAGAAAGAGGGAACTTGTATTTATATAGCAACTGATCAGATCCTCAGGACGTCCCAAAGTGCTTGGCAACCAATGGCTTATGTTTGGAGCACAGCCACTATTGTAGGCAGAATTGGCCACCAGTTTTCTCAGCAAGGTCCCACAAACAACAAATTAATGAGTGTCCAGTTAATCTCTTTTGGGTGGCGTTCGTTCGGGGAAGAGTGTGACCTCTTTGTTCTTCAATTAGTGTCATCGTACCTTTTGCGGTTTCACCTGAGGTAGCATATAAGACTTTTGTTTGACATCTAATCTGAAAGACACCTCTCTTAGTGCTGTACTGAAGTGTCAACATAGCCTGGTTTGCAGACACCTTCAGTGGGCTTGACCTTCTGACTCAGAGGCAAGAGTTCTACAGACTGAGTCAAGCCACAACATTGTTGGTAAACTGCAGTCCCTGGGCTAAATTTTTCAATGTGATATATCAGCACAGTTGACAAGTAATTTGCAAGAAGAGCAGTAGAGTTGACATTGAGGAGGCCAGTCTTCACCAGTATCAGCAACTCGGTGGTACTGGATTTTAAACCAGTGTTGGAGGGGTATCCAGTTGAGAAAGTGAAGTAATTCTCTTGATGCTGAGGTCCTCCATCTTTTCATTCCAAGATATTACATAGTTACTAAGCAGGCCATTTGGTCCATGCAGGTATTTAGGCTGATCAATTAAACTGAGACTTCCTTCCACCCTTCTTCATCTAATACCATCAGCATATCCTTGTGTTGCTTTCTCCCTCAGTTTTTTTATTCCCCTTAAGTGGATCTATGCTATTCACCTCAGTTGGCGACTTCCGTATTCTAACCACTCTCTGAATAGAGCAAATGAATTGCTGCAAACAAAACCATTCAGAGCTGCTGTTAATGCAACAACTCAGTTGTTCATTAAATATATATCAAGTGTAGCCAGGTAGCACTCTTATTTTCTTGTGTTTAGAAAATTAATGAAAAGACTTTGTTCTGAACCTGGTATTCATTTTTTGTCTGTTGTTAAATAAATACACTCTATTCCATCTGACCATGAAGTTTTGCACATATTAAGAGTTGGAGTTGAGGGAGAGGGTTTGGGCAATGTGTAGTTTTATGTTTTCCTCCTTCTGCACTGTCCTTATCATAAGGATAATATTATTTCCAGCCTTGTGGAAATTCAGCTCCAAGTACAATTCTTCCTTGACCTAGGTTGTCCTTCAGTTGCTTAAAGAGATCAGTAGACTGACATTTCAAATAGAAAGATTTTAGGAATCTTAACAAACCGGACCCTATAGTGTAAAGATATCCTGATTACAAACTCCTGTACGTAACCAGTGAGTCAGGTCAACTGGCAGTTTTAAAAAGGAGATGGACTTATCCGAATTGAGAAGCATGTTATCAAATTTGTTGAGATATTTAACAATGTTGCTTTGTCCCTCTGAAAAGATTCAAAGAAGAACTACGAGAATGATTCCTAGCTTAAAGAACTTTAGTTACTCATAGATTTAAACAGCTGGATCTATTGACTGTTAAGCAGCATGGACTTACAGGTGACACGATAGAGCTTTATAAATAATGCAACGGCTGGACTGCATGCCTATTGATAAGATATTCCAGTTTGACAGACTGGAGAGGACCAGGAGACATGCATTTAAACTACACAAAGGTATGACGGAATGTTAGGCAGTTCTTTTTCAGAGAGTAGTGAGCCTCTGGAATACGTTGCCAGCTGGTGTGATGTATCCTGATTCTTTGTATGCCTTCAAGAGGAAATTGGACTGGTTCCTGAGTGAAGCAAAGATCGCATCACATAGATGTAAGTGGATTAACAGATAGGGAACACTTGGACCATATGATCTCCTAGACTGATCGCCAGAGGGGGTGGGAGGGAAATTTTCCTGAGTTCTTCCCCTTAATGACCCTGTTTTTTCCTTTTTTTTTGTCTTGCCCAGGAGATCACATGGCTTCAGGGGTGGTGGGAGAGGTGGGGAACAGATGTGTCTAGTTGTGGTGCACCAGTTGCCATGACTACGGAGCTATCTTGGTGCCCTTTTTCCTGCCTGTTACTTTCGCTTGTTTGTTTTATTTTAAGTTGGGGGGCGGTGAAGGGAAATCAGGGAAGGAAAATGTTGTTCCTTAAAGTAGATTAAAAAAAACAGGTGGTGGGAGAGGAAAGCCCATTTATAGAATGGTCAGATGAACATAGGAACTTATGAATTAGGAGCAGGAGTAGGCCACTCGGCCGCTCGAGCCTGCTCCACCATTGAACAAGATCAGGCTGATCTGATTGTAACTTCAACTCCACGTTCCCACCTACCCCCGATAACCTTTCACACCCTTATCAAGAATCTATCTACCTCTGCCTTAAAAATATTCAAAGACTCTGCTTCCACTGCCTTTTGAGCAAGAGAATTCCAAAGACTCACGATCCTCAGAGAACAAATTTCTCCTCATCTCTGTCTTAAATTGGCAACCCCTTATTTTTAAACAGTGACTACTAGTTTCAGATTCTCCCACAAGATGAAACATCCTTTCCACATCCACCCTGTCAAGACCCCTCAGGATCTTATATGCTTCAATCAAGTCACCTCTTACTCTTCTAAACTCCAGCAGATACAAGCCTAACCTGTCCAACCCTTCCTCATAAGACCCATTCCAGGTATTAGTCTAGAAAACCTTCTCTGAACTGCTTCCAATGCATTTACATCCTTCCTTAAATAAGGAGACCAAACTCTCCACAATGCTCCAGATGTGGTCTCTCCAATGCCTGGTATAACTGAAACATAACTTCCCTACTTTTCTATTCAATTCCCCTCGCAATAACATCCTATTAGCTTTCCTAATTATTTGCTGTACCTGCATACTAACCTTTTACAATTCATGCACTAGGACACCCAGATCCCTCTGCGTCTCAGAGCTCTGCAATCTCTCACCATTTAGATAATATGCTTTTTTTATTCTTCCTGCCAAAATGGACAATTTCACATTTTCCCACATTATACTCCATTTGCTAGATCTTTGCCCACTCACTCAGATGTGGACTCTAGATGGCGCAAGCTTGATGTGCTGTATAGTATTCTCAATCTGGATTTTCTTGTACTTAAATTAAACACAAATTGGAATAGATTTTAGTTTTCACTGCTTTGGTTGACATCTGGCAGAATGGGTCACCTGCCATTTCATAGAATGAAAGTTAGGCCGGTTTTATGACAAGCAGATAATCTCGACATTAGATTACCACCCAGGTGAAGTATGAAAATCAACCCCATAGTTTTTTTTAAAATGGCAGCTCCTGTTTAAAAGTACAGTTTGGCCAGGTATCCGCTGTTCCAGTCACTTAACATCATTGTAAAACTTTTTTTTTGGTAGAACAAATTGGCAACACTTCACTACACAATAGGAGTTGTATTCATGACTGTGATTTCCCCATGGAATTCTTAGAGGTGTCCTGTTGTACCAATGTAGGAGACATGAACATTATTTGCCTATAAGTTTGTGGGGTGAAGAAGCTGGGAATCAGAGGTCGAGCACTGGGCTAATTGGTGAAAAAAAGAATGAAGTCAAAGTAAAGGAATGTAAAAGTGTTTATATTAGTAATTTTGTATTGAATACAGTTTGCACTCTTTTTTTCTGTATGACTATTGACATTGTTTAAGGTATTGGTATCAGGTAGCATCTTTGTGTTAGTATTGGAAAGGTAACAATTCGAGTATGCTATCCTAGTACTTGCCATCACCAGTGTTCAGGCAGGTTGCCTATAATTTCACACCAGCGGGCGGATGAGGTATCTCACTGTGGTTCAGTATTGAAAAAATCTCTCCTGTTATGTAGAAAGACTGCAGTTGATGGGAATGGAGTTATAATATTGCTGAAATTTTAGAGGAGTGAAAAGTTCATGAATTTCAAGAAATTTGATGCCTTCTACCCTATAATTCCCAAGCTTGCAGATCAGGATTGTAATAAATAGCTAGAAAATATCTAAGCTTTCCAGTCATTACTCATACAATTTATCACTGTAGCTTGTGCGTAGTTGCACAAATCTGCTGTCTATATATCTCTCACTGTCTACCTTTCAAATCAATCCTATTGTTCTTGGGTTTGTTTCTCCTGTTGTTTATTTTTAGCACTACTGCTAAAAGCTGAGTAGAAGCTGCCTCTTGTATCTGACAGATTTTGCCGTGAGTTGCTGAACGGGTGTGAAAAGCCATTTCCCTGTGCACTTTATCTGTCAACTGTTCCACTCACAGAGCTGACAAATCCTGCAAACGTTTGAAATGGATCGTGAGGAAAATAATTCACATCCAATTAAGAGGGGAGTATGCTCCAACTTATTAGTCCTGCAACACGTCCCTGAAAATTCATCAAATTATCTTTTTACTAGTAGATATATAGCATTGATCACGTTAGTCCAGGACCTGGTTTGGTTAATGCCATTTTCAGCTGAATTACTACAACAGTTCACCCATCAATGTAATGGAACAAATTTAATGAAGCAATACATCATATGACTGCCTCGAGGTTAAAATTTTACTGATAATGAAAGGTACAGGCCTCACAGATAAATATTTGTAATACTATTTATCTGCCACTTGACAAATTTAGCAATAACTTTGTTCTGACTCCAAACCATCATAATCCCATTTATTTACACTACAAAGCCGCCTTCCAGTAGTTAGTTGCGTGATCACAAACATCTCCATATTCTGATAGTTTGGAAGGGCATAAACCAGCGGATCTAATGGTGAGGGTTAGCAGGGAGCAGAATTTGGGGCTTAGAGATTGGATCCACTGGTTTTACGCCCCATTAAAGTTCTTTAGGTATAGCCATATCAAGTCTGCACAATGTTATCTTATTGCCTGCTATGGATTTGGGTGGGTCTTGCAGAAGTGAAAAAGTTGGAGAAGTTTAGGATTCAGGTGCTGTCCTGGAATTTTCATGCAGTATTTTGTTGTTAGGAGTGTAAACTTGGTGCCGTAATCATTATAAGACAAACACTAATAGGAGGCATAACTGCTGCTAACAACACAGGACAGCATTCTTTTCCCCTGGGCAAACACTAGGCCCCCCCATTTTAAACTGGGAGGGGAATGTAGCATGGAGTCCCCAAAGTGGATGATGAACCCAGGGAGTCCAGAGATGTGGAGGCCCAACCCATCTTAACAGCCAGGACTGATTTGAATATATTTTTCCAGAATCTCGTCCAACCCCAGCCAGATCCACCAGGAAACTGCAGCTGGGGACCATTGGGAACCATTCAGTGGAGGGGGTAAAGGGGAATTGATGGCCTTAGTGGGATCTGCAGGCTCCTGGCCCACAATGAAACCTAAAATGTAATCTTTCAAACTTAGCAAATATGCAAAGGTTGAACTGCCTGAGAACGTTTTAGTCTTTGAAATTAAACTTTAATTAAAGTTGAAAACCCAAACTGATGGGCTGGAAACTGTGGAGTTCCAAAGTGACGTCCATGTACATAGATCATTAAAATATCATGGACGGATGTAAAAAATAATTTAAAAGGCCCTTATATCTGGAAGACTAGAATACAAGGGGATAGAAGTTATTCTGTGGTTACAAAACCCCTGGTTCGACCACACCTGGAGTACTGATAGTAGTTCTGGGCACCACCCCTTAGGAAGGATATATTGGCCTTGGAGGGAGTGCAGCACAGATTTACCAGAATGATACCTTGACTCCAAGGGTTAAATTACAAGGAGAGATTACACAAGCTAGGGCTAGATTCACTGGAATTTAGAAGGTTAAGGGGTGATTTGCTCAAAATTTTCAAGATATTAATGGGAACAGATAGGGTAGATAAAGAGATCATATTTACGCTGGTCGGGGAGTGTAGGACTACAGAGTATAGTCTAAAAAATTAGAGCCAGACCTTTCAGGAGTGAAGTTAGGAAATACTTCTGCACAAACAGTATAGAATTTTGGAGCTCTCTTCCGCAAATGGCAATTAATGCTCGATCAATTGATTCTAAATCTGAGACTGATAGATTTTTGTTAACCAAAGGTATTGAGGGGATGTAGGGCAAAGGTGGGTCTATGGAGTTAGGTTACAGTCATGATCTCTATGGTGGAACAGGCTGGAGGAGCTAATTGGCTTATTCCGGATCCTATGGCACTTTGGCTACAGTTATACCACACACTGTCACTATGAAGCCAAAACGATTTCAGAGCAATGCAAAAAGTGCAGCGCTGCACAATAAAATTCTCTTCAGTAGTAAAAGGAAATGATCCCTGAAAATAAGAAAGAACTTTTGTTTATATAGTGTCTTAAATCACCTCAGGATGTCCCAAAGCACTTCACAGCCAATGAAGTATCTTTGAAGTGTCTTCACTGTTGTAGGAAACACGGTAGCTAATTTGAATGCAGCAAGGTCCCACTAACATCAATGAGATAAATCTGATTAAAACAGATGCTTTGAGGATGTTAGTTAAGAGATAAATGTTGACCAGGAAAATGGGGGAATGGCCACCTGAGAGAGGCAAAGGAGCCTCCAATAGTACAGTCTTTCCATACTGCACTGGAGACTCAGCCTAGGTTATGTGCTCATGGCACTGGAGTTGGGATTGAACCCACAGCCTCGGACTCAAAGGTGAGCATGCTACTATTGAGCTAAAACTGACATTTAAAATGCTGCATTTTTTTGAAAATTAATATTCAGACTGTGCACAGTGATGTTCAAAAACACTTAAGCCACTTGGGAGTTAGGAAGGTTTATCCAGCCCATGTATTGAAGCTGCAATAATCCAAAGTCCCTAAAGGGCAATAGAATTATCATGAAAGCTGCAAAATCTCCTGGTCTTATTTCCTCATCAGAAGCCCCATCAAAATCACTAGCGCAGCAAACCAGTTTCTCGCTGACTGGTTCTCACAAAGGGGAGCAACATGAAACAACAACTGAATTTGCACACATTAATTCTTTGCTTTCCAGTGAAATTTTCCCATCTCATTACTTTAGGAAAGCATTTCTCTATTTGACCTCTGAGCACAACAAGTTTGCACGTTTTGCTCACTTTCCTTATCATAACTCTAAAACATTCTACTCTAATTATTATTGGAAATACAACATTCATACTCATATGAAGCAGTGTGATTCGGTAGATCTACTCTGTATTCCTGGACTGTCTTGTTACAGCTGTAAAAGAACATTTATACCATGGAGCAAGGCCATTTCGCACATTGCTTCAGTGCTGGCTCTTCAGTAGAACAGTACAAAATTACTGCCGCTAATTTGTTCTCTTCCCTCAGAGCCCTGTATCTTCCTCCTCTTCAAATATGCTTCCAGATTTCTCTTAAAAGCTACAGTGATCTCTCCTGCAACTACTACCCATGCTGTAACAACTATACAAGGAAATTTCTCTTAAACTCTCTCCTCACTCTCTTCATGACAACTTTAAATTGATGATTCTTTAATCAGAGAAAATAAGTCTTTCCCTGTTCACTCTTTCAAAACAGCTGAAGAATCAGGAACAACATGAATCAGACACACTGGGATAAATCTTGACTTTGTCAGATCGTGTAAAATGGGTGATTGTGAGTCGGCAGCCAATTTTACAACCTTCTCAATTTTTATTTTTATTGACTGCAATGGAAGAGATGTAAAAAGGCCTGTCAACTCACTATTGCACAAAATCAGAAGCTGCCCCATAGACATCCATGCCGAATTCTCTGAGCTGCCCTCCCTTCAAGTGAGACTTTGTGCGTGGAGTAGTTTCACAATTTCCAGGCTATCACATAGACCTGGAAAACATTTTGGCTCCGATATTAATGGGGAGGTTGAAAACAGCTAAAGAACCTGGCAAGACCGGGGACGCGAAGGCCCTGCCAGTCTTGAGAGCAGAAGCTCATTAGCATATGATAGCACCGCCTCCCGCACAGCAGCTGACCAAATGAACAGCTGGACCCACGGGTGGGAGGAAACGCTCACAGCAGGTGGCCACCCTCGGGGAACGATCCCTGGCAATAGGGATGAGTGGGGCTAAGAGAGGAATCGCTGATCGGCCATTGGGAAGTGGGGGGGGTGGGGGGAGCCCTGCGATTGGAAGGGCTGGAGTTGTGGGCAAGATGGAGATCGGCTCTGGTGGAGGCTGAAAGCTCTCTTGAGGGGGGGGGTGGGGGGAGCACTGCTTCTCATGCTGTCCCACGGGGAGTGGTGAAAAGAGCCACACATCTTGGGGGGCCAACAGCTCCTGCCTTGGTTCATCTGCCAGAAATCCCACAAATTGGACTGGTCCTCTCTGTTAAATTCATGTCATGGTGCTGATGATGTCATCAGGACACAACTTTGATGTGGTGATTAGGCCCCCACCTGCCTTTTACGGGAGCCTCATCAGTGCCCTGAATTATGCACTGAACGGGATGGAAATAGGGTTGGGTTGGGTCAGGTTGTCCCTCCCCCACCTACACCATCATGCTTGTTGAGGTGGTAGGTTTAAAATCAAGGCCTTTGTTTCTGTTAAAATTTATATCAGTCACCAAAACCTCAAAGCAGCTAAATTATTCACACAGCAGATTTGAAAAAGGGATTGCTGATATATACGGAACTGTTCTGCAGTCAGATTAACTTCTGGCATTAAAGTCGAGCATAATTGCTGCACTCTGTATAGATCATTTTTATTTTTGACTAGTCCAATTTAGATGTGTTGTCCCCAGTGCTAAAGCCTGGCACAGGTATAACATTAAAACCCGGCCTGGGCCCGACCTGACAACAGCCAACCCGAACCCGACTCAGGCCCAAGTCCTTTAATTTTTTTAAATGCCCGACCCGAAAATAACAAACATATTAGATTAAATGTTGATTAAAATGAAAACAGTATGAGACAAAACAGTATAGTCCAGCCCGACCCGACCCAAGCCCGAATACTGGATGCAGAACACAGACCCGACCCGAACCAGACACATGTAGTCGGGTTTGGTCGGGATCAGGTCGGGTAGCCAGGCTTTACCCAGTGCTTCCTTAATTTAGACAACAAAGGTCATTGTTTCCCATTGTTTCTCTTTCTTGTAAATTTTGATTTAAAAATGGACTGAAATTCATGTTATGTATTTTTAAAGCTTCAGAATGTGCCACCAGAAAGTCTTATCATTAGATATTTTTAATTGATTTTAAATCTGCAGGGTTTCTATCATGTACTGTAGCTTCCAGCTGCCTGTGGTTTGGTCAATACTAATTACCAGCAGAGTACACCTTTTAAATTATTTCTGTTCCTAAAATACTCCAAACAGTGGCTGTACTTAATGCTGATGATGTCTTAAGTTTCTATTTTGAACTTCTTTATTACTGAATGTCATACTAAAATGCTGGCTAAATGTTGTTCCAGGTTTGTACTGAACTGCTTCACCAGAGAGCTAATCAGATGAAGGATCTGGAAGAAAGCCTAGGCGTCTGCATGGCTTCAATTCAGCTGTGCAAAGCTGAGGAGCCAGTGAGCGCCCTGGAGACTTACACTGCTATTCTCAACCTGCAGGCTCTTCTGTTAGAAGAACTAAGCACAGCAGAGTCAGTGCCAGAGTCCGAGTATACCCAGATTGTTCAGGCGCACATTCATGTGAGTGTTACTTGAAGAGAATTATACATAAAACATGAAACCTAATTTTCTTTCTCATTCAAATTATGTATGCTTAACTTAATCCTTCTGTTCTAACCTATTTTGAATGCCTGCCATATTAAGTCATGAGCCCTGTCAGGCCAAAAAGTTAATGTTATCTTGAGTATGTTTTTTTTGAATTTTCATTGTTATAAAATTTAGCTTTTCAAAGGCTGTGTCGCATCCCGAGTTAAAATCAGTATTTAGTCCTTCTGGAATTGGATTGTGCTGAAAGAGAGGATTTTGAGCTGTGTAACATTAGAGTGAGGTACTGGTGGTCACAGCTTTGTCACTGCCATTGATAATGATGGGAACAATTTGAGCTGATGAAGTAAGATTATCACACAGCACTAGAGCAAATTATCTGTGTGATTTGTACTGTGGTTTGTTGGTACCTATACACTAAATGAGCCTAATGGCAACACTATAGGGATAATAAGTACTTGGTCAATAGATTCCAACAAACATGCACTTTAATATCATTGAAATAATTTAGATGTCTGTTGTATTGTTTGATGTTTAAGATGTCTTTTTAAAGTTTTGGTGACTAAATTGACTCTAGTATCTCTCTCTTGGTATTTCTTCACGGATGAAGATTTTGGGAAGGTTGTAGTCATCGGTTGGAGGCCCACTGGTGGCTAGTCAGGCCTATTCTGGCAGATTCTCCCACAGTGGGTACAAGTGAAGGTGTAGTCACTGCTGGGGGCAATTGGATCTATCATTCTCTTTTTCTCTTTCATGCTGGTTCTTCGCTCAGTCTCGAGGGTGTCTGTAGTCCTCCTGATGTAGCATCTCCAGGCATCAAGATCTATGGCCTGTGCTTCCCATTGGCGTTGGTCGATGTGGCACACAGAGAGGGTCGACTTCAGGGAGTCCTTGAAATGTTTGCATGGGGCTCCTCTGTTCCTTTTACCCATGGTCAGCTCTCCATACAACACGATCTTGGGCAGGCAACTGTCGTCCATCCGGGCAATGTGACCCACCCAACGCAGTTGGCTTTGCAGGAGGATGGCCTCGATGCTGGTGATGTTGGCTGTATCCAGGACTTTAATGTTTGTGATGTGGACCTGCAAACGGAGCTTGAGGATGCTGCGGAGGTAGCACTGATGGAAGCACTCTAGAAGGCGTACATGACAGTGGTACAGGACCCATTACTCGGCGCCATACTGAAGGGTGGTGAGGCCTGTAGCATTATAGCTCCACACATGTTTGTAGAGTCTGCCGAATGTTCTGTTTACTCTAGTATAGATAATTACTATTTCACAGATTGTTTCTTTTGTTAGCAAAGCAATATGAGAAAAAAGTCAGTCAATTTGCATATAGAAGCTACTTGGACTTGAAAAGGTTCTTATCCAGAAATAAAGATCAGTTCTTTCAGGAATTCAGAGATAGCAGATAAAATACATACTTGCCTTAACTATACAGTAATGCCTGTTCCTCATCCATGAACATGCCATGGTAGAGCAATCCATCATTGTGACTTCACACCCTGGTGTGCATTCCCTAAACCCCTCCTCCATCATACATCGCAATCCACCTTCAAAGGCTTTGTTCAATCCAACCTCTTCAACTGTGGTTTCAGTTGCCTTTCCTTCCTTTGATCTGATCCCAACTGCGAACGTCTTTGGGATGTCTTGCTATTTTAACGATGCTATACAGGTTATTGTTAAGAACAAACATAATGAGTGTATTTTGAATGAAATGGGAATTCAATTATCCCATGATTCCAGGAAAGCTGAGTGCACAAAAGTATAGGTTGGAGAATCAGAGCAACAGTACTGTTACTCTACCTACAACACATTGTCCCTCCAACCATAGTTTCATCACTGGAAGTGTGAGTTCATGGAGTCACCTTTATAAAGCAGTGATCAATTTAAGTAATAAGTGCAAAAAATTGCCTTATAAGGGGAGATTTGTAGTGCTGGTGTTGATTCTCTTGCCTGTGCTGTTCTGGCCAATATTTATCCTTCCGTGAAATAAAGCAAAACAGGTTATCTTATTATCACGTTGCTGTTTTGGGACCTTGCTGTCTGCAAATTGGCTGCTGCCTTTCCTACATTACAACAGTGACTACCCTTCAAAAGCACTTCATTGGTTGTAAAGCGCTTTGGGATGTCCTAATGTTGTGAAAGACACTATATATTTTTTTTTTTGCTTTTTTTCTTATTATGGAGAACCACCATTTTGGGGCACGAGCAATAGCAAGTAGGAAACCTGACAATCAATATGCATGTGCATCCTGGCTCTGAATACTAATTGAAAGTTCCCCTCTTGGGGAGAGTTCAATTTAGACAGCTTATCTCCAGTCAGCATGTAACATAAGAGTTTTAGACAAGAAAAAACCATTAGGCCTATGAAAGCTTTTCACTCCAGTAATCTATTTTTACCTTTACAATCTGCCCAGAGATTATTCATTTATAATTTTTTCAGTGATTTGTTTTTTTTAATTTACATTTCACTGGTTATTATTAATATCTTCTGTTCCTAATTCCTTGCCACACTCTGAAGTATCATTCTGGATTTGTTTTATCTGAACCATTTAATTTTTTGATCTACCTTAGCAAGGTTGCTTCCTTAACTACCATCTTGTAGGCCAATGGTGGTGGATCGCCAAAGTTTAAAAGCAAGAAAATTAAATTATATCTCAACAATAACTTGCATTTATATAGCACCTTTAATGTGGTAAAGCGTCCCAGAGGCACAGGTTTTAAATAAAAACAAAGTGCTGGAAATACTCAACAGGTCAGGCAGCATTTGTGGAGAGAGAAGCAGAGTTAACGTTTCAGGCCAGTGACCTTTCATCAGAATGATTAGATTAGATTAGATTAGAGATACAGCACTGAAACAGGCCCTTCGGCCCACCGAGTCTGTGCCGAACATCAACCACCCATTTATACTAATCCTACACTAATCCCATATTCCTACCAAACATCCCCACCTGTCCCTATATTTCCCTACCACCTACCTATACTAGTGACAATTTATAATGGCCAATTTACCTATCAACCTGCAAGTCTTTTGGCTTGTGGGAGGAAACCGGAGCACCTGGAGAAAACCCACGCAGACACAGGGAGAACTTGCAAACTCCACACAGGCAGTACCCAGAATCGAACCCGGGTCCCTGGAGCTGTGAGGCTGCGGTGCTAACCACTGCGCCACTGTGCCGCCCAATGGTCAGAGGCTCGGAATCAGGTCAGAGGATAGGAATCCTGCGGCGAGTAACTCACCTCCTGACTCCCCAAAGCCTGTCCACCATCTACAAGGCACAAGTCAGGAATGTGATGAAATACTCTCCACTTGCCTGGATGGGTGCAGCTCCAACAACACTCAAGAAGCTCGACACCATCCAGGACAAAGCAGCCCACTTGATTGGCACCCCATCCACAAACATTCACTCCCTCCACCACCGATGCACAGTGGCAGCAGTGTGTACCATCTACAAGATGCACTACAGAAACACACCAAGGCTTCTTCGACAGCACCTTCCAAGCCCGTGACCTCTACCACCTAGAAGGACAAGGGCAGCAGTTGCATGGGAACATCACCTGCAAGTTCCCCTCCAAGCCACACACCATCCTGACTTGGAACTATATCGCCGTTCCTTTGCTGTCGCTGGGTCAAAATCCTGGAACTCCCTTCCTAACATCACTGTGGGTGTACCTACCCCACATGGACTGCAGCAGTTCAAGAAGGCAGCTCACCACCACCTTCTCAAGGGCAATTAGGGATGGGCAGTAAATGCTGGCCTAGCCAGATGCCCACATCCCATGAATGAATAAAAAAAAGGACAAGGATAGTTCCACCCAACTGTACAACAGAGGAGAGGAGCTGTGCATTTGACAGCTGTTTATTTGAGGGCTGTGCATTTGTGTGGTTTGCATTTGAGAGCTTTGTTTGAGAGCTGTGCTTTTGGAGAATTGTACTTTTAGGAGCTGTGCGTTTGACAGGTGCTTCGGTATCTTTGTCTACATTTGAGGGCTGTGTTTGTGAACCGTGGATTTGGAAGATGCTCATTGTCTGTCTGTCATTTCCATAAATTCGAAGATCCTGGTGTCGGTGAATTCACGCTGGGCGCAAAAGGGTTACCACAGACACTGAATAAATACTCAAACGAGAACAATGCTGCCTCTTTATTTCAGATTTCCAGCATCTGCAGTATTTTGCTTTTATCACAGATTTAAAATATTAGCTTTGGAAATGCGCTCCCAGGGCAATCTCGTATCGAGTCCATCACCATCTGGAGCAAATTGAAAGCAGGGATCAGAGGACAGTCCATCTGATTCATGGTATTCCCGATTTTCTCACCATTAAAGCTAATGACTGGAAAATCAGAAGTGCCACATTTGGGTGCGTTCACCTCTATGCATGAACCTCCAATTTGTACCTCCATAGAGCAAGATTCTACATCAGGGCTATTGTGTGTTCTATTATACCCACTGCAACTAAACAGAAGACATTTTGAAACATATCTTATCAAGCCACAATTTATTTCTGCTTATTAATTTGTAAAGCTGGATTCTACTCAAAGTTCCTTCCTCTTCCTTTTCCATTCCTTGTACCCTATCTCCCTCTCCCCCTCCTGCTCTCTCATTCCGTCTGTTGCTCTCAATCTCTATTCCCTTTTGATCATTTGACTCTTCTTTCTATCTCTTATCCCCTTTTCATCCTGTCTCATTCACTGCTTTCCCTCTCCATCTCTTTCTTTTGTTTTCTAATCCATATTCCTTCTTACTCCATCCTATTTGATTTCTCTCAGTTATTATTCAGGACTTGATATTTGAAGTTTGGAAGATGTGATTAATTTCTTCTCTGGAATCATTGTTCTTCAGTGCAGAAGAAGGTTTTACCTAAGTTTGTTGGGGACACTCAGTGCTGACATTCCTGCTAAGTTTTTGCTATTGCTTCTCAGTCCTGTCACTTTTCTGGCTCTTTTCTACTCTCTCCTCTCTTTCTCCTGAAGCCATTGACTCCTCCTTGTTGAGTTACAGTTCCAAGCCTGCCAGGCAGCCTCCAATAAGTTGCCCAAGTTGACATTCTTCGTGTGTAAGCATGGACAGTATGTGTCTCCAGGCTATCAGGCCTGCCAAGTTCATCACAACTGAGCTCAATCCTGTCTATACTTGCACACTTGAATCAGTAGTTTATTTATCCTTGACTGAGTTCCCTTCCCATCAGCTAATTCAGCACAGATTGGCAAACGTAGACCTTCTTAGTATGTATGGCTCAGCTACTCACCCAGCTGCCTCATTGATGAATTTATGGCACGATGGGGGGAATTTTATGCTTTGCCCTGCAGCGCGCTTGGAGATGGGGAGAGCATATAATCGGTTCGGATGGTGGGGGGTGGGGGAATGGGTGTGGGGGTGTATCCCCGCCTCCAATTGAGGCCTTTAACTGGGCAAATAATGCCCAATTAAGGGCCTCATCATGCCGCCGCCACAAGTAGCTGTGCAGCGGGCAGCCCTGTCACCGCACAGGAAACACGGCACGAAAAATCATGCAGGCTGCTTGCTGGCTCTGGGGATTGGGGGTGTGGGGGCGTTCCCCTCATTAAAAGGTACTTCGTGTCGGACCAAGGGACCCGGCATCAGGAAGGGGAGGCCTGCTGAGAGCCACCCCTGCCCTTGCTACAGACCTCCCTACACTCACCTCCTGCAGTCCCCACCTAGTAAGACCCCTCCTGCCCTGACTTACCTGTGACTTGGGTCCAGTGCCACTCCTGGACCTTGGGTGGGTGCTCCACCAGCAGCAGTCACTGCCTCCATAGTGACATTGCTCAGTTAGAGTTGCCGGCCTCTGATTGGCCAGCAGCTCTCGGAGGGTGGGACTTCTATCTCTGGGGTCCTTGATCCCATGGAAGGCCCCCACTGTTGTCCAGTGAAGTGCCCAATTGGCACTTGATTCAGCAGGCCTCCCACAGAAGAGGCATTGTGGGTTTCTCAGCATCACTATTGCTGGACATCAAGACCCCTGTCGCCCAGAAAAAATCCTGGCCTTTGTTTCAGTATCTGAAGACAGTGACAGACATGTCAGGATTTCCCTTCATGGAAGGGAAGAAAAAAAGAGCAAATACTTGAAATTTTGGACACTAACTTAGATTTTTGTAGGTGTGGCCCTTTATCAGAATCCTGTGTTCTGATGGCTGGTACTGTTTAAGCCATTGATCTCCAGTTTATTTCCTATTTTCTATTTTATCTCAAATGCACAGAGTACATTGTTTAAATTGCTCAGGTACTTGCAATGTTAATCTGATGGTGTGCTTCTGATCTTTGATATGATCAGTAGGCCTGCTTCATAAGTTAATCTTAAAAATGTTAGCATACACGATCACAATCCACTGGTTGAGAGTGCTTTTAGGCAACTGGCATTCTCAAATGTCCATAGAAAGCAAGGGGTCTCCTGACTTCCTCCATGCCCTTCGGCTGTTGTGCCAGGATTGATTGCATCTTGTTTTTCCTTCTGTAGGAGCTGGAGCAACTTGTCCATCTACATTCGGATGAGCTTGCTCTCCAGAGTGAGCTAACAGAACAGAACAGCCGGACTATGACACTGAGCAGACATTCCATTGAAGGCGATACAGCACAAAGCAACAGTCAAATGTTTATCTGTCTGCAACAGGCCATGTCCAAGTGCAAAGACATGATGGAAGCAGAGACTCAGAGGTAACAGCCTTGTGTTTTCTCAGGTGAAAAAGAAGATTCAGAATAATGTGCGAGCGTGACTGTTAAAACAAAAAATTGGAGGCAGTAATGCAATTGGAGACCCACCACCCCGTATTGTCAGGCACTGAGACCTGAGGCCTAGTCCATGCCACATGTATGCTATTAGCAAGCATTTTGAGCAGTAGAACCCTGTGCATAACACCCGTTAAAGGAAGAAGTTACACGTAAATGAGGGGAGAGCTCCATTGTATACTTTAGCGGGCTGACCAGTGCCCGATAAACTGAGCATCGCAAAAAAAAAACTCTTTCCTTCCTTTGCATGTTTGCTGTTTAAGGTACCGGGGGATGGTGGCTGGCTGGTGGGGTTGGGGGGTGAGATTTGGTCTTGGACAGAAGTGCAAAGTGTGCAATAGTGAATTGGTAGCCTGTTTTACACTCTGCTATGTTCATGGAAACGAAAATTAGACAGTGTGAACTAGCTGCCAGTTCACTATTGCCCTTTATGTACCACTACCTAGGAACACTTTCACCTCCTGTATCTCTTAGCAACTGATTGTATCTATATTGCTTTGGTCTTTTTGAATAAAAAGAATTTAGGGAAATCTTTTGGAGCCTTCAAGCCATGTAGTGGGATTCCCATAGACACTCAGCCAAATTTATGGCACTCAATCGTATATGCCTTTTTGCCAATTGCAGTTTCATTCAATAGATGCAGATAAGAAAGGCCTTGTGTTCATTCTTAGTTCATTAGTCCAGAAAGAAACTATAATCATCTCCGCCCATCCATCACAACATCCTGAACCACAATTAATGGGGAGAGCATCACAAGTATAATAAAGACTTTGTTACAGGCCAACCACAAGATTTCTAATGTATAGCACAGCAACAGTCTTCACTATTTTCTTCTTGTTGCACAACTTTGCAATATAAAGAGAAGTTACCAGTCAGCCTCACAGCTCCAGGGACCCGGGTTCGATTCTGGGTACTGCCTGTGCAGAGTTTGCAAGTTCTCCCTGTGACCACGTGGGTTTTCGCCAGGTGCTCCGGTTTCCTCCCACAGCTAAAGACTTGCAGGTTGATAGGTAAATTGGCCATTGTAAAATTGTCCCTAGTGTAAGTAGGTGGTAGGGAATATGGGATTACTGTAGGGTTAGTATAAATGGGTGGTTGTTATTCTGCACAGACTTGGTGGGCTGAAGGGCCTGTTTCAGTGCTGTATCTCTAAATAAATAAATAAAATAAAAGGACCAACAAACACCAGAGGAGAGTAAATGAGCAGGACGAGTAAGTGGCTGAAGGAGTCTTGCACCCAGGAAGTGTAGTGCAGCAGTCACTAATTGAGAACCTTTTCAATTAATTATATAAAGCAGTCCTTGCATAATCAGTCTTATCCATTTTGTCAACAAATGGTGCTCAAATAAATACCATGCCAGCTATTTGCATCTGCTCTTACATTGTCGATCCATCTATTTGCTATTAACTTAATATAGCCTTTCTTAAAGAAACCTTCTGGACTAAGGAAAAATGAAGTGAAATAAATTATTCACCAAAAAATGAACAGTGTAAGTTAAACTAATGATACCACAATGTTTCCCCTAGTTGAACCTCCATGGTGTTTGTCATCGGAACCCAATCTGTGTTATGTTTAGATACTATTGCAGTACAAGTACCAAATTTGGTGGCAGGTTGCTGTATGTCATTGCTGGCTCTATAACTCTTGGTACCATGTGTGATAATGAGTGGCGGCTGTCCTGCCCATTACCTAGCACCAGGCATACCTAAAAATGAGGTGTCAGCCTGGTGAAGCTACAACACAGGACTACTTGCATGCCAAACAGCGGAAGCAACATGCGATAGACAGGGCTAAGTGATTCCACAACCAACGGATCAGATCTAAGCTCTACAGTCCGGCCACATCCAGTCGTGAATGGTGTGGACAATTAAACAACTAACAGGAGGGGGAGGCTCCACAAATATCCCCATCCTCAACAATCAGTGCAAAAGACAAGGCTGAAGCATTTGCATCCATCTTCAGCCAGAGGTGCTGAGTGGATGATCCATCTCAGCTTCCTCCTGAGCTCCCTAGCATCACAGAAGCCAGTCTTCAGCCAATCCGATTCATTCCACATGATATCAAGAAACGGCTGAAAGCACTGGATACTACAAAGGCTACGGGCTCTGACAACATTTTGGCAATAGTACTGAAGACTTGTGGTCCAGAACTAGCTGCGCCCCTTGCCAAGTTGCTCCAGTACAGCTACAGCTAGGGGTCAGCAAGGTGTCCGTAGTAAAAAAATGTTGAGGTCTGTGACTGCTAATGTCAGGAATGAGAAATTTCCCATTGACTACTTCTTTCCAGACAATTCAGAAATTCACAGCCATCAGTTTCATTTTCACAGCTGACAGGTTTTTACAGTGGAAACAGCAGCTTCGAGCTCAACAAGTTCGGGTTTTCCCAGCGGTTTCCAATTTTTTTTTAAAAGCCCGCCTTATCAATCACACAGCCAATTTTTATATCGCCTGCAAACATCATAATCATACCCCCTATATTCATGTCCAAATCATTGATATATACCACAAAAAGCAAAAGATCTAGTACTGAGCTCTGCAGAACCCCACTGGAAACAGTCTTCCAGTCACAAAAACACCCATCGACCATTACCCTTTGTTTCTTGCCTCTGAGCCAATGTTGGATCCAACTTGCCATGTTGCCTTGGATCCCATGGGTGTTTACTTTCATGACCATTTAGAACCTTATCAAAAGCCTGGCTAACATCCAAATAGAGGACTGAAAAATGATGGGCAGAGCCTCAACTATTTCTTCTCTTGCTTCCATTAGCCTTTTTGTCCTGGCCTGGGGATTCATCCACTTTCAAAGATGTTAAACCCCTTAATACTTGCTGTCTCATTTTGTTAATGTCATCTAATACTTTATACTCCTCTTCTTGGATTGCAGCATCTGTATCGTCCCTCCGTTTAGTGAAAAGAGATGCAAAGTATTTACTAAGAACCATACCAAGGTCCTCTGCCTCCACACACAGGTTACCCTTGGTCCCTATTCTTTCTTTAGTTATCCTCTTGCTCTTTATTTATAAAAAAAACTTTGAGTTTTCCCTGATTTTACTTGCCAACATTTCTTGTGCCCTCTCTTTGTTCTCCTAATTTCCTCTTGAATTTCATCCTTATACTTCTTTATACTCGTATAGGGTTTCTGCATTATTGAGCCCTTGTTATCTGTCATAAGCTTCCTTTTTTTTCTTCATCTTGTTTAAACCCCTTGACATCCAGGGGGCTGTGGATTTGTTAGTCCCAGAGAACATACTTGCTCTGAACCCTCACTATCTCTTCCTTGAATGCCTGTCACTGATCTGGCACGGATTTACCTTCCAGTCCACTTTAACTAAAACTCATCTCAGCTTAGTAAAATTAGCTTTTCCCAATTGAGAACTTTTATTCCTGGTTTATCTTTGTCCTTTTCCATTACTATCCTAAATGTAACTGAATTATGATCACTTCTACCAAAGTACTCCCCAACTAATGCCCCTTCCATGTGCCCAGCTTCATTCCCTAAAACGAAGTCAAGAAACACCCCCTATCTTGGGCTTGTTATGCACGGGCTAAAAAGTTCTCCTGAATGCATTTTAAGAATCCTCCTCCCTCTGTGTCTTTCACACTAATTTTTATCCCAGTTAATACCAGGTAGTTGAAATCCTCCACTATTACTTCCCTATTAGTTTTGCTCTTATCAGATTTATCTACATATTTGCTGTTCTATCTCTCTCTGACTGCTTAGGGATCTATAGTACACTCCCAATAGTGTGATTGCCCCTTTTTTGTTCAATTTAACCCATATGGCTTCATTTGATGATCCTTCTATCATATCATATCCTTGTTCACAGCTGTAATTGTTTCTTTAATCAATATTGCACCCCTCCTTTTTTTAATGCCTCGCTCTATCTTGTCTGAAAACTCTGTAACCAGGAATGTTGAGCTGCCATTTCTGCCCTCCTTTCAGCCATGTCTCAGTAATAGCTGTAGTATCATAAGCCCACATGTTAATCTGCTCTCAGCTCATCTGCTTTATTCCCTAGACTTCTTGCATTGAAGCGTACACCATTTAGCACTGCCAAACTCCCTTGTTGTCTATTTTCTAGCCTTTATTTCCTCTGTCTTTTGAACACGCTTACTAATTTTCTGCCTTCCATTTCCAACTTTTTTTCTCTCCGTTCTGAATCTACTCTCGGGTTCCCATCCCCCTGCCAAGCATGTTTAAACCCTTCCCAATAGCAACAGCAAAACCTCCTGCGAGGATATTGGTCCTGGAGCTGTTGAGGTGCAAACTGTCCGGCTTGTACAGCACACCTCCCCAAGAAGTGGTCCCAATGCCTCAGGAATCTAAAGCCCTCCCTCCTGCACCATCTCCTCAGCTCTATATTTCTATTTCTGTGCTTACCAGCACTTGGCACTGTGAGTAATCCAAAGATTACTACCTTTGAGGTCCTGCTTTTCAATTTCCTAACTCACCAAAGTCTGCCTTTAGGACTTCATCCCTCTTTCTGCCTGTGTCATTCGTGATGATGATATGCTGATACGGACCACAGCCTCTGGCTGTTCACCCTCCCCACCACCCCCTGCCCCCTCGTCGGCCCCTCCAGTATGTCCTGTAGGCCCTCAGGGACGTGCTTGACCCTGGCACCAGGGCGACAAAATACGAGCCTGGAGTCATGTCTGCAGAAGCACCTGTCTGTTCCACTCACTATTGAATCCCCTACCACTATTGCTCATCCACTCTTCTCTGTCCCCACCCCCCTGCCCCCACACCCCACCCCTCACTGTGTAGCTGAGCCACCCATGGTGCCGTGGACTTGGCTGTGCCTGCACTCCCCAGAGGAACCATCACTCTCACCAGTATTCAGAACTGAATATCGATTGTAGAGCTATTGACTGCCTGGTCCTCCTTGTTCTTGTGGTGACCCATTCCCACACTGCCTGTACATTTTTAAGCTGCAGGGTGACCACCTCCCGAAATGTGCTGTCCATGAAGCTCTCAGCCCCATGGATGCCCATCATGACACCAGCTGCTATACAAGCTCCGAAACCCAGAGCTCAAGCTGCTCTAGTTGGTGACACTTTCTGCATATATGGTCATCCAGGCCACAATAAGCATCCAGGATTTCCCACATAGCGCAAGGATGTGCATTCCACAAGCTGAGGTTCCCTGCCATGCCTTTACTTTCTAGACTGTTACCTAGAAACAGTTACCAGCTATTTACCAGATCTCCCTGTCTCCCACTCCCTCACTCATACCAATCCTTTTGTAATAAAAGACCAGAACAGCAACTCCTCCCTCACTGCGCCAAATTACCTCGCTCACCAATTCTCTGAGCTAAGTTCTCTGCCAAAGCAGTACGACGTCAAGCTGGACTCTGTGCTACTTACTTCCATGCATAAACAAGAGTTTCCTGGATTTATTCCAGCAAAAATTTTTAAGAATTGTGTCAGCCCCTGCTGACCAGGTAACCAGTTCCAACTTGCCACATAATTAACTAACTGTGCAGTTGCCACTAGCAGGCAGCTTGTTTACCACTGACTGAGACTGTGAAAGAAACTACAATTTTACTGCCCTACATTTTGCTTATCCCATGAGCTTTACCCACAGTCTCCTGAAATGTATCACTGTGGTCACTTTCCAGTTGTCATGGTGCAGTAAATATTCTTCATTTTATTTGGTGCATGTTTTCACAGCTTTGTGGTCTTCTTACAAGACTTATTCTGTGCACGTCACATAGTGACAGAGTGAATATTCAAGATCAAATGTTAACTTCTATACCGTTTTCCAGATTAAGAGATGAAGTTAGAAACAGTCAGTTACTAGAAGATGCCAAGGGACAGCTGATGATGAAAACCCTACTGGGTCTCCAAGATCAGGTAATATTCGGTATCAAAGCTCTGGGTGAAATGCACATTTTAATGTTTGCACTTTTTGCTTTGTATTTGTTTTCCTTCTAAAATATATATGCAAGTTTGAAAGTGACTGTTTTTATTATCGCGGGCTTACTGTGATGAAAAATAATCATTGGGAGGAATTTTAACTTTGGGTAACAGTGTGAAACAGGCAATAGGAATGAAATTCATGAGATATGTATGATGGGTGGTTGAATCAATATCACTCGTTATATACCGTTGCCCAAAGTCAAAATGACCACCATTTTCTCAAACTTGCCGATATATTTTTAAAGGTTATAAATAAAGTTTGTTATATAATCCAGTATAGAAATATTAGACTTTCTGTCCATTCATAGGGGTTTATTCTGGTGAACACAGGTGGTAAATGGGTGCTATGTTAATAAGACACGCCTGTTTGAAAGTCTGGTTTTAGCCTGCAATTTTGGATTTAATTATTGATTATCCTAATGGTGAGGGGTTTGGGATGTTCCTACTGTTCAGCTCCCACCTGACCACAGCAAGTGTTTTTTGTTATTAGGTTTTAACCCCTTCGTGATTTATTTGTCAAATAAACAGACAGCGACAGGTTTTCTTGTAGGTTTAAAACAGATTCATTGTTTATTGAGCAATAGGCCTTATCCCGAAATTGTTGCAACCGCATCAACTCCCGCATTCACACACACACACACACACACACACACACACACACACACACACACACACGAGACAGAGCGGAAAAGGGGTAAATGGTTTTTAAGTGAGGTAGGGTTTCAGGGTTCACGGTAAAGCTGTTAAATTCTCTTGGAAGTCAAGTTCTCGGTTGCAGGTCTGAGGTGTTTGTAGGTTTCTCTCTTGGTGGAAGGTTCAGTTTGAAGACGGAGGATCACTTTCAGTTCTCTGCTGCATAGCTTGGAAATGTAGAATTCATGGCAGGGCGCCTGCCTTCTGGCTTACTGGATTTTCTTCCCAACTCTTAGCTGGACAAGCTTCTTGGTGATGTTTCTTTCCGGGTGTCTCTGTCTCCAGAGAGCTACCTTTAAGGTCAAACGGTCTTGCATGTTGCCTCTGTTGGGAGACGTAGATCTTTTGCAGCATCGTCAATTTTTTTAAAAAAGTAAAGTCAATTTATGTAACTCTTCAGTTTGAGTCTGTATTTTTTCATCGTCGCACTTCTCATAAGTATGACAATAATTTGAACTTGTCTGAAGTTGCTAAATCAGGCACCTGCAGGTTTAGCACTTGAGTGCTGATTAGATCCAATTTTCGTACAGCAGTATATGTGAGCTCTTCACACCCACTTACACTAAAGGAGTGTGCTAGCTAACAAACAGGGTAGGTTTCATTATGGCTGAAGGACTGAGAGGGTACACAGGTTCTCGGATGTGACTATGGAGGCCCAAGTGGAGGAAGTCCATAGGAGGAGGGATGTCCAGTCTGCACAGGGGAAAATGTCCACCTCGCCCTCTGTCCCTCTCTCCTGCAGCAGCTGGTGCTTCGCTGTCTGGCCTCATCTCCTCCGATCCCCCCAGCAGACCAAGGGAGACTTGTCACAAGATGCCCATAAATAAGCACTCCCTATCTCCTGCTGACTCCTATAAGGTACAGTGGCACAACACTTACTCTTTCTAGGTGAAGTCCTCAGAGAATTTCCAAGATAAATAGATTGTTGGTGAAATCTTGACAAAATGTCCCAGAAAGTCTCCCAATTTGTTTCAAAAATCCTCCTCAGACTTCCAGCAGCAAGTAAACAGTAAAGTGTGGTGCCCAGGACTGGATGCAGTAGTCTACTTGATGCTGAACCAGTGTTTTTTTTCAAGTTTAACATAACTTTCTGGCTTTTGTACTCTATGCCACTATTGATAAAGCCTAAGATATTGTATGCTTTATTGACCTCTCTCTCAACTTGTCCTGGCATCTCCAATGATTTATGCAGATATACACCCAGGCCCCTCTGCTCCTGCACCCACTTTAGAATTGTACCCTTTATTTTATATTGTGTCTCCGGGTTCTTCCAAAATGAATCACTTCACATTTCTCTGTATTAAATTTCATCTACCACTTGTTTGCCCATTCCATCAACCTGTCTATGTCCTTTTGAAGTTCTACACAGTCCTCCTCACTGTTCACAATACTTCCAAGTTTTGTATTGTCCTCAAATTTTGAAATTGTGCCCTGTACACCAAGGTCTAGGTCATTAATATATATCAGGAAGAGCAGGGGTCCGAATACTGACCCTTGGGGAACTCCACTACAAACCTTCCTCCAATCCGAAAAACAACCATTAATCACTACTGCCTGTTTCCTGTCACTCAGCCAATTTTGTATCCATGTTGCTATTGTCCCTTTTATTCCATGGGCTCTAACTTTGCTGCCAAGCCTGATATGCGACACTTTATCAAATGTCTTTTGGAAGTCCATGTACACCACATCAACAGCATTACCCTCATCAACCTTCTCTGTTACCTCATCAAAAAACTTGAGCAATTTAATTAATCACAACTTGCCCTTAAATCCGAGCTGACTTTCCTTAAATAACCACATTTGTCCAAGTGACTACTAATTTTGCCCCGAATTATCGTTTCTGGATAACCACCAAGGTTAAACTGACTGGCCTGTAGTTGCTGGGCTTATCTTTACACCATTTTTTGGAACAAGGGTGTTACATGTGCAATTCTCCAGTCCTCTGGCACCAACCCTGAGTCTAAAGAAGACTGGAAAATTATGGCCATTGCCTCTGCAATTTCCACTCTCACTTCCCTCAGTATCCTTGGATACATCTCTTAGTTGTCTCAAAACATCTCACATAATTAATTATTTGGGAGTGCGTTGGTTGAGATTTAGGAATGTATGATGTCCATTCTGCACCAGCCATGTCTACAAAGGTAATGAAATAGATGGTGAGTTAATCAGTTTTTGGTGGTCATGGTTGTTTGAAGAATGCTACCCGGGACACTAGGAGAACTTCCTGTGATCCTTCAAAGAGCACTGTGGAATCTTTAAATCAACATTTTGTAATTGTAAACCTCCATAATGCTCTAAATATTTTGTTATGTGGACCATGCAATATTGTTACTGAGGAACCAGACGACTATGTTCTCAGTGGCTCATAAGCATGCTTTGGTACTGCTAATTTCCTTATGACATATACGATGTTCTTAGTTCCCTTTTAGTTCTGCTTTGGAGTTGCAAAACCTCTTTTTGTAACCTGTCAACCATGTGGTATTCAATAGTGAAAACATTACCTTAGTCACTCTCAGTTTCCAATGTAGTTTCAGCTCTGCTTCCATCAGTATTGTTGACTGGGATTTTATCTGGATGACTGGGGTCTCGACCTCCGGCAAAACGCTGCCGCAAATCCCGCGTCGCCCCATCTGTGGGCGGCCTGCAGAATCAAGTGCCAATTAGACACTTAAATGGACAGCGGCGGGACTTCCACGTAATCAAGGACACCGGGCGGCGGAAGTCCTGCCCTCAGAGCTGCCAGCCAATCATAGGCTAGCAGCTGTTTAACTGAGCCGTGGCTGCTGCCGGTAATGGACCCACCAGTAGCCGTGGATTGCTAAGAGACGCAGGCCATTGGTAGGTCAGGGCGGTGGGAGTCACAGGGGAGTGGGGTGTAGGGGGGTTGGCAGCAAGGGCAGGGGTGGCTGCCAGCAGGCTCACCCCTTCCTGATGCCGGGTTTCTTGTTCAGACATTAAGTGCCTTTTAACAAGGCCCCCCTCCCCCCAACTTCCGCAGCCAGCCAGCAAGCAGCCTGCGCAGTTTTTCTCACCATGCTTCCCGTGCAGTGACAGACCCATCCGCCACTGGGCTAATTGCAGCAGCAGGATGAGTCTCTTAATTGGGCATTAATTGCCCAAATTAGGCCCTCAATTGGCAGCAGGGCAGGAAGTACTCCCCCACTCCCAATCCCCACCACCATCCCATATGCTCTTCCCCGCCTCCAAACCGACTGTGGGAGAGAGCATAAAATTTCCCCCGTTGTCTTTTCTTCAGAATATAGTGTATATCCCGAACAAGAAAAGTGTGACATATTAAATAAACAGTTATAATTGAATATCAGAGTTGAGATATGTCCTGAAAGATGTTTGCTCCCAGCTAGACATAATCCTGTATCTAAAGTTCATCTGCCTGTTGGGAAAGTATTGCTTTAATATACAAGAGTTCCTTTCCCTGAAATGAGTGATGGCAGAATTTCCATCAGCTTTTGCTAGTCTCATCCTGTCACAGACTGAGAGTGTTTTCTCTGCTTCATGCCATGTTATTTAAGTTGGCAGTTTGACATATGGAAAAGAGGCAGAAGCATCTCTAATCATTTTGTTCCGTTTCATCGCTGAATTACTTCCAACAGTTTCATTTCTCCAGTTTGATGATCATAAAAAAATCTCCATTCTTTGTCAGCTGCTCCCATGTAATTGGCAGGCATGAAGCTGTCTGACCGTGGCTTTTTTCATTGCGGGAGATATAGATTTACATATACTGAAAGATTCAGAGTTCTTTCTGTTGAGGTAATCAAGTGTTTCTAATTAAGTATAAGCTGTTTATCAAACTGACTAACGTCTGCATCATAATTTTCCTGTGGTTTCCTGGATTAGTCGAGCCTGTAGCATGTGTGCTTTTGAACCATGTTAGCTTGTCTGATGATCAGTATATCAATTTAAAAAATGGATGAACACCTGGATATTTTTGAGACCCGGTTTTAATCGGGGGTGAAAGGTGAGTCGGGGCCAGTGGGGCATGTGCCAGGCAAGCCCTAACTCACTGAAATGAGGCTTGGTCCATTTTAACTCCATGGGCCTCAGTCACATATCTCAGACCTGGATCCCCATCCAAGCCCAATGTGAATACCGTGGAGCCAGCAGGCGGGAATAGGGCCAACCGTCAGGTTTGGGGTGGATAATGGGGCGTTAGACAATCAGGGTCGAGTGAGGGACGGCTGGAACAGACGGAGGCTCGAGGTTTTCTATACCACCAAGCAGCCATTCTAAAAAACATCAAATAGCTTTTCAGCCCACTTTTGGGCCTGTTGGTGCTTGGCATCTGTAGAGGCTAGCAATTTGATTTTTTTTTTTAATATGGTTTCATAATGACTGTCAGTGTTGGGAATTGAATATTTTTCTACTTCTGGCAGCTGGAACTAGCATCAAACCTTCCCAAGCCACTTATTACATGAGCCAAAGGCAGAGTTAAGCCCTCTCTACTTTACCTCAAAAGTGTGTCTTGACAAACTTAGCAAGCCATGTTGAACCAACATGATTTTTCTCCATTGAAGTTGCTATTATGGTAGCAATTTGTGTTAAATTATGGAAAATGTTGTGCTCTGCACACGTAGAGCGAGCAGACAGAGAAGATTTACATCTCATCATTCTGTGGTGGATTCAGCCTGTGATGACAGTGAAGCACTTTTGTCTGTTTGATTACTTAATGTATTTTTTTTGTTGCAGGTCAGGGCAAGTTTGGGGTTAGAGTCATCGAGTTGTACAGCACAGAAACAGGCCCTTTGGTTCATTGTGTTTGTGCCGGCCATCAAGCACCTATCTATTCTAATCCCATTTTCCAGTACTTGGCCCGTCGTCTTGTATGCTATAGCGTTTCAAGTGCTCATCTAAATACTTCTTAAATGTTGTGAGGGTTCCTGCCTCTACCACCTCTTTATGCAGTGTGTTCCAGATTCTAACCACCCTCTGGCTGAAAATTTTTTTCCTCAAATCCCCTCTAAACCTCCTGCCCCTTACCTTAAATCTATGCCCCCTGGTTATTGACCCCTCCGCTAATGGAAAAAGTTTCTTTTTATCTAATCTATCAATGCCCCTCATAATTTTGTATACCTCAATCATGTCCCCCCTCAGCCTTCTCTGCTCTAAGGAAAACAACCCTAGCCTTTTCAGTCTCTCTTCATAGCTGAAAAGCTCCAGCCCAGGCAACATCCTGGTGAATCTCCTCTGCACCCTCTTCAGTGCAATCACATCCTTCCTATAGTGTGGTGCCCAGAACTGTACACAGTACTCCAGCTGTGGCCTGACTAGTGTTTTATACAGCTCCAACATAACCTCCCTGCTCTTATATTCTATGCCTCGGCCATCCATTGTATATTCCCTTGCCTTGTCAGTCCTCCCAAAATGCATCATCGCACATTTCTCAGGATTAAATTCCATTTGCCACAGCTCCGCCCATCTTACCAGCCCATCTATATCGTCCTGTAATCTAAGGCTTTCCTCCTCACTATTTACGACACCACCAGTTTTGTGTCATCTGCGAACTTGCTGATCATACCTCCTATATTCATGTCTAAATTATTAGTGTACACTACGAACAGCAAGGGTCTCGGCACTGATCCCTGTGGTACACCACTAGTCACAGGCTTCCACTCGCAGAAACAACCCCCGACCATCACCCTCTGCCTCCTGCCACTAAGACAATTTTGGATCCAATTTGCCAAATTGCCCTGGATCCCATGGGCTCTTACCTTCTTAACCAATCTCCCATAGGGGACCTTATCAAAAGTCTTACTGAAGACCATGTAGACTACATCAACTGCTTTACCCTCATGTACACATCTAGTCACCTCCTCAAAATTCAATCAAGTTGGTTAGACACGATCTCCCCTTGACAAAGCCATGCTGACTATCCCTGATTAATCCCTGCATCTCCAAGTGGAGATTAATCCTGTTCCTCAGAATTTTTTCCAATAGTTTCCCAACCACTGATGTTGGACTCACTGGCCTGTAATTACCTGGTTTATCCTTGCTACCCATCTTGAATAATGGTACCACATTCGCTGTCCTCCAGTCCTCTGGTACCTCTCCTGTGGCCAGAGAGGATTTGAAAATTTGTGTCAGAACCCCTGCTATGTCCTCCCTTGCCTCACATAACAGCCTGGAATACATCTCATCTGGGCCTGGGGATTTATCCACTTTTAAGCCCTCTAAAACAGCTAATACTTCCTCCCTTTCAATACTAATATGTTCAAGTATATCACAATCCCCCTCTCTGATCTTTACACCTACATCATCCTTCTCCATAGTGAACACAGATGAAAAGTAATCATTTAAAACCTCACCTATATCCTCTGGTTCCACACACAGATTGCTACTTTGGTCCCTAATGGGCCCTACTCTTCCCTGCTTATCCTCTTGCCCCTAATATAGTTATAAAATGCCTTAGGATTTTCCTTTATCTTGCCTGCCAGTGTTTTTTCATGTCCCCTCTTCGCTCTCCTAATTACTTTTTTAAGTACCCCCTCCCTACACTTTCTGTACTCCAGGCCTCTGCTGTTTTCAGCGCTCTGAATCTGCCATATGCCTTTTTTTTCTTGATCCAATCCTCTATATCCCTTGACATCCAGGGTTCCCTGGACTTGTTAGTCCTACCCTTCACCTTAACAGGTATATGTTGGCTCTGAGCTCTCACTATTTCCTTTTTGAATGACTCCCACTGGTCTGATGTAGACTTTCCTACAAGTAGCTGCTCCCAGTCCACATTGGCCAGATCCTGTTTTATCATACTGAAATCGGTCTTCCCCGAATTCATTACCTTTTATTTCCGGTCCGTCTTTGTCCTTTTCCATAACTACCTTAAATCTTAGAGTTATGGTCACTATCCCTGAAATGCTCCCCCACTGACACTTCTACCACTTGTCTGGCTTCATACCCTAGGATTAGGTCCAGTACTGCCCCTTCTCTTGTAGGACTTTCTACATACTGGCTCAAAAAGCTCTCCTGTATGCATTTTAAGAATTCCACCCCTTTAAGCCTTTTGCACTGACTATCCCGGTTGATATTGGGGAAGTTGAAATCCCCTACTATTATTACCCTATTATTTTTACACCTCTCTGAGATTTGCCTACATATCTGTTCCTCTATCTCTCCCTGACTGTTTGGAGGCCTGTAGTGCACTCCCAGCCAAATGATTGCCCCCTTTGTGTTTTGAAGTTCTACCCATATGGCCTCATTTGAGGAACCTTCTAAGATACCATCCCTCCTTACTGTAGTAATTGACTCCTTGATCAACAGTGCAATACCACCTCCTCTTTTATCCCCTCTCCTGTCATGCTGGAAGATTCTATACCCTGGAATATCGAGCTGCAGGACTGCCCCTCTCTCGACCATGTCTCTGTGATAGCAATAATATCATAATCCCATGTGCTAATCAATGCCCTCAATTCATCTGCCTTACTAATAAGACTGCTTGCATTAAAATAGATGCAATCCAGCCTTACATTTTTCACTTGTGCCTTAACAGGTCGATATTTGCTCTGCCTTCCAGACTGACTCTGTTTCTCTCCTATATTTGACTGTGCATTACCCCCTACTATACCTCCACTCTGTATCCCATCCCCCTGCCAAATTAGTTTAAACCTGCCCCCCCCCCCCCCCCCCTCCAACAGCACTAGCAAACCTCCCAGCAAGTATGTTAAGGGGTTAAGGTCAGTTATTGCTCGCAGATAATATACATTACAGACTGGGAAACAGTCATTTCAGATCCATATTAAGAAACATTTCTTGATACCTTTCTGGTTAGATGATCTATTTTAGTGATGCTGGTTGCGGGCTAAATATTGACCAAGACAGTGGGAGAACTCTGCTGTAGTACATAACTACTGTAAATACAGTATACAATGTATGAAATACCATTCAATTACTTGTTTAGTGTTGAATAAATGTGGCTGTTCGGGTTTATTCTGAGCCACAGTCTGTTAGAATGTATATCCATTTATTTAGTAAAGCCAAGGAGATTACCTGGTGGCATTTCATATAATTAAGGAAGCTGGTATATATTGGCAAGGGTTCTGTGGTTAGCCTTGGGTTCCACGACATTTGCCAAGACTATTGGGAAGATAAAGGAATGCTTTGGTTCATGGAAGATGTGAGGACTGTTAATGAAAGTGATCAGTGGCAGTGAATGCAAATAAAATAGCTAGTGCAAGTTTCCCAAAACATAACACAGATCAGTTGGTCATGTAAAATGATCTGACCTTTCCTAGAGCTCATATTTTCTCTCTTTTTTTGTGTTTTTTTTTATGTTGTCTTCTATACACTCTAATGTAAGCCTTCCAAAAAAATTAGATTGTTAGTATTTTCCTTATTTATTTACATTCATCTACTGTAGTGTAATATTTATAACTTACCACTTGGTCTCATTTCTTCTTGGCCTTTTGCTTCTTTTTGCTGTTTTTCTGTTCAGCTTCCTTTTCTTTGTTGCTTGGGCTTCTTTTCTTAAGGACTTTCTCTGGCTCTGCTCTTTCTGTTGTTTCTCTTCTTTCCTCTTCCCTGTTTCCTTCTTTGCTTCTTTCACTTCTCCTTCCCATCAGTTTTTTGCTTTTGGTTTAATTTATTGTCTTGTTCCGTCCCAGCTTTTCGAGGCCTTCACTAGAATATTTTCTGTAGCTAACTTTATTTCTTTTTCTGTCATTCCTGGTTTCTTATGTCCCTTTTTAATTCTTGCTTTAAAGGTGCTATATAAGTGGATGTTGTTGTTGTCTTTGGTGCCAAATGCCCCTCATCCTTCCCTTCATGTTTCTTGAGCTTTATTATCCCCATCCTGTCTTCCTAGAAATACCTCCAATCTTATTTGTCTTTCTGCTACCTTTTCGTCTACACAATTTGTCTCTGTAAATATTTAATTACTTTGTTCTTGCACCGAGAGTCAAGAAACACTCTGGGAGATGGCCTATCCCGTTTGGGAACCTAATCTATTCTCAGTAAATTGAGGAAAAGAGTAGAACCGTGTAGATTGGGTACCAGATGAACAGTGAAGACGTTAGAAGAGGAATGTAAAAGTAGATTGGTCTTGAATGTCACAGAATTTAAGTTTTGGAAAATAAATCTCACATTTGAGGACAAAATGCTGTAAAATACAGGAATTGCTGAAGGGATGGCATCATTTGAAGCTAAATCCTCGAGGTGAAAGGACACTCTACTACATCATCTACTCAGAGACACTAAAATAATGAGCTTCTGAAAAGATCAATAAATGTTTTACTAGGTTTTTAGAAGAAACTTCTCTTTGATCAAATATTGTCTTTATTGCAGTGCAGTGATTGATCATCTGATGTTGCCAAATGCCTCTGATTGCTACAGTTGGATCTTGCAATGTTTAGCAAGAAGTGGTGAGGATTGAGGCAAATAACTGCCGAATTCCCTTGAGTGAAATGTAATTCTGTTTCTTATTTGAAACTTTTTATAGTTGGACTTGCTTTTCTTCAGGCAGTCATCATTGTAATAAAAGCTCCTGTAGTATCAAGAGCTAGAATTGTGGGCAATGCTGCTTAGTGCTCACTTAACTACATTACTAAAATGTAAATAGTGGTGCAAGTCACTATTTTTCAGCGGGCTTTGCACAAGCTGCTTTTATTCCACTGTCGGTGTCCATCCAGATCATCCTTTCCAAAAAATTTCTGACAGGAGATTTGCTGAAAGATGCTTCTTCCTGTAATTATTAGGGGAAGCATTTCGGGCAGTCTTTTGGTGACTCAGTGCCACAGCAGCAGTAATAGCAATATCAGATTAGCATACAGATTAGGCCATCCTTCTAAACCTGTGTGATGAATACAGCTTATAACCATATTGTTATTTTGGCACAGGGAAATACCCTGGGCTGAAAATCTCCCACCTAGCATTTATCCAGTATTGACAGCTCTCTGCCAGTCACACCAGTAGATGATTTCCCTTTAACATGAAAGATTCGCAAAGTCAGAATTTGCACTGTGGTATGACTGGGGAAAAAGTATGACATCTCTTTGTAGTAAGATAGACAAAATTGTCTGTCAGTTAAGGGTATATTGTATGGGTTCAAAGAATCTTAGAATGATACAGCACAGAAGAGAGGCATTTTGGTCTATTTGTGCTTGTGCTGGATTGATCCATTGAATCTAATTAGACCTGACTGAATTCAGGGCTGCAAACTAGAACTAAGTTGACTTGCTAGTGTGTGGATTACTTCATTTTTGTTTATATGTAACTGACAAAATAAATCACCTCAACCTTCTTGCACCATTGGAGAGTTCTGGAAAATAACTCAAAACATGGCTATGCGCCAGTTGTATTTTGTCGCTCACCCAAGCACAATTAATTTTTGGCCGCATTTTTCTTATTTCCTCAACTTTGACTGTAGCACAGGTGCTGTGCAGAAGTGGCCAGCCAGTTCCTAGCAGGGTAGGATCATGTCCAATTTCCCCTGGCAGCAAACTGTCAAGTTAAAAATGCAAATGAGGCCCTTCAAATGACCGGACTGCGACTTGGCTTGGTTTTTAAACAGATTTATTCACAACTAGAAACTAAGAAAAGAATCAAGCAACTGTTTGAGTAAATGGAAGACATGCCAATGTCAATCACTTGGCTCTCCAACTGATTCTCTTCCGGAGAAAATGTCAGTCCAACATTTGACTGCAAAATTCCACAAGTCTGTGTTTTGTCCACTGACTTTATGTATGTATGTTAGCCCAGATTTTGCTGTAGCTGGGCACTTAACAGCATTTGCCATTTGTTAGACTTGTCCTAGCACATTTAGGTTCTTAAAGTTTTTGCATGGCAAGTAACTGAAAGTACGAGCTGATAATGTTGCAGCAAGGAACACTGACATCTAGGGCAAGCAACTGTGCATCTCCTTAACCAATCAGATCGAAGGATTGAGAAATTAACAGCTCAAGCACCGAGAACCCATCATAAATTAGAGTGGGTGAATTCAATGTCAAATCAGGTACAGAAAGAGAAGGAAAGAAAGATTGAATTAGGGGAGAGTAAAAAGAACCAGAAAGGACAAGTAAAAACATATTTAAAATTTAATTTTTCAGTTTATAATCGCTAACAATGATTAAAACCTGAAGGAATGACAGTCCACGCTTCTAACAGTTAATTTTTAGAGCCTGAAAGGTTGATTGGCAATACTTAACACACATCACATCTTTAAAAGGATACTTAGACTTAACTTTCTGTGACTGTGTTTAGTTTGTATCTACCACACAAGTACAGCAGCTTCTTGACATTCAGTGAAGGTCAATGGTGAGGCAGACAGTGAGATACTGGGGGCGGTTTTCGATGAATACTTTAGGCTGTCAAGAGGTGGGCAAGATGGAGTCATGAGCTGACATGTCAGTTTAGCCATTTTGGTAAAGGAGTTGAAGGCAGTGCTAGTAACAGCTGCTCGGAGGAATGGTAAGCTGTTGATTGGTACTTAAAATACCTGCTAGTGCTCATTAAAGAGGCTGCACTGCATTCTAGCGGGTAGCACTTCAACTAACACCCTCGTCGAACAGCAACCAGCTATTTGGGAGCTGCTTATTTTTGCTTTTAAGCACTACTTAAAAGGATACTCATCATTTCATGGTTATTGCTGCTGGAGCTGTGAAGAAAACCTCTGAAACAAATTGGAGACTTTCTGGACATTTTGCCGAGACTTCACTGACACTCAAGCAACGTTTATCCCAGAAATTATCTGAGGACTTCATCTACAAAGAGTACGTGCTGTGTTACTCCACCTTATTGGACAGCTTTTAGGGGGTCACCATATGAAAGGTAGTGCTTCACCATAGGTGTCTTGCAAGGAGTCCCCCGCAGGACTGGCTGAGGGATGAGAGGAGGACATTAGGCCAGGCACAGCAGCACCACCTGAGAGGGAGAAGAGGTGAAGTGTTGTCCTTCCCATCCCGCCATTGGCATAGGACGTCCCTCCCCCTCTACACCTCTCTCATCAAGACCTGCAATGCTGCATCCAAGAACTTGTGCACCCTTTCCCTTGGTCCCTGAGCCATCCTGCAGTATGTCGGTGTGTGCTAGTCAGAGCACTGCACACTTTCAGTGGAAGTGGGTGCAAGGAGCCCCCATTTACTGCTCCATGAAAATTAAGTCTAATTAACATTTGAGTGCTAAATCTGCAGGTTTCTGGTTAGTGATTTAAGATAAGTTCAAATTATGATAATCAGCAATTAGAACCAAAATTGTATGCTACATCTGGACTTTCAAACAGCCATATTTAATTGGCATTGCAACCATTTAGAGCTGAATTTAGTGACCCCCATCGCAGGTCCTGGCAGTGGACCTGGAAGTGGGTGCCATCGCTGCCTGTGACGTGTGCGGCTGGCCGACTGCGATCATATGGTGTATGGCAACTTACCATAATGGAGGCGCGGAGCCAATCCAATCATGCAGCGACGGTGGGCTGCGAGTGGTTGATTGCAGTGTCAGATGACTCTAATGCACGTGCTGGCACCATATTTAAAGCGCTGCCAGCCCTGCTTGTATTGCTGCCTTTCAGTGAGACAGTGGATTAGCTGGAGGTTTTGGAACTCGTGGACCTAGCCCCCCCCCCCCCCCCCCACCTGTACAAGGATTTTTTTTTATTCGTTCATGGGATGTGGGCGTCACTGGCCAGGCCATCATTTATTGCCCATCCCTAATTGCCCTTGAGAAGGTGGTGGTGAGCTGCCTTCTTGAACCGCTGCAGTCCATGTGAGGTAGGTACACCCACAGTGCTGTTAGGAAGGGAGTTCCAGGATTTTGACCCAGCGACAGTGAAGGAACAGCGATATAGTTCCAAGTCAGGATGGTGTGTGACTTGGATGGGAACTTGCAGGTGGTGGTGGTCCCATGCATCTGCTGCTCTTGTCCTTCTAGGTGGTAGAGGTTGTGGGTTTGGAAGGTGCTGTCTGAGGAGCCTTGGTGCGTTGCTGCAGTGCATCTTGTAGATGGTACACACTGCTGCCACTGTGCGTCGGTGGTGGAAGGAATGAATGTTTGTAGATGGTGTGCCAATCAAGCGGGTTGCTTTGTTCTGGATGGTGTCGAGCTTCTTGAGTGTTGTTGGAGCTGCACCCATCCAGGCAAGTGGACAGTATTCTATCACGCTCCTGACTTGTGCCTTGTAGATGGTGGACAGGCTTTGGGGAGTCAGGAGGTGAGTTACTCGCCGCAGGATTCGTAGCCACAGTATTTATATGGCTACACCAGTTCAGTTTCTGGTCAATGGTAGCCCCTAAGATGTTGATAGTGGGGGATTCAGCGATGGTAATGCCATTGAATGTCAAGGGGAGATGGTTAGATTCTCTCTTGTTGGAGATGGTCATTGCCTGGCACTTGTGTGGCGCAAATGTTACTTGCCATTTATCAGCCCAAGCCTGGATATTGTCCAGGTCTTGCTGCATTTCTACACTGACTGCTTCAGTATTTGAGGAGTCGCGAATGGTGCTGAACATTGTGAATTATCTGTGAACATCCCCACTTCTGACCTAATGATAGAAGGAAGGTCATTGATGAAGCAGCTGTAGATGGTTGGGCCGAGGACTCTACCCTGAGGCACTCCTGCAGTGATGTCCTGGAGCTCAGATGTTTGACCTCCAACAACCACAACCATCTTCCTTTGCGCTAGGTATGACTCCAACCAGCAGACAGTTTCCCCCCTGATTCCCATTGACCTCAATTTTGCTAGGGCCCCTTGATGCCATACTAGGTCACATGCTGCCTTGATGTCAGGGGCAGTCACTCTCACCTCACTTCTCGAGTTCAGCCCTTTTGTCCATGTTTGAACCAAGGCTGTAATGGGGTCAGGAGCTGAGTCGCCCTGGCGGAACCCAAACTGAGCATCACTGAGCAGGTTATTGCTAAGCAAGTGCTGCTTGATGGCACTGTCAATGACACCTTCCATCACTTTATTGATGATTGAGAATAGAGTGATGGGGCGGTAATTGGCCGGGTTGGACTTGTCCTGTTTTTTGTGTACAGGACGTACCTGGGCAATTTTCCACATTGCCAGGTAAATGCCAGTGTTGTAGCTATACTGGAACAGCTTGGCTAGGGGTGTGGCAAGTTCTGGAGCACAGGTCTTCAGTACTATTGCTGTAATATTGTTAGGACCCATAGCCTTTGCAGTCGTTTCTTGATATTACGTGGAGTGAATCGAACTGGCTGAAGTCTGGCATCTGTAATGCTGGGGACTTCAGGAGGAGGCCAAGATGGCTCATCAACTTGGCACTTCTGACTGAAGATTATTGCAAATGCTTCTGACTTATCTTTCACACTGATGTGCTGGGCTCGTGATGTACCGTCATTGGGATAGAGTGGGGATGGCCTAGCCCCATGGCTGGAGCAAGACACTGGGTTGGCCCACGCGTTAGTGATGCCTCCCTGGAGATTTCCTCCAGGCTGCAGAGGAAAGGTGGGAGGTCCTCTTTCGAAGGGATGGCAAGAGATCTTATCGCCTGACCAAGCAAGCATGGATGGAGATGGCAGGGCAGGCTCAGGCCCATGATGGAGATGGCAGGGCAGGCTCAGGACCGTGATGGAGAGCGCAGGGGAGGCTCAGGTCTTTGATGGAGATCGCAGAGGAGGCGTGGGCCTGTTCAGTCACGCAACGAGGGTGAGTTGCAACGCGGTGATTGCAGTGGGTCCAGTGTCGGAAGAGAGTGAATGACCTCCTTTGTTCTGCCAAGGTGAGTCCTCTTTACCTCACTCCTCTCTGGGGCTTGCATGTGGTTACATGGGGAGATACTGACCACAAAGGCGCTGACATATTGGTTAGGCATCACCACATCATGGCAGAGGCACAGCTGCATCTTGGCGACAGGCCGCCTTCTTTCACAGCTCAGCCCCATTAACTCCCCTAAGAGCAGACATGGGGAGGAGCAATGTAGGAAATCCCATCAGAGATGAGGAGCTGCCACGAGAATAACTGCTCTTCCTACAAAGTCATACTTTCCACTTTCCACTAGCAAGACAAATGGGCCCACAACACTGGGGAGACATCGAGGACTTGTGAGGGCATCCCAGACCTTCATCCTCTGTCGACAGCTGAGGAGGCGGTACTGGAACTACGGAGGCCCAGGGCAGCCGGTCGATAGCAGATAGTGAGACATGAGTCTCAGCACAAGAGAGTGAGGATTGTGTGCATGTATCCTCCACCACTTCAAATAGGGTTGGCATGAGGAGATCTGAACAACCTAACCCACAAGTGTTTGTGTTTTCACAAGAGGCTAGTGCTGACACTGTGACAGGGGCATAGCCATCAACCTCTGAGGAGGAAGAGCAGTCAAAGGATGCACCATCACATTGTTCTCCTGCACCTTCCACCAGCACAGATACTTTCACCTCGGTGGGTCTGTGTTTTTGCTTAGATTCATGGCCACAAGCTGGTGACAGCACCACACACATACTCAAACAGCTGATGGAGGCTGTGACAGTCAGAGGACTATGGGTGGCCAGGCCCATGCTGAGCCCCAGGCTGATCACAAGCCACTGGTGTCAACAGCACAGGGCATGCTGGAGTTGCAGAGAGAGGTAAGGTAACATCTGGTGGAGCTGCCAGAGGCCATGAGCAGATGATGGAGTAGTCCATCCATGCCATGAGTGCTGCCATGTCTCAGGTGTGTGAGCGTATGGCTTCCTCCATCGAGGGGTTGGTGACCCTCATGGAAAGCCAGATCCCACAGATGTGTGCAGACCTGCACACCATCGTCTTGGCCCTGAGCTCAACTCAGCAATGGCAAAGCGAGAGAAGGACGAGGTCCCTGAAGTCTTCTCCAGCTCCTCGTCCTTCTCTGGACAGCAGGGAGGTTCAAGTGAACTTTGAAAGGGAGGAGGAAAGGCTGACCTCCACAGCTGGGAGCTCCCCTTAGGGCATTCTGAGTGTGGACACCGGCTCCTCAGCCTCTTCACCAGTGAGCGCAGCTCCAGTAACCGCGATGACTGAGGAGACCTGTGCAACAACTGCTCAGTCAGCTGGGGCCTTACAGCCCTCAGGCACCCAGAGGACGGATGCTGAAGTCATGGCAGGCCTAGGGGCAGCCTGATCAGCAGCCTGCCTCCAGCCCAGCTTATGGCACAGGGATCACACCTCTTGGAAGAACTTGTAAACGTATAAAGAAGAGCACCTAGATGCACTTGGGGATTCACGGCTGTATTACATCTGCCCTTTATAGTGCACTCGGCATTTTTGTAATAAATAGAGTTTACCTTCATGCCTGAATTGTGAGATGCTGCCATTAGCCTTGCTCCCTCAGTAGGCTACCAGTGTAGGCACAGGCCACGTTGGGTTAGTGCCTCAAATGTGCCAGGCACAGTGAAGTGAGTCTTTATTGAGTGCACTTTGAAGGCCATCATGGTGACAGGAATCAGGGAATCATTATGCAGTAGTGTCTGCTCATTATCCACCTCCACATCCTCCTCCTCAGATGTGGACTGGCGATCAACGATGTCCTCTTTATGCAAGTCCTCCCCTCTCTGCAGTGCTGGATTGTGCAAAGCACAGCATACCACCGCAATATGCAAGACCCCTACTGGGGCGTACTGCAGGGCTCCACCGGATCGATCGAGGCACTAGAATCTCATCTGCAGCAGCCCAATGGCCTGCTCAATAATCGCTCTGTTGGAGCTGTGGCAATTGTTGTACCCCTCCTCTGCTGCAGTGCGAAGGTTCTTCACAGGCTTGAGTAGCCATGTCTTCAATGGGTAGCCCTTGTCTCCAAAAATCCATCCCTGAAGGCGAGTGGGAGGGCTGAAAAGCTGTGGCACCCGGGACTGCTGAAGTATGTAGGCTTTGTGGCTGCTTCCCGGGAAGCGGGCACATACCTGCAGGAAATGTTGTCGGTGGTCGTAGACTATTTGAACGTTGATGGAATGGAAGCCCTTCCTGTTGAAGAAGGCAGCTGGTTGCACCTCAGTGCCACCACCTTTCAACGGCCGGGAATTAGAGGGCATGTGATCCCCACCCGCCATTGACTAAATTCCAAATCCCCTATTGAATGGCGATCACTTCAATGCAAATATATTACAACGAGCTGTTTAGCAATTTAAATTGCCATGTGGGGCGGCAACACCACCTTGGAGCTTTCTTGCTCTTGACAAAAATCCAGAACTGACGTCACAATGTCAGTTTTCCGGGTGAGCACGTCCGTCCTATTCTTTGGCCCCCCACACCTCCATTCCCGCTCCTACTGGCTTCACAAAATTCCACCCTTCGTATCTGTTTTCACGCTTTGGCCAAAATAACACCGTGGTTTTCAAGTTAATGGAAGAACAGCACATCTTGGACAGCAACTTTTGGATATCTGTGTTTAACTGTGCATCTGCCCCTCGCCTGATGTTGCTGTACCATTTACACATAAATGATGACCAGTACCATTAGTCTCACTGTTATTTTGACAGCAAAATTTTGCACAATTTATTTTTCAAGGGTTTGAATTTGGGATAAGATGATTGTGTTTGTAGGTGGGATTCTGTCAATGCAGCATTCCACTAAATAACTTGTTTTATTTTTGATCTAGAAGCACGCATCCATTCTACTGTCGTAAAATGATTATTATTGCTGTGTATTTGAGACATGCTCATCTTTGTTGAACATCCAGATTTAAAAAAAATATTTCCACAGTGTTGTAACATTTTGCACAAATCTGCATTTTGCAGTTGTGCACAGAGATTGAAAAATTTAGGCCGCTTTATATTTAATTTACACGCAATGCATTTCTTTCCATAATGCAAAGAGCAGCATTTTTCTTATAGACTTTTTCCCTTTATTATAGGAGATGAAGCTGGCAGCTTATCTCATACAGCGACTGAAGATACCGATGACTGTACTTCAGGCGCTGCTAAATTTGTTTCTTCCCAACGCTACTGAGAAAGAATTAACTCTGATTGTAAAAGGGATCTATCCTGAGAGAATTATTAGCAGTAAGATAAATGAGGATAAAACGGATGAGCAGAGAAAGAGGTAAGGGCTATTGATGGGGACAAGGCTAGTGGTTACTGGTGCTTGAAGCAAACTTCTTTGTAGCAACACGAATTTGCTGAAAAAGTTTTTTTCATATGCAGCAAAGTGCAATGACATCAATGCCATGGGTAGAGGAGGCAAGTAGAAACAGAGGGCAGTGAACATAAACAAAAACAAGAAATGCTGGAATCACTCAGCAGGTCTGGCAGCATCTGTGGAAAGAGAAGCAGAGTTAACGTTTCGGGTCAGTGACCCTTCTTCGGAACTGACAAATATTAGAAAAGTCACAGATTATAAGCAAGTGAGGTGGGGGTGGGGAAAGAGATAACAAAGGAGAAGGTGCAGATTGGACCAGGCCACATAGCTGACCAAAAGGTTACGGAGCAAAGGCAAAGAAAGCAATGAAGGTGAACAAGGTAAAAGAGACAAACGAAAATCCCGTCGGAGAGAAGAGCAGAACTTCTTCAAGGTAGGCATTCCTGGAAGAGAAGTGGCAGTGAATTAAACACTAAAATAAAAGCAAAATACTGCGGATGCTGGAAATCTGAAACAAAAACAAGAAATGCTGGAATCACTCAGCAGGTCTGGCAGCATCTGTGGAAAGAGAAGCAGAGTTAACGTTTCGGGTCAGTGACCCTTCTTCGGAACTGACAAAGAAAGAGAAGCAGAGTTAAGTTGACTTCAACAGAACATCAGATTTGAGCTTCGGTGGTTTATAAAGCATTCTCTTTTCCCCTTTTTTGTAACTGACTGAGGTGTCAGTATGAAACCTTCTTGCTCAGTGGCTGGTTTTGAGCTCAGTATTGCAGGTATTATGAGTTGTCCTTCATCTTGACCATGATCATGTTATCCTAGGGAGTCATTAGTAGGAAATTCAGATGCTGCTGCGTTTGAGCGAGACAACTTGTCATCTTTGCTCAAACCAGCTTGAGCTGTCAACCTGATACCAGTGAATTTTTGAAAGCAACCAAGTGAGATGTAGGATATTCATCCGACTGTGGGTCCAGAGGGTGGTTTTGCAAGATTTCAATCTGCATTTTTACAGTGAATTCTGACACCAATCTCCAAGCAACTGCTATGAAGGATCAGTTATTTATTTATAAATATTATATTTCTGTTACTTTCAAACCATTTTTTTGGAATCTGGTAGATAGGAGGATTCATTTGAAGTGAAGTTTCAATGCACAATTCCAATATTTGGTGTTTGGCTGATTGAAATTGATCCCTTAACTTAGTAATTTTTTTAATAGTGTGGGCTCCATGAGACTGATTAGGATTTTATTAATTTATTTTTCTACAGAGGAATTTGTTTTAAATTGCTTTTTCCAGACCTGTACATTCCTATCTTCTTCCCCCTTTTTTCTCCACCGTACATGATTGTTGGGCTGAAACCTGTTCCCGGGAAATCAGATGACATTTTATAACGACCTGTTGGAGAAAGCATGAGAGCTGTCTATTTGACTTGCTCTGGAAATCAACTGGAAGAAATCACAAATCAACAGCATTTAGAAAGAAATAGACCAAAGGGAGAGGGGAAGAAATAATGTGCACAAACGTGCATGCAAGAGAGAAAGTGAAATGATCTGTAAACTGCTTATATAAAAGCAATGTTGCAACAATGTAGCAGGTTAGGCAACATGGGGAGAGAAACAGAGTTAATATTTCAGGTCTATCTTCATACCGTTTGCCTTTGCTCCATGACCACCTGGTCAGTTATTCTCTGTGACCATATCCTTTCAACACCTTGCCTTTTGTTATCTCTTGCTCCACCCCCACTTTATTTGCTTAAAACCTATCACATTTCTAACCTTTGCCAGTTCTGGAGAAAGGGTCACTGACCTGAAACGTTAACTCTGCTTCTCTCTCCACAAATGCTGCCAGACCTGTTGAGTATTTCCAGCACTTTCTTGTTTTTATTTCAGATTTCCAGCATCTGCTGTATTTTGCTTTTATAACATTTCAGTTCGATGACTGACTGTTCATCAGAAGTGGAAAAGGTTAGAGATGCAAGAGGTTATAAGCAAGTACAGAGGCAGGGTAGGGGGAGGGAAGTAAAAAAAAAAGGGGGAGGTCTGTGATAAGGTGGAAGGCAGGAGAGATTAAATGTCAAAAGTGACGGTGAAGGCAAAAGGTGATAATGGGACAAGTAAAGAAATAAAAGATGGGCCAAACGGAGGTGTTAATCATTACCACAGCTGCCGTCTGAAACAAATATGGGCAGTAATTATGATATGAAATTTTTGAACTCAATATTGAGCCCTGAAGGCTGTAAAGTGCCTAATCAAAAGATAAGGTGCTGTTCATTCAGCTTACGTTGAGCTTCATTGGAACAGTGTTGGAGGCCAAAGACAGAGGTGTCAGAGCAGGAATGGGGCAGTGAATTAAAATGAAAAGCAACTGGAAGCACGGGGTCACACTTGTGGATTGAACGGAGATGTTCCACAAAGCAGTTACCCAATCTGCTTTTGGTTTCTCCAATGTAGAGGATGCTTAAATGATTAAAGTGCTATCAACGTGAAACAATAAGAAGCATAATAGGAAGAATTTAAGACCTTTACGAGGCACAGAGAATATGTGAATAGCTGAAGAAGTGGAAGAAGGCAGGAGAAATTGAATCAGGAAAATGGCAAAAGTGGAGCAGGTTCCACTAGATGGGGAGCCTGGGAAATATAAAAAGCCAGTTGATGCCAAGGATCCAGACTGCCCCATCGGTACACTGTTCCAAAGAAGGGTCCTCATCCCGTACACTTGTAAATATCTTTAATTTCTCTTGTCGCGTCTCCTGTTGTTTCATTTTAATTACTTCAACCATTTAAGTGTAATTTGCCAAGTTGCTTCTACATATCCTGAACTGTATAGTTTCTAAAATGCTCATTTATTTGAAGGTTCTCAAGTTCTAGAATTTGAAGTTTACAGTAAATAGTAGCAGCACATGATAATGATTGGCCTCTTAAGGGTAATACGTTGACCTCCTAGAGTTTCACCTATGTAACATGTTACTGCCTCCATCTACTTTTTGTAGGATACTTCGGGGATCAAAGAAGTCACTAGACTTAAAGCTGAAAAACAAGCTCATTGGCGAATACCTGGAGAACATACATACTCCCTGCAGGATGAAAGGAAGGTAATGGCTTTTTATGGTGCATGATCATTTCACCAACTTCCATTCAGAGGGTTAAAAATTAGATTGACGTAATAAAAAGATAAATGTAATTACTATTTCTTTTCATCTTAAAATTAGCTACTTTCAGTAAATATATTTGTTAGTGGCACTTACTATAAAATTGACTGCTTTTTTAAAAAAATGATTCCAATAGCTATGCTGATAGACCAGTCAGTAAAGGCACTACTTAATGTAGCTTTAAGCTGTGCACATTAGAATGTCCAAAGTTTGGTTCATAACATGTGGTGAGTTAGCTGTCATTGCTGTGAGTGGTGGTAGAAGTATTACAATTGGTTCCACCAGCCCTGAATTAGGGAGAGAAAGAAAACCAGAAAGGTTTGTGACTTGTAATCGTTAATAAGTGATTCCTGCTGGAGTGGGGTTTCTGGTGTTCACCTTTCATCGGGGCTGGAGGGAAAGACAAAACATGTTTTAATAAGGTTGGAAAATGCAAGAGGAAAAGGAGAGAGGGTGAAATCTAATAGAATTCGCAGTCACAGAGAGGAGGCACGTTAAATAAATGGCAAACTGCTTAATTGAAAATCATTTGAGGATATAAAAGAACATCAGTGAGATAATGAAATATAACAAAGGACAAAAGAATGTTCAAACGACACCAGAAAGGTTTATAAAATGAATCTGCAAATTTGCTTTTGGCAATAAAATAGTCATGCCAGTCATGGACGAGCTGGACGTACAGCCAACAAAATCGGAACTCAGTAATGCCATTGATTCTCTAGCCAGCGGAAAAGCCCCTGGGAAGGACGGCATTACCCCTGAAATAATCAAGAGTGCCAAGCCTGCTATACTTTCAGCACTCTACGAACTGCTTTGCCTATGCTGGGATGAGGGAGCAGTACCACAGGACATGCGCAATGCCAATATCATCACCCTGTATAAGAACAAGGGTGACCGCAACAACTACCGTGGAATCTCCCTGCTCAGCATAGTGGGGAAACTCTTCGCTCGAGTCGCTTTAAACAGGTTCCTGAAGCTGGCTGAGCATGTCTACTCTGAGGCACAGTGTGGTTTTCGAGCAGAGAGATCCACCATTGACATGCTGTTCTCCCTTCGCCAGCTACAGGAGAAATGCCACGAACAACAGATGCCCCGCTACGTTGCTTTCATTGATCTCACCAGAGCCTTTGACCTCGTCAGCAGACGTGGTCTCTTCAGACTACTAGAAAAAATCAAATGTCCACCAAAGCTACTAAGTATCATCACCTCATTCCATGACAATATGAAAGGCACAATTCAGCATAGCGACGCCTCATCAGACCCCTTTCCTATCCTGAATGGCGTGAAACAGGGCTGTGTTCTCGCACCTACATTGTTTGGGATCTTCTCACTGCTGCTCTCACATGCTTTCAAGTCTTCAGAAGAAGGAATTTTCCTCCACACAAGATCAGGTGGCAGGTTGTTCAACCTTTCCCGTCTAAGAGCGAAGACCAAAGTACAGAAAGTCCTCATCAGGGAACTCCTCTTTGCTGACGATGCTGCATTAACATCTCACACTGAAGAGTGTCTGCAGAGTCTCATTGACAGGATTGCGGCTGCCTGCAACGAATTTGGCCTAACCATCAGCCTCAAGAAAATGAACATCATGGGACAGGACGTCAGAAATGCTCCATCCATCAATATCGGCGACCACACTCTGGAAGTGGTTCAAGAATTCGCCTACCTAGGCTCAACTATCACCAGTAACCTATCTCTCGATGCAGAAATCAACAAGCACATGGGAAAGGCTTCCACTGCTATGTCCAGACTGGCCAAGAGAGTGTGGGAAAATGGTGCACCGACACGGAACACAAAAGTCCGAGTGTATCAAGCCTGTGTCCTCAGTACCTTGCCCTACGGCAGCGAGGCCTGGACAACGTATGTCCGCCAAGAGCAACGTCTCAATTCATTCCATCGTCGCTGCCTCCGGAGAATCCTTGGCATCAGGTGGCAGGACCGTATCTCCAACACAGAAGTCCTCGAGGTGACCAACATCCCCAGCATATACACCCTACTGAACCAGCGGCGCTTGAGATGGCTTGGCCATGTCAGCCGCATGGAAAATGGCAGGATCCCCAAGGACACATTGTACAGCGAGCTCGTCACTGGTATCAGACCCACCAGCCGTCCATGTCTCTGCTTTAAAGATGTCTGCAAATGCGACATGAAGTTCTGTGACATTGATCATAAGTCGTGGGAGTCAGTTGCCAGTGATCGCCAGAGCTGGCGGGCAGCCATAAAGACGGGGCTAAAGTGTGGCAAGTCGAAGACACTTAGCATTTGGCAGGAAAAAAGACAGAAGCGCAAGGGGAGAGCCAACTGTGTAACAGCCCCGACAACCAATTTTGTCTGCAGCACTTGTGGAAGAGCCTGTCACTCTAGAATTGGCCTTTACAGCCACTCCAGGCGCTGCTCCACAAACCACTGACCACCTCCAGGCGCTTACCCATTGTCTCTCGAGACAAGGAGGCCAAAGAAGAAGTGAGATAATGAAATAAATATAACACAGGACAAAAGAATGTTGAAAAGACACAGGAAAGGTTTATAAAATGAATCTGCAAATTTGCTTATGGCAATAAAATAGGTGGTTTAGCAAACGGTATAGAGGACGGTAAAAGACTTCAGGAAGACAAACGGGTTAGTGGAATGGGTAGACAGGTGACAAATGCAATTCAATGTGAATAAGTTTACAGGTAATTCATTTTTGAAGGAAAGCCAAAGAATTGCTTGGAATTGCATAGCATTTATAGCACAAATACAGGCCATTTGGTGCAACCAGTCTATGCTGTTTATTCTCCATATACCTCCTCCAACTCTGATTACTTCATCTTCCCCTGTCAACATATACCTCTATTCCTTTCTCCCTCATGTACTTATTTAGCTTTCCTTTAAATGCACCTATGCTATTTGTGTCAAACATTCCACTTCCACTTTCTCACCACTCACCACAATGGGAGTAAATACATAATGGAAAGTCACTGAAGGGTACAGATGACCCAGGGATTCAGATACGTAATCCCCTGAAGTGCAAACACAGGTAGATTCATAAAAAGGCCATCAGACGTTTGGCTTTTATAAATGGGAGCATGTTTAAGGAAATAATGTTTTGTATAAATTCATTGTCGAGGCCACAGAATACTGTATGCAGTTTTGGGCACTCCTGAAAAAGACATTAAATCTATAAAGATTCATCAAGGTGATGCTTGGGATGGAAAACTATAGTTATGAGGAGAGACTTGAGACACTCGGACAATTTCTACTGGAGCAGAAAAGGCTAAGAGGAGATTTAATAGAGGCTTTTAAATTATGTAGTGTTTTGTTAGAGTGAAGAGGAACAGACTCTTTCCTGTAGTTGGGAGTCCGTGATGAAGGGCCTTTAATTTAAACCTGTCACTTAGAGAATGAGGAGAGGTTGAGATAAATTCCTTTATTCAGAGGGCCAGAGCAAGAAATGCTTTGCCACCAGGAGTGGTTGGGGCAGTGACCATCGCAAGGCTGTTGGAAGGGGATGAGGCAGTGCGATTAGTTTTTGAATTGCTCTAGCAAAGGGCTAACACAAACACGATGGACTGAATTGCCTCTTTCAGTGCTATAAACCTCTGTGGGTCTGTGAAATGCCCAACTAAAATAGGAAAAATAACATTTGAGCAAAAAAATGCAATTGTCAATTAAAACAGAAAAAGCAAGTGAACAATTGGTGTATCTGAAGATAAGAAAAGGAACAGATGGCCTCAACAGACTGTGTGCTGCAACAAAGGATTCCTAAACCAAACCTCACTCCTGTCAGACACAAACAGAACCATCCCACATCACAAACACTCACTGCTGCAAAGAAATTGATGGATATGGCTTAGGTCTGAAGTTAGTCAAGCCATTGTTCAGACCAGAGGGTTGCAGAGTACCCAGCGGAAAGATACTGTTCCTGAAGCATGTGTTGACCTTTATTGGAACAGTGCACAGAATAGGAATAGGATGAGCCAGTTAAAGTGATGGGCCACATAAGGTCAGGGTCACATGTGCAGATAGTTCAGTGAAATAGCTACCTAATCTGTGTTTGGTTTGTCCAGTGTAGAGGAGACTGTCCAATGAACAGAAAAAACAATTTACTAGGTTGGATGAAGTAGACAGAAATTACTCTCTCTCTCATGAAAGTGTTTTGTGTCTCAGACATTAGCATGGGAGGAGGAAAATGAAAAGGTGTTGTATCCTATAGTTACACAAGAAGATGGCAGGGGAAGGACAACAACTGGTAGGAAGAATGAGCAAGAGTATGGTCCATTTGGAGGTTGGGGTAGTATTGTGTGGGGTTGGGGGGGGAAGTGAGAGGAGTGTGCTTGCTGGTGAAATGGTGTTACAGGTGGGAAATGACCTGGCGAATGTGGAGACTGCTGAGATGGAAGGTGAGAAGAAGGTGAACTCTGACAGGGTGAGACTTGTGCTATTCTTTAGCCAGTTGTGGGTTCGAGTACCACTACATAGACTTGAGCACAAAAAAGCTGACACTTTATTTCTGTGCTGAGGGATTAGTACGTTGTTGGAGGTGCTGTCCTTCAGATGAGACATTAAACCAACCCCCATCTGCCCTTTCAGGTGGATGTAAAAGATCCTATGTCACTAATCGAGGAAGAGCTGGGGAGTTCTCCCTAGTGTCCTGACCAATATTTATACCTCAACCAACATCTAAAGTCAGATTATCTGATCATTACCACATTACTGCTTGTAAAATCTTTCTGCATTGCCTACAACAGTGACCACATTTTTCATTGGCTGTAAAATGTTTTGAGTTGTGTTGAGTTTGTAAAAGACAATATATAAATACAAGTTCTTTCTTTTCTCAGGTGTTGTGTGAGTCTGCCCTACTAAACTGACTCACTGATAATAAAAGAAAGAGAAGAAAGACTTGCATTTATATTGCGCTTTTCATGACCACAGGACATCCCAAAGTGCTTTGCAGGCAGTGAAGTACTTTTGAAGCGTTGTCAGTTTTGTAACATAGAAAACGTGGCAGTGAATTTGCACACAGCAAGCTCCGATGCACAACAGTGTGGTAATGACCAAATAATCTGTTTTTTGTGATATTGATTGAGGGATAAATATTGGCCAGGACACTGGGGATAACTCCCCTACTCTTCAAAATAGTACCAAGGGATCTGGGTCTCAGTATAATAGCTCATCCGAAAGATGGCCCCTTGGAATGTCAGCCTTGATTTTCTTTTGTGTGCTCCAGTGCTGGAATGGGAGTTGAACCCACAGCCTTCTGACTTATAGGCGAGGTACGCTCATTAAATTTTTTTTTTGAAGCTTCAAGCACTTAACGCAGAGCACTGTGAAGTACCACAAGAATGGGCATGTTATCAAGTGGCAACAGCTTTGATGCTTTGGGTACAGCCTCTCATGTTACTGACCCCTATATATTGTTGCTGTCACTGAGTGCTCTCTTTCCTCATCCTCCTGTACCTTGCTCAATTGACCATTCTTCATGGATGAGCCTAGATAGTGGGTATCAATGAGTTAGTTGACTACAGAGACATCACAGCTGAATCCAATGCTGCCATCACCCAGTGTCGACATGAGTACACATTCACAGGAGTCATTTGATCCCATTCAAACAGAAACCAAGTCAGATTTTCCTCTTCCTAACTCAGGATTGCTGACATCAGTGTTGCTGGCCCAGTTACTGACAGGTTTAGATTAGCTAACTCTGTACTGATCGGTTTTCAAACATGGAGAGGGAGCAACGATATGCAGACTTATATTGATTGCCTAGTGCAGGCAGCGCTGCAGGCCTCTGCCTGCACTGTCCATGCGCTGTTTCTAACGATGTCAAACCTGTCATCATTGCCATGCTCTTTCTTAAAGAGACAGGCCATCCCAAACACAAAGTATCCCAATAGGGGGCAAGAGTGAGTATTCGCTGAATTACAAAGCTAACATGAATTGAGCCAGTTTAACCTGCTTCAAACTTGTTGGGGTTCACATCCATAATAATGATCTCACCCTTGTCTTGGAAGCATCAGTTGGATTAGTTGCATGTTTGAAATCTCAAACGGGGCTACTTAAGAGTTAAATGCATAGTCACCAGTCTTCTAGTTCCCTGAAAACATGTTTTTTTAATTATTTATATCTAGCAACACCCAGCAACTAAAATATCATTGCTGGACAATTTATCACACCTTGCAAAATAATGTACTATTTCTGGCCAGTGGTGAATATTCAAAGAACATTGTATTCATTCGTCTTGAGATTATTTTGCATCCTGCTATCATCAATTGTTAATAAAGTGGATTGATTTTTGTTAGCTTCGCCTAACTATTTGGCAGAATCAGTCCAAGTATAAATTTCAAGTTGTCAGATGACTATTGCCATTTTAATAATTCAAGCTAAAAAGCCTGTTGGGTGTTGAAACTGACTGCATAGCTATTAATAAAGATATTATAATCAATGGGTGAAGGAAGAAAGGAAAAGAAAGAATTTGCATTTATATAATGCCTTTTGTGACCTTAAATTTCTCAACTGCTTTGCAGTCAATGAAGTACTTTTGAAGTGTAGTCATTATTGCAATGTAGGGAAAAGCGACAGCTCATTTGCACACAGGAAGCTCCCACAAATAACAATAAGGTAGTTGACCAGATAATTTATTTTAGTAATGTTGGTTGAGAGATACATATTGGCCAGGACAATGCACTTCTTCGAATAATGCTGTGGGATCTTTCACTTCCACCTGAGAGGACAGATGGAACTTTGGTTGAATGTCTCATTCAAAAGCGCTGATGTGTCAGCCTAAATTATGTGCTGAAGTTTCTAGAGTGCGGCTTGAAGCCGTGACCTCCTTACTCAGGTAAGCGTGCTATCGCTGAGTCAAGACTGTAATGAGATACGAAGAAACCTTACTTTAATACTCAGGCTTGTTTATCATGAGTTTCATATTCATTGGTTCAAGTACAGCACAAAAGTGCTAAACTTCTCTGGTGCAGGAATCCAACTTTTTGAGTTCTTTTCATTTGTTTTAAGTAAGGGGAGATGGAGGGATATGTTCCACATTCCAATACTGGCTAGTCATATCTTCCTGTTTGCTTTTTTACACTGGGCAACTCCCCCCACCAATTTGTCACATTTTCCATTTGGTTTTCTATGGTAAAGGCACTACTTTAATATATTATTGTTATAGCTTGAAAGTGTTGTTTTATATTGTAACTTCTCAACAACAAATAATATTCTAGTCAGGAGAGCAGTGAGTAGCCCATAAAAACTTCTCTTCTACACACTGTTGGCCTCCTACCAAGAAGGCAAGTACACAATCTGTATAACCCTTCACTTGTTGCTATCTTCCTTCTTATTTGTTATTCATGGAATGTGGATATTGCTGGCAAGGCCAGCATTTATTGCCCATTCCTAATTGCCCTTGGGAACGTGGTGGCAAGCCACCTTTTTGAACTGCTGCAGGCCATGTGGTATAGGTACACCCACAGTGCTGTTGGGTACTGGGTTCCAGGATTTTGATCCAACAATGATGGACATCTGTGGAATCCCTCGCACTCTATATTTCTTTACCCATTAACGTGGGTAGGTAGTCTCTCTGGGCCCACACTGTTGTCCTGAAAACAAGATTGACCCATGTTCTTTTCATCGCTTCTGGGTCAGTGCTGTCCAGTGATTTGCACAGCTGAGTATCAGGATGTCATAAGATGGAGTGAATACCTGGGCTTTGCTGCATATTCTGCACAATGATCTGAGGAAATGATTCAATTGTGCAAATTGCTGAATAAATTGAAGTGTAGGCCAACTTATTCAGCATTGCAACAGTTTTATAAGATGTGGTGTCTTAATAGGTGAGAGGTCAGAGCTCAGTAAAAGACAACATCGTTCAATTGTAATTCTTATGCAAGTTGTCTTAAAATTGATTTTCTTTCATTTTCTGTGTAGCATATTGAAGAAAAAACGGCTCCAATTCTTGAAACAAGTGTCCTTTTCTCACAAACATGGCCCTTCTGAATTCCCCCCTGTTGAAGATGACCATCCTGAACCAATTGATGAAGCACTGGGAGAAATGTTACACATGCCGGATACAGGGGAGAAGGTCTTTGTGTTCCGTATCAAAAAGGAGGTACCTTGCTCCTCAGACCTTCAACCAAAGACAAAGAAAAAGCGCAATTTCCTAAATTTTAAAAGATCAGCTGTAGCTAACTTGGATGGGCTTTAATTACTTCAAGGTCAGCATTATGTTGCCATCTATGATTATCATTTATGAACCTTTAACCTCTATATCATTGTACTACTTGAAGAAAGTAAGTAGTTTGACAGGTTTACAACTATATTTTCCTCCTTTTTTTAAACAGAAAAGAAAAGAAATGCCCATTTTGCTTATCATTTGTGAGCTGCTAATAAAATTGAGGAAACGTGACAAATATGGCCAATTGGCGGTGACAAAAAGAACCAATCACAATGTGCTTACCTTTTGATGCTTCTCAAGTAACTAGCTAGCCAATTAACTGGCATAACTGTCAAAAACTAGCTGCACTGTGGACAATATTTCTGTAGAATGCCTCAACAATTCACTAAATTGTCATTTAGTGACCAGGTTCTCGATGCATTGGTAACTTCTGTAATGGAGAAATGTGAGCAGCGTTTTGGCAGGGTCAGAAGTCCCTCAAAAATGCTAAGAGGCAGAGGCAGCAAGTGTGTGAGCTTGTCATTAAAGGTTACTTACAGTATCAAAGACATAGAGGATCTTGCAGGAAATAGAGAAGTTGAAGTTTAAGTAAGTGTTCAGAAATGAGGCATGAATACAGTTTCATAGCAATGCTGGATAAATATGTGCATGAAAAGTTGACAGTAGTGGTGATCTTCTCTCCCACCAATAGTACCTAGCAAAGAGTTGAGAGCAAATCTTTGTGATTTAGTTGGCACACCTCAATCCCAACATCCCTCCGTGATGAACCTGAGCCTCTTCAATACATTCTGCTGTGGTGCATTTGTTACTTGGAGTGGTATAGACTGCAAGTTCTGTACTTCCTTAATTTTTGCACTGTCTCCTCTTTCTGCTCTATACCCAATGATGGCTAGTACACTCATACTCTCATTTGGTGCACTATTCTCTTCCTTCACTCCTCTGATGATGGTTCCAAATTTTCCCCATTATTACACTTACTCAAACCAGATAAACTTCACACTTTTTGATCTAGGTGTGCTGGTGTGGTTTACTATTGTGACAGTGTTATTAACTTTTCTGCTCCTCGTTTACTGGATGGGAATTCAGGCGAGTGGTCTGCAACACTTTCTACCAATTGCACCACAGTTTTTCTTTTTTCTTCAGAACAGTTATTTGAATTTGATTTTTTTGAGGGGTCCAGGCTGAGAATTCGCAACACACGAATGAGGTGCTGTGTCAGCATTTTTATATTTTGTCCGGTTTATTTATAACTCAAATGTAAAATATGACTATATAAATTTCGTGTGAATTTTAAACTGTGTGATGTACCTGTTTTTCATGTGTAAAATACTTGAATAAGAATCTCGCCTTTGGTCTTTTGCCTTTAGCAGAAGAATATTTTCCCAGATTAATTTTTAACTTGCCATGTTAAGCAATTGTCACTCAGTAAGATCTTTTGCAGGATGGTTATTCACTAAGGTGTCAATACAGAAGAGAATTCTGTACCTTTGGTTGCTCCTCTGGGCTGCAAATTCCCTAACACATGTTTGGTCAGTTGGGAGCCTGTACATATTTTCTGGGCCTGTCCCCGAAAAGCCCTAATCGCAGCTACTCATGAGCAAGTTGTGGACATAAATGTGATCGTGATTCAATGCAACTTACCCTACTGCCTTTTGGAGCTGCCAATCAATATACCTTTGAAACTTGGCAGATGTTAGCGTTTTAATGTGCTACTTAGAAGCTTTGTGAACCCAGATGCGAGTGCCAACCAAATATGACTGGATTCACAGGTTACAGGTAATAACCCAAATTAGGAAAAACGATGTATTCTATACATAAGAACATAAGAAAGAGGAGCAGGAGTAGGCCATGCAGCCCTTCAAGCCTGCTCTGCCATTCAGTAAGATCATGGCTGATCTTCTGTCTCAACTCCACTTTCCTGCACTATCCCCGTATCTGTTAATTCCCTTAGTACACAAAAATCTGTAGATCTCTGTCTTGAGTATACTCAACAACCGAGCATCCACAGCTCTCTCGAGTAGAGAATTCCAAAGGTTCGCAATCTTTTGAATGAAGAAATCTCTCCTCATTTCACTCCTAAATGGCCAACCCCATATTCTGAGTCTGTGACCCCTAGTTCTGGGCTCCCCAGCCCGGAAAAAACCTCCCAGCATCTACCCAATCAAGGCCTTAAGGATTTTATATGTTAAAATTAGATCACCTCATTCTTCTAAATTATAAGGAATATAGGCCTAGTCTACTCAATCACTGCTCATAAGACAGTTCTCTTATACGAACATACGAATTAGGAGCAGGAATTGGCCACTTGGCCCCTCGGGCCTGCTCCGCCATTCAACAAGATCATGGCTGATCTGATTGTAATCTCGACTCCACATTCCTGCCTACCCCGATAACCTTTCACCCCCTTGCTTTATCAAGAATCTGTCTACCTCTGCGTTAAGAATATTCAAAAACTCTGCTTCCACTGCCTTTTGAGAAAGAGAGTTCCAAAGATCATGACCCTCAGAGAAATAAATTCTCCTCAACTCTGTCTTAAATGGGCAACCACTTATTTTTAAACAGTGACCCTTAGTTCTAGATTCTACCACAAGTGGAAACATCCTTTCCATATCCTTGTTGTCAAGACCCCTCAGGATCTTATATGCTTCAATCAAGTCGTCTCTTAGTCTTCTAAACTCCAGCAGATACAAGCCTAGCCTATCCAACCTTTCCTCATAAGACAACTCACCCATTTCAGGTATTAGTCTAGTAAACCTTCTCTGAACTTCCTTAAATAAGGAGACCAATATTGTACACAATACTCTAGATGTGGTCTCACCAACGCCCTCTATAACTGTAGCATAACCTCCCTACTTTTGTATTCAATTCCCCTCGCAAAAAGTGATATTAGCTTTCCTAATTACTTGCTGTACCTGTGTACTAACCTTTTGTGACTAGGACACCCAGATCCCTCTGCATCTCAGAGCTCGGCAGTTGCTCACCATTTAGATAATATGCTTTATATTCTTCCTGCCGAAATGGACAATTTCACATTTTCCCACATTATACTCCATTTGCCAGATCTTGGCCCGCTCACTTAACCTATGTACATCCCTTTGTAGTTTCCTTATGTAGCCTTCACAACTTATGTTCCTACCTATTTTTGTGTCATCAGCAAATTTAGCAACCATACCATCAGTCCCTTCATCCAAGTAATTTGTATTGTTACGACCGAGGCAGGAGGAGTGCACTGTTAATTCAGTCCTGCTTCTCCACAGGTCACAACATATTTTTTAAATTTTCTCACTTACTGACACAGTCAGTCGGATATATTATTTTCCCCAAAATAGAACATACTAACCAGGTTTTGTTACTGAACAACAAAATTGACAGTTTATTATAAAACAAGTCTTAATTAGTAATGAAGTAAGACAATATCTAATAGATACATTTTTTAAAAATCCAACATTAAATTTTAAAATGTCCCCTTTACCTTAGTCCCTTCACACTCTCACACACACATATACACCAGTTAACTGAAAGAATTTTAAAAAAGGATTTTTAGATCAGAGCTCTATTACAGACAAAAAAACCACCTGGCAGATCACTAGTCCACCCTGCAAAAATAACAGATAGGACACACCGCAACAAACTTGCAAATAGTCCAACCTCCGAGCACATGTGGGCAGGATCTTTAGAATTTTCCAGAATTAGTTGTCTTCAGACAGCGTTGAAAAGTAATTTAACAGGCCTTCTTGAAATACAGGAAACCAGACAAATTGGCACACTGAACTTTACAGTCTTTTAGGGATTACGAGAAAATGATCTGGGTTGTAGTGTTCTGTTCTTTCTTGGAATTCCCTCCTTCTGTCCTTTTCTGACGTTTCAGCACCACTTGACTTTTTTAAAAACATTCAGCAAGAATCTGGTCTGTTCCTCCAGAAAGTAAAACACACAGTGACTAACAACTAGAAAACTTGTCAGTTTTTCCACCTATCCCAGGTATTCTGTTGCTATTGGGCTTGTCCAATCAAAGGATCACTTGTCAATTTTCTGCCCCTGTTGCCAGGGTTTCTGCTCATCTTTAACCCGAGCCATGTGACAAACAGCAACACTGTTGCCATTCGGCTCCCTCATTGTCCTCTTGTTTAAAAACACATTTATTTAGCTTAACTATAAATTCCTTTTTTAAAAAAATATTTTTAACAAAACAGAATCACTTTCATAACAATATAAATTGTAAAAAGTTGAGGCCCCAGCATTGATCCCTGTGGCACACCATTCGTTACATCTTGCCAACCAGAAAATGACCCATTTATGCCTACTCTCTGTTTCCTGTTAGCTAGCCAATCTTCTACCAATCCAATATGTTACCCCCTACACCATGAGCTTTTATTTTCCACAATAACCTTATAAATGCCTTCTGGAAATCTAAATACAAGACATCCACCAGTTCCCTTTATCCACCGCACATGTTACTTCTTCAAAGAACTCCAATTAATTGGTTAGACATGATTTCCCTTTCACAAAACCATATTGGCTCTGCCTGATCACCTTGAATTTTTCTAAGTCCCCTGCTATAATGTCTTTAATAATAGCGTCTAACATTTTCCATATGACAGATATTAAGCTAACTGGCCTGTAATTTCCTGCTTTCTGTCTCCCTTTTTGAATAAAGGCGTTACATTCGCTATTTTCCAATCTAATGGAACCTTCCCCGAATCTATGGAATTTTGGAAAATTAAAACCAATGCATCAACTATCTCACTAGCTACTTCTTTTGGGACCCTAGGATGAAGTCTATCATGACCCAGGGACTTGTCAGCCCACAGCTCCAACAATTTGTTAAGTACCACTTCCCTGGTGATTTTAACTTTCTTGTGTTCCTTCCTCCCTTCCATTTCCTGATTTACAGCTATTTCTGGAATGTAACTTGTATCCTCTATAGTGAAGACCATTGCAAACTACCTCTCCAATTCATCTGCCATCATCTTATTTTATGTTATTAATTCTCCAGACTCACTATCTATCGGAGCAACTCTCATTTTGTTGACTTGTTTTTTAAATATCTGTAGAAACTCTTACTATCTGTTTTTATATTTCTAGAAAGCTTTCTCTCATACTCTAATTTTTCCCTCCTTAATTAATCTTTTAGTCATTCTTTTTTTTATATTCTGACAATCTTCTGATTTGCCACCCATCTTTGTGCATTTATATGCTTTTTCGTCAAGTTTGATACTACCTTTAACTTTTTTAGTTAACCACAGATGGTGGGTCCTTCCCCTTGGAATTTTTCTTTCTTGTTGGAATGTATCTATTCTGTGTATTCTGAAATATCTCCTTAAATGTCTGCCACTGCATCTCTATTGACCTATCCCTTCACCTAATTTGCCAGGTCACTTTAGCTGGCTCTGCTTTCATGCCCTCATAATTGCCCTTGTTTAAGTTTAAAATACTCGACTTAGACCAACTCTTCTCTCCCTCAAACTGAAAGTAAAATTCAATCATATTAAGATTGTTGCTGCCTCGGGCTACCTTAACTATGTGGCGGTGGCATAGTGGTACTATCACTGGACTAGTAACCCAGAGACCCAGGGTATTTCTCTGGGGACATGGGTTCGAATCCCACCACGGCAGAAGGTGCTAGTCTAGTCTAATGATGGCCATGAAACCATTGTCGGTTGTTGTAAAAACCCTTCTGGTTCACTAATGGCCTTTAGGGAAGGAAATCTGCTGTCCTTGCATGGTGTGGTTAACTTTAAAAAAAAAAATGAGGTCATTAATTAATCCTATTTCATTGTACAATACCAGCTCTAGTATAGTCTGCTCTCTGGTTGCCTCCAGAATGTGCTGTTCTCAGAAACTATCCCGCTAACATTCTATGAGCTCCTCATCTAGGCTACCTTTGCCTATCTAATTTTTCCAATCTATATGTAGATTAAAATCCCCTATGATTATTGCCGTACCTTTCTGACAAGCTCCCATTATTTCTTCCTTTATATCCCCTCCTACCATGTGGTTACTGTTAGGGTGTCTCAACACCAATCCCACAAGTGACGTCTTGCCTTATCATTTCTCATCTCTACAGAAACCACTTCTATATCCTGGTTTCCTGAACTTAGGTCATCCCTCTCTTTTGTGCTAATATCATCATTAATTAACAGAGCCATCCCCTCACCTTTTCCTAGCTTCCTGTCCTTCCTAAATGTCATGTACCCTCAATATTCAGGTCCCAATCTATATCATCCTGCAGCCATGTCTCTGTAATGGCTATCAGATCGTACTTATTTATTTCTATTTGCACTATCAGTTCATCTGTTTATCCCAGGAATCAGTCTAGTGAACCTTCGTTGCACTCCTTCCAAGGCAAGTTTGTGCTTCTTTAGGTAAAGAAACCAAAACTGCACACAGTACTCCAAGAGTAGTCTCACCAAGGCCCTATATAAATTGTAGTAAGACGCCTTTACTCTTGTACTCCAATCCCTTTGTAGCAAATGCTAACATACCATTTGCCTTCCTAATTGCTTGCTGTACCTGCATGTTAACTTTCTGTGATTTGTGTACAAGGACTCCCACATCCATCTGAATACCAACATTTCCCAGTTTCTCATCATTTAAAACATTTTTAAAATTTTTCTAACCAAAGTAGATAACCTCAGACTTCCCCACATTATCTTTCATTTGCCACGTTCTTGCTCACTCAGACAAGTTCCAGCAGATTGGGGCTCCATTCCTGGAATACAGGAGTGACACATACAATCAGGATATTTCCTTTCTGAAATAAAAACAAGAAATGCTGGAAATACTCAGCAGGTCTGGCAGCATCTGTGCAGAGAGAAGCAGAGTTAACATTTCAGGTCAGAGACCCTTCCTCAGAACTGACAAATATTAGAAATGTAGAAGGTTTTAAGCAAGTAAAGTGGGGGTGGGGCAAGAGATAACAAAGGTGGTGAAGGTGTTGATAGGACAGGGTCACAGAGAATAACTCACCAGAAGGTCATGGAACAAAGGCGAACAGTATGTTAATGGTGTGCTGAAAGACAAAGCGTTTGTACAGAGAGGGTGTGAAGGACTGTAAAGCACAGAGCACTCCAAGCACAAACATGAAAAAAATATTAAAAAACCAAAACAGTGGGTAAGCACAGTGGAAACAAATTAAACAAACTGAAAAACCTAAAATAAAATAACCAAATAAAAAAGGGAAAAGAAAAAACAAAAACTAAGCATAAAAAGGGGAACCCATCATGCTCTGAAATTATTGAACTCAATGTTCAGTCCGGCAGGCTGTAGTGTGCCTAATCGGTAAATGAGGGTTCCTCGAGCTTGCGTTGATGTTCGTTGGAACACTGCAGCAATCCCAGGACAGAGATGTGAGCATGAGAGCAGGGGGGTGTGTTGAAATGGCCAGCAACCAGAAGCTCAGGGTCATGCTTATGGACTAAGCAGAAGTGTTCCGCAAAGCGGTCACCCAATCTGCGTTTGGTCTCCCCAATGTAGAGGAGACCACATTGTGAGCAGCGAATACGGTATACTAAATTGAAAGAAGTACAGGTAAATCACTGCTTCACCTGAAAGGCGTGTTTGGGGCCTTGGATAGTGAAGAGAGAGGAGGTAAATGGGCAGGTATTACACCTCCTTTCTGATCAAGTCATGCTGAACAAGTTGAACGGTTCTTGCATTGGGAAGCAGTGTCTTCCCCTCCCTACTGCCTGCAAGAATGTTTTGATCCTATCAGTATTTCTCTTGATTGGCCTGATTATGGTTTGGGAAACATTGCTACATGGAGCTGAGAGCAATTTGTTAATTTCTCCCCATCAGCACAATGCTCCAGATCTTGAGTCAGCCTAACTTTTTCAGTGCTGTATTCAATTGGTAAGTCTCTAGCTGGGTATTCTTGGTGCATCATTTTTTTGTGATTCTGTTGATGTGTGGCACTGTTATGGTTATCATACTATTCTGCATTACAGCTGAATATTAACATATTCTTAATAAATTGACTTGTGCAAGGGTAAGCAGGTTTTAGTGTCATATTTTATCAATATTCACACATTCATGCATGGACAAATTTTGAATGCTGTCAGGTAATAGAAAAACACATTTTTAACACTTAAGTTGCTTGAGATTACAGTAATCCACTTGCCAAATAACTGACATTCTATTTAATGCATGCAATTATTAGTTGAGTACAAAGTAGAAAACTCTTCATTTGAAGTGGCATCAGGAAATAATAAAAGATGAGTTAGTAACTGATATTATTCCATGAGAATACACTCCTTCCTTCCAATTTTCCCAAATCTTGGCTTGATCTCAGCTGATCACAATGTTTATTTTCCTATATATGTAACTCTGTTTTTTAATTTAATTCCACAGTAAAAAATACCTGTTACCGTTTACAACGCTTAATGTTCAGGTCTCTTGTACATAACATGGTCTTAGACTAAGTATTGCAAACAGGATAAGACATGCATTTGTTAATCATCAGAACGTTCTTAGGCCATCTCATTGAAATCATGTGTGACTAGCAAGACTGTACCTAATTCTGATTCCCCTATATTTAAAATCTTTCTATCACAGTAGCACTCACTGAAGGTTAGGCAGTTAAACAGACTCAAAAAGGAAAGGGAATGGGGAGTGTTTGAGATTCAGTTTCTGCAACAAAACTTTAGTGCTGCATGTTCTTCATTTTATGGTTAGTCTGTACCTCAGGAATGCTCTAAAGGTGCCTTCAATCATTTTAGTAGTCTTCTATACTATTTAAAGAATTTGCCCATTCATAATTTTGGATGTTTGCTGCATTTTCTAATCTCAGGACAGGACTTTATTCCCCATTTGTGTTGAATAGCTGTTACAGGTCAAATAGGGACAATCAATCACTGGATCCTTGCTTATGCTTGTGCTTGTGCCACAAAATCGATTAAACATTCATGGTGCATTTTAGACCTGATCATTAAGACTAAGATTGAGAAAAACTTGGGAGTTGACTGAACCTGCATGTAGTTCTAGTTCTGAGGCTGTCCTTCTCCCATGGGTAACTATCGGAATTAAAGGAGAGACCATTCTCACAAACCAATGAGAATGTTTTTCTGAAAATGGACATGTTTCGATTAAATAAATATCATAGAACAATTTTACTGTAGAAATTAAATGAAAATCAAACATCAATCCTATGGGCAAGTCAGCCATTTAGGTATGCTTCTACATCAGTCATATGGAGATGTCAAGTTGAAAGCATTAACACCAAAAACAGTAAAGGAGGAGAATTCAGAAAATGGCCTAACAAAGAGGCTTCACCAATCTGCTTTTCTTAAATAAGATGTAAAGACAGATTCTAGTGTCTCGGGACAATAGCAAGTAATTGAAAGCGTGCTCAACATTTCCAGTAAGACAGCTGATATTGGGCTTAACCTCTAGACATCAACATTCTTGTGTTTCTGGCATTGGTACTTGACCCCTTTCACCCTCTTCTATTTCCCCAGATTATAAGTATGTTATGTTTTCCGAAGTGGTGAGCTAGGATGCTGAAATATTTGGATATTATTTCTTGGAGCCTTATCAGACAAAAAGACTATTGTGATTATATAGGAAAGAGATTGAGGTTGCAACCTTACTTTTCTTATGAGCTCAATGAATCACCTTTAGTGATTGTGCCACTGGCAAGAGGGTTTTGAAAACACTAAAATGAATTACTTAGTTCCCTTTAGGGAATTACCAGGAATAATTTTCCTGAACAGTACACTTGGGTCGTGCAAGATCATGCAGAGCACTGACCACAGTCTTTGTACTAAGAATAGTATTATGAAAGACAGCAAAAGCTGCTTCACACAAATGAGCTCAGTTAAACAGGGAAGTATAAGACTTTATGGAGTCTAAAAGTGAGATTCTGTAGACTTATTGCAAATGAGGAGATTCAGTTGTGATATTATCAAGTGTCAGCACTTACCTTTAAGCTCAGGATAATATTTCTGCTACAATCAAGCCTTGATTCAAGCAGCTCGTTGAAAGCTGCAAGATTCCACCAATTTCAGATAAAATGTGGTGCCAAGAATATTAATAGAAATAATAATTGTTACATGTGCCAAGAATATCAATGGCATGATAATTGCAATGTGTAGTGCCAAAAATAGCAATGGAATTATAATTTTATACAGCATGCATGGCTTAGAATTCTACTGGAACTGACATTTTCATAGGATATTAAATCTAGTTGTGATGCTGGAAAAAAACATACAAATGATGCATGTACAATGAGGATTCAATCAGAGGAACCTAGATCACTCCAATGAGTGCAATAGATTGTGGGCTTTCAAAGCCAACAATTTGATCAGATCCTGTTTTTAAAAAAAAAGTTTTCATCCACCAAGGAACCTCCGTGAGGAACAAGGAGTAGGCAGAGGGGAAAAACCACTTCCATCCCAACACAAAGGGGTTATGCCTTATTTGATAGGAATCTCAGTGAGTGAGCGGGCCTGTCAATATATCGCTTTCCTAAAATGGAACACAGAATTATCTGTACCGCCGACGCCTTTGGGACCACTGACCTGTTCTCAATAAGTAGATTAGTTCACAGGATCTTAACAGGTTAATGAGGTTCCAGGTTCTTCCTGGAATAAGGAAATAAATATTATGATAGGATTTTAATTCTTATGAAAACTATTTATGTGGAGATGTAATGTGTAGTATGGAGTTTTAGATCTGTAATAATCTCATTGTATGGTTACCTTATCTGGGAGGTACCAACTGCAGCCTAGATGCTTGTTCAGACAGCAACAGTAAAGCCTGGTGCGGGTATAAAATTAAAACCCGACCTGGGCCATACCCGAATCTCCTTCATCTGTTCCACAGTGTGTGTTTTATATTCCTACAGCTGGAGTTGTGGGGAATCATGGGTAAGCCTGATCCCGTGACTTCCTGGAAGCAGTATCCAGCCCGACCCGACCTGAACCTGAATGCTGGACTCTGAATTTCGACCCGCACCCGACACGTAGTCGGGTCTATTTGGGTTCGGGTCGGGTAGCCAGGCTTTAAGCAACAGAAGGTTTCTGTATGACCATTATGTAGCTCCAAGTGGGTCACTTGTAGGTGCCTGGGAGTAGCTTACAAGTCTACCATCCTCATTTGGAAAACTATATGTGGCAGTCTAAAGTGTGTTGGGGAAAAATAGACTTTACATTGATTTGATGGAAATTGAAATGTGCTATTCTGAAAAATGTATTATGGCTATAGATTTTATATTTGCCATCACTTTGAAGATGAAGAATTGCACTGATCTTCAATTCAGAAAAATATCTGCTTTCAACACTGAGTTCTGATGAAAGGTTACTGACCTGAAACTTTAACTCTGCTTCTCTCTCCACAGATGCTGCCCGACCTGTTGAGTATTTCCAGCACTTTCTGTTTTTATTTCAGAGTTGTATAGCTTCCCGGGGGAGAAATTCAACCTCATTTGGGCATAAAATGATGGATAAATATACGAAGATCAGGCTGGAATTCCCTGCATCGGATCTGCACCTGAAGTTCAGTGGCCACCATGTTGGAGCAGTCGGCTTTTAGTCAACTATGTTTCTCACCTGAAGTAGACGTTGTGCTGGTTGTTTATGCAAATCAGGGTCCTAAGCTGGTTCTGGGACCACGATTACAAAATTGGAATAGAAATGGGTGCCATCTGCACCTCTCAACCTCCGTCCATTTGTGCCAGGTCTTAAAGTGGCATTAACAGCAGTCCTTAAAGAGGTGGTTAGAAAACGTCCCAAAAAGTATAAAGACTTTTTGGTGGAGTCGGAAGGAACAGTAGTGCTCCTCCTGCCTCTACTAAAGAACTGTGGGCTGCTGTTGGACTGGGCAGATCTCCCTTGGGATTACCTCTCCCAGTCCAGAGACATGCCCGAGGGCTGCTGTTCTGCAAGTTGCTCCCCGATGTTCAAATGGTGCCCACAGTTCACCAGTTCTGTGGTGATGAGGCCTAGTGCTGAATTTGGCGCAGATGCAGAGCGATCAATCCGGTGACTTGAGATCCATTGCAGGCACAAGTCCAATATCTATCTCCATGTTTCTCTAGCTACCAAGTGAACCCCAATTCCTAATGCAATTTCCTGTGTGAAATGACAATATTAAACAATGAAATCCTTTATGCCAATTTTATTCCAACTGGTGAATATAATTACTGTACAATGTCATCTTTGTTTAGTTTGGCAGACTAAAAATAAAATCTGAAAAGCAGTGGAGAGTTTATCCTGGAATGTTAAGCCGGGAAGAGCTGCAGAATATCGGTCGAAACCAGCTGAACCAAACATATATCTGCCAAACTAATAACAGGTGTTGGAATTTAGCTGCCAAGCTGTTCCAGTACAGCTACAACACTGGCATTTACCCGGCAATGTGAAAAATTGCCCAGGTATGTCCTGTCTGCAAAAAAGCAGGACAAATCCAACCCGGCCAATTACTGCCCCATCAGTCTACTCTCGATAATCAGTAAAGTGATGGAAGGTGTCATTGACAGTGCTATCTAGCGGCACTTGCTTAGCAATAACCTGCTCAGTGACGCTCAGTTTGGGTTCCACCAGGGCCACTCAGCTCCTGACCTCATTACAGCCTTGGTTCAAACATGGACAAAAGAGCTGAACTCAAGAGGTGAGAGTGATTTTCTTGACATCAAGGCGGCATTTGACCCAGTATGCCATCAAGGAGCCCGAGCAAAACTGGAGTCAATGGGAATCAAGTGGAAAACGCTCCACTGGTTGGAATCGTACCTAGCACAAAGGAAGATGGTTGTGGTTGTTGGAGGTCAATCATCTCAGCTCCAAGACATTACTGCAGGAGTTCCTCAGAGTAATGTCCTAGGCCCAATCATCTTCAGCTACTTCATCAATGATCTTCCTTAAATCATAAGGTCAGAAGTGTGGATGTTCGCTGATGATTGCACAATGCTCAGCACCCTTCGTGACTCCTCAGATACTGAAGCAGTCCGTGTAGAAATGGAGCAAAACCTGGACAATATCCAGGTTTGAGCTGATAAGTGGCAAGTAACAGTTGTGCCACACAAGTGCCAGTCAATGACCATCGCCAACAAGAGAGAATCTAACCATCTCCCCATGACATTCAATGGCATTACCATCGCTGAAATCCCCACTGTCAGCATCCTAGGAGTTACCATTGACCAGAAACTGAACTGGAGTAGCCATATAAATAAAAGCAAAATACTGCGGATGCTGGAAATCTGAAATAAAAACAAGAAATGCTGGAACCACTCAGCAGGTTTGGCAGCATCTGTGGAAAGAGAAGCAGAGTTAACGTTTCGGGTCAGTGACCCTTCATCGGAACTGACAAATATTAGAAAAGTCACAGGTTATAAGCAAGTGAGGTGGGGGTGGGGCAAGAGGTAACAAAGGAAGTCTAGATTGGACCAGGCCGCATAGCTGAAAAAAAGATCACGGAGCAAAGGCAAACAATATGTTAATGGTGTGTTGAAAGACAAAGCATTAGTACAAATTAGGTGTTAATACACTGAATATTGAACAGCAGCAAGTGCAAACCTGAAAAAAACAGTGAGTAAGCAAACTGAACAAACTAAGATGAAATGAAATAAATGCAAAAAAAAGATTGTAAAATATGTAAAAAAGAATGTAAAAAGAAAGAAAAAAAAACTAAAAATGTAAGTAAAATGGGGGGCTGTCATGCTCTGAAATTATTGAACTCAATGTTCAGTCCGGCAGGCTGTAGTGTGCCTAATCGGTAAATGAGATGCTGTTCCTCGAGCTTGCGTTGATGTTCACTGGAACACTGCAGCAATCCCAGGACAGAGATGTGAGCATGAGAGCAGGGGGGAGTTTTGAAATGGCAAGCAACCGGAAGCTCAGGGTCCTGCTTGCGAACTGAGTGGAGAAGTTCTGCAAAGCGGTCACCCAGTCTGCGCTTGGTCTCCCCAATGTAGAGGAGACCACATAAGCCATATAAATTAGCCATATAAATACCATGTCTACAAGAGTAGGTAAGAGGTTAGGAAACCTGTGGCGAGTAACTAGACTCTGGATTCCCTAAAGCCTGTCCACCATCTACAAAGCACAAGTCAGGAGTGTGATGGAATACTCTCCACTTGCCTGGATGAGTACAGCTCCAACAACACTCAAAAAGCTCAACACCATCCAGGACACAGCAACCAGCTTGATTGGCACCCTGTCTACAAACATTCACTCCCTCCACCGCCGACGCACAGTGGCAGCAGTGTGTACCACCTACAAGCTGCACTTAGCAACACACCAAGACTTCTTAGACAGCACCTTCCAGAGCTGCAACCTCTACCACCTAGAAGGACAAGGGCAGAAGATGCATGGGAACACCACCACCTGCAATTTCTCCTCCAAGCCGCACACTATCCTGACTTGGAACTATATCGCCGTTCCTTCACCGTCGCTGGGACAAAATCTTGGAACTCCCTAACAGCACTGTGGGTGTACCTACCTCTCATGGACTGCAGCAATTCAAGAAGGCAGCTCACCACCACCTTCCCAAGGGGAATTAGGGATGGGTAATAAATGCTGGCCTAGTCAGTGACGCCCACATCCCATGAACAAATAAAAAAAAATCAGAAGCAATTTAAGGTTTGCTCTCACTTTTGTATAAATTGTTCTCAAGCAGAAGAAAGGTGGTCAAAAAGATTACATAGGTGTGGGCAGGCATGTTTACACAAAGTTTTTGTTTGTAAATTAGATTTTGAATTATTTACTGTGGTATTGAAGCAAATATTTTTCCCAAGCCATTGAAATATTCAATATTGGTACGCTCAAAGATTTATCAGCCTTTGGTCAGCTGATTATAATAGATGCATTTATTCATTCTTGTTCTGGTCTATATCATGTAGGGCTATGTAGTGTCAGATATTTTCCAGCATATATTATTACAGCTGATTCACAAAGGCTGAGTAATTTATCAATGTGAAGCATCGTAGACAATTTCATTTATTTGACTGAGTCAAGTTGCTGGTGACTTAGCTGCAATTACAGGGTTAAAAAGAGGTAGAGAACAAAAGCCCTTGTACGGGAATTGTTTTCATATTGTCATTGATTTTGAAACAAGTTACCTGACAGACAGATTTTCACTATTAAGCTTAATTATTGTATCAGTAGTAAATCTATACAATGTGAGCATATTCTTAGATTGTCCACATGTTGGTCTACATCCTTTATCGTTTAAGCATTTCCAGTTGCAGTCAAACAGTTACAGAGTTGGTGATAACCCATGTTTGGTTTCATAATGTAAATTGAATAAAAGAAAGACTTGCATTTATATAGTGCTTTTTATGACCACAGGATGCCCACCTCATTTTACAGCCAATTAAGCACACAGCAAGCTCCCACAAACAGCAATACGATAATGACCAACTCATCTGTTTTTGTGATGTTGATTGAGTGTTAAATATTGGCTAGGACATATAGTTATAATTCCCCTGCTCTTCTTTGAAAATAGTACCATGGGATCTTTTATGTCCACGTTAGAGAGCAGACAGGGCATCAGTTTAACATCTCAGCTGAAAGGTGGCACCTCCACAGTACGGACTGCTTCAGTACTGTGCTGCAATGCCAGCTTTGATTTTTGTGCTCAAGCATTGGATTTGGACTTGAACCCACAATTTTCTGATTCGGAGGTGAGAGTGCTATCAACTGAGCCACAGCTAACAATTACAGTCCTTGACTCTATATGAGCATTATTTGAGCACTGAGATATGGAAAGACAATTTTGAGCTATTAATTTTGCAATAGGCAGGTCAAAATATATCACTTTTATTGATCCAGGAAATACTAATTTATAAACTCATCAATCATGTCAGATAAATGTTCTCCATTGATTTATATCGATCACCAGCAAAACAATCTGAATTCAATACAGGAACAAGCAGCAAAGGAATTGATTATCTTCTGTAGCAATGATTGGAAGAGTAATTGTGCCACCAATGCTGTGATTGGAACCCAATTGTTACATGCTTATATTGATCTGACTGCAGCTAGGCTTTGATCTTACAGCAGTTTTGTGCAATTTTCTGGTATAATTTTTGTTGAATTTTATTTCTCTTTTTTTGCGCTAGTTCTATTCGCAGTGTGAAATTCAACACTTCAGTTCTTTACCCAGTGAGTAGTTGAGACAAACTACTGAAGGTGCTAAGCTCAAACCTTAGAATGTACTGAACAAGTAGATGTCAGCTAGAGTAGCATTAAAAGTGCTACATTTGGCCTTGGTGCAACCTGGGTTCCTAATATCTGTTCCCTATTCAGTAATAAATGCTAGAAGTTCACATGTGACTCTGGGTGGGTGCAGTGTCCAGTGCGGCTGTGATACCTCCCCCCTCATGGTGCCGTTCAGTGTCAAGGATCACATATTATAGCCATGTACCAGAGGGCACCCAGCTAACTAACCCAGTACAGAGTCATGGTCTTGAAAAGAGGAGGATCTGTCTGATAAACATTCAAGTTAATGTGATAATTATAATGGCTGCTTTTATTTCGGACCCTCTGGTACATTGGCCCTGAAAGTAATGTGAAGGTGGGCTCCAAGCACGAGAGTGGAATCACATGGGTGAAACCCAGAAGTCAGTAGGTTGGATTCTGCAATTTCAGCTTGATTGAGACAATAGATTTTGACGCCTGGGTTTCACGTTTCCAAGCTGTGCAGCAGATGTGATACACATCTACACAACCCGATCTCAGTTCCACTATTTAAAGGGACATAGTAGGAATGGAATTTTGAGGAACCAGTTGGTGTTTATGATGGATACACAGCGAGCAGGGCAGCACCTCAATTAATGATGCTTTGCTGGAATTACTGCTGGTGTAGTCAGGAGCAGGAGGGACAGACTTTTCCCCATCAATAGGAAGAAGAAACTTGCAGCTCTCAGCAAGAAGGCATGGTTGGAAGGTGGCTGACGAGGTGAGCAGCAGGATTCTCCGGTCTTGAATGCAGTGCAGGAATTGTTTTAATGACCCAACTAACTACATTTGTTCCGAAGAAGGGTCACTGACCCGAAACGTTAACTCTGCTTCTCTTTCCACAGATGCTGCCAGACCTGCTGAGTGATTCCAGCATTTCTTGTTTTTGTTGTGTTGAACTACATTTGCTGGTTCATCTACATCAACCACCCACTGACACACAAATGCTGACTTTATTTCACCAATGACGGAACTATGGGAAGATGATTGTCAAGGTCGTTACTTTGCCATGACTAATTCATATCCTTTTATTTTGTCTTCCAGGGCCTTCGTGAGTTCTGGAAATGTTGCTGAACATGCATGAGGACAGTTTCTCAGAAGACCTTATTCCTTCTGAGCGTGCACCATCGCAGGACCTGCAGCCATGCATCAGCACAAATGTTCTCATTTCAGTGGGCCCGGTTAGATATCTAATTGGCTTTACACTTGGTGATTCACATTTCACAAGTAAGCATGAGTAGACACTAGTGGTAGAGACAGCTGTGGAGAGTCCATGTCAGGGGTGCTGAACATTCTCCAAGCTCTGCTCATCTGGAGACAGATGCTGAACCCTGGCGGCCATCGTTGAGAAGGCGAATGCTAGAGTTGCATTAGCAACTTCTTGAGGTACCGGCAGATGTGCCACACACACTCTCCTTAATAGCAGCGAGGATAAAGGAGTCCAATATGATCACTAGTGGATTGGTGGTGCAAGGAATAGCGAGAATATTTGCCATGGGGAGAGAGTTTGCTCAATGGAGCTTCGAGCTTGACTCTCAAATAAGTCTATGCAGACCATGACCACATTGTGCAGACTTTGGATGTCAACTTGTCTGCAACTGAGTGATGGGAGTGATGTGGTGCTGGCCCAGGAAAGAGATGATGGCAAAAGGGGACATGGAAGTGTGAACTCCACAGAAAACATGCCCATTTCTCACCCACTGCCCCCACCTTGGCTAGTACCTGACATGCTACCTTTTTCCCCCATGGCTGAATCTGCCCCTGCACATGTGCACATGGAGCAGTCTTTGGCAGTGCCCTCAGGGGTTTCAAAGCCCAGAAAGAGTAAGACCAAAGCATCTCATAGATCAGGGCAGGAATCTGAACAGCCTGTCTCTGTCACTATTGAGGCCACACAGGATGTACCATGCAGGAGCGGTAGAAAGTGTTAGTTCAAGAAGTTGTAATTTACCAAATGTATGCACGTGGATATTTGACAAAATGTTCTGTTGTTAACTTCCCTTTTTTTTTATAACGCTACATAAAATGTACTGAGAAGCATAATTTCCACGTCTTGTCCATTGTTGTATCCCATGTAGCAAATTGCCCTTTCACTTGTTTCATGATGAATGACAATACATAATGGGACCCATTGGGTGATTGTGGAATGGGTAGGTTTGTGGTTGGAAGCCCTTCTGCTATTTTCACCCCACTTCCTTGAGCAACCTCGGATGCAAGACATCCGGACCAGGTGACTTAACTACCGTAAACATAGCCAGCCTTTTATGTTGACTGCCATTCTATTCTCATATTCTCTCAATGCCAGTCTTATTTTCCTCTTCACCTCCCCTCTCAATTTATTGTATATGGCCTGGTCCTTATTTGACGCATTCACCTGGCATGCATCATACACCCTATTTTTCTGTTTCATCGTAATCTCTATCTCCTTCACTATCCAAGGAGCCCTGTTTTAGGTTTCCTTACCTTTCTCCCTTATTGGAATGTTCCTAGCTTGTACCTGAAGAACTTTTTCTTCTAAGATAACCAATTGTCGGTTACGGTTTTTCCCGTTCGTCTTTGGTTCCATTTTAATAAAAGCAAAATACTGCAGATGCTGGAAATCTGAAATAAAAACAAAGAGTGCTGGAAATGTTCAGCTCTGGCAGCATCTGTGGAGAGAGAAACAGAGTTAACGTTTCAGGTCTTTCAGAACCCTTTCTGATGAAAGGTCACACAGCTGAAACATTAACTCTGTTTCTCTCTCCACAGATGCTGCTGGACCTGCTGAGTATTTCCAGCACTTTCTGTTTTTATTTTTGGTTCCATTTTATCCTGGCTAGATCTCTTATCGTACTGAAATTAGCCCTTTTCCAATCTAGCCGTTCTACCTTACATCATTCCTTGCTTTTCTGCATTATGAGTCTAAACCTTATGATACGATGCCCACTCTTCCCCAGTTGCTCCCCCACAGACACTTGGTCCACCTCATTTTCAGCACTGATCCAGAAATGCCTCCTTTCCAGTTGGGCCTATTCTTCCTCTTCCCTTTTATGTGCAGCAGGCTGAAAAACATTTAATATGGCTCAGGTGATGCCCTGGAAGGAACCAGAGGCAACTAAATCGAGGGTAGTGGTGACTTTCATTCGTAATGTGTGACTGCCAGATTCAGCAAGCAGTCGATCTTCTAGTTGGCTGCAGATGTCTGTTACCACCTGATGTGATAATCTCAGCCTGAGAGGCTAAGGAAGTTGAGCCTTTATCTGTACGCTCCAATACGTGGCTAGTGCCTCCTGGAACCTTAGCCCCTCTGTTCTCCTCTCTCCTATGCACCTGCTGATCCCAGCACATCACGTCATCACTGCCACGAATGGTGACTGTGTTGTTCTTTTGATATACTGTCAAAAACAGCCCTGGCATCTCCCATCCTGCTGGTGTCTGATAGCTTCCAAACTTTTCCAAAACCTCTAAGGTCACAACAAGAACTCACTGCTAAATGTTTGGCAGAGGGAACTGACAAAGCAACTGTAGGAGGGAACCTTTATTGAGTTCAGGCAATCTGAAGTTGATAGACCCACATGAAGTGCAGCTGAAACTCGCCGCCTTTTTATTGGTCAGTTTTCTGAGCCCCGGGAAACCTGTGCTGGAGGAGTTAAAGCCGAAGGAACGTTAGATTAATGTGAAAAGCATCTCATTTGAATGCAATTATCAGCTTCAATTGTGACACTAATATTCCAGTGGACTCTGACAAGCAATGCAGCCAAAAGTGCCTCAGTTAAATCTAGAAGTGATGCATTACAACAGTGACTACACCTCAAAAACGTACCTCATTGACTGTAAAGTGCTTTGAGATGTCCAGTGGTCTTGAAAGGCACTATATAAATGCAAAGCTTTTCTTTCTTTTCTTTAGAGCTGTGTTGCCGTTGTGTTTCATTTTACTCCAAATTTAAGTACATACCTGATTCCACCCACCCATTCTTACCTGTTACAACTCCCCCAAAATCTGTCTGGATATAATATTTTAATAGAAATGGAGACCCTGGTGTGTAATTGCTGCAGTGATTGTTTCCATTAGGGCACCCTCTAGTGTTCAATTGCACGATCTACAAGTACAATACAATCACTTCTCCCCCTCACAGTTGAACCTGGTTTGTGCAGGCTCATGTGTTTTCAGTCAACAAGATCTATCATTTATGTACTTTAGGTGAGTGAAATCCATGAATTGAAAAAATACTTTTAGAATTATAGAATAGTATATCACAGTTGGAAGCCATTCAGCCCATCAAAACTGCATTGGCTCTTTCAAAGAACAATCCAGTTAGTCCCACTCCCATGCTTTTTCCCCGTACCCCATTTCTCCTTCAAATAATTATACAATTCGCTTTCGAAAGCTATGATTGAATCCGTATCCACCACCCTATCAAGCAGTGCTTTCCACCTCTGGTTCTTTTGCCAATCAGGTTAAATATGTTTCCTCTGGTTATCGACCCTTCAGCCATTGGTAACAGTTTCTCTCTTTTTTTCTATCTAAACCTTACATAATTTTAAACACCTCTATTAAATCTTCCCTTCGTCTTCTCTATTCTAGTAAAAACATCAGCTTTTGCAGTCTAGTACTTCCTTATCCCTGGAACCACTATAGAACCCCATCCAAAGCCTTCACATTCTTCCTAAAGTGTGGTGCCCAGAATTGTACACAATAATCCAGCTGGTCTGGGTTTATCCAGAAAGAATGGCCCTGATTTTATAGGGTCTGGGACGGAACAGTATGTGCAGGTCCGCAAGTGGCCAGAGAGTCCAAGGATGGGTGAAGCAGAGCCACCAGATACACTATTCCTCTGTTAATTGAAGGTGGAGTGTTCTATTTCTGCAGATCTTTGCATTCTGACTTGCTGCTCCTCCGCCGCCCCATCCCTCAATCATAACGCCAGACTGAGCAGTGCACCCATATTGACAACATGTATAGAGTTGTGCTGTGTTCTTGAGTCTTCATTAAATGATAGCTGTGGGCTTTATATTCAGATTAAACACAAACATTATTTATTGTCTTACTTATCTATATTGCATGATTTCAGGTCCAGGTCTTATCCTTGCTCTTCCCCCTCCTCCCCGGCACCGCATTGAGAGGCTGGCGGCTGCTGATCTCTGCATGTTCCAGGTCCCGTTTACCAGGCGGTGGCGGCACCCCTCCACTGCCTTTGTTTGGCGGAGAGTTTCATCTGTTGACTTTTTAAAAAAATTAAAATAAAACCACCCAATGTGTGCTCTTTCCAAGCCATGTGCTGAGTGTGTCTCTCAAAATGGTGTCGCCTTAAATCTGTCTGATGATGTCATCAGTTGCATCAGTAGCCTGGTCTCTTAAAAGTATAGTTTCTTAAAGGTGAAGTTACCACTACGCTACATTACTATATGCATGTTGGTTTTCGCAGAAGCCCCTGCACAGAGATTGTCCCACAGCTTGAAAAAGTTACTGCCTGAAAATGTTCAACTCAGTTATAGCAGCCAACAGAACAAATAAAAGGCCCAAAGCTCCTTAGAAGTCTAGAAAGACTATCCAGAGACTTAACCTGATTGAAGCCAAGGACATCTTTAATGCTGGTGCAGACTCCTTCCTAGTTGGTTTGCATCAAGGATTAGCAGACAGGTTTAAAAATTAACAGATCTTTTGCTTCACTTTTCAATTTGGCAAAAGGGTCCTTCAACAGACCCTAATTTTAATATATCACAAGGTCTCTGCTGCTTTTGGTCAGTCACACTGGAGTGCTATAAAGTTGCCTGACCCAGGTGGCTTCATTTGCCTGGTTTTATACATACTCAGATGGCAGTTGAGGTTAATATAGTGAGGCATGGTCCAACAATGATGTTATGCCTGAAAATTGGTTGAGCGTATGTTGAATTTCTCCTCCATTGTAGTTCTAAAGAAAATATAATTAGACTATGATTGTGCCATGTTCCACTTTATTAGATACTTCATGTAGAGTACAACAACTATTATATTTAAGGAACCACACACATTAACATCATTTTCAAAGCAGTTTTTACATAGAATTACATCGAGCCTACAGCACAGAAACAGGCCATTTGGCCCAACTGGTCTCTGCTGACATTTATGCTCCACATGAGCCTCCTCCCATACCTCTATCAGCGTATCCTCCTTTTCCTTTCTCATGTGCTTATCTAGCTTCCTCTGAAATGCTATTTGCCTCAACTATTCCTTTTGGTAGCAAGTTTCACATTTTTAACCACTCTTTAGGTAAAGAAGTTTCTCCTGATTGGATGTATTGATGACTATCTTATATTTACGACCCCTAGTTTTCAATTCCCCTACAAATGAAAACATTTCTACCATATCAAAACCTTTCATAATGCTAAAAACCTCTATCAGATCACCCCTCAGTCTTCTCTATTCTAGAGAAAAGAGCTCTAGCCTGTTTAGCCTTTCCTGATAAGTATATTCAATCAGTTTTGGTATAATTATTGTGATTTTTTTTTTGCACTCTCTCTAGTGCCTCTATATCCGTTTGTATAATATGGAGACCGGAACTGTACACAGTAAGTCAAGTGTGGTCTGACCAAGGTTCGATGCAAGTTTGACGTAATTTCTCTGCATTTCCCTCTAGAATCCAGTGCATGGTTTATGGTCTTACTAACTTGTGTCGCTACTTTTAATGACTTGTGTATCTGCACACTCAGATCTCTGTGGTCCTCTACCCCAGTTAGACTCCTATTATCTAAGCCTTCTTATTCATCCTCCCAAAATGCACCATTTCACACTTATCTACATTGAAATTCATTTGCCAATTACACACCCACTCTGCAAGTTTATTAATCTCGTCTTGTATGTTGCAGTCTTTGTCAGTATTGACATAGCTCCTAATTTGGTGGTGTCTGCGAATTTTGAAATTATGCTTCTGACTTCAGAGTCCAATTTGTTTATGTAAATTGTGAACAACAGCGGGCCCAGTACAGATCATTGCGTAACACCACTTCTCACCTTTTGCCATTCTGAGTAGCTACCCTGAACCTCTTGTCTCTGTTTTCTAAGTTCTAGCCAACGTGGTTTCCATTCTGATCCATGTCCTCAGACTCCATATGCTCTAACCATAGTCATAAGTCTACTATGCGGTACCTATTGAAGGCCTTTTGAAAATCCAAACATATAACATTTACTGAATTACCCTTCTCTACTCTGTTAATTCTTTAAAAAAAATTCATTACAATTGGCCAAACACGACCTTACCTTCGGAAATCCTCTGGCACCATTCCTTTTCTAATGAATTTTTATATATTTGTAATAGTGCCTTTGCTATCTCTTTGCTAACTTCTTTTAATATGGATGCAGTGCATCCACACCAGGATTCTTTTCCTCTGTAAGTTTGAATAGTTTATCAATTATCTCCTGCCTTTCTATCTTGAATGATTTTATGTCCTTTTTGATCTCTTCTGCTGATGTCATGCCTACCTTGATAGACTCTTTGGTAAATACTGAGGGAAAGTAACAATTCAATATTTGGTTGTAACTCAACTTTTTATACTGTATCATTGCATTCTGGAAGTGGATTTGAATTATAAGTTGAGTACAGGGATATGTTGTAATAATGGTTAATAATCATATTCTACAGAGCCACTGCAGTGTAAATTATTACAACTTCAATTTGGTCTTTGGTACAGATGTTACTTCAAATGAAAGATGCACAAATTAAATTTCCGTGCAGAAATCTGGCCACTTTGTGTCCCAGCCATAATTTTACTCCTTCCATTGGCATGTTTAGCTGACATTTTTCTAGCTGGGTGCCACTCTGGACTGCTATGTTGCACAAAATACAGAACACCGAAACTATGTTCCACATGTTGGCCCAGAAATTCTATCATGTTTATTTTGGGGTGCATGGAGGATGTATAATTAATTGAAGCACTTGATTAATGAGGCTTGAGGCTCCAAGATATTAGGCCTCAGGCCTCGTTATGATGTAGCTGACATAGCATCTTGCCCACTGGCAGAAATTTGGGCAATATCGGGCTGATGCTAGCGTGGGTAAGTGGGTCCAGGGCTGGAGATCCGGGAATTGTGGGGTCAAGCGGAGGTCAGGAGAGAAGACCGGGGGGTCAGATTAGGGGTCGGTACAAGAGGCCGGAGGCAGGAGTGGTGGGGGGGGGGGGGGGGTCACTTAACAATCAGAAAAAGAGGCCAGTTGTTCAGAGGAGGCAATTGTGGTTTGGATCATGGATCAGCAGGAAAGAGCGAAGGGTAGCCCACTCAGTATTGGACCAATTGCATCCAATTTGTTTTTTTTAAATAATTATTTATTTCTGAGTTCAACTTTATTCGGAACTGTAGATTTGGATTATGAGGAAAATATTTAAACTCTACTCAGTTTTTAAAAATAATTTCCATTCTTTGCACTCTAATAAGTAATTGGAATAGTATTATACTTCTTCAGTATTTACCTCTTCGACTCCATTGGAATGGTGGCTGCAATTTTACCATGCAATAATGCTGCATTATGGACTAAGGTATGGGTTTACTGCAGAACCTGAATCAAGGCACTGCTCTTCAATAAATGTCAGGTAATAACAGTTATTGAAATGAGGAGCTGCAAACCAAAAAGCTATGCATCTGAATTATAAACAGATATTAAAATCAATAAATATTATTCAATCACCATTAAATCTTTGTACTATAATAATCTTACATATAATTATGTCACCTTTGGAATAACCACATCACTTTCACAGCAACTCCTCCCAAAGCTTCTAACATTATCATTGCTGATCTTAAAATGATTTAATAGCTGCTAATAGTTTTATTATATCCCCATTTAACTCAGGCAAAGTGCTAATTTAATAATATGAAAGTTTTAATGCTTTGTACTATTCAAATCTGAGACTTCATAATGACTTGAGCATAGGATCTAAAATGCATTAAGTTTTGTCGGTGTCCAGTACGAAGTAGCACCTTGTTCTCAGTGTGTAGCTCCTATTTGCAGGGCTATGGCCACCACAAACATCAAGTGTTAGAATGCACACTGTTAACTGGTCACTAGCTCTTATATTTGAGAGCAAATTGACAGCAATTAGCACAGATGTAATAAAATGGGGAGCAAAAATAACTTGTGTAATAAATTACCCTATAATAACATTTATTTATTTATAAATGTTAATCCTCTTTTTAATAATGTCCCTCCCTAACCATCAGATGTTTGGTCTAACATTGTTAATGGCAAAGAATTGCTAATACCAGGTTTAAATTGTAGTCATTAAATCTAATGTTAACATTGTATTTACAGTTGTCAATTTGTACAAAAAATTTTAAAAATATCACTGGAGAGATATAAATTATTTAAGGTAATAATAAACAAGAAGCTGTCCATTAATGCTGAAAATTAAATATACAATAAGTCAAGGCAGAATATGAACTTAGCCCAGTATTTGTTACGAACAAAAAATGTACACTTTTTAATTTAGAATCCATTGACACAATTTTTTTCTCAATTACAAAATATTTTACTTTGCCAACATTAATTTAATCTTTAACATTGTGTTAACACAGTGTCATGTTATCACACAGAAAGAAAATCCCCATTCAAATATTGAATCAATTCAAGTTTTGTAAAAAATCCAAATGACTGTCAAACATTTCTATCAAGTCAAATGTTATAGGTAGTTAATTTTGAGTATCAAGGGGAACAAGCACTAGAAAATAAGCTTCTTGTGAGAATGAGTCTTGTCAATGAAATTGTTCAGCAGTGTACACATTTTAAAAGACAACATGAAGGCCTAAAATTTAACTATTCTCAAAGGCTTAGCTGGGATGCTTACTCTTAAACACTCTTGGTGGGTTTAGAGAAATTGGTGTGGAAAATTGACTTCAAGATAGTTTCAAGATATATTTATTTTGTCTCCTTCCTATGTAAGACTGTTCCCCTTCTGCCAGTAAACATATCCCTTTCCACTCCATTGTATGAGCATACAAAAAGTTCTTTATCATTTTTCCCTGGGAAATGAGTCACCCAAATAGTTTTCCTGTGGGAAGAAAGATATTTAAACTACAAGGCATGCACAGAAATAATTTCATTATAATGCAATGAGTTTTTAGGATCCTTGGAGGGTTCAGACTAGCTAGGAACTGTTGTGTAGATAGTTTCAAGCACATTATTGTTATGACCGTCTTGCGTCTTTGCATGTGTCTGACTGCAAGTGCCACTTTCTTTATTGGATGTTTGCCCACCTTCTGCCCGTGATTTTCTTAATCTGAAAAGTAAATACCATGTAATGATGTTTGAGTATGGTTAAGAAGGAGATACACTTCATCAAGCAGGCAGTGTCCTCTGCATTGATTGGTAAAATGTGTACACAACAATTTTCAGTTTAAAGTCTAAAGCAACTAGAACCCAAATCTATTGTTTATCAAAAAAGTAACTCCCCATAACCTCACATTGATTTTTTGCTGAATATTATATGGCAACATTTCAAATGTTCTCTGTTACTGAAACGAGTGACTCATCATTCTGTGGACACTGGTACGCCTTTAATAACGTGTTTAAGTTACTGTTCTTCATGTGTGAACCTAGTCGCCATGACAACAGGCTATTCAATAATAGAGGCATCATAGCTTGATCCTCTCTTTAGCCATGTGTACAAATATTTCAGTAGGAATCCCTAAATAATGACTAGAAGAAATAATTCTGGATTCCTTCCCCTCCCTTGCTTGGGGATACTGACATTGTAGTGTCCAGTTATCAGACCATCTGAGATCAACCAGCTTAGCATGACCCAATGATGAACCTAGTCTTTCAATGGCACAATTGGGAATATTGCAATTGCATTTCAGGTAGTAATGGCTTCTTTCTCATAAGCTGCCACCCTGCAATACAAAGGGAGCTGGTAAGAATATTGGAAATTATAAGTAAATGAATATTATAAATTCATTTTTTCATCTTATTTATCCCAGAATCAATATTAAATGCATTAGGTCCTGTTAATGTGTGGTCTCTCCTTCGATTACCTGAAAAATACACTGTTAAACCCTAAGAAATGTAATATTCTCCACAAATTAACAGATAAATCCAAGCATGGACATTAGAGAGGTAGATAATTACTTTCTGCTTAACTGAGAGGCATTTGCTAGAGCTTTGTTTTATCTATAAGCTTATGCGTCTAAATTTTTTTTTAGCAGTCTGAATAGGTGAACAAATATCAACAACTTGCAATTATACGGCAATGTTAATGTATTTCACAGAGGTGTAAGGGACAGAAGTATAACTGATGGAGGACTAGCCAACTTCATGCCCTAACCTAGGTGGACGAGGATGCATTACAAATAAGCGGGGTTCAAGAGCATTGAGAATTGGAGATGACAAGGTTTGGAGGCTCTGCTAAGGAACTAACTGGTTATCAAATGTATCCCTTTTATGTACCACAAACAATTGTACCTTCAGAAAGCTCAACCAGCGTGACGAATACTTTCAAGCAAATGACCCGCCTCCCATTGTCATCCTACCTCTTGTCCCTTTCTTCTCAGCAGTAGGAACCTCCTGAAGACACCTCAGAGGAGGATATCCCTCCTCAAAACCCACTGTAATGTGTGTTATCTCACCCCAAGCACCAGTGTAGAAATTGGTAACCTTAGTGTACTAGAAGGGGGCTACACTTGGCAAAGCACATAGCACGAGGTGAGCAGAAGCACATGCTTACGGCAAGGACAGACCAGGAGATGGCTCACCAGGGTGCAATGTCCTCTTGTAGCTCTGCTGATATGGACCATGATGCAAATCTCTGGGGTGTGGCCATGAAAAGAAAAATGCTTGAGCCACACCAGAGATGATATGAGGCATTGGAAGGCCTGCCAAAGGTGTTGACCACCATGTCTGACAATATGGAGGAGTTCACCTCCAGCATGTTTGGACTTCTCTTGCATGGTACTTCTGCTCTGCCATCTATCACCCTGGAGTGTGTAGCTAGCTCCACAGACTTTGCAGTCAGGCCCTGACAACTGATCGGAGTGCCTGCAGCTCATGGCCACTTTAAATCCTGCAGCCTATTCAGTTTTCACCCAATCCTGACAGCTTTTACCTAATGGGATGGTCATGGGCGTGACTTCTACTTTTTTTTCTGTTTAGATAGCGTTGAGTCCTAATTATAACAAATGATTGCTTAATCCGCCACTATCAACATCCTGTGGGTTATCATTGAACTGGAGTAGCCATATAAATACTGTGGCTACAAGACCAGGTCAGAGGCTAGGAATCCTGCAGCGAGTAACTCACCTCCTGACTCCCCAATGACAGTGAAGGAACGGTAATATAGTTCCAAGTCAGGATGGTGTATGACTTGGAGCGGAACTTGCAGATGGTGGTATTCCCATGTGTCTGCTGCTTGTGTCCTTCTAGGAGGTAGAGGTTGTGGGTTTGGAATGTGCCATCAAAGGAGCCTTGGTGTGTTGTTGCGGTGCATCTGGTTGATGGTCCATGCTGCTGCCACTCTGCGTCGGTGGTGGAGTGAATGTTGAAGGTGGTGGATGGGGTGCTGATCAAGGTTAGCTTTGCCTTGGATGGTGTTGAGCTTCTTGAATGTTGTTGGACCTGCACTCATCCAGGAAAGCGGAGAGTATTCCATCACACTCTTGATTTGGGCCTCGTAGATGGTGGACAGGCTTTGGGGAGTCAAAAAGTGTGTTATTCACCACAGAATTCCCGGCCTCTGACCTCTTGTAGCCACAGTATTTATGTGGCTGGTCCAGTTCAGCTTCTAGTTAATGGCAACCCCCAAGATGTTCATGGTAGTTGGAGTTGAGAAGGTCGACTTTGTGAGACCTTTGTGGTTACAGAGAGATTGAGAAGGAAGAAGGAGGATAGTGCCCCACAGTCACAGAAAATGTCATTGTGACTTTCATCATCCTAACTAGAATTTCAACAAAATTTGTAAATATCATCAAATCACTTAACAAGGCCTTGAATGCCATTACAAGTATGAAATTAATTAAAAACATTGAGTATTATGATGGCCCAACATTTTGGTGTATTGGTGAGTTTCCAATATTAATGGTCTGTTCAGGAAAGTTCTACGTGGATACTGGCTGGGGAGGGAGGGAGGAAAACACTGAAGGTTGAGGCACATAGCTTCTAAGAGTCAGTGAGGATAATTTTCACCTTTAAGGCTTAGATTGTCTGCTCATTTAGATAACCCGCCCAATTTTCATTTCAATTGAGTGTGTTTTAACAGGTAAATAATCTACTTTGCCAGTTTACCACCTATGTACATGTGGAACTTGCCTCCTATAATGCTACCTCTACATTACACATCAGAGATTTTGAGTGTTCCTGCCACAAAATGAAAGGGTCCATAGCTCGACACCTAGCTAGCTACTTCTTTTCCCTACCTGCTTCTCCTGTAGTCTGTTAAGGGAGCTGACTGAAAGGGGCAGATAATCATCACCCTGAGAGATCAAGTCCTCATCTGTCTTCTTAACAAGCCTGCCACTCTTAAAGGGCTTCTGCACTTAAGACAAGGCAGAAACCTTTCTTGTGGAGACTGCTGCTTGCAAAGATGGCAGGACCGTTGCTAAAGAGAGCATGAATGTTCTGCTAGAGGAAGTAGCACTGAGGAAAATGGTCACTTTTGGATGCTGCAGGGAATCATTTTAACAAAACAAATATGAAGCAGAGAGCTGAGTTGACTAAGTAATCAATACACTTACTTTTCTCTGTTGAATATGGTAAAATCGTTGTGGACTGTTTCCAGACACTGTTGAAGATGCCCGTTCTTTTATATCACATGAATGGACAAAGATAAAGAAAGAAAGCAAATGCGAGAGAGGAATTTTAAAATGCATGTAAACATCAAATCAGCTGTAAACGCCTCACTGAAACTTTGAAAATCCGGCAGTTTTGATGATTAATGAAAAATAAGACATTTTTTATTTCCTTACTGTGCAATGTTATGTCACATTTATTATGGTGCCACTGTCATTTTTGTCAAAATGAAATCAGGTTATTTTCAGTGATATTTGTAAAGAAATATTATTCAATGGAATAAGTAAATCTGCCACTGTAGCTGGAAAGCTGTTGTGCCATTGGGAAGTGTAAAATATGATCAAGACATCTTACCAGTGGGGAACTTTCTTTCCCAGAATCTTTAGATTTATTCTTAGCCAGTCTTTTCTTTTTCTTGTGAAGAGGTTTGGACTCCAGTATCATTTCTTCTAGTTCAAAGGTTGGATCGCAATTCAACCTCCCTTTCTGTTAAGAAAAAGGAAAAGAGACAAAGAGTAAATGTCAACATTAGTGTGTTTTTAAAAATTAATTAATTAATTAATTATAAAGAACAACTACATCTAATACATTTCCTCTTCATCTTTCCACTGATGTTTTGAATTCAAATAGCAAATACAGATAATGGAAATCAGTTGAACAAATTAATTCAGGCTGATAGGAAACTAAATTAACATAGAACCATTCTTGTTTTGTACGTTGGATGGCATAACTATACTGCACATATTGGAATGTGGGCAGTCAGTTGCTGGGGACAGAAGCTTTGTCAAAGTTCCACTGGTGTACAAATAGAAAAAATCACAGATTTCATTAAGTTAATGTGTGTTGCTGTGAATCGGGTGTTCAACAAGTGATAGTTATTTTTGCGTAAAAGCTTTCCAAGCAAAATCCTGCCTGGGAGAAAATTTCATAGGGAGGAGAAAAATATGTAAAGTTTTGCCACTTTTATTCTTAACAAACTTTTTGGATTAAAATTGTGGGGTGTTATTGAGCATTTTATATTCCTGGCAGAAATATAAGAGGTCAGGCTTTAATGCTAGCCAATCTTGTGGTGCATATTCTGGTAAGATAGCCAGACAGACTACATCTCTCCCATGTACAGTAGAATGGATTCTGGCATGGATTAGCCTGTCCACTGTTCTGCATTGCTTTGGATTGGATTGAGTCCAGTAACAAAAGATGGATTAAAATATTAGTTTTGGATACAGTATAAGATTAATTTGAGACATGACATATGCTAAGTGTAGTACGCTTGGGAAGAACAGGTGGCTTTGGGTCTTCGGCTGCCAAAGCTGTCTAGCACTGGGGTTTTCCTCACATCAGGGGGTGATGCGAGGGGGTGGATTTAGCCAGAAAAGGGTAAGCCCTGATGTTGGGACCAAATGGTGGTCTCAAGCTGACATGGGCAGGCGATGGGACTGGCTCGGCAATTTTCCTGGAGGGGAGATGGTGCCGTAGTGGTAATGTCACTGGACTAGGAATTGAGGCCCAGGCCTGGGGACATGAGTTCAAATTTCACCATCCCAACTGGTGGAATTTAAATTCAATTAATTAATCAAAATCTGGAATTGAAAGCTAGCCTCAGTAATGGTGCCATGAAACTATCATCGATTGTTGTAAAAACCCATCTGGTTCGCTAATGTCCTTTAGGAAAGGTACTCGGCCATCCTTACCTGGTCTGGCCTACGTGTGACTCCACACCCACAGCAATATGGTTGACTCTTAACTGCTCTCCGAATTGGCCTAGCAAGCCAGTCAGTTCAAAGGGCAACCAGGGATAGGCAACAAATACTTTGCCAGTGACGCCCACATCCCATGAAATAATTTTTTAAAAACTGCAAATTGGCAGCCTCCAGGCCCATTGTCCAATTAAGGTCCAGCAGCTCAGAAGCCTCAGCAGCAGCATCAAGACAGATGGCCACTGCTGAGGCAGCAAGGATAACAAAAGGGCACTTCCATCTTGAGGCCCTGACATTCAGAGGGGTATTGCAGAGCTCTGAGATGCAGAGGGATCTGGGTGTCCTTGTGCATGAATCGCAAAAGGTTAGTATGCCGGTACAGCACGTAATTAGGAAAGCTAATAGAAAGTTATCTTTTATCGCAAGGGGAATTGAATACAAAAGTAGGGAGGTTATGCTTCAGCTATACAGGACATTGGTGAGACCACATCTGGAGTACTGTGTACAGTACTGGTCTCCTTATTTAAGGAAGGATGTAAATGTGTTGGAAGCAATACAGAGAAGGTTTACTAGACTAATACCTGGAATGAGTGGGCTGTCTTATGAGGAAAGATTGGACAGGCTAGGCTTGTATCCGCTGGAATTTAGAAGAGTAAGAGGTGACGTGATTGAAATATATAAGATCCTGAGGGGTCCTGATAGGGTAGATGTGGAAAGGATGTTTCCCCTTCTGGGAGAATTTGGAACTAGGGGTCACTGTTTAAAAATAAGGGGTCGTCCATTTAAGACGGAGATGAGGAGAAATCTTTTCTCCCAGAGGGTCATGAGTCTTTGGAATTCTCTTCCTCAAAAGGCGGTGGAAGCAGAGTCTTTGAATGTTTTTAAAGTAGAGGTAGATAGATTCTTGACAAGCAAGGGGGTGAAAGGTTATCGGGGGTAGGTGGAAATGTGAAGTAATCAGTTCAGCCATGTACTTACTGAATGGCAGAGCAGGCTCGAAGGGCCAAGTGGCCTACTTCTGCTCCTAAATCGTATGTTTGTATCCCTCCAGTGATGATGTTGGAGCCACGGGGAGCCGGCGGTCTGCGGAGATGACCCGCAATTAGGCCTTTAATTGGCTAAATTGGCCACCCGCCTCCAGTCGGCGGGTAGCCGAGCCACTGCCTTTTCCACTGCTGGAAAACATCCCCAGTCGCAGGACTGCATCGAGGAGGCATCCCAGTGCAGCTGTCCAGCATTTTACTGGCCCCCACACCCCCCACGCCTCCTAGCCCACAACCCGAGGGATGATATAATCTCACTCATCGTGTCTGGATTTACTGTAGATTAATTGATAAAGGCTGAATGCAATTACTTGTCAACGAGGCCATTATGATTATATCATGTGACTACCAGGATGGTAGAAGACAAACTAGATGGACTGTGGCCTTTCTATTGTCTAGCAATTCCTATGTTTCTATGGGTTTTATCTGCAAGCATCAAAGTGGAGCTAAAATATCACTAGAAATATGCAAGATCTGCAGAATGCTTTAGATTTTTATAGCTGACAGGTGTGACAAGCATGCCAACTTAGAAAACTAGCAAAAGTTGATCAAAGTTTCAAAAAAGATAATATAGCTCCCAAATAATTGACAACTCAGGAACAGCCCCGTTATGTGAAAGCAAGTGAATGACACAAGCTTTGTAACATAAGTAATAGTTATACATAACAGCCCTTCATTTGTATTGACAGATAAAAAGGAAAAACAAAGTTACATTTGAATTTTCAACAGACTGACCAAGGCATTACCTGCCCAAAACAATTTCTCAGCCACCACTCTCTACATCCACACCCCACCACCTTTATTCACAAAGGTACTCCATTTCTTCCAGAACCAGCTCACAGTGACACTCTCCCTCACCCAGCTCTGAGGCCTTTCACAGAGGTATTCCTCTCTGACCTCCCAGTTCATTTATCTCTCACCCATTCCCCCCTAATTTCAATCTGAAACTCTTTGACTTCTCCAACTCAGTTCAGTTTGTAATTCTTCTACCAATTCTCCAGATCAACCTGGCAGTTTTTCTCCCACCTAGATCGCCCAGCTCAAATTGAGACTCTCCGCTCTCCCATTTCATGCCAGTATTCGTCCTCCCCACTCCCATTGCGTAATGTTGGCAATCCTCTTGCTCCCTAAAATGCCAAACTCAACTTCTCCACTTACATCAAATATTGCTTTTAGCTTCTCCCCTCTTCCCCCTGCACCCCCCCCCCCCCCCACCTAAGTGCCACTCTCAGTTTCTACACTCTTCCCCATCCCCTTTATTAATATCCACTTTCCCCTACTTCAATTACCATCTATTTCTTCCACTCCCAGTGCCATTTATTCCCTCTCTTTATGACTGTCATCGACTTCTCCATCTTTCACCTCTATCCATTTGCCACCCACTCCCCACCCCCCACCCATCCACTACTACCTGAGCCTCGTGATTGATACACTAGAAATAACACAGAAAATACTGGAAATAGACAACAGGCCAGTAAATATCTGTAAAGAGAAAATGCTACTGCTCCTAGTCCTAATGGTTAGGACTCTAGGTAGGAACTTCCATTCTTGCAAAAGTTCCTGTCTACAGTATACAGAAGCTGCAGTCCCTGTTATCAGTATTGGGAGAGGCATTAAGGGGAGATAGGGACCCAGACGAGCTAGAAAACGTAAGGTGGCTAGGTCTAAACGGAGACATTCCAGCTATATTGATTTTCATCAGCAAACACTCAAAGGCTGCTAAAACAGAGGCCGGAATTTTACCAGTCCCCTGGCGACAGGCTAGGTGGCGGGAAGACTGGTAAAATGGCACGGGAAGGTGTTTTGGGGTGGTGGGGGGTGGGGGTGGGTGCCTGACATCTTTCCCCCACTATCCCATTTTGCCAGTGGCGGGAAAGCTGGCAGTCATGCCACCTACTGAAAGCTCAGTTGAGCCATTTAAGTGGCCAATTAAGGGCCTCTTCCTGCTTCTGTGGGCTTTTTTCCAATGGCCCCAAGGGCTGCCCTCTTTTTGGGCACTCCATGGCTCACAGAGGGGCCCCCAGTGGCATTGGCTGCCCCCGCAGTAACAGTTGCACTGCTGAGCTGTCAGCCCTCTGTTTGGGCCAGCAGCTTTTGGGGGGGTGGACCGCCATCCTTAATAGGAATGACACCCCCGGTGGTGGCCACTTAACTGGCCACCATTGGGAATATGCCCCCGGGTCCCACCACCAGCTGAAGTGGGCTCAGCTCCCATTTTTGGCCCTGACGGCAGGACCTGCCGGCATCATAAAATTCAGCCAGTGACTATCAGCATGAAAAGCTAATAATTGGCATGCATAAGGCTGGCTTGAGAAAAAACACTCTTCTGTGAGTTTTTCCAAACATCTTTGCCACTTGCTTCTTCTAGCATGGCTTAGAAGTGATAACAAAGTGATTAGATTCAATGATTGTAAGGGAAAAGAACTTGACAGCTTATCAAGATGAAGGATTAACATTATGGTCAACCAATCTTCATAATTATTAATATATTCAGCATTGAAGTGAATACACTATTTATCTGCCCATCATCCATTTTACAGATGGCACTTTGTAGAGACTAGTATGACTTGAGAAAGGTACAATGTTAAATCTGATGGCATTTACAGAGATGAAAACAATGAATATGATGAGTTTAGGAAAGAGGTTCATAACACAATTAGGAATCAATGAGAAATATGAAATGAGAATATCAAAGAACATGGCCACGAGAATCAATAGCCCACGAAAATGGGTACGGGGTCAGAATGCAGGTGAGGTATCCATGTCCGGGAGCAACTGGTTTGTGCAAAACCTTTAGAGTCGGGACAAATTCCTACAGCACATGCCACACCACTCTCTGTAGACTTCAGCAACTTTCAACAACTCTGGAACCACCAAGCACTTCTACAATTGCAGTAAGAACCAGTAGAAATCAATCAGCAACTAACCTTTAAGCAGGTGATCCCTCTAAATAACACTGGATGGGGGTCTTACTGCTGATGAACACGTGCGAGGTTAAGAGAAGGCGTTAGATGGAGCACTGAGCTCCAAAATACAGCGCTGGCGTCAAATCAGCATTACACGCTGATTGAATTTACAATCTGCCTACTTTGCATACTTCTGGACGTGCAAGCTAACACCCTCACCAAAATGGCATTCGGTGCACCTAGTACCAGAAGTGTATGCATACACTGCAGATGCCATTTTGGAGGAAAAACGACACTCGTGTTGCTGAAAACCCAGGCGCTTTGGAGCCGAATTTTGCATCCTATAAAAATAGTAAAGAATTCTACATGCATGTAAGTAAGAAAATAAGAATTAGGGATGAAGTCATTAAAAGATGAACACGATAAACTCACAGATGCTACTAAGTTGGTAGGGATGCTGAATAAAAACTTTGGGTGGAATTTTATACTCTACCCCATGGTGGGTTTGAAGGTGGGGAGAGCATAAAATCGGGTGGGAAGGTGGCGGGGCGGGGAGGGGACTCGCCACCATACCGCCTCTGCTGAAATTTAGCACGGGGCTGGAAAGCCAGTGAACAGCCTTCTCGCCACACCGCCAAATGAGGCCATTTAACTGGGTAATTAACCCCCAGTTAAGGGCCTTTTCCCGCTGCAGCCGCAATTACCTTTGCAATGGGCAGCCCTGTCACCGCACGGGAAACACAGCACAAAATACCGTGTGGGCTGCTTCCCAGCTGTGTGTGGGGGTGGGCGGGGAGGGGTCCCTCGTTCAAAGGCACAGTGTCTGAATGAGGGACTTGGCATCGGGGGGGCCTGCTGAGGGCCAACCCCACCCACCTGCCGTCCTTGCTGTCGACCCCTCCCACCCTGACCTACCTTAAGCCTGGTTCTAGGCTGATCCTCAGTGTCTGGCTGCTGCAGCCACCACCTCCGCAGTGGCGCTGTAGCTGCCGGTCTCTAATTGGCCGGCAGCACTGCAAGGCTGGCAGTTCTGGGGATGAGGTCCTAAATCCTATGGAAGGCCCACCGCTGTCAAGTTAAATGCCTGATTGGCACTAAAGTCAGCGAGCCTTCCGTACAAGAAGACGTGGGGATCTCGGCGTCAATTTCCTCCGATGTTGAGGGCTCTGCCGCCAGCATAAGATTCCACCCTATATCTCAGTTTTCACTGAAGAGGCTAACAAAGATGAATTGACAACAGTACAAGACATCAAAATGAATATTATATTTAAGATAGAAAAAGTTGATTCTACAAAACTGGCACACTTCAGGAGGACAAAGCCTAGGCCCAGATGAATTGCACATAGGGAGAAAATAGCAGAGGCACTCATATCCATATATAGCAATTCAATAGAAAAAGGAATAGTGCCAGAGAACTGGCAAACAGCAAATGTAATTCGTCTTCAAAAAGGAGATAGTTCCCTGGATTGGTTCTATCTTAAGTTATTGTAACATTCGTTTGATAAAAGAGCAGATAACAAAACTTCTAAAGATGGAAAATAGAATAAAATTAGTTAACATGCATTTCTAAGGGGAAGGCCATATTTAACCAACCTTGATGAATTATCTGAATAAATAACTGAAATAGTCGACAAGGGCAATTCAGTGAATATAGAACACATGGACTAAGTATCCAATATTGGCAAAGGTAGATCAAGAGACATTCAGGGTCTGCATCTGAAACAAGTATTAGCCGTTTGCATTTGCCTAATTGAAGTCCCCTTTGTCAGACTGAGCATCCCTGAACACAGCCAGTGTCTGGCCAACTGTTCAGGCAAACTAGGTCTACATGTGGCCTAAGCAGCAGGCCTGAAAGGGACCACTGGAAGTTGCCACCAGAAAGGTAAGTTTAAAAAAAAAATACATACCTGAATGTGGACCAGGTAGGTGCCCTCCCCAGATTGCTGCCCACTGCCTCCCCAACGCTGCTTCTCACTCACTTGATCAGTGCCAGCCCAATGCCAATCACTCCCCACTCGCCCCACCCCCACCTACCTGACAGCCAGCTGTCTGTCAACATCCAGTAGGTGTCTGCAGTTTGCAAGTGTCCAGGAAAAGTGGCCTGAGCCCCAATTTTGGGTAGGCACTGGGCCTTCCCGTTCCAGCACAGGATTGTTCCCTGCACCCAGTGAATCAATTTCTAGCCTATGGTGTCAACATTTGCAGACGATACTAAACTGTGAGGGGTAAAGCACGGCATCAAAATACAGCAAAACATAACAGGCTTGTAGAGTGGGCAGTTACATGACAAATTCTATTTAACAAAGCTAGATGTGGCTCATTTTGGTAGGAAGAATAAAGAAGCTACATATTAGAAGGTAAGGAGCTAAATGGGTTGGAGTATTGTGTGTACTTCTAGTCTCGATACTACAAAAAGGAAATTGAAGCACTGGAAAAAGTGCAGAAAAGATTTATGAGGATGTTACCAGAATTAACAAGATGAAACTATCAAAAAGATTGAGCAATCTGGAACTCATCTAGCTGGAAAAATGAAGACCGAGGAGACCTGATGGAGATCTTTAACATTATGACTCTGTTCAATAGGCCGAATGTGGAGAAATTGTTTCCACGTGAGGTGGGGCAAGAGCAGGGAGCATGAATATAAGATAGCACCAACAGATCAAACAATAATTTAGGAGGAATTTTATTTGGGGGGGGGGGGGGGGTATCTTATGGTGGGGGAGGTTTGGGCATTGAGAGGAAGCACTCAAGGAGTGCTATGAAGGCACTTGCCTTATCCCTGAGGCTGTCCTCACCTCACTGCAGTAGGCCGGTTTCCTGAGGTGTAAACCTGCGAAATAGGTTGAATCCAAGGCTTCCAGCCTCATTAACGTACTTAAATTGCCAACCTGCCTCCTGGGAACAGGTTGGCTCTCCGCCCATTGCCTGCTGGGAACAGGTTGGCTCTCCGCCCATTGCCTGCTTTAGTAAAAGCCGGACATCGGCAGTTTGGAGCCAACTTCCTGATGCACTCGTAATTTTTGCCCATTTAACAATCCACCCGCAGCCAATCCCATTCGCTCACCCATGTTAACATTCCCCCCCTGCACATCATCAGGTATGCTGCAAGAGGACAGATTCTTAGTGTGGATAAAATGCCTTACCCCAGCAAAGGTACTTAGCACTAATGCTCTGAATTTGTGCTGGGCAATGAGAACACTTATGGACTATAAGACTGAAAGAGTACTTTGAAGCTAAATTGGAGACAAGGGGCTGTGACAACGGCTTCTCATTCATTAAAGGAAAAAACAACTACAACAAATTCTGTAAGTTTGGAAAAAAGATACAGAAAATGCTGGAAATGCATAAACAGGTCAGTCAATATATTTAAAGAGTTGGTTGTGTAATCCTTCATCAGAACATATTTTAATCATCATTGTTTCCATAATTTTTGACCTAATTGGAAGAGACATTGGGCTATATTTACCAGAGATATTTTACTGTTTAACCCACTTAAAATTGATACATTAGCGCCCCTGAATTAAAGTAGCAGAAGATCAGCTGAACATGTTGAGTGTTTACCCCCTAATATCTTCCACAGCAATTTTAGACCACAGGCTTATTCCTCAGTAATATTTTATATTAATAGGAAGGAATGACCAGATACCTCACATATCTTTCATTCCGTTCAGCCGGTTTGTCTCTTCATCCACCAATTGGCCCCTTTGTCACATTCCTATGCTGTTCATTTCAGATTTTAAAAGATTTTTGGAGTATGAACACTTATCAGCTCAATAAAATGCAACAAAATAACTTACAGCAAGGGAATTTTATTCAAGCAGAATTATTATGCTTTGCCTTCTGTTTGTTAACTCACATTTGGAACAAAAGCAGGAGGGAGATTCTTCTCCAGAACAGCATCCCAGTTCACATCGACTAAGTATGGAGAATTCTGAATGTCCTTGAGACTGGATAGCCGACACTCAGGCTCTTTAACAAGAAGCTAATGTGGAATAAAATACCATATTTTAACATACTTTTGTTTTGTTGGTGAATAAAAGAAAAAATATCACAATTATTTGAAAATACATATCCGAGTAAGAAACTTCAAAGATGAAAGATTTTACTACATAGCTATAACTAATGAGTATGATAGTGTAATGGTTATGTTACTGGAGTAGTTGCTTAGCCTAACCCAGGAGAAAGTAAGTTCAAATCCCACCAAACCAGTTGGAAAATCTGAATTCAGTTTAAGAATTAAATCTGGAAATAAAATGTTGGTGTCAGTTTAATAGTGAAGCTGTTGGATTGCTGTTAAAAACCCAACCAGTTCACTGGTTTCCTTTTGGGTAGGAAACCTGCCAACCTTACCCAGTCTAGTCTATATGTGACTGGAGTTGCATACCAACATGATTGATTCACTTCCCTCTGAAGTCACCTAGCAAGCCACTCAGTTGTGCTAAACATAAAAGGGTCCGCCACTCCACTTCAAGGTGAATAGGAATGGACAACGAATGCTGGCATTGCTAATCTCTGATGTGTGATTGCCTTTAACAGCAATGTACGTTTAACATCTTAGTATGCTAATAAGCCAAGTGCCAGGATGCAGTCATGTGACTGCATGTCCAACTCACTCTGCTATTGTAACGCCTAGAGGCAGCTCTGTAAACAGTCAGCAATGTGCTGTATATATTAGTTAGCTTTAATAAACCTGTTCAAGATTTTCAACAACCTGAACTCCACACTTCTCATTTTATGTTGCATCAGACAACATAAAAAGCTTCTCATTACAATCTCAATAAAGAATTAAAAAACAAACAAACTTTAAGTAAATTATATTGATTTACATAAAACAACATTTAGTTTCTGTTTGACAATGACGTTAATACATTTTGTCTACATTTGTCCAGAGTAATATAGTACTCATTTGGAATAAGGGCTGTATTTTCTTAAGAAATTAACTTTCAGTTTAGCTTCAGGAGCCAGGTAGTCATGAAGCAAATTCTCAAAATATAATCCTGATCCCAAAATATGTAGCTTCCCTAATCTTCCAGGGAATGTAAGTACAAGCATCAATCGGACACAAGGAAAAGTAATGCACACCTCTCATCACCTACTGGAGGTTGGGTGCAGATACTAGTCCAATTCCTTTTGCACTTTCTCCAGTTAATCAGCCCAACACAATCATGAGAAATGATGGGCACATGCTCTTTTACTTTCAGTGATCCGACATCAGACCGGCACTTTACCTTTGTTCCTGGAATTTCTGAAGTTAAACTATGAGGTTGATTTTAACTTCATGTGAGTTTCAGTTGGGCAGGGTGAGAGGGCTGGGGTGGCGGGTGGGGAGAAACTGCAAAAAAACACTCATCGGCCCAGATTTCAGGCTGGTCCCAAAGGAAAGTTTGCTGGCAAGAAGATAAAGTGATGGGGAAGGGTTTTGGGAGGATCAGTTGGGGGGTAAGACAGTGAGTTTGAGGCAAAGGAGGCTGCAACCTTCTTTTCTGAGGCCTGGAGGAACACATTCTACTGGCCCCATGAAGGAAAGATTTTTGTCTTAGGTTGGAGGGTTGCTTCATCCTCCTGACAAGAGTCCATGGTAGTTCCCCTCATCAGACACCAGATAAAATCCAATCAGAGGTCCTATTGTTGTGATGGGACCCCAATTTGCAAACTTTATGAGGCTCCTGCCCCTTTCTCTTGGGAGACTCAGCCACTGAACTGAGGTGAGCATTTAAAATAGTGACCAGCAGGATTCCAATAAGATCAAGGCAGTAATACTGGGCGCTCCATTTTAAAGGACCCCCTCACCCCATTCCTGCTGGATGGAGTGTGTTAAAATTCCAACCTAGCAGAACGCTTTCACACAGTATTGAGACATTTTTCATCTTGTACGGCTGTGAAGTTTTTCCAGATCGATTTTTCTGGCTAAAAATATCTCAGTTGTAAAATTGTATGCCATGACCTTTTCTTTCCATTCTTTACCATTTTTACTAATGCCACCAAACCTCTGGACCAAGTAGAGGAGCAGTGCACTTTTTCAGTATTAATCATGAGAAGTATTTCTTCCACTGGAGTGTTGGAGTGAATGTCATATGGTCTCTGTAAGATAAAATACAGCAGAATTACTTAACATTTATCTTGTGTACTCTCGTAAACAGTACAGTAAGTGTCAGGAGCTTTTATTGATAAAGACCTTTTCCTTCATATCAGTAACAAATTGTAGCAAAATTTGAATAGTCATAAAGTTAATGAGTGGCAATAATCATAGGTTATAACATGCAAATTTGCTGGTCATAGCAAATCCAACAATACTATTATATATTTTGTTCTGATGAAGGGTTACACATCCGAAACTTTAAACCTGTCCTTCTCTAAGCATATCGACCAACCCACTGTTTCCAGCAATTTCTAACTTTATTTCAGATTTCATGCATTTGCAGTTTTAAAATTTAAAATGTTATGGGTAAGACGTTATGAATTGATAGTTATTGGAGGATAAATTCTGGAATACTGGTAAAGAACTCTTTTGGGGGAAGATTTAATCTGCTTAATCACTATTGATAGTGAAATGGTAAATGTGTTCTTTATATTTGTGCTTTTGTAAAATCTGTGTTCCCTGTTTATTATAATTAGCTGTGCATGCAGCCAGCACTACCCACTCCGACTGCAGCACAAACTGCTGTCAGGGCAGCTCAGAGGGCTGCCATCACTAGCAGTGCTGAGGTGGTGCCTCAGGCCTTCGCTCCATGGACGGGATTTTGGCTCCCCACCAGGGCTGGGAAAGGAGGAGAGAGGGAGCAAGATATATCCTCGCCTGCCGGCATGCCGGTTCCCTGGCTCCGTCCCGCCTCCAGGCCATTTTTGCGGAGGCAGGATAGGGGTACCACAGGACTACCCACCCGTACACGGCAAGTAGCCAACTTGGCTTGTTAAGAGCCTATTGAGGCCATTTAAAGGAGGATGACTGGAATTTTCCAGTCAGCCTCCAGGTCCCCACAGATGGCAGGGCCCGTTTAGCTGCCTGGAGGTGGCCTCCTGGCAGCAGACTGGAGGGCCAGCACTCCAGACAGGCCGAGAGACCCTCCCTGCCTGCCTGGCTGAAGGAGCAGCCACAGGCCGCCCTGTAGAGGTGTTCGCCCGCACACCACCCCCCCCCCCCCCCACCCCAACAGTGGTGGCCAGGCTGCAAGATCCATTTTTTAATTTAAGTCTAAAAAAAGTTGGGGAGATAGCTCCTCCATTTTGAAGCACCTTTACCTTCCTTCTATTGCAACCTACTGCTCCTATGAAGCTAAATGGCCTATGATTGGCCCTCCAGCTTCGAGAGCCCGCCAGCCATTCTTAATTGGACAGCGAGGCCACCTCTGGCCATTAATTGGCCATCTCTGTGAAAGTCACAATGAGTGACTATTTCACCTGGGGGTGTGTTCAGGACCAGGAAACAGTTCCAACATCTGTTTTCCGGCCCCAGAGGGAAAATCCTGCCCCATGGAAACTTGCTGTCCTCCCACAGGACAACAACATGCCTACTTCTCCACCACACTGCCAGCCAATCCAGACTGCTGCAGACCGTGCTGACATTTTGCAATCTGTAGCTGGGCCCTCAAGGTCCAGAACTGCTCACAGCTTTCAGCGCAGTCTATTTCATGTGTTGTCAATGGAATCTCAGCATACTTTCGCCTCCCAAGCTGTAGCAACTGGGGAAACATCTCATAGAAGCACTACAGTAGGGAAAGGAACATGCAAGAATGAATCACCCTAGTGAATAGTAATTTTTTTTTGTAAATGATGACATGATAAATTTGTTTATTCATCTGGATCTTCATAGCGAGCTGAGGGCAAGAACAGCGAGTCTGGTGAAGGAAGTGAATCTGCTGATTGTTAGAAGAGAGGTAAGGATTGTGTGACTGTTGGTGAATGGCGAATGGGACAGCTAACTTTGGTGAAGCATCCTTGATGAGCTGTTCTTGGAGATCTCAAGTAGATCAGGGCTTTTCTGGCTGCTGCCTCTCTTCCTCTTCCTTCTGCTCCTCCTCCTCTTACTGTGGTATTTGCTGCCATTCCTCTTGATGGCAAAGTTGTGCAGCATACAGCACATGGTCACAAACCTACATACTTGCTTAGGGGTGTACTGCAAAGTTCCAAGGAAAGCGTTGCTTGAGTACCTGGATTATTTTCTCAATAGCCGCTTGTCTGTCATTGTAGGTCCACTGTGCATTTGTGTGTGTTCCTAACTGGAGTTCTGAGCCATGTCTGAAGGAGACAACCCTTGTTGCCAGATAGCCAGCCTGTAACTTAGAGGTACATTTGGAGTAAAGGTGGCATAGGAAACTGGCACAATGAAAGAGTCATGACCACTGCCGGAATAGTGGGCACAAATACACATGATGCACTGCCTGTGGTGACAAACCATTTGCATGTTGAGGGAGTGGAATCCCTTTCAATTGATAAATATTTAAGATTGGTTACAGGGAGCACATGGCAGGTGAAGCACCGTGGCAGTCCAAAATGAAAATGGGTTCAGCACGAACTGCAGGACCCTCATCTCACAAACTACTTTTGACTTTAAATGCTTCCAGCATGAGCTCCTGACGCGAGCACTGTCTCCTCTACCAATATGGCGGTGGTGCACTTCTAGGCAGAGGTGTGTGTGCACATTGCTTGCCACTTTAGAGCCTTATTGGACTATATAGTGCCTGAGAAATGGGCGCTATGTGGCCTAATTTCTAGGGCCCAGATATTTGAAGTCATTGTAAAAGGAAGATAACTGATAAATGTTATCCTGATTGGACGACAGGGTGAGGAGGCGGAGGGGGGGGGGTGGGGGAGCACACTAACAGAATATGTAAAATTACTATGCATAGCCATATTTGATTTTTGTGATTACACAATTTCCAAGCGTAACTTTGGAGCTTACGATCACTCATTTAGTCTAAATCTTTCAGTATTAAAATTCTTCCTTTCTTATTGAGAAAGAGCAGAGACGAATTATGATTTAACAATGCACTACAAATTTGACTTGACCTAAATCTTATTTCGTTTGATGGTAACAGTCTTTTTGGTAAACTGTAGGCCTATCTGTATACTCAAAAAGATGCAAAATTATTACCAGTGGAAGAAGGGATAGTCCTACTCACCCATAATCTACATTGATCCCCAGTCCCCCAATGCCTCCAATCTAAAATTTCAAATCCATTCATGACCTCACTCCTCCCTATCTCTGTAACCTTCTCCAGTTCAACAACTTTCTGAGAACTCTGTGTTCCTCTAACTCTGGCCTCTTATGCATTTGCCTCTGATTTTGTCCGGCCATTGGCAGCTCTGCTTTTAAACCACCTCAGTTCCAAACTCCAGAATTCCTTCATTGATCCTCTCTGCCTCTCCACCTCTTTCTCTGCTTTTATGACCCTCCATAAAATCTCTCTCTTTGACCAAGCTTTTAGTCACCTCTGCTAATTCTTTGGCTCAGTTTCAATTTCTGTCCAATTACATTTCCCTGAAGTGTCTTGGAACATTCTTCTATGTTAAAGGTTCTATATAAATGCAAGTTGCTGTTCTTGTCAACAGTTGCTTTTAAACAATGAGAGTTGATTTCACCTTGTTGGCAATACTTGTGATGGCAGGTGAGTTTGAAATGTTATTTTGTGAAACAAAATCGGGAGTTATCTCCCCTTGACCAACAGTTAATGGTTCTGACTGCTCTGTCAAAATAAAGTGAAAGAAGTTTTGACAGGGGCAGGCCACAAGGGATACTTGTACCTTTAGCTTACTGGAAACATGCGTCTGCCACAATTGGAGCAGTACTGAAGAGAATATCATAAATTTAATGGGGATGCGTGTAATATTCTTATTCTGCTCATCACTTCTCTTATAGTTAACGTTTCGGGTCAGTGACCCTTCTTCGGGTTCCGAAGAAGGGTCACTGACCCGAAACGTTAACTCTGCTTCTCTTTCCACAGATGCTGCCAGACCTGCTGAGTGAATCCAGCATTTCTTGTTTTTGTTTCAGATTTCCAGCATCCGCAGTATTTTGCTTTTACTTCTCTTATAGTGTTGTGTTTACTGCTGGGTTTTATTTATTTTATTTAGAGATACAGCACTGAAACAGGCCCTTCGGCCCACTGAGTCTGTGCCGACCATCAACCACCCATTTATACTAACCCTACACTAATCCCATATTCCTACCACATCCCCACCTTCCCTATATTCCCCTACCACCTACCTATACTAGGGGCAATTTATAATGGCCAATTTACCTATCAACCTGCAAGTCTTTGGCTGTGGGAGGAAACAGGAGCACCCGGTGAAAACCCACGCAGTTCACAGGGAGAATTTGCAAACTCCGCACAGGCAGTACCCAGAATTGAACCCGGGTTGCTGGAGCTGAGAGGCTGCAGTGCTAGCCACTGCGCCGCCCCCATTGTGTCAATGCAAAGGATTTCCATTGGACTACGAGAACTTTTAAAACTAAGTAAAGAATTTTCTCTAATGTTATATGAGAAATAATGCTCCCACCAACTGTCCCATAATATTGAATACAGGAGGATAGTTCTGTGGACAAATATGCAGATCTCTGGTGTTGTTCAGTTGACTGCGAAATCCAGAAGTTTAACTCAGATCTGGTGGCTTGAGCATTGCACAATACAGAAATCAGTTCTGCATTTTAATTGCACCTTCACTATATCCTCATCTATGTTTGTCATTCTGCATGGCTTCTTATTTTCATCCTTCAGTATTTGCATGACTTTGCATTCCCAGCCCTATATGTCACAATTTTAATTACTTTTCCTATCTAATCATTTCATCTTTCTTGAAAAAAATGATCTTGCACTTTGCTCTTTAAATTCTGTCTCTCTCACTTAATGATTTTTTTCCCCTTATCTCTGCACTTTTTGTTCTGTCTCGCTGACATATTAGCAGTTCCATTACTCTGCTCGTCTTGTCTTCTTGAATTCTGCTCCTTCAGGGATCTTCAGCAAAATCCCCCAGTCACCTCCCACAGTTCTTTTGTTATTTAAATGCCAGCAGCTCAGCTAGAGAATCTCTCATGCTGATCAGCCTTTTACAAGCAATTGGCTCATGCACCTACTGAACTTTCAAAATCACGAGTATGGAGTGATGACATGCATCAAATCCAGGCCATTTGTGTTTACAATCAGCACCAGCAAAGCACGTAGCAATATTTTCATTATATCATTCATTTTTTTGTGCTTTTACTTTTTTTCTTCCTCCTCCACATAGCATTGATGAGTAACAGATCTGGTGGGCCATCAGTTATGATGGAGGGAATGCAGCACCTTCAAACTGCAATCCTGGGACGATCTCAATCAATCAAAGTTTACTCTGTTGCTCTCACTCTTTGAAAGTTGCTTTGCCTCTCCAATTGATGTCCACTGATGTCCATATTTATAGGCTCCCCAGGCAGGCTTCACTTCAATGGAAGTAAACATTGGGAGAGCTGTAAAACGAGCTGCCAATACACTATCCCCTGTTTTACACTATCGCACCAAGTCGAAATGACTCCCAAAAGGTTTATCCAGTGAGTAGTTGAGCCACACAGATAGGAAGATCCCAGTATCTCTGGCTCCAGTAGTGGACAATTAGCCAGGGTTCTATTCTTGATCGTGATGGGTTGACCCCTGCTAAAAATACGCAAATACAGAAGTCGGGTGAGGGCAGGATTGGACTCAGTTGTGATGCCTCATATAATCAAATAAGTTAGTACTGTAAAGGGTAACATATGAAGAATGGATAATTAGGTAAGGTGCTAGAGAGTGCCCAGTTCCAGTGGAACCATAATCTATCAAGGAGTCAACGTCCTCAGGAGGAGAAAATTGATAAGAAAAGAAAACAAAAATCAGTGATTAAGCACTTTGGGTTGTTAAATCCTTAAAAATGTTTGTTTACGGTAAAATATTTATTTGCAGTGACATTAAATTGCCAGTGTGTTCAAAGATGAGTTACTCAATGTTGTGACAGAAATATGTTATCTTATTCCCCTGGAGGGAATATAACAAGAATTGGAACTGCAAGCACTTGTTCTTGCATATGAGATGCAGCGTTGACTGATAATGTTTTGTAAATTGAGCCAACCACAAGTGCTGCTTTTCATTACTTTGAACTTTGCATGCAAGCTGTGTCTTTTCCAGACTAAAACATAGCTTAATAAATTACTTCTGCTGTATACAACATGCTTTTGATATATTTTATTCACAGTAATTAAAAATATCTCTACAGTTGCCCTGGCATTAATGAAGAATGAAAGTTATAACCAACTTGCTGCTAATAGATTGTGACTTCTGTGCAGTGAACCACAACTGTTAATAATAATGTAAGTATGAACATGTAGATATCAATTGCAGAATGCATAAAATTGGTTTGTCATTAAATTCATAGCAGAAGAAAAATGCAAAGCATTGAGTAATTGTAATTAAATATATCACAGATCGTGGCAAGCATTAGTTTTAAAATATTGTAAACAAATATTTTTGAAGATATATTAATATCTGGTTGTGAGTGCAATGAAGATGCCAATATCTTTCCTGATCCTTAATAGGTACAACATGTTGCTCTCAGTAACTCTGCCACAGCCACATTTACTATTTATGAATTAATTGTGATTTAACAACTAGATTAGTCCATCTAAAGTTCCGAGTTGAAGCCTCACTTCCTTCCTTCAGCACCATAGGACTCTAATTCTATTGACCTGCTGCACCTCTACTAATGCAAGTATCTCATTGACATGAATGATATCCATGGCTTCTTCACTGCCACAAAGACCATTTATAGCCCAAGTACTCAAAGACCAACTTCTCTGAGGCCTATGGATGGGGGAGATCTGATCAAGGAAAGGGAAACTGTCAACGCCCATTGGACGGAGCATTTTGAAGACCTTTTCAATCAAGAATCCATTCTTGACGAGTATTTTTTAGTCCATCCCATAACATCCAGTTAGAGACAAGCTCAGAACTCCACCAATGCCAATGGAGGTGATGAAAGCCATTGCACAAATAAAGAACAAAGTGGCAGAAGGTGATGGAATCCCCACTGAAATCTTTAAGCACAGAGGAGAGGAACAAACATTACAGCTCCACTATCACAAGTGTGTTGTTGAATTTTTTTCCATTAAAACTCTTGCTAACTGGCTTCTGAAATAACATTCCATTATAATACCGGTAATGAGCATAAGCTAATAATTTCAGAACATTGCATACGAATGAGGGAGGGGTGGATCATTTATCAGACAATAATCAATCTACTTATTGCCTCTTGTATATAAATTAAAAGCTGCAGATGTTCCAAATTGTGATTTGATCATGTTTACACCGCCACACAACACATTCTGTACACCACACAGTTTGGATAGGGTTTTTTGTTAATAATATTAGAAGTATTGCAAGTGATAGCGTAAGCAATGCTACATCAGAGATTTTTTACAGTGAAAAGTTATGGACACATGTTTATGGTCAACATGTATAAAATTAGTAGATTTAAAATGGTAGAAAAATGAAATGCAAAATGTACACTCTTCAGCCAGTAGCTGACAATTCATTCCATTGTTAGCACCTTATAGAAATGGTCATCAATAGGGAAGATTATCCGACATATTGCATGACAAAAATAAGATCTGAACTGGACATCTTACCCAGCCTCGTAACAGTTCATAAGATGTAATTCCCAATGACCACCAGTCCACAGGATATGAGTAGCCAGGGCCTCCTTCCAAAAAAGACTGAAAAAGTTCTGGAGCTAAAGAGAGGCAAAATGGAGGCAAAATCAGCCATAATATACTTACAATATAAAGGTTCAAAGGTACTAACCAGTGACCATAAAGGTGCACAGCAAACACATACTGTAGTAATGCCAGACCTGCTGGGTATTTCCAGCATTTCTTCTTTTTATTACTGTAGTACTGAGTTATGCTCCTCTATTTCTGATAAGGATTGTAAATTTGATGACAGGAAATTGCAGTTTCCTTACTGGGAAGAAAACACAATATAATAAATACTCTAATCTGTACATTATTGAGATTTCAGTTAATTAATTTTAGTATAATTTATTTTATAACAATATAATCATCATTAATTTATGGATTATTAATTTTTTTGCATCAAGTAAGCTGTATTGGCAGGAGTGTGAAATAAAATGGCCATTTTAACCCTGCCCATTTTCACCTATGCTAACTTGCTGATCTTCGAGCTCTATACAAACCCCTGGCTGTCTTTTCTGGTGTTGCAGCCTCAAGTCCTGCTGGAGCACTGCTAAACCATTTGTGGCCAGGCGTTTGTGGTGGAAATTTGCCTGGGAGCTTCCCATGAAAATCTAAAGAGACGCCCTCCAAACCAAAGAAAATGGGTTGGGATTGGGATAGAATCAAAGAGCTCCACACTAAAGAGGAAAATCCAGCCTCTGATATCCATATGCATATATTTTCTTGTGAACACCACTGGATAGAGATGAGGTTGGGAATTCTGTCTGCTTTTTTTCTGCTACTTAACTTGGGGACTCTGAAGCCATTTATTAAGCCTCTGCTGCAGTCATAGCTAAGATTGACTCAGCACCAACTGGGGATCAAACCTAAGAGTTTTTTTTAGTCATTTTCACATAGCACAATGACTTTGTCAACTGAGCCATCAGGGCTGTTCCTTTTGGAATGCTCACAAAACCTTGCTTAAATCAATTTTGACTCAGTTATATTGTATGTGTACCAGTGGGCCTTTGCAGGAGCACCATTTCCAAGACTGATAGCTAACTGTTAATTACTGCTCATTAATCCTCATTATGAAACATTTGAAGCCAGCATAAATCTTAATAACTTTCTAGTATATTTTGTAAGGCATCAAACATTACTGACATATGACCACATAGATATAAAACAAGTGCATGACTTACACATTTCATGCTGGGCCACCTTATATAATTATCAGGCATTTGATGGATGAGTAAAATCTCAGGGCAATTGAGTTTTAAACCAAAATCTAATGAGAATGAATTTGCTCCCTGTCCAAACTACTTGCCGGGTAAGAATATGAGATATGTCATCTTTAGTTGAAAAAGTAAACACCTGAAGACTGCAATATTGAATTTTGCTTCATTTCAGTTTGTAAGCTATCAAATCATCACACTTTTTGTTGGCACAGTAGTTCCACCACTGTAGGAAACCTGCCAGCATCTGTTGAAGTAACCAGCCAAACCCTGCTAATTCATCATCAACCATAAAAGCACTTGCAATCATGCAAGTTAGTTTGACCCCTGTCAGTGAAAGTTTGGATTGTTCATTAATGCTGCAGATAAATCCTATGCATCTATCGTCTTGACAAAATATTTGAGAATATCATTCAGGTTGACATTGGGTTCTATCCAGCAAAAGAAGTTTTTAATTACAGTCCACAGCTAATCCTTGCTTATTGTAAATCATTATGTTTTAAAAACTTAGTTCCTGCTCCAGAGGTAACATTTTTACTCTTCTGACAGATATTTTGCTTTACCTGTGGTGTTTTGTGAACAGCTGATAATAATGGGCAAAAATTAGAATAATAAACAGTATTTTAAGGGGGACATAAACATCCTTAATGCAAATTCTGGTGCAGAATGCTGCACTGCAGAATTTAACATTGTGGTACCCATTTTGGATGCGGAAAACATGCAAAAACACATAATGGGCTCTTCTCTGAGATAAGATTACAGCCTATAATCCTGCATATGAGGCCATAGTAAAGAGTTAAAATTATTTCCCAAAATGATATCCCAAATTACTAATATTTTGATGTAGTTGGTATGGCAATCATATGACATCATGTTAAGTTCCAGTGATTCTTACCATATGAAAATCAATGAAGGAATATAAATATGCCCTGAGGCATGTTCCTTTCTCTGAGAATGATATTGAGTTCAATTTACTGTGATGAATGCAAGAACAAGGCAAAAAGAAAAGTGTAAATCAGATAACTATTTGTGGGTCGTAAAATGTTCCAAAATTAATTTTACAATTATAAGAAATTTGAGTTAAGGAATTGCAATTATATAGATGAGAGCATCCTCTGGAAATCAGCATTTTGCTGGAAATTTGATTACAGCCAAAGTAAACTCATTTGAAATATAATTTTGAAATATTTGCATAAAACAAAGCAGTAGAGGAATATATTACTGCCAAATTGTCAAGAGGGTAAACCGAGCATGGAGACAGTGCCAAATGCACAAGTCACTATTCAGTGCATGCTCAGTCAATCAAAATTGATTAGTTACGCGTCCACTGATGATGCGAGGTTATTCAATTCCTTTTCTTTCTCACAAGTAATGAACATATTTATATGCAAAGGCAAACACTGCTGAATTTCATTGATTAGCTTTTTAATCAACAATTAACTATTCCATCACTTGTCTTTAGCTCAAAGCTTTTGAAAATCAGGAGTCTCGAACGTGGAGAAAGTTACAAATATCTGTTTGCATTGCATCAATATATCCAGTTTCTGTCTGAACCAAAGATGATTTTAATCCAAACCCACTGCCAGAAACCAGACGGTTGGGCAGTTAGAACCGAGTAGGTTGTTTACCCATTCTGAACTTGCTCCTTTCCCACTGCCTGTGGTTTTAACCAAGGGGCGACTGAGTTGCTCGCCAATAACAGACAGGCGACCTGAATGGATTTTATCTAAATCAGTGAGTGTCCTGTTATTGTCAACAGAACCACAATTGCATTTTAACCTGGGGCTGAGCAGGGAAGCTGTGGCAGTTTTCCCACCAGGTGGCTGTTGTCAGGAAGGATGAAGGAACCAAGTCAGAAACTTTCCTTTGTGGGGCCAGGAGGAGCAGGAATGCTCAGAACTAGTGAATAACTAAGTACTGTTTAGGCTCTAGCTGTAATTGCAGATCAGCTTCATATTTGCCACAGTACAGCTGCAAGTGCATTGCATGGTTGGTTGGTCATGTTTTTTGCTGCTAGTTTCCATGGAGGTTATCATTAGAAGGTGAAAAGTGGGAAATCAGTGCCAGTAATGCAAGCTGCCTGTATCAGCTCTATTTTGATCTTTCTGCATTATGGAAAAAAAACAATTATCATGACCATTCTGCTATTATTATAAAACTACATGGGACATATGATCTGGAGCAGACTGCAGAGTCCCTCCCGAAAGTGTGTCTTTATGACCCCAATTGTCCTCTTGATGACCAATGATGTAAAGGTGTGTGCCTTGTTTTAGCACACCTCTCTTGCTGTTTGGGCCACTCTTAGTGAGGCTATTATCCATGGGAGGTGGTGGTAGGCTTTTTCACCTAGATGCCATCTGTTGACTTACATCTCTACCCTGCAGAAGTTGGGGAGAACTAAGTTTTGAAAGATGAATCCATCGTGACAACTTCCAGTATTTGTGACATTGACATGTAAGATTCTTTGCATATTGCTTGAGACTATCTATGCATTCAGCAAGAGGAAGCTCTTTGAATTTCTTTTATATATGTGAGAGAGTTTTCTGGAAGAGCTCTCCAAACACGATGGGTGCCAATGATTGGACTCTGGGCTTTGGGGAGCCAACAACCTCTGTAAAACTGGATGGCCTTATCATCCTGCTGCCTTGTTGTGATGCCAAAAGTGATGAATTCACCAGCTGTCCTGTAAACTGCGCCAGTCACCTAACAAATTCATCATCATTCTGCAGCCTGGCTGATATTACAGAGATCCCCTGTAGCTGCCTAACATGAGCCCCTGCCATATATGTTGAGTGCAGTGCTCACCTTCATGCCACAGAGAGAACCATATGGGCAGATGAGCATAGCTGCAGTGGATGGCAGAGCTGCCCTGTCACTTCTTTGGTGAAACACAGCCTTTTTATATACATCTCCTCACTTAGGTCCTCATACAGCCTGTCTTGCTTGGAAAGTTACCTGTAATTCTGTGGGGGGCCAGTGGGAGGTGCTAATATTTCGTGAATGCATCCTCCTTAAATGCTAATTAGCTCTCCTTTTTTCAATTCTGTGCTGCACCCTGTCCTGCTCCATGATTAGGCTATACCAGGGTATGCTCATAAGGATATGCTCATACCTGCTCCTGAGTACGTTTCACAATGGGTAGGGCGAGGAGCAGAAATGAAAATCTATCAGTGGTCCCACACTATCAGAAGCAATGAGCAGTTGGTCCAGGCCTGTAAAGGCTGAATGACAAAAATAAAATAACTGCAACAAAATAGTCATTCCCAGCTCCAGAAATCGCCAGTGAAATTCTTCAGTTTCAGAAATCCCTCGCTTGCGCCTGTCTCATCGGATACATGCAATAGCTGCGACTAATCACTCTGAGCCTTTGTCACCCCAAGGACTTGGTGAGTGTAAAAACAGGAAGCTCAGAACTGCCATGCTGTTGGTGCTCATTATAATATATTCAAATGAGGTCACTCAAGACTCAGGGGATGGATTGCTGGAAGGACCAACAAGCATGAGGGAATTCAGGGAGAGATTGATGTTGGGATGAAACATCAGGAAACAGCTTCCGCCTGATTTTTCAGGCACACAAAGTTAGTCATGTTCAGTATGCATTGAAGTTGTCGAAAAGGTGTGGAGAATCTCTTTGTGCTGTTTTAGTGGTTGCCTAGCCACTGCAGAAATGTGAAACTCTCATTATCACAGCTAAGTCAGAATTGACTGGATTTGTAGAGTTTACACTAATGGTGAAGTAAAAGAAGATAAATGTCAGTGGGAAAAACACATGAGATTTCACATGGAGAAAGGTTAGCATTTACAAATCCTAAAAGGCTAAAATCCTACTCTTTATTTTAAACAACTTGAATGTATCTTTCTTTAAGACAATATTACTTATTCACAACTTAATTTCCAAATCTAGGAAACAGGTAAACCAGAAAATAGCACACATCTCATTAGTTCCACCTCCTTCACCTCTCATTTAAAATTTTGGTTCTCTACTGCTCTTCCAAAGTACCATGCCAATTTTCTCAACCACCTATCTTCACTGCTTTCCTCCCTCAGCCTATACACTGAGTGACTTCTCATCCTAGGTGATTTTAACATCCATCTCAATTCATCATGTTTTCTTTCCTCTGAGCTCACTGCTTTCCTTTCCACCCCTAATATCACCCTCATGTAAACTCCCCAAACCATATACGCAGCTACCTGCTTGACCTTGCCATCTCATATGGCCTCGCTACTCCCATAGTATTAATCAGAGATAAGACCATCTCCGATCACTTCCTTGTACCACTCTCCATCCACATCCTGCTTCCCTTCCAAATCCAACTTCCCTCTGTATCCGCTCCTGGAAAACACTCTCCCCAATTCACTGACAACAGCACACTCACATTCCCAATTGACTCGTCTTTGGCCCTTCGTTCACCATAACATTTCTGCAGCTGCCAATCTGCTCAACCACACCCTCACCTCCACCTTCAATGTTCTAGACCCCATTAAAACTATTACTCTCTCTCACTGTGGCCATTCCACCGGCCCTCATCTTTTTTCCCTTAAGTCCAAGAGATGCAGACTTGAACAGGTATGGAGAAAACTGGTTTAGCCAATTATCACCAGATCGAGCTAGACCACACAAAGGACTATCGGGTCCTATTCTCATCTGCAAAAACTGTATACTATTCCAGGATTATCCTGGATTACAAAGGTAACCTTGGATTCTCTTTACGGCAAGACATCTTAAACTTCTCTCCTCTGTCTCCTCCACCCTCACCTCCAACAACAATTGCAGGGAGCTCATGGATTTCTTTGTCACCAATACTGAGACCATCCGAGTAGCTGCCACACCCATTTCTCTCCCAAGCCCACCAGGCTGAACTTCTAAGGCTCCCCCCTGCCCTAGCATTCAACTTGTATCTTTCTCGAGTTTCTTGCCTATCTCCCCACATGCCCTCTCTGAGCTCATCTTGTCCATGAGACCCACCTCCTGCTCCCTGGACCCTATACCCACTAAACTACTGACCACCCAACTTCCCTTCCTGGCTCCCATGTTAGCTGACATTTCTCTCTCCTCATGTTCTGTCCCTCTCTCCTTCAAATCTGCCATCACCACCCCTCTCCCAAAGAAAACAACCCTTGACCCCTACATCCTTTCAAATTATTGCCCCATCTCGATCCTCTCTTTCCTCTCCAAAGTCCTTGAGCATGTTGTCACCTCCCAAATTCATGCCCAATTTTCCCGGAACTCCATGTTTGAATCTCTCCAATTGGGTTTCCATCCCTACCACAGTACTGAAACAGCTCTTATCAAACTCATAAATGACATCCTATGTAATGTTGAAGAAGTCAAAACATACCTCCTCATCCTCCCAATCAGTCTACAGTCTTTGACACAGTTGATCCTCCTGCAACACCTCTCCAACATCTTCCAGCTGGGAGGACTGCAGATCTGGTTCCATTCTTATCTATCTAATCATAGCCAGAAAATTGCCATCAATAAATATTTCTCTTCCCATTCCTGCACCTTTACCTCTGGTGTCCCACAAGGAGATATCCTGTCCCCCTCCTATTTCTCATCTACATGCTGCCCCTTTGCGACATCATCCAAAAATACAGTATGAGTTTCCGCATGATGACACCAGCTCTACCTCACCACCACCTCTCTCAACCCCTCCACTGTACATAAATTGTCAGACTCCTGGTCAGTCATTCAGTACTGGATGAGCAGAAATTTCCTCCAGTTAAATATTGGGAAGACTGAAGCCATCGTCTTCAGTCACGGCCACAAACTCCGTTCTCTTGCCACAGACTCCATTCCTCTCCCTGACAACTATCTGAGGCTGAACCAGACTGTTCGCAAGGTCAGTGTCATATGTGACCCCAAGATGAACTTTCAAACACATATTTGTGCAGTCACTAAGATCGCCTATTTCCATCTCCGTAATGACACCTAACTCGGCCTCTGCCTCAGCTCTTCTGCTGTTGAAATTCTCATTCATGCCTTTGTTACCTCCAGACTTACCTGTTCAAATGCACTCCTGGCTGGCCTCCCACATTCCACCCTCCATAAACTTGAGGTCTTCCAAATTCTGTTGCCTATGACCCAACTTGCACCAAATGTCGTTCACCCTATCGCCCCTCTGCTTGCTGAACCACACTGGGTTCCAGTTAAGCAAGGCCTCGATTTTCAAATCCTCATCCTTGCTTTCAAAGCCCTCCATAGCCAAGCCCTTTGCTATCTCTGTAAACTCCTCCAGCCCTACAACCCTCTGAGATATCTGCGCTCCCCTAATTCTAACCTCTTGAGCATCCCTAATTTTAATCCCTCCACAATATGTGGCTGTGCTTTCAGCTGCCTATGCCCTAATCGCTAGAATTCTTTTCTAAACCTCTCTGCCTCTCTATCCTCCTTTTACGACACTCCTTAAAACCTACATCTTTGATCAAGCTTTTGGTCATCTGCCGTAATATCTCCTAATGGGGCTTGATGCCATATTTTGCTTTATCATGCTTCTGTGAAGTGCCTTAGCATGTATTAAAGGTCTGCTACCCGACCCGAACCCGACGACATGTGTCAGGTTTGGGTCGGATCGCACTTCCGGATCCAGCGTTCAGGCTTAGGTCAGGTCGGGCCGGATCAGACACGCTCTCTCACAAACTCAGGTAAGTGACTCTGATGTTAATTTACTTTTTGGACTTTAAAAGTGGTTTTGTTCCAGTTATTTTAAGCTTGTGCTGGTAAGGAACAAAGTGAAAAATGGAAGGTAGGTTAACTGATGGTTAGGTCGGATCGGGTTGGGCACGGGAAAAAAATGAAAGGACTCAGGCCGGGTCGGGCTCGGGGTAGATGGGGTTCTTTCGGGCTTGGGTCGGGTCTCATTTGCAGACCTGAGCAGGCCTTTAGCACGTATTATTACGTTAAATGTGCGATATACGTACAAGCTGTTGTAAAGCAAAAACCTTCAAAAAAGAAAGCATTTATATTTAAGATGGATATTTGAAATGTCAATGAGTAAAAATACAATATAATTCCTGATGATATGCAGCAGCAGCCATGGTAACTGCTGCTGTTCTTCACTGCTTGAATGTGTTAGGTTTGACATTCTAATGGAGTCATTTACAAAGGATGACCTCAAGAGATACTTTGGAATGCTAGTCTGGAATATCAATTTACTTTCACATTTACAGAAGAATTTGTATGCAACTGATCTATCACAGCACACTACTGACAGTATCTTTTTGAAAAATTTATTCTCAGGATGTGGGCATTGCTGGCTATGCCAGCATTTATTGCCCATCCATAGTTGCCCTTGAAAAGGTGGTGCTGAGCCTCATTCTTGACCCACTGTAGTCCATGTGGCGTCAGGGGTTCTGGCATTTTGGCAGAGCAACAATGAAGGAGTGAGGATCTGTATCCAAGTCAGGATGGTGTGTGACTTGGAGGAGAACATGGAGGTGTTCCAATGCAACTCCTGCTCTTTCCCTGCTAGGTGGTGAAGGTTGAAGGTTTGGGAGGTGCTGTCAAAAAAGCCTTGGGTGTTGATGCAGTGCTTCCTGCAGCCATGGTATGCCAGTGGTGGGGGGAGTGGATAGTTAAGGTGGTTGAAGGGCTGCCATTCTAGTGGGGTAGAAATTGGAATTGGCCCATTTTCGGGTTGGTGCACATTGACAGTGTGCTCGAAACAGAGCTTTAAGCCTCACCTAAAATTGAGCCTTGGGCCTCATTTTGATGGTTCACATCGCCAGTCACTGAGGTGCCATTTTGGGCTGCCTGCCTCACCTGCAATGACTCGCAGTAGTGCTGTGAAGCTGGGAAGAGTACTCCTGGCTCCACATGAAGGTAAGTATATAAAATAAAAAGTTACATGTTTGTTGATGCTCCCGCATTCCTTTAAAGGATCACTGCTTAGGCTGTATGTGGAACTGTAATACTGATCTGCTCCCCTCTGGGAAGACGAATTTTGGAAGGGGTCCCCAAACAAACGGTAAACCCTGATTTGCATATACAAGGGGCATAACACCTTTCAATTTCAAATCCTGGAAAATGTGGACCATTTCCCTATCTTGGGAGCCTCCTCTCAATGAAAGCAGACATTTTATCATCGCCTCCAATGTGCCAGCTCTGTTCTTGGCTGACTGAGGAAGAGACTATTTGAGGATCAAACCCGAGACTAAGATCATGGTTTACCAGGCAGCAGTGATCCCTGCGCTCCTATATGCTTCAGAGACTTGGACAACCTACACCAGGCATCTCAAAGCACTGGAGAAGTATCACCAGAGGCACCTCCGCAAGATCCTCCAAGTCCAGTGGCAAGAAACAGCAGCATCCTCTTCCAAGCCAACCTACTCAGCATCAGGGCTCTAATCACCCAAAACCAGCTCTGCTGGGCGGGACATTCGTTCACATGCCTGACACTGGACCCCCGAAGCAGCTGTTATAACTCAGAACTTGGTCATGGCAGGAGATTCCCAGGAAGACAGTAGAAAAGCTTTAGAGATGTCCCCACAGCATCCCTGAATAGATCAAACATCCCTGTTGACGCGTGACCTCCCTAGACAGAGTGAGCTCATTTGGGATTGCATCATATGCCTTGAGGGATTTTGTTGGGAACATGCAGAGGCAAGGTTGAGGCATTGGAGGGAATGCACAACCCTCCAAACTACACATCTACTTGACCCTTCAAGCACCAACTGTCCCTCAAGTGGCAGAGTCTGCAGATCACAGATTGGACTTATCAGGCATCTCAAAACCCATCAAACCAGTGTGGAAGCAAATCATCCTCGATCCCGAGGGACTACCTAAGAAGAAGAAGAAGAAGACGCCCTAGTTCACATAGGCGGTAATGACAACTAAAGCCACCTTTACCAATATGACAATGCCCCGAATGTAGGTGCAAATCAGGAATGGAACATTGCAGCCCATAAATGATCCTTCTGCTCTACATTTTCCACATGGAAAATGATTGCAAGGACCATTTTCTCCTTTCATTGTCTCTGGAAGGAGGCAGTAACAGTTGCATCTCAAGAAAATCAACTGATCTGTATATAGTACATCTGGTAACTGCATCACTGCTTCACTGAAAACACACTAGAAATGGCAATATGATTATATTGTGTTAACACATTTGTAAAGTGCAGTTTCTCTTCAGCATTTATTTCCATGTGCTGATTAAAATACACTTGCAAATGATGCCATCAACTCCTCTATCTTGCAACAAATTACTACAGATGCTGAATATCTAAAATATAAACAGAAACTGCTGGAAATACTCAGCAAGCCAGATATCTCCCATCTAGAGAGAAAGAGTTAAATTTTCGGGTCTGTGACCTATCATCAGTATCGGAAAAGTTTGAGGCATAATAGGTTTTAAGCAAGTAAGAGGAAGGTAAGAGCGGAAAGGGAGGAAAGAACTAAAGGGGCAGGTTGTTATAGGGTGGAAGACAAGATTGTTTAAATGACGCAAGGGATGATGGTGCAGGGCAAATGGGCTGGTAATGGGACAAGTAAAGAAATGAAAGATGTGTCTAGAGGAGGAAAATAGCAGCACCTGCTGCTGAAAAAATGGGAGCTGTGGTTGTGATCTGAAATTGTTGAACTCAGTGTTGAGACCAGAAGACTGTAAAGTGCCAAATTGAAAGATGAGCGAGCTGCAGTTTCTTAAGCTTCCTTTGAGCTTGATTGGAGCAATGTAGGAGGCTGGGGACTGCCTAAATCCCTCTCTGTCTCTAGCCTCCTACACTGTTCTGGGCCTTGGGACACCCGGCAGCTGAAGGGAGGCAAGGACAGCTTTGGTAAGTGCTTCTCCTGGCCTCCCAATCACCCATCTCCAGTCGATCCCCTCCACCCCATTGACAGCTGCAGCCAACTGTCATGTGGCTGCTGCCTGCTTCAGTGTTCTTCTTCACCTGACTGAAAGACGGCTTAATCAGGCTGATTTCCCAGTGGGGATCCTGTCATAGGTAAACCACATATACGTGCTATGGAAAATGCAGAATGCGAGAACAGCCGAACCTGAAACTCCACCCATCCCATGTCAAGATTGGGGCTGTTAACTCTGTTTCTCTCTCCACAGATGCTGCCTGACCTGCTTTCCAGCATTTTCTGTTTATAGTTCCTCTATTTTATCTCACAAAGCACTTTAACACGGGGATCAATTTGGGAAAAAGTTCCATGCAATTTCTTTCAGTGGGTTAATTAGGAGACAGATTACTAGATACCATTTGCAAATATGGAAAGTATTAAGCTTTCTAATTAGCTTCCGAATAGACAATAAATTCAATGATTTAATCTTGCTCCTAAGCCATTGAATTGCTGTACATAGAAGCAATGAGTTACAGAAGAAATAGGAATAGGAGTAGGCCAAACGGCTGTCGAGCCTGCTCCACCATTCAATAAGATCATGGCTGAACCTTGACTTCAATTCCACTTTCCTGCCCGATTCCCATATCCCTTGATTCTCCAAGAGTCCAAAAATCTGTCAATCTTCGCCTTGACTCAACAACTGAGCATCCAGAGTTGTCTAGAGTAAAGAATACCAAAGAGTTGCAGCAATCCTTTGAATGAAGAAATTACTCCTCATCTCAGTCTTAAGTGATCGACCCCATGTCCTGAGACAATGCCTGCTAGTTCTAGAATTTCCATTATTCCATTATTTCAGAATATTATTTGTAAATTTATTATATCAAATCATAAGTATGCCTCCAAGAGTTTCGATTAATTAGTTTCTATTTAAGAGTTTCTATTAAACTCTTATAAAACAGCAAAGTACTGGAGATGCTGGGAATCTGAAATAAAAACCAACAATGCTAGAAACACTCAGCAGGTCTGGCAACATCTGTGGAGAGAGAAAGAGTTAATGTTTCAGGTTCTGATGAAGAGTCATCGCCCTGAAATGTTGGCTGGAATTTTATGTTGTGGCAGAAGCCCTGCCACCGGCTTAAAAGTCAGAGGCAAGCCCATCTTCACTGGGCCTGGAAGCCACGCTGTAATTTTACATCACCCAGGCTCTTAATTGGCCTCTGTCAGGACTTCTGTCCCCGAGGCAGGAAGTCCCGCCTTCAAGAGCTGCCCGTCAATCAGAGGCTCAGCAGCTCTTCAGTCCCAGCAGTGCCACCAGGAGTGATGGCCACTGCTGGGACTGCACCCAGCCAGAAGAGCAAGAGGGACACTGGCCCCGAAAAAGGTGAGTGAGGTTTCGGGCATCGCCAGGGAGAATCAGCTGGGGCCCGGTGAGATTGATCAGGAGGACAGGGGGAGGTGCGCCAGCAGGGTGCCCGATCAGGAGGGGCCCTGTTTGTCTGCAAGGAGGCTGCCAGTTTTAACTGGGCAACCTCCCCAGTTGGCGAGGTGCCAGGCCGCCACTGCTAATAAACCAGCGGCAGTGGGAAGAGGTCCTTAAGTGGCCATTAATTGGCCACTTAAGGGCCTCAATTGGCCTAGTGTGGGTGGGCCATTTGCCACCTCCGCCACTGCTGGTAAAATGGCAGTGGGAGCGGGTAGGTGACCGGAACGGCGCCCCTCCCAGCTCCCACTCTATTTTACGTCCTGCCGCACCCCATCCCTGATTCCAGCTCGCTTGGACGGGGGGTATAAAATTACAATTGTTAACTGTTTCTCTCTCCACAGATGCTGGCAGACCTAATTATTTGTAGCACTTTCTATTAAACTCTTCACTTTGGAAAACAGTGAATTACACAAACATTGTATTTCTTATACATTTGAATTTGATAGCCTTCCATTCTAATCTTAATCACTGACTAAAGATACACCATTAATATGAAGCAGTTTTATAGGATTGCAACAACAGAAATTTCGACTTAGTTTGGGTGTTTATTTCTGAATTCCCATCAGTTTATTTTCTAAATTTCAAGCCCTTGCAAGGTCTTAACCATCCTCTACCCAGTGGACATAATTAATATAAGTTATATGCTTATGGTTGATATGAGTGGACTATAAACATTTTCATGACTCATTGAAAATGTGAGGATTTTGATGTCCAAAGGACTATTAGGGAATCCTATGGCGTTGAGCAGAGTACGTGGAGGTGTGACATTTTCCTTTGGCATGTTGAAGCTGCCATAAGGGAATTGTCACAGTTCTGAAAATTGGTAAGAGGTTTGAAAACAGCTATTTGCTCTCACTCTGCCTTGAATGCTGCAAATATTGCTATTCCATCCAGTCTTGCTGCTTTGATTACTGAGCAAGACTGAATGCAGAAAAATTCACATCCCCAAATCCCCAACAGGATTTTAACTGTTAATCCACACATCCAGAGTCTTGTGGAGGAGATCATAAAGTAATACTTCATCTATTCAGATGATATTCCTCTGTGGTTTCGGAATTCTAATGCCTCAATTGTCTCTCCTCCCAATTCATTTTGAATTATTTTATGATTTTGGTCAAATTTCTAAATTGGAGGAGTGATTTTCATTGAATACTTTAGGCACTAAAGAGGTGGCCAAGATGGGGTCTTAAGCTGAGTCACTTGTGTTGAAGTTGAAGCTTGAGATCGGAACAATCACCTGGGGCCTGGTTAAAGCAACTGTGAGCCATTTAAATTTCTTGCTAATGCTTATTAAAGAGGCTGCATCGCATTTTGGTGGCTAACACTTTGCCAAATGCCCTCTCCTAACAGCAACCATCTGTTTGAGAGTAAACATGACCTTCTTGTTAATTTCAAGCACTACTTAAAGTGTTTAGGAAAGATAGGGAAAGAAAGGAGGAGGAGTGGCAGTATTGATTATGGAGAATATTACAATGTTGGAGAGGATGTCCTGGAGGGTCAAGGAGTGAATCTATTTGCTTAGAGTTAAGAAACAAGAGAGGTGCTATTACAATACTGGGTGTATTCTATAGGCTACCAAATAGTGGGAAAGGTATAGAGGAGAAATTTGCAACAAAATTACAGAGAGGTGCATAAACTATACAGTAGTGAAAATGGGGGACTTTAATTATCCTAATATAGACTGGAATAATAACAATGTAAAGATCAGAGAGGGAGAAGAGTTTCTAGAGTATGTTCAGGGGAATTTTGTTGATCAGTCTTTCCAGTCCAATGGCATTGCTGGATCTAGTTCTGGGAAATGAGGTGGGTTAAGTGGATCACATGTGAGGAAGGGACCAGTGATCATAGTATCATAAGGTTTAGGTTAGGTATGGAAAAGGACAAGGAACAATCTAGGGTACAAATACTTGATTGGAGGAGGGCCACTTTCAGTGGGATGAGAACGAATCTGTTCCAGATAAATCGGAATCAAAGATCAGCAGGCAAAACTGTAAAGCAGCAATGGGCTGCCTTTAAAGAGGAGATGGTACAGTAAAGGTACAGTCCCATGAGGGGGAAAGGCAGGCCAACTAAAGCCAGAGCCAGATGACGAAAGAGATAGAGAGCAAGATGAATCAGAAAAAGGATGCGTATGACTGATGTCTGACTGATAATACAAGTGAGAACCAGGCTGAAAATAGAAAGTTCAGAGGGGAAGTGAGAAAGGAAATAAAAGAGGCAAAGAGAGAGTATGAGAAGAGACTAGTGGTTATCATAAATGGGAATCCAAAAGTCTATAGAGATATAAATTGTAAAACGGTAGTAAAAGGAGGGGTTGGGCCAATTAGGAATCAAAAAAGGAATCTATGCATAGAGGCAGAGGGCGTGGCTGAGGTACTAAATGAATGGTTTCCATCTGTCTTTAACAAGAAAAAAGATGCTGCTGAAGAAGAGGTAGTTGAGATACTGAATGGGCTAAAAATTGATAAAGAGGAGGTGTAGAAAGGCTGGATGTACTTAAAGTTGATAAGTCACCTGGACCAGATGGGATGCATCAGAGGATGCTGAAGGAAGTAAGGATGGACATTATGGAGGTACTGTCCTCCTTAGATACGAGGGTGATGCCAGAGGACTGGAGAATTGCAATTGCTACACCCTTGTTCAAAAAAAGTATAAAGATAAACCCAGAACTACAGGCCAGTCAGTTTAACCTCAGTATAGAGTACAAAAGCAAGAAAGTTACGATAAACCTTTAAAAACACTGGTTCAGCCTCAATTGGAGTATTGTGTCCAATTCTGGTTACCATATTTTAGTAAGGCTGTGAAGGCTTTAGAGAGTGTACAGAAAAGATATACCAGAATGGTTCCAGGGATGAGGGACTTCAGTTATGTGGATAAACTGGAGAAGCTGGGGTTGTTCTCCTTAGAAAAGAAAAGGTTGAGCGGATAGTTGATAGAGATGTTCAAATCATGAAGGGTCTAGACAGTAGATGGGGAGAAACTGTTCCCATTGGAAGGGTTGGAAAACAAAGGACACCAATTTAAGATGGTTGGTAAAGAAAGCAACAGCGGCAAAACTTTATTTTACACAGTGAGTGGTTAGGATCTGGAATGCACTGCCTGAGTGTGTGGTGGTGACAGATTCAATTGAGGCATTTAAAAGGGAATTGGATAAGCTCCTGAAGAGAAAAGAATTTGCAAGCTACAGGGAAAGGGTGGGCGAGTTGGACTAGTTGGGGGTTGGAGTGAAGATCTGAGGCAGCGTGGACTGGCAGAGGATGAAGGAGTCATGGCAGCTGCTAGGAAAGCAAGCGCACACATGGAGGAAGCTCTTCTTGTGGTTGCAGACCAGTTGGACGTTGAGGAAGCCCTTTCTGTTCATGAATCTCACTGGCTGGTCACTGGGTGCAATTAATAATACCTTGCACCTGGGGGAATCCAGTGATGGCGGCAAAACCCAATGCCCTCTGTCCCTCTGCAAGGCTGCATCTGTCGTGAAATGAATGTACTATCCAGCTCTGGCAAAGAGGACAGCAGTGAGCAGCAAGATGCAGTGGTGTGCTGCCATTTGTGAGATGCCACCAAGGTCCACAGCTGATCCTTGCAAGGAGTCACAAGCAAAGAAGTTCAAGGCCACAGTGACTTTGACGGCCACTGGCAGGGCATGGCGACCAGTACTGTGAGGTGCAAGATCTTCGGTGACAAGGTCACATATTTGGGCGGCACAGTGGCGCAGTGGTTAGCACCGCAGCCTCATAGCTCCAGCAACCCGGGTTCAATTCTGGGTACTGCCTGTGTGGAGTTTGCAAGTTCTCCCTGTGTCTGCGTGGGTTTCGCCGGGTACTCCGTTTTCCTCCCACCACCAAAAGACTTGCAAGTTGATAGGTAAATTGGCCATTATAAATTGCCCCTAGTATGGGTAGGTGGTAGGGGAATACAGGGACAGGTGGGGATGTGGTAGGAATATGGGATTAGTGTAGGATTAGTATAAATGGGTGGTTGATGGTCGGCACAGACCCGGTGGGCCGAAGGGCCTGTTTCAGTGCTGTATCTCTGAATAAAAATAAATAAATAAAAATTTCTGTGACCATCTGCCAGGTGATTAGCAGTCTCCTGAAGCACTGGGTCTCGGTCATCTCCAGGTAGCTCTGTCTTCGGCAGTAGATCCTGTGGTGAGGGTATGGCCACCAGTGTCTTCCTGCCCCTCTGTCCTCTCTCATGCCAGCTTGCTGCTCGGGGTTCGCCCTTCCTTGAAAAGGTGTTGCCCCACATCATCACTGGGCCCAAAATCTGACTGCCGTGTCCCAATGCTAGCTGCAGCTTTATTTTGGAATAGGTGACTGCCCTATTGTGGTTAGCAGCCTTGCCCCCTGCTCTTCTGCCCCAGAATGCCAGGGGGTGATGACCTGCTCCATGCCTGTGCAGTGAATGTTCACTCTCCCTGCCAACTGTGCAGCACCAAGGGCACTTCTTTCCAAATGCCAAGTCGCCCTTTACCCTGCTGACCCTCTTATGGGGCTGGGGTAATTCCCTGCGACAGCCATGACTGGCTCCCCACTCTGTGCCCACCTCCCTTCAGCTGATCAGCAACGGACAGCACGTGAAACACATGTGCCCCCTTCAAAATTAGAAACTCCCCCTCTAGCAAGCTCTTTTTCAAGAGTTTCTCAAGTACTTTAATTGGTTTCAATCGGGAGGTAGATGGGATCACTGTCCCGCCATTCCCCCCACCCTGAACATTGCCAGTGCTGGGAATGGCGTCTTGAAACTGATGCCCTAGCCAGCTTGGTATTTACGGGCACCACCAGCCTCCCTTCCTGGCCTTGGGAGAAGCCCGAAAATTCAGCCCTATATTTTGTCTGGGGGGATATGACAATTGAAGATGCACTTGTGTGAAGCCATTGAACTTCTTGCAGCACTGCATCCAGTTCCTCAGATCTGCACTGCTGGCATTGACCGTGATGGCTATCTGCTCTCACTGCCTGCATCTTGTCTATCTGTGTGCCTCCTGGTGCCCTGTGGATAGATGACATCACTCCTCCTCTCCACGTTCTGCACCAAGGCCTCCAGTGCAGCATCTGAGAACCTTGGGAGCACGTTGTCTCCTCTGTTGCTCCATAGTCACTCTTCTTACAGGTCAGATACTCTTCCCCAGCCACTTCTGGCAGCTGGACCAGCCAGAATACACCTGTCCTTTAAGAGGTGTTGGCTACCTTTAAGTAGCACAGGCTAGCTTTAATTCATGAACTTGGGTCCCCTGCTGAGGCTTGCAGCCACTCAACAGCACATTTCATACTGGGCTGAATGCTACAATCATTTAAATGAACAGACAGCACAAAGCTCGCATGCTGCCTGCATCGGAGTCACTGGGCGCGGGTTAATCGTGCATTGCGATCCCCGTGCCCCTTTCCGGGGGCTATCCAATTTTGTCCCCACAGCCTTTCCTCTTCTCCAATCTCAGATTCACAGAATTCTAAACCAGTCAAGAGAACTGCACATATTCTGTTGCTGCATCAAACGCTTGCTTTAAAGATATACCTGCTGCTACTGGTGGGCACCTGCTCCTCCGTTGTCCCTCAGGCCTGCCTGTTTCTGGTTTAAAATGGGTTTCCCCAATTTCTTTCCCTTTACTGGTATTGTTGCTGCCTCTGTGCCAAATGCCTGTATTAGCGACACAGCGTAATGTGGTGGTCCAAGCCCTGCAATGGGCGGCACAGTGGTTAGCACCGCAGCCTCACAGCTCCAGTGACCCGGGTTCAATTCTGGGTACTGCCTGTGTGGAGTTTGCAAGTTCTCCCTGTGTCTGCGTGGGTTTCCTCCGGGTGCTCCGGTTTCCTCCCACATGCCAAAGACTTGCAGGTTGATAGGTAAATTGGCCATTAGCAATTGCCCCTAGTATAGGTAGGTGGTAGGGAAATATAGGAACAGGTGGGGATGTGGTAGGAATATGGAATTAGCGTAGGATTAGTATAAATGGGTGGTTGATGGTCGGCACAGACTCAGTGGGCCGAAGGGCCTGTTTCAGTGCTGTATCTCTAAACTAAACTAAATCTCTATTCTGCTGCTTGCTGTTGTGAAATTTGTGCTCTGTATTAGTTAGTCATTGAATGGTTCTTTTCCAGATGGTCGAGAATCCGCAAACTGTTAGATTAGATTGTATTGCATCACCTTCATAACCACATCACAAAATAAATATGTTTTTCTTCGTTGTTCGGAAGCTGCTGCATCAAATAATAAAAATCAGATGTATTTTACAGTTTCAGTTGTTGACAGTTCAAAGGAGCTAAAGTGTGTGCTCAGCACAGAAACACATACTTTACTAAGATGTTTACCGACCCCTGTTCTGGAGGGTCTCACTTCAAGCATTTCAAAACCCTTCAAGCTCTCCAGACTGAAATGTTGTGCAGCCCTCCTTTCAACTTCAGAGAGTTCCCTCAGTCACTCAAGATCACTTCGTATTGTTTGATTTACCTGACTGGCAGCCTTTTTGCACAAGGGACTTTTCCTTGATAAACTAGACTCTTTGATTCCTGAAGATCGCATTCAGCATTCTCTCTCAGACATGTCTCATATTATGACCATTTATTCCAGTTCCAAAATGGAGGTCATCCTGGTCTTTATTGCTTTCACCATACTCATCCTCTCTTTCGAAATCCAGGTCCCATTATGGGCATGGAGATCCACTCTGCCAGTTTATTGCCCAGGCATTTCAGGTGAAAAATCGACCACAGCACGACAAAGTTTATAAATTTGTGCTCCTGCGTCAGAGATCCCCTGACGGGAATTTGGATGCAGAATTCAGCAGGCCCTACTGGATGGTGCATCCATTCAAATTAATAGATAAAAAAATCCTGCAAAGTCCACAGACACTGGAATTCCTGACATCTGCTCCCAGTGGATGGAACTCCATCCTGAGCTGGAGGTCGCATGGATGAAAGGCCGCACTGTGGAGGGTTTTCCCTTCCGAACCCGATGTCGCCATCAGCTTCACTGCAGCCCATCTGTGTTGGTCAGCGAGGGTGCCCCCATGTTGAGGCGCCGCTCACAGTCCCCGACCTGCCTCAGCAATGTTCACCTCTCCTGGTGGCGTTGCACAGGCTCCAGAGTTGCTGGCCCTCTGATTGGGCCTGCAGCATCAAGAGCCAGGCCACTGTCCTTAATGAGATGGCAAGCACGATGGTGGCCAATTAGGAGGCCACCTCCAGGAAGAATGTGGGATTGGGACCCCCTCCCCCCCACCCCCGCTTTGGTCCTGACACCCATAGGAAAACCCAGCGGTACAAGTCTGTAAAGTTGACCCCACTGTGTGTGACTAAATAAAATGCCAAAGTACATATATTTAAAGGATTTGGGGTTTTTAGCACAGGAGGTTGTTCGGACATGGAATACTCTAGCAGAAATAGTGATGGAAACAGAACCTGTAATAGTCTTTAAAAGGGAAACAGATAAATGTCTGAAACAGGAAATTTAAAAGTGTTAACGGGGAAAAAATGAGATTAAACTGAACTTCTTCACATGAAGGCAAGTGGCAACTCAGTTGCAGAGTTGCTTTGGAGCTAGTTGCTCTCTGAAAAGAAAAAGAAAGACTTGCTTTTATATAACGCTTTTCACCACCACTGGACATCTCAAGGCGCTTTACAACCAATGAAGTACTTTTTGAAGTGTAGTCACTGTTGTAATGCAGGAAATGCAGTTCCTTGCTTAAAAGTGAGTATTGAGAGCCAATGACTTTTTGACGATGGAGAACACCATAGCTTCACCTGATCCGATCCTCACTTGATATCCATGTATGTACACGTCAAGCAGAGGTACTGGGTAACAATCATATAATTTCTATTAACATGTTTTGCCTACAACCATGTATGACACTGATATAGACATCTCAGTGGAGGGACTTGCCTTAAGCAAAATAAGATTTCTCTAATCTATTATCACAAAATTAGCTCTTTATAGTATGCTTTTGTGTGAATTTACTAGCACACATTGGCTGTTTTGAAAACTGACAGAAAGCTTAACAAAATGGTAATAGAAAAAGTATACCCAAACTTAGATATTTTGCTCAGTCAGACTCACAAGGTCGTTTATCCAGGTTATGAATAGCAAAAGCTGCAATAATGGTTTGAATTTCAAGGTATTTTGTTAATATGTAGAATGCTATACAAGGACACTTCATTGTTCTAGGATCCATAATTTATGTTGGTCTTTTAATGTGTTAAATATAATTATCACATGGTTAAGCCTTGATCTTAGTAAATGGTGGAGCAGGATCAAAGAGATAAGTGGCCTAATTCTACTCCCATTTCTCATGTTAAACCTTTTTCATCCAAGTTCAAATCAATAGCTCTAAATTGTATTTTAGTAGTTATGATACAACTTTTCATAGTCTTTATACATATTTCATTGCCAGAGTTTGATTAAAACTGAAACATAAAAATGCCAATTCAGAAATAGTCCATGGAGTTGGCTGTTGTACCAGTTATACCTTATGTGAACAGTGTATGTCATATAATGGACCAGGAGAAGTAAACCTATCTGTAGATCTAAGCCCCATTTGTGCAGTTTAAGTTGGTCTGGGAAAGCAGGGAACTCTAATCGAAAATGGTTGGGAGCTTCCATAAGATAATGAAATAATGTGGGAGTGATATTATAATGTTTCCGCATCATTTTCTGGCCATGATGCTGGAACATTGCCAAATGGTGATCATACCCATATTACAAGGACATTTCCAGAGTAGCTAGGGGATCTGCGTAAGGCAGAAGTTAATTTGAAGAGCAGTGTAAGAATATTAACAGAACAGTTTTAGGGTAATTTTCTTTTTTTCCTGCTTGTACTTGGGCATTCATGAGATGTTGTGGTCATTTCTCTGCTGCTATAATTTTGTTCCCCAATGGAAATGGCAACTAATGGAGATATCCCAGGCACGCCATGTGGTAAAAGAATGTGGTTTGTTTCTACCCGCCAGTATGCTCCCACCCATATCTCAAACAGTGGTAAACATATCTCGATTTGTCAGACGGTTAATGTACATTGAGGCTTCACATCCTAAAGGAAGCTATGATAACATGAAAGACAGTGTCAAATAAATGAACGCTTGACTTAACTGTCACACTGGCTGCTTCCTTAGAAACATGCCAATCACAGTGTGCAGTGCTATGGTGGCACTGCAAGAAAGAAGGCACACAAAATTGATGAATAATCAATCTAGCCTAATGGGTTGTAATCGCCATCATGATTGCAGGCTCTGGCAATCATCTGGCAGTAAGATTTGAACTTGTTTCCACAGTTTACATCATCAGACAGGCAAATGCAAAGCCATCTGCTGCAAGAACAATTGTACTTTTTCCGCATAAGGTTGGGACATCCAGTAAGAGTAAAGGTCAGGGGGTGCCCTGAAACTTGGTTTTATTTCCTTGCAGGCCCGCTAAAATGACGATGAAATGATGTCCTGAAGCAGCAAAGACAACAAATACTCACCTTGCCAGCGATGCCCACATCCCATGAAAGTATTTTTAAAAAGAGCAATCTTCTTAGCAACCCTCTCACGCAGCACCACCCCCACTTCAGCAGCCAGCAAACAAGTGGACAGAGGCTGGGCTGTTCTGTTGCCTGTAGTTTAATTTTCCTTCATTTTTTCCTGTTGTGTTTTAGTCTCCATCCTCTTTATTCTTGGCAGAGGATGCTAATGGCTTGAAATGCCTTTTGAACGATTCCAAAGGCTTTCAGATTTATTTTTGTCATTTTGTTGATGGTCCTTGCAAACACAAACTTATTTTGGATAAGTATATTGATATATATGCTTTGCTGAAACGTGGCTCAGTGTGGCAAGACTTTTGCACTAACTAAAGCCTCCTCACTTGGCTACATTTTCCATTATCAGGCCTGCCCAAGTCATTGTGGTGCTCTCTCTCAAACAAATTTACCATCCCTCTGTTCCCTTTAAAACTCTCCTTTCATACAAACTCTTCTGCAGAAAGTATAATGCCGTGGGTTCTCTGTATCGTAGAATCATATAATGGTTACAGCAGAGAAGGAGGCCATTCAGCCCATCATGTCTGTGCCAGCTCTCTGCATGAGCAACTCACATAGTGCCATTCTCCTGCCTTTTCCTCGCAGTCCTGCAAATCTTTTTCTCTTCAGATAATTTTCCAATTCCCTTTTGAAAGCCTCGATTGAATCTGCCTCTACTACACTTTCAGGCAGTGCTTTCCAGCTCACTGTGTAAAAAGGTTTTTCTTTATGTCACCTTTGTTTCTTTTGCCAATCACCTTAAATTGGTGTCCACTGGTTTTCGACCCTTCTGCCAATGGGGACTGTTTCTTCCTACCTACTCTGTCTAGACTGCTCATCATTTTGAACACCTCTATCAAATCTCTTCTCAACCTTCTCTTCTCCGAGGCAAACAACCCCAGCTTCTCCAATTTATCCACGTAACTGAAGTCCCTCAACACTGGAACCATTCTCGTGAATCATTTCTGCACCTTCTCTAATCCTTTCACATCTTTCCTAAAACGTGCTGCCCAGAACTGGACACAATACTCCAGTTGATGCCAAACCAATATTTTGTAAAGGTTTATCATAACTTCCTTGCTTTTCTACCCTACTTATAAAGCCTAGGATCCCATATGCTTTATTAAACGCTTTCTCAACCTGACTTGCAACTTCCAATGATTTGTGCACATATAGCCCCAGGTCTCTCTGCTCTTGCACCCCCTTTAGAAATGTACCACTTAAAAATTTATATTGCCTCTCCTCGTTCTTCCTACCAAAATGAATCACTACACAATTTTCTGCATTAAATTTCATCTGCCACCTGTCCTCCCATTCCACCAACCTATGTCCTTTTGAAGTTTATCACTATGCTCCTCAGTTCACAATACTTCCAAGTTTTGTGTCACCCATAAATTTTGAAATTATGCCCTGTACACCCAACTCTAGGTCATTAATATAGATCAAGAAAAGCAAGGATACTAACACTGACCCCTGGGGAACCCCACTATAGAACTTCCTCCAATTTGATAAACAACGATTCACAACAATAATAAAAGCAAAATACTGCAGATGCTGGAAATCTGAAATAAAAACAAAAAGTGCTGGAAATACTCAGCAGGTCTGGCAGCATCTGTGGAGAGAGAAGCAGAGTTAACATTTCAGGTCCATGACCTTTCATCAACAGTCTTTTAGATTTTGTTTTTATAACGATTCACAACTCTCTGTTTCCTGTCACTCAACCAATTTTGTATCCATGTTGCTACAGACCCTTTTATTCCATGGGCTCTAATTTTGCTGACAAGCTTGTTACTTGACACTTTATCAAATTTCTTTAAGAAGTCCATTTGCACCACATCAACTGCATTACCCTCATCAACCCTCTGTTACCTCATCAAAAAACTCAAACAATTTTGTTAAATATAATTTGCCTTTGACAGATTCATGCTGGCTTTCCTTAATTAATCCACACTAGTCAAAGTGACTTGTAAATTTTGTCCTGGATTAATGTTTCTAAAGCTTTCCCACTACTGAGGTTAAACTGACTGGTCTGTAGTTGCTGGGTTTATCCTTACATCCTTTTTGAACAAGGGTGTAACGTTTGTAGTTCTCCAGTCCTCTGGCACCACCCCTGTATTTAAGGAGGATTAGAAGATTTTGACCAGTGCCTCCACAATTTCCACCCTTACTTCCCTCAGTATCCTTGGATGCATCTCATCCAGTCCTGGTGACCTATCAACTTTAAGTACAACCAGCCCATTTATCAATTTTTAGCCCATCCAGTGTCTCAACTACCTCCTCTTTCACCATGACTTGGGCAGTATGTTCGTCCTTGGTAAAGACAGATGCAAAATCATCATTTAGTACTTCAGCCATGCCCCCTGCCTCCATACATAAACCCCTTTTTAGGTCCACTCCTCCTTTTACCACCTTTTTACTATTTATATGCCTATAGAAGTCTTTTAGATTCACTTTTATGTCAGCTGCCAGTCTCTTCTCATATTTTCTCTTTGCTTCTCTTATTTTTTTTCACTTCCCTGCTGAAACTTTTATATGCAGCTTGGCTCCCAGTTATATTATCCACCCGACATCTGTCTTTTTCTGCTTCATTTTATTCTCTATCTCTTTCGTCATCCAGGAAGCCCTGGATCGGTTTGTCCTACCTTTCCCCCTTGTGGAAAAGTACCTTGACTGGACCCAAACTATTGCCTTTTTCAAGGCAGCCTGTTGTTCACTTACAGTTTTGCCTGCCAATTTATTTGGGCCAGATCCGTTCTCACTCCATTTAAGTTGGCCCTCGTCCAATTAATTAATCTTCACTCTGGATTGCTCCTTGTCCTTTTCTATAATTAATCTAAAGTTTATGATGCTATGGTCACGGTCCCCTAAATGTTCCCCTACTGACACTTGATTCACTCAAGTGAGGTGAGGTGAGAGTGACTACCCTTGACATCAAGACAGTACTTGACCGAGTATGGCGTCAAGGAGCCCTAGCAAAACTAGAGTCAATGGGAATCGGGGGAAAACTAGGCCCAAACATCTTCAGCTGCTTCATCAATGACTTTCCCTCCATCATCATGTCCCCTATAAACATATCCAATATCTAGATCAATGTAATGAAACCCAGGATCATAATTAAATTATCCTAATATAGGCTGGGATGCTAATTGTGTAAAGGGCTGAGGGAAGCAAGAGTTTCTAGAATGTGTTCAGGAGAATTTTCTACATCCAGTCCCATGAAGAAGGAGGCATTGCTGTATCTAGTTCTGGGGAATGAGATGGGTCAAGTTTTTTTTATTCGTTCGTGGGATGTGGCCATCACTGGCTAGGCCAGCATTTATTACCCATCCATAATTGGCCTTGAGAAGGTGGTGGTGAGCTGCCTTCTTGAATTTCTGCAGTCCTTGGGGGCGTAGGTACGCCCACAGTGCTGTTAGGAAGGGAGTTCCAGGATTTTGACCCAGCAACAGTGAAGGAACAGCGATATAGTTCCAAGCCAGGATGGTGTGTGGCTTTGAGAGGAAGTTGCAGGTGGTGTTGTTCCCATGCATCTGCTTCCCTTGCCCTTCTAGGTTAGAGAGGTTTGGAAGGTGCTTTCAAAGGAGCCTTGGTGAGTTATTGCAGTGCATCTTGTGGATGGTACACACTGCTGCCACTGTGCGTCGGTGGTGGAGGGAGTGAATGTTGAAGGTTGTGTATGGGGTGCCAATCAAGTGGGCTGCTTTGTCCTGGATGGTATCGAGTTTCTTGAGTGTTGTTGGAGCTGCACTCATCCAGGCAAGTGGAAAGTATTCCATCACACTCCTGACTTGTGCCTTGTAGATGGTAGAGTCAAGAGATGAGTTACTCGCAACAGAATTCCTAGCCTCTGACCTGCTCTTGTAGCCACAGTATTTACAGTATTTATGTGGCTGGTCCAGTTCAGTTTCTGGTCAATGGTAACTCCCAGGATGTTGATAGTGGGGGATTCAGTGATGGTAATGCCATTGAACATCAAGGGCAGATGGTTAGATTCTCTCTTGTTTGAGATGCTCATTGCCTGGCATTTGTGTGGCACCAATGTTACTTGCCACTTATCAGCCAAGCCTGGATTCCATAAGAGATGGGTGACAGTCTCTTCCCCATTGCAGCCACCTTCAGGACAATGTGATTATACAACCAAAACATGACAACATGTGCGTAAAAGTTTATCGCCTTGGACCTCTTTAGCTTTCCTTTGTGGCTTTGTCTACTTGTGTCCAACACATCCAGCTTAATGAGACTTACTGATATGTTCCATCAATTTCTCCTACTCTACACTGCACTAGACGTTTACGCACCCTTGACATTACCATAAACACTACTTTTACAGCCAGCATCATTATTACAAACAGGGCTGGAAGGCAAACACGGTAAAATTTGCATGCCTGCCTTTAATTGATCCTCCACAAAAATAGTTCATGTCAGGTCTGTATATTAATGTGGGAGAAATTTTAGGAGCATGAGAAAAATAAATCAGTGAAAGCTTATTAATTCTCACAAAGAAAATTGCAACACATTAAAGCACACTTGGCATGTGGGCTAGCTTCAGGGCACAGAACAATCTGAGTGCCTTTCCATTTTAGATCACAACATTTCAATGTCCAATCATTTTATTTTAATAGCAAATGTCTAATATTCTTAATTGCATGATTGCCTAAAAGATTATGCAAAACCCCCTTAATTGCTTGCCCTTATTGAGCTATTTCAGTTTTTATGTCGTTTTGTGCTGCTTTGCAGTTTTTTAATGGCAAACATCATTACTGGAGATCTAAGATAGTAAATGGGATGCAATTCATATTAAACACTCTTGTAGGTTTCTAGTCGAGGTAACATATAATTACACCAGCTAGCACGAAAGAGGACATGTCTCTGGCACTTTGCCAGGAATTCCAACATTCACCATCTGAGTTACCCGAAATGAATTATCTAGCTGTGGAGATCCTCTTGAATTATGGGTTATCTTTATCTTTCCTGTGATCCAATCTATTTTCAGCCTTTTTACATTTGCTACTGTTTTAAATACTGTTCTGCATTAAGTAGGATGTAAGGCAACTGCATTTCATTCATACGTCTTGCAGGTAGGTATGGCATTCAAATATCTTCTTTCAAAATAAAATGAGACTGACATATTTGGATTTAAAAGACTGCTAGTAAAATAACCAGTTTGTAGTCAAAGAAGTTCAGTTGTTAGCATCTGCATATTGAACTGAAGGCGCACTCCATAGGTGTAATTCTCTGAGTCTGCACTAGCACCACCGGTGGCATAGCAGAAAGTTGGCCCAACTTACTTGCTTAAACCGCCTTGATGGTTACAAGTTATACCAAATTTCCGATGGCACCAGTAAACAGGCCTAATTTGGCCAAGGTACCCAGTGTACTATGAGTAGCACAAGCATAAACTCTTTCCTTATAAATATGTTTGTGGATTTACTATATGTATACAGAGCAGAAATCTTGTTGCACTGTTGAAGTTACTTTGGAACAATTATATTCCTGATTCCATACGTACTACACACGCTGTGCCGCTAAATTAGAAATCAATCACAAACTCTATTTCACTCATTACAATTCTTTCCCTGAATTTTGGTTTCTCAATCTTTCTTCCCTGCCACTTTTCATATTTGTTTTTCTCCATCTTTTCGCAGATCTCCTTCTCCTTCTCTAAACTCTTTCTCTTCTTTCAAGAGCTCGTTCTTCCTCATCCATGCATTTGTCACCTCTAAGACTTGACTATTCTTATGTACACCTGGCTGGGCTCCCACATTCTACTCTCTGTAAACTTGAGGTCATCCAAACTTTTGCTGCCCTTGTTCCAACTTGCACCAAGTCCCGTTCTCCTATCACCCCTGTGCTCACTGACCTACATTGGCTCCCGGTCAAGCAACGTCTTGATTTTAAAATTCTCATCCTTATTTTCAAATCCCTCCATGGTCTCACCCCTCCCTATCTCTGTAATCTCCTCCTGCCCTACAATCCTCGGAGATATCTGCGCTCCTCTAATTATGGCATCTTGAGTATCTCCGGTTTTAATCGCTCCACCATTGGTGGCTGTGACTTCAGTTCCTTGGGGCCTGAGTTCTGAACATTTTCTCCCTACACCTCTCCACCTCAGTTTCCCCCTTTAAGACACTCCTTAACATGACCTCTTTGATCAGGTTTTCGGTCATCTGATCTAATTACTCCTTATATAGCTCGGTATCATATTTTGTTTTATAATGCTGCTGTGAAGCATCTTGAGACACTTTATTAGGTTAAAGGTGCTATATAAATATAAGTTGTGGTTGTTGTTGTCTGCCCTTCTCCATCACTATCCTGCACCTGCAACACCCATTTTAACCTGCTGCAGGAATCAGGCGGGTGGGGGATGTGGCGTGTGGCAAGCCCTTCTGGTGCCACCACTGTGAGACCATGTGGATTTTAATTCCTGGGTCTCGCTTACATGTCCCTGGCCAATTGCCCACCCGAAACTGGCAGAGGGCCAATAATGGGTCAGCAATGTCGGACGGCAGGAGGACACTGCAATGGGAGCAAAGGAACAGTTCCTAACATTCCTAAGGTCAGGGAGGCCTAAATGTTCCTTGTGGAGCCCAGAGGAGCACTCCTACTCCTCCAGGCCCCAAAAGGAACGTCCAATAAAGTAAGGAAAAATTTACCTGTCCCAAAAACTGCAACCACTACCCCACTCAAGCCCACGCATCGTTAAAATAGCAGTCAGGCTCTGATGACATCACCAGAGAAGGACCTCACTGGTTTTCAGTGGATGTGCTTCCTGCCTGCTTGGAGGTGCTAGTTAATTTTGTAGCTGCAGGAAAAGAGTGGGCAGTCGGCACTGAGTCCCAGAGGCAATTTTAACTGTCCGCCCAGTTTCTGCCAGACATCAAGCGTTAAAGTCATCCCTTATCTGTCTGTCTTTCGTCTGCTAAGGGAATTTTAAACCCCAGGACAGGTATGGGCAGAGGTGGGTAGGGGATTGCCAATTAAAAATAAAGGGAATCTGACTGGCTGTGGAAGCTCAGGCAAAAAAAATAAATCAGACCCTGCAGTTAAATCCAGGAGGATCTCCAGGAAACCTTTGCTTCTGGGTTTCCTTGCTACTACATCTCTCCCCTGCCCTCCCTGCCTCCTCCCTTTCTGCCTCACAGTTATTAGTGGGGGCTTACTCTCTCATTCTTACATTCTTACTCTGACATGGTCTTTTGGGGGCAATTTTAATCTAAATTGCATGGTGAGAGACAGACATGGTTGGTGCGACTGTCCGTTTTACACGCCACTTAATTTTACTCTTCACTGACTTCGGCACATAAAATGGGTGTCAAACCTGATTGTGTCAATTTCCCGCCAAGTAGGGTAGGCTAAAATTAGCCCGCCCTGTTCTTACAAATCTCAATTATTCCTCCCTTGGACAATGCTAAAAATAGTTGAGAAAATTTTCATCCATTTTCCCAGTGAAAAAGAGCTGTTACTTTTCTCATAGAAAAGGCTCATTTTGGGGTCTGACATTCCTTGAGCAAAATGCCACTTTTTCTGTCAAAATTAACATAAAAACAGAGGCACTTATGTTATTGAAATGCGCGATTCTTGATGATGTGATTTTATTAGGAATAGGGAAAAAAAAGATGCCCTTCATTATGTGCTTCTTGAGCAACTGTTAACCATTTAACTGGTCTATGTGTTGGAAAATTCATTAAACCAGCTGTGCACAATAGTAGCATGGAATGGTTTAATGCCAGCAAAGAACAAAGCAATCCTTCCACGTCCCGCTGAACCTCGTCATGACATGTCATAATAACAACTTTGTTGTGGGAAACCAGCCATCAAATATGGAAAGCAGGAAGAATGTTGGGATTTACATGGCATGGATGATAGGCTTTGTGCGAAACACTAGAAAGATCTGAATAGAAGTAGAAAAGAAGATTAAAGAACAGACTTTCTGGATCCCTGGCAACTTAACAGTTATCGATTCGGGAGATCACTCAATGGTGCACCATATGCAAAACCAGCATTAAGAAGTTTACAACATACTAAAGGCAATAATGCCAGTAAAACAGATTAACCATTCACCATTACTACCACATTCACTTTTAGTATATCTTGCAGTCTGTGATACATTCACTGCACACAAAGAAAATCAGTGCACAAAGCCAAACATAGTGGCTGACTTCTGAGAAATCCTCTGTTGGTACATAAAAGGACCGACTGGCATTAAAGTTGCAAGTGACCTTCACTGTCACTGGTTACACACTGATGAATGGAGACTTTCCTTGCAGGCCATTATGCACTCAATCATTCACAGCACAGTCACAGCATCCACAGTGAGCCAGGACCTTGTTCGGGAAACCCGGAAGTAGTACTTCAACTGATTGACAAGCTTGGCTTCCAGTCGGATGGGGAGCACTTCGGAGGAGGCCACAGGAGCAGGTAGGTCTGATCCACGACCTGAGAGAGGGAGTCTCATCCTGGTGGTGGGGGAGGGGAACTTCCAATTGAAATCAGGTTAAATCAGAGACTGCGAGACATTAAAATATTTGAATTGCCAACCCGCCTCCTGGAAGCTATTTGGTTGCCTGTTCCTTGTCCTGTCTCCCTTAAACCCGGAAGTTTGGAGGAGGGTGTGTTGCACATTTTTAAAATTTAGCATCTGACCTGGCCTTAACCCACCCGTTTATGGGTGTTACAATTCACTTCTTATAGTCTCTATTCATTTTATTTTCCTTTTTAATAGATTAACTCCTTAAATAATAACTTATGCAATATCAGAATTATGTAGTATCAGGTTATTCATCCAAGTCTGGGATCAAGGTACATTACTGATGTAATTTAGAAGACATTCTAGTTGATCCATTCAACATCTGGCGCAAGATTAATTAAGTCGACACTGGTTGTAATGATGAAATGTTTTCCATTCCCCAGTACTCTTTATCTTAAAACTTAATGAGCTCAAAACCATACTACACAGTCATAGTTAAAAAAAATCAAATCTCCACTGCACCCAAAAACTAACACCAGGGTTCTGGCACAAAATCATAGTTTACAAAAACGACTTCATCAGCTTTCAACAACTAAAAGATGCTACTTATAATAATATTTTTATAATGATGTTAAGAGCCTTCACCGCTTTCAAATCTCTTTAAAACCCTGGATTCCTCATTGTGATATTATCTAATTCATTAACTTTATTATATTGTTCTCATAAAAATTAAGCATTGATTATCATACTGCTTACCCATGTAGGGCTTGGTCCCAGCCATAGATGTGGCTTTCTCGGAATCCTTCACCATAGTTGCTATGTTGAAATCAGTGATGTGAACATGTCCTACAAAAAAAAAATACAGATTTTAATTTAAAAGGAAATTCTATGTAAAAACAAATGGTGCAAGGAAGAAAATGTAATATTTCATCCAACAATATCAAATAGATTTAGATTGCAGAAGAATGGTCAGTGATTAAGTCTGTGAAGAATTATTGAACAAATAACTTAGAAGTTGCATACAATAGGAGACATTGTTTTTGATAGCTTCGGCAATTCATTCTCAAGTTGTGGTTACCATCCAATTTGATTTCCAAGAATTGCATGAACATGAACTCTGTTTATGAACAGAGGATATGAGCTTTGGAGAATTGATTCTTTAAATATGATTCTACATCTGCTTGTCTCACAACAGTTCAGGGATTTAGGTGAAGAACAGACAAGATTTTTTTTTATATGTGAATTCCTGTACAAAAACTTCAGCCACACAGGATGTGCTGCTGTCATTTAAGGTAAAGTCTTTTCTTTAGTGACTTGGCCTGAGGCACTATCCCCTCAGACGGATTAAATTCTCCAAACAATAATAAAAACAATAATATAAAAGAAACTAGTGATCTGAAATCTCTTATTTAATTTACTTTCCCAATACTACAACTGCTTAGGCAGTTCAAAAGAATATCAGCTTTATCTAAACTGAATTTTCTTTTCTTAATGGATAATTTCCTACAGATATTGACATTTAGTAACGAGGCTGTCAAAATATCTACCTTCAATAATTGTAATTAAAAAAGAGTTTAAAAATGCCAACAGACTATTCACCTGTGTCTTTACTAATGTTTTGACCTTTGTTCCTCCTTCAAAAATTAATTGTAAAGTTAGAAAAAAAAAATTTTCTCTCTTAAGACCTTATTAAATTCATGCATGTGGAACTTCTGCAGTTTCATAAATCAAAACAAATCACAATTTCACTTCAGGCCTGATGCTGCATTTGTGAAGAACAAATGGAAGAAGAATCTATATCAGGGACAGAAATAAATAGAACAGTTGATATTTCTTTCTCAGAGGACTAGCAGGTAAAGGCCATTAATGGATACAGTGTAAGATATAGTGCAAGTGAATAAATGTTATTGAATAGTGGTGTGTGTTTAATGTGCATTTACCTCTTAGCACCAATTTCCTGACTGTACCTGTAGCACAGGTGGCAATCAAATGAAAAGGGGTGGAGAACTGTGGTGAACAGGCCTGCTTCTCATCCATTTTGCCCAGTGCCTTATTTTGCAGCCAAGTCCAATTTCAGCATTTCAACACAGAACGTTTCTGCAAATCCATTTGAATGATATTGAGGCACCATTCTCTCGGTCGTCTGCTGTGCATGCACCAATATCTTTAACCATTCATTTTAAACCAATGCTGGACAGAAGGATTGCAAAACATTTTGATGAGTGCACTCTTGAAGATGAATGTGATTATTACCCTCACAAGTTGATTTGCCTGATGTCACCAGTATAGTAGGATTTCTTGTTGCAAATTTGAATTTTGGTTTTGTATTTTGGCCTGCCACTAAACTTTTAAGGTTTTTTTTGTTGGTGGGGGGGGGTGGGGGGGGGGGCGGGCAGTGTGCCATATTTTGCATATGTACTTGGCGGCAGCACAAACATAATTAGCATGAGGAGGTTTGCACACATACCTCCATATGTTCTTCTTTAGCAGGAGGGTCTGCAAAAGGTTGGGAGGGAGAGAGATGCATTTACATCTGAGGCATCTCTACCCAACCATCCCTGTCTACAGACCAAAGTACAGCTATTTAAATACATTTGACAGGGTAGCTTCGCTGCTTAATCTTTGCCAGGGAGACAGCAGCAGAACTGTTTTGTCTCCTCAAGCTAGTGCATCAGATAGATTCCACTCTGCCAGTGGCTTTCAAAGTGACCACAACCTTGAACTTTTCAGATACTTTAAAATATTTCAAGCAACTGTAGGGGCTTGACATGCTGGGCCCCCACCTGCCAAGAATGAGTCATATAAATTTTGCCATATGGACATTAAATTTCAAATTATTGCTGGGAAGAAGAGAAGGTCTGTTACCAGAGCTGCCAGACACTTGGATGGAGGACATTTGCATACCAATGGAGACAAGAGAGGTTAGTTCCCTTATCCATTTAACCTAAAATGACATAAAAACAAGAAATGCTAGAAATACTCAGCAGGTCTGGCAGCATCTGTGGAGAGAGAAGCAGAGTTAACGTTTCAGGTCAGTGACCCTTCATCAGAACCTGAGTATTTCCAGCATTTCTTGTTTTTATTTCAGATTGCCAGCATCTGCGGTATTTTGCTTTAACCTAAAATGGACTTTGATTACCAGGTATTGTGTGTAAGAAGAGACATTCCAGGGTTTGCTAGGACAAGAGAATCCACAAACACAGAAGTGGTTAAACCAGTTGGTCACATGACTAACCTGCTGGCCCACTTGGAAGCTTTTGAATTGTGCACAGATAGTTTTTGAACTCAGAGAGACTGTTTGCTCCTGAACTGTAAAGACCTCTCCTGGCTGGCTCACCACAGCCTCTCCTGTCTGCTGCCATCTCTTTCTCACGGAACTCCAAATCCACTGAAGACGTGAACCTCAAGACAGAAGTCTCCTACATCAAACAAAGTTTAAGAAGAATACTGGGCCCCAACGCAAAGCAAGATCTACCTACAATCAAGGACTCTACAGCGAGCTCGAAGAACAGTAACCATCTTCAGATGATGCTTCAAACTTTTCCACTTTACTTCTGCTCTTTTCTGTCTCTATCTGCATGTCTGTATCGTGTATGCATGCTAGTGTGGGCGCATCGTGTATCTGTAGGCGTTTACTGAATTGGAGTTTAAGTTTAATAAAGCTCAACCTTTTTATCTTTAAACCTAAGAAAACCTGTTTGGCTGGTCTCTTTGCCTTACAATTGGAAAGCAGTGAACAAGGATTCACCAAGGGAGAACTAAAAACACGGTGTGTTTAAAATTAAAACCTGTTACGGTAAGACCAGGTGAAGGCTGAGAGGGAACCCTAGACCCCTTTCTCACCTGGTTGTAATAGGGTTATACACCAAATATCTCAATCAGTGGTACAACAATGCATGAAAGAGATGGCAGATACCATGTTTTAGAAACTCCTTCATCATTTTCCACATCGAAAACAACCAGCTCTTTCTATATGACAGGCTTCCCAAAAGTGTCAGTTATTGTTGATGACATGTATTTAACATGTAGGCCTCCTACAGCCCTTGCAAACAGAAAAGAGTTCTATCCCTTTCAGTTGCAGCTGGTCTGTGACTCACATTCAATTTCTCTAAGAACATCAGCAGAAGACACTTAGGAAATTGCTATGGATCCGTTTTCAGTCTCACAGTTTCCAGTCCCAAAGTTTTCAGCTGTAGCTCAGTTGGTAGCACTCATGCCTTCGAGTCACAAGGTTGGTTGGGGGGGGAGGTTCAAATCCAACTCCAGGACTTAAGCACAAATATCAAGCTTAATACTCCAGTGCAGTACTGAGGGACTGCTGCACTGTTGGAGGTGCTGTCTTTTGGCTAAGATGTTAAACTGAGGCCCTGTCTGCCCCCTCAGCTGGATGTAAGAGATCCCATGCCACTATTTGGAAGGAGAGCAGGGGAGTTATCGTTAGTCTGCTGGCCAATATTTATCCCTCAGTCAACCTCACAAAAAACAGATGATCTAGTACCAACTTGCTGTTTGTGGGAGCTTGCTGTGCGCAAATTGGCTGCCGTTTTTCCTACATTACAACAGTGTCTACACTTCAAAAAGTATTTCACTGGCTGTAAAGCACTTTCTTTCTTTTCCAAAATGGTCAGCATGTTCCAAGTGCACTGGAAGCTGTAATGGAGCTTGGGTCTCATCAGCATATTTCTGTTGTGCTGTGGTCGCCATTACGCCTCCAGAGTGCACCGACCTCCAAATTGAGCCAGCCGCCTTGATAGCTGTGACCCTCAGGTAAATCCTGGGAGGAGGGGAGGTCAGGATAGGCGTGATCAATGGCCAGCGGCAGTCCTCAGAATGCTGCAGAGCTGCGAGGAATATTCCTGCCCCTGCTGGCTTCACATTAATGGAAGCTGAATTTCAAAACTCATTAGGTTGCAACAAGCATTTAAAGACCTAAGCTGAACACACATGCTCAGGGGTAATTAAACAGGTATAAGGCCTATCATTAACATATTCCTGTTTCAGACAGCAGCCAGGGATACCTAGAAAGCCGACTACACCAATATGGTGATGATCGTAATACAGACTCAGATCAGGCACTGGATATTGCGCCCCAAAATTGGTATTTTTTTCTCCGTTCTCCATCCATCAAATGGACATAAAGAGGACCAATTTCCCTTCATGAGACTGGACCTGAAATTGCCCCTACTAAATACAGTTATAGCAAAGGAAAAGCTGCGAAATTTGGCACCACAGCGAGCTGGCATTGAACTCCTCCATGACCCTTGATGTGGACCACAAGCTATCTGGGCAGGTCTGCCAAGGCACCAAGCATTTCTTTGTACATACCCATCAGCCGTCTTCTGTAGGGCACCCTATTGAAGTACTCATCTGAGTCCTCTGCAGAAAGACTGATGTGCAACCTCGCCCTCTGATGAGCTGGCATTTGTGCTACCCTTGTCCCTTGCCTTAGCTGCAGGCCACTCATGCCCAGCTTCTCAGCATGTACAGATCTGACCTCTAAGTTGTCCTCTAAAGTACATGCAGCATCAATATCTGAGCTGGTGACTGCAAGTGTGAGAGTGAGTGACAGTGTTTTCTTCATCATTGTCCTCTTGCTCTTCCACCTTTTGCTGCTCTACCACTGCCTGGCCAGGTTGCAGTTCTTGGATATCTGAAAGGAGAAAGGCACAAGGGTAGGGAAAGGCGATGGGTGGGAGTGAAGCAAGAGGTGCATGCCTACATCTGTTAATTGTACATTAATTGTGTTTAATCGTATGAAGTTGGTGGGTATTAACTGGGGATTTACTTGAACCGCTATAAATAGAAACAGTCTAAAACTGTGGTTGTTGTGTTAGAAGATGTGTGCTTGTAATGTGTAACTCCGTAAATAAATATAAAACAAAAAAAGATTGGCTCCAGTTCGATCCTTCACCAACTGGATTTCAGGAATAGAATAAGACCATCTGCAGCTTGTAAATCAGAAGAGATTGTGGGATACGAAGGAAGAAGGATGTTAGAAGGAGGATTAGGTATGAACATACCATTATCTTCAATTGGTTCAGCTCTGCTGCTAGCTACAGCCTCAATCTTGACTGCTTCAGTGATGCCAAGCACTGTCTCCTTCATGAAGGTTAGCTATGCAGCCACGCCTGACCCCAAAAGTTAGATGCTGCTATTTCTGGTTATGCCAGAAGGCCAATTGGTGAATGATAGAACTGGAGCCAATCTTTACACACTTTTATATTTATTTACAGAGTTATACATTACAAGCATACATCTCATGTCCTGCATGAGAGAGGAAATTGTGTCAATGAGTGTGGTGGAATGTATTTGGGTGACGTGGCTGTCATGGTCAAATAGCTGGCAGTGGCTGCAAATTGTGACATGTGGGTGTGAGGCTTGCAGCAGTGCTAAGTATGTGAAGGTGAGGTGAAGCCATCAATGGTAGGTAAGAGTCACAATTGATAGGGATTGTTGGTAGGTGAGGTGCATTGAGCACTGTGTAAGGCAAGTGTTGCAGTGAGTAGGATGTGACATTTGAGTATGAATTCTCTGACCTTAACTATTCGTGGGAAGTCACTGAGCTCCTTTTGGCACTGCATCCAGGTCCATGGGTTACAGTCTTGGCACTGACTGCCATGGTTATTTGATTCCACTGCCTTCACAAAATTTGAAGGCTGACCTGGCTCCATGTGGATCGATGACATCTCTCCTCCTGTCCACCTCCTGCACTAAGGCCTCCAATGAGGCATCAGAAAATCTTGGAGCTCATTCTCTATCACATTGTGCCATTTTTGTGTCTTTCCCATGTCAAAATCACTTTTAGAATGCCTTCCAGCACCTGCTCCAACCGAAATGTGCCTCCCTTTAAGAGTTGCAGGCTTGCTTTAAGTAGCTTCAACTCATGCTAACCTCATACAATTTTTCAGGCATGCAGCCATACAACACCACGCTTAGCGCTGACTGCACACTACAAACATTTGCATTTTTCGTGCTGCCTGCATCAGAAATGACGGGCACGGGTTAACTGCGCATCGCAATTCCTGCAGCCATTGTTGAAGGTTATCGGATTACACAGCCAATATCTTAAGACAAGCTTTAATGAATTTTACTTAAGTTCCTGTATCACATGAAGCAGAAACACTCCTATCTACTATAGAGTAGACTGTCCTTTCTCAATGATCAGAGACACCATCCATTTCTCTGCTGCTACCTTATTCCAAGTGAACTCTCATGACTGAGTAAAAATGAAACAATTTTATTTTATTCAAGCTAACAAATATTTAAGAACTCAAAAGGATTTTGTTGTGGCTGGTACAAAAGGGATAATTTTCTTCATCTCACTCCTAACAATGTCCACTGGGTGTCCACTGCATACAAACCTGTGCTTCAATTTCTCATGTTTATGACCAGCCGGTGAAGCTTCCTACCAGTAGGATGATGGTGAGAAATGATCTAAAATGTGTCATTATGAGTTAATGGTTCTTTTAGTCCTACGCTCTCCTCACTCTTTCGTTGGGCTTTTGTATTGTCACTATGGTAAGCAATACTTTTTTGGGTGGCTGTCCCAGTTGACCTTTGAAAATTTCCAGGACAGATTTGTTGGAGTATAACTGGAGATTCAGTTTCAAACTCAGTCTCTTCCTTAAATTGAAAGATGGTACAGGCTTTGGTGCTCTAGCTTTTGGCATCCCGAGGGTTGAGAAATGCATAGCTGTAATCCTGAACTCTTGGGCTTGTACCATAGTGTACAGGTTGGACTGCAGCCTGCTAAAATCGGCCTCATGTCTTTATTGATGAAATTGCTTCCAGTATGGACTGTTGAATTAATCTCTTGGGTTGTGGCCTTTACTGTATTGAACAATAAACTGCCCTTTTGCACTAAGTAAATTGCTGTATTTTATTCAACTGTGCCCAGCATAACCTCCAAAATTGGCATCAAAAGGGATTAGTATCTGCCCTGGACTAACATGCTTAATGGCTGGAAGTACACATTAAAAATGTGAACACAGTACATCACTATGTCTTCAAACTGACGTCTTTCAGCAACATTTATCAGAAATGTGGTTTTAGTCTTCTTGATGGCTTCTGTTATGCCTAATTAGAAATAACAGACTTAAAAAAAACAAAACCATCAAAATCCCCACTGTCATCATTCTATATCATTCAGCAATACCATAAGATGGAAGATGTGTGTATAGTTGATTGGATTACTCTTCTTCTAACAGCTATATTTAGCTGCAGCTTTCTCCACCCAAAGCCATCCATTTCTATCAACCACTGGAGTATTGCCAAACAAAGGATTTAAACCTGGACTAGGAGTATTGTATTTAACTTAAAGGTCAATTTTGCAAATTAAATTGCTATTTTTGAAGTTCTGTTATTTAAAACAAATCTACTTTTTGCTTCTGTCATTTTGTCTTTCTAATGCCTGATTAAATTGTTCCATCAGTCGCTAGTTTTAAATAATACAGTATAAGTTTCACTTTTGGATTGTAATCACACTAATATGATATTAGTAATGAATGCATGAATGTGCTTGTATCAGATTTCTTTGTCTATGCTTTTAACAAGGCCATTTACTAGCTTAAATTAAATAGGGTAACACTTTTGTTAAAACACTGCCAAAGGAATTGCATGCAAATGGTACAATGTGCTCATTTCTAATACATAGTGTGATTTCAACCCCATAGTTTCTTAGCTTGCATGGAACATATCTTGCAGAACTAAATCTAAATTTGTTTAACCCTTACTTTAGTACTGTAAACTAAAGCATAAAAATATCAAGGAACTTAATATCTTTCAAGTTAATCTTGTCAGGCCCAGGGATCATTGACACTAAGATTGTAAAATTTGTCTCCGCAGTGCCACTACTTTCGATCCTTTGGGGGCCCAGAGGTAATAAAAATGGTAAGCGGTCCCCTTGTGGTGACATCTGGTGTGGGCTGTGCCAATCGCCATGTTTAGATCTGTGCGCGTAAGAAGCATGCAGAGTGGGCAGATCGTCACGTCGGTCAGCTGCACACAGGACCCCTCCCCCCACAGCGCTATTTAAAGGCATCAGCTTGGGACTTTCAGGTGTGTTGCTTTTGACTTTTCTTTGTTGGCGCAGAGTTAGTGGAAGTATGCTGTACTGTTACTAAGAAGCTCACACAAGTCGTTTGAGTCAGATGGGAGTGGTGCGGGACCTTTGCAAGGAGTCGAGCGGTTTTTGAAGGCTTCTGAGCAGAAAATTTGCCCTTAAGTCATGGTTGCAGTCCCTCTTGGTTGCAGCACAGGGAGCAGAGGGGGGGAAGCTATGCACAGAGGGAGGACTGTAGCACCTCCTCCAACCAGACCTGTAGCCGCAGAGCAGGGCGAGGACAGTGCTGCCGATGCCCTCCAAGGTCACTGTTGCAGTCAATTTCTATGCCTCAGGATCCTTCCAGGCTGGAGCCGTGACAATAGCCAACATCTCTCAGTTTGCCGTGTAACACTACATCAGAGAAGTCACCGAGGCCATGTACACAAGGAGAGGGGCCTTCATTGTTTTCTCTCTAAGCAGAGGGCAACAGGAGGAGTGGGCTTGGGCTTCACCAGAGTAATGAGATTCCCAATGGTGCAGGGCTCCACCTACTGCACACACGTGGCTCTGCGGGCACCTGGTCTCAACGGGGAGATGTATCGGACCAACAAAGGGTTCCACTCCCTGAACATGCAACCTTGCACAGAGCATCATGTTCGTGAATACCAGCTATCCTGGCAGAAGCTACGATGCTTTTATCCTGTGCCAGTCAGACGTTCCCGCCATCTTTGAGCTGCCATGTCGAACCAAGACTGTGGCTGCTTGGCAACATAGGATAGCAACCCTACATTGTTCCTCTTTCTTTGTGGTGAAAAACACTTTCAGAAACGGTTCCAATACTTGCTGCAGCTAGAATGCACCTCCATTTTAAGAGGTGCCGGGTGGCTTCAAGAAGTTCAGGCAAGACTTGCACGAACCTCAGCCCCCTGCTGAGTGTGCAGCCAGTGAACAGAACGTTTCACACTGGGCTGAATTATGGAGATGAACAGGCAGCACGGGGTTTGCATGCTGTTTGCATGCATTGTGATCCCTGTGCTCGCAAAGGGGCCATATCCAATTTTTAGCCCTTAGTAACTTTCCAGTCATAGAGTAAATTTTCTCATTGATGGCCACTGCTTTCATTCAATCTCTACAATTCATGCTTCAGTGGACAGTATCTGCGTGCTCAGGCTGCCTGTATTAGTTCTATTTACTTCTACTGATAAAAACATATCAAGGATATTATTTGATCTGATATTTACCCAACAGGAAGGCCCATCATCAGAATGTGTTTGCAATTTATGTTAATTGTGTTATTTGCCCACACCTGACTGGTAAACAAATATATCCACCCTCATTTTTACATCACAAGCTTAAACCTGCAGCACAAGTGCAATTGAACAGTCTTCAATAACTACTGAATGAAATGGTTTGAATAGAAATGATTGTGTTAATTAAATATACATCTCTGCCCTTCTTTCTCATACAATATGTTAATTATAGCTGTTTTAGGGCTTACCATATAAAGAGTACTCTGGGGATGTTAATTCTCCAATGCATAATACGATTGCCATTATTTTACTGTATATTTTTGGTAGTATTAGGGGATGAATGCAGTACTCTTTCAATACTCATGAAAAATATGAGTTATATATGTTCCCTTAGAACTTCATTCGCAACGGAGAATGCAAATATAATGCATTACTGAATATTGTATTTGCTCGCATGTTTGAATCTTACTCTTTTCTTTCTCTAAACAAATTAATAAATTTTGCACTATCTTTCCAAGAATATAGAAGTTATCATTCATTTGGAAAAATATGGTCACTTCTGAATTCCAAATGATAAGCGACCTTTTGCTTTCAAAATGCTCTCCAAAAATGTTTTGCCTCTGCCAACTCTGCCAACCTGCAACTTGATCCTAGTACCATTAATGAACTGTATTCATTGAGTTAATCATATTGCCATTTTCTTCAGTAGGATCACATCTGCCGCTGTTTCTTAAATGTCAACACTATCTTTCAGTGGCGCTGGTGACCTTTCTGACAGGTGAAGCATAGCTATAGATGTCTAACCATCCAGCATGTTACCATGGCAATGGGTACTTCACGTATGTGCAATGTGTTTTATTTTTTTGTCCATAGCTGTCTTTCATTATACAAAGAAAGTCAGGTCAAAGAAAAGAGTGAGAGGGATTCTGCTGAACAGACAGGAGGAAAGAAAGCCATCAATCACTTTTTCGAAGCCAGCTCCTTTTCTTGAACTTACTCTTCCCGATATGCACATTGTAAACCTTCCTCCTTCCCTCTATTTTACCAGCCTAGGCCTCTCTCTCCCAGCATCCCCACACCCTGACTCTGGCCCTGAATTGGCCTCACTGCCCATCTGGCAGCCCTTCATGTGGTATCACACCACCACCACGTGGAGCACATCTGCTCTCCTTAGCTCTATCCTGCCCACCTAGGCCCTGAGCTGCTGCCGACTCCCCCGCTTGCCCGTGCGCATACATAATTCTAGGCAAGGCACTGTCTCACTAGCCTTCACTTCACAAGCTGCCTGTGCTCTCTTTCAAATAATCAACTCAGTGCCATTTATTGAAATCTATCAGCCTTCAGCCAAATGAGAGAGATTGTCTACATTGGATGGTTCCTTTCATATTCTATTTGAAAAATCATTTCAATTTACTGGTCGTGACATTTAGGTTACTCATTCATTTCCATTTGCTATTAACCTTACATTTCTAGCTTTATTTTATTACCAAACATTTGTCTGCTTCAATTCTGACTGAAACCATACCCTTATTCCTTTTCTTAATCACAGCCCTCTCACTTTAAAAAACACACCATCATCAGAAAGGTCACTTGTGACTGATTAGAAATTTCAATCTTTTTTTTAATTTCCAAAAGGCATTTTTTTAACATTGCCAACAGCTTCAGGCTTCCTGTGCTAGCTAGCTTTTAAAAAAATGTTTTCAGCTCATAAACTTACAGCACTGGCACAAATCGTAGTATTACAGTAATTCCCCTTAGGAGATGATCCATGAATTACTAGGATGCCTTGCCAGCACTGTCTGCCAGAATTCCCTGGACTTTGACTATGGATATTAGTGGATTGAACAGATGTCCGCTCTGTTTCCCATCTTATACAAAAGGGATCCAAATATTTCATTTTACCTTAACCTACCTGTTCAAACCTTTTCTCGGTTATGTTCCCTCAACATTTTTTTCTATTTTATTTTAAAATGCTAAATCATTTTCCAAAATAGTATTTGCTTAAAAATACTGTAACAAAACTTAAAACATTTCTGCCTAAGATTTAGCTTGGCACTATCTTCTTGAATTTTATTGTAGTACGTAAGGATTAAAAGCCACCTTCATTTAGAGAGATTGTATCCCAGCTTAACTTGATACAATTTTATGATGGTCTGTTGGTTATTCACTGGTCAACTTCTTTGCGGGTGAAACTAAGCCACTCAATTCAAATATAAACATCAGATGGGATTTGTCCAGATATATATCTGATTGTCAGACCGCCCTCTGCCATTTATGCATTTCAATGAGCTTTTTTAAAATTTATTTCATGGGATGTGGGCATTGCAGGCAAGGCCAGCATTTATTGCCCATCTCTAATTGCCCTTAAGGAGGTGGTGGTGAGCTGCCTTCTTGAGCCACTGCAGTCTTTCCGGTGCAGGTACACCACAGTGCTGTTAGAAAGAGCATTCCAGGATTTTGATCCAGCAACAGTGAAGGAACGGTGATAAATTTCCAAGTCAGGATGGTATGTAGTTTGGAGGGAACTTGCAGATGGTGGTGTTCCCACACATCTACTGCCCTTGTCCTTCTAGGTGGAAGAGGTCGCGGGTTTGGAAGGTGCTGTCAAAGGAGGCATGGTGAATTGCTGCAGTGCATCTTGTAGATGGTACACATGGTTGCCACTGTGCGTCAGTGGTAGAGGTGTGAATGTTTAAGGTGGTGGATGGGATGATGATCAAGCGGGCAGCTTTGTCCTGGATGGTGTTGAGCTACTTGTGTGTTGTTGGAGCTGCACCCCTCCAGGCAAGTAGAGAGTATTCCATCACACTCCTGACTTGTGCCTTATAGATGGCTCAGGGGAGCCAGGAGGTCGGTTATTTGCTGCATAATTCCCAGCCTCTGATCTGCTCTTGTAGCCACAGCATTTATGTGGCTGGTCCAGTCCAGTTTCTGGTCAATGGTAACCCCCAAGATGTTGATAGTGGGGGATTCAGCGATGGTTTTGATGTTGAATGTCAAGGGGAAATGGTTAGATTGTATTTTGCTTGAGATTGTCAATGCCTGGCACTTGTGTGGATCAAATACTACTTGCCACTTATCAGCCTAAGCCTGAATGTTGTCCAGGTCTTGCTGCATATGGATATGGACTGCTTCAATATCTGAGGAGTTGCAAATGGTGCTGAACATTGTGTAATCATCAGCAAATGACCCCACTTCTGATGTTATGGTTGATGGAAGGTCATTGATGAAGCAGCTGTAGATGGTTGGGCCTGGGACACTACACTGAGGAACTCCTGCAGTGATGTCCTGGGACTGAGATGATTGGCCTCCAACAACTAAAACCATCTTCACTAGTGTCATATTATACAGTTAAAATATTAGGGTCTGTCTGACATAGTCTCTTTATATTTAGCACTGCTTCCCGTAAGTGGTCTCAGCATCTTATTTTTACTGCCCAATATCAAACTCTAAAATAGCGTAATCCAGTGTGTAATAAATAGTACCCCCTGTGATCAGTACTGAGCCAAGTAAAGCCAAGAATATGCTAATTGGATGTGTGACATTTCTGATGAATAAACACTATGATTTATAACATTTCGCTCATTGGTGCTTTTGTTATTAAAATACTTTGAACGTTCTGTAATCAAAATGCCATGCCATAGCTTTCTAAAGGTATATGCAAAAATATTGAAATGATCATGTAAGGATTCCTTTCCCTAATACCTCTATTGTACAATGCAATATATATGGCACACTTCAATATTTTTTGGCCAGTTTTTCACAAAGGATTTGGAAAAGATTACTTTAAACTGTTGGGTCTTAAAAGCAAAGTGTATCCACACAAGTTTTTAACAAAAACATTCAAATTATATGTAATGAAAATGGTAATAAGATAAGTTGTAATGTTGTTTTCTCAATGACTGCAAATAATAGGCAATGTATTAGCTGGTCAATACCTCATCTCCATTGAGTTGTATGGAAGGAGAGAAATAAAAAGCAAAGAAAGAGATACAGACAAGCAGTCCAGTCCATCAAAGGTTGCAAAGGCAGTCAGATCCAGCACAACCTGCAAAGCGGCTAGATTACAGCATAGTAATTAGAAGTTACTGTGTTTAAGTCAAGCAGAACAGGCCACTGATGTGAGCCAGTATGCATGTTCATTATTTGTATTATTGCACAAGACAAGTTGTATTAATTGCATGAAGTGAATCTCATAATAAATGTTACTCTACATGTTCAGTCACTGTGAAATAAGATCCCTTAATGATGCATAATGGTCTCTTCCAACCAAGGCATTGAAAAAGCACATGTCCGAAGGACACAAATATTCAGTACAGATCACAAGGGGTACAAATAATACACCCCTGGGTTATGCTATTGTACAGTTTGATATTGGACAGTAAAAATATGAGAAGCAATGCTATATCCGAGAGACCAACTCAGACAGACCATAAAATTTTAATATGACACGACTGTTGTGGGAGAGGGAGATGATAAATATTTAAAATATAAGGATTTATATGGATATTCTTGATGTCAAAGAATTTGAAATGAAATATAACAATCTTGAAGTTAGACTCAGCATCATCATCTGAATTTCCTTTCCTTGAAAGCCAAGGGAGTAAATGCCCGTCTTCATTGGCGAAGCTTCAATACTTTCAGATCAAGAAAAACAAGGTTTAGCAACTTACCGTGTTCATCAAGGAGGATATTGTCAGGTTTGATGTCCCTAAAACAGAAAAATAGAATCAGAGGTTTATTAGTTACTGATTGAAGCAATGCTTCTCAATTATATAGTTAGTTAAATATATGCCATTCCCAGATCTACAATGAAAGCAATACCAAACTGTTAAGTATTGTGTTAGATTTGAACTTTTTTTTACAAAATTGCTATTGTGTGTTATGTATGGCATTTCTCCTATGAAAGTTGATATTGAAGCAGTTCTTTTACTAAGCTCTCATTTTCAATCTATTCCTTTTCTGCTGATGATCTATAACTGCTTCACTACGATTTTTGCAGCAACAACAACTTGTATTTTTATAGCACTTAAAGTAATAAAGCGTCCAGAGGCATTATAAAACATAATATGACACTGAGCTAAATAAGGAGATGTTAGGGCAGATGAACAAAAGCTTGGTTAAAGAGATAGGTTTTAAGGGGTGTAAGAGGAAAGCGAGGTATAGAGAGGTGGCAAGGTGGAGAGAATGAATTCCAGAGCGTAGGGCCTTGGCAGCTAAAGGCACACCCACCAATGGCGAAGCAATTAAAATAGGGAATGTTCAAGAGGCTGGAATTAGAGGAATGCAGATAACTCGGAGTGTTGTAAGGCTGGAGGAGAAAAGGAGGGGCCAGGCCATTGAGGGATTATAAAACAAGGATGAGAATTTGCTTAACTGGGCACCTGTGTAAGTCAGAGAGCACAGAGATAATGGGTGAATGGGATTTTAAGTTAGGACACAGGCAGCAGAGTTTTGGGTGAACTCAAGTTTATGGAGCATAAAATGTGGAGTGTCTTTGAATAGTCAAGTCTGAAGGTAACAAAGGCTTGAGGTAACATGAGGGTTGCAGCAGAAGTGCTGAGGCAGGAGCAGAATAAGTCGATGTTACAGAGGTGGAAATAGGCGGTCTTAGTGACAGCGCGGATATGTGATTGAAAGCTCTTCTCGGCGCCAAATATGACCCTGAGTTTGCAAAGAGGCTGGTTCAGCCTCAGATGGTTGCCAACGAGAGGGATGAAGCAGCTGGCGAGGGAGTGGAATTTGTGGGGGGGGGGGGGGGGCGGGGGGGACCGAAAGCAAAGGAGGATGGTGCAATCAACCGTGTCAAAGGCAGCAGACAGGTCAAGAAGCATGAGGAGGGATAGTTAGTTTTTCTTGCAGTCACGTAGGATGTCATTTGTGACTTTGGTAAGGGCCATTTTGGTATTGCGGCAGGGACAGAAACCTGATTGGAGGGATTCAAACATGGAGTTCCAGAAAAAAGGGGCACAAATTTTGGAATTGAAAACATGTTCAAGGAATTTGGAGAGGAAAAGGAGGTTGGAGGTGGGGCAGATGTTTGTAAGGACAGAGGGGTCAAGGTTTGGTTTCTTTGAGAGGGGTGATGACAGCAGATTTGAAGGAGGGACAGAACCTGAGGAAAGCAAAATGTTAACAGTGTCAACTAACACGAAAGCCAGGAGGGGAAGTTGGGTGGTCAGGAGTTTAGTGGGAATAGGGTCAAGAGAGCAGCAAGTGGGTCTCATGGACAAGATGAGCTCAGAAAGAGATGTGGGGAGATAGGAGAGAAACTAGAGAAAGACACAAGTTCAGGGTTAGGATAGGGGGAGCCTTAGAGGAAGTTTGGTCTGGTGGGCTAGAGGAAGGGAGGGAGGAGGCAGAGGCAGCTGATCGGATGGTCTCAAATCTTGGTGACCAGGAAACTCATGAGCTCCTCATACTTGTCATTGGAGATGAGGGTGGAGGAGACAAGGGAAGGAAGTTTAAGAAGATGGTTTGCAGTAAAGACGCCAGGGGTTACCTTTCCACTCAAGACAATCCTGGAATAGTGAGCAGTTTTGTCAGACAAGAGCAGAACCCAATAGTGTTTAATGTAGTCTAGCCAGATCTGGCAATAAATGGCTAAACCAGTTGTTCACCATATCCATTCAAGTCTGCGCCTCTTGGACTTAAGGGAGTTGAGTGAAGGCTGTACTGGGGAGATTGGTCAGGCTGGGATGGAGTAATGGTTTTAAAGGGGATGAGGGCATCAAAGGTGGAGGTGAGGGTGTGGTTGAACAGATTGGTAGCTGCAGGAATGTCATGGTGAATGGACGGCCAAAGGCTAGGCAGTTGGAAATTTGTGAATGCAGTTGTAAGAAGGGAAAGTTTTTTTACAGGAGCAGATAAAGAATGAAGTAAGGTTTGGGGGAAATGAGGATGTGGGTGGAGAGTGACACAAGGAAGTGATCAGGGATGGCCTTAACTGTGATTGATTCGGAGTAGCAAGGCCACATGAGATGGCACAGTCAAGTGGGTGGCCGTGAATATGGGTTGGGGAATTTACATGGAGGGCGAGATGAAGGTAGGATGGGAGGGCAGTGAGCTCGGAGGATAGAGAACATGATGAATTGAGATGGAGGTTGAAAGCATCGAGCATGAGAAGTCACTTGGTGCAGAGGCTGAGGAAGATAGCTCAATGAGAAAATTGACCTGGTACTTGTGCAAGCTGCAGAGAACCAGGATTTTAAATGAGAGGTGTAAAGGTGAGATGCCCAAAGGAGGAGAAAGTGCCAGAAACGTAAAGGGGACAGGCCAAGGTGTGATTTTGGTTACAAGAGCCACACCACCACCATGACAGTCTGGGAGAGGCAAGTGGTGAAAAGTACAGCCAGGTGGTGAAGCTTCAGTTATGGGGAAGGTGTCATCATCCACCAGCCAGGTTTCCATCAAGGCCATGATGTTGATGCAATCATCCACAATAAACTCATGGATTGCGAGGGCTTTGTTCATGAGTCAACAGATATTCTGGAGGAAGATGTGGAGAGGGGGGCAGTGATCACTGATCCACTGGCAGAGTCCACAGTATCAGCACTGGGAAGGGTGAGTTAGACAGGGAGGAGATTGGCAAGATCAGCCTCCAGTCAGCACACTGAGCGGGAAGGTCAGTGAGAGAGTAGGAGGGGCAGTTAGGGTTGCTGCTCACGAGGAGGGAGAGTAATAGTTTCAAATGGAGAAGGTGAAGAGAGGCATAGAGGGAAGCTGTTGGCTTATCTAAGAAAGAGTCAAGCCTGGTATGGAGGTAGGAGAATAGGATAGTCAAGGAGTACCGTAAGGTTGGGGTAGGGAGTAGGGAAGGTAAATGGACTTTGAAACAAACAAGTGCCCCACATCTAATCTGGGTTTTGGGGAATACTTTCATCCACTTTTTATCCTAGTCGTCTATCTTATCAATAACTCCTTGAAACTTACTTTGAAAAACTGCCCTTAACATCTGAAATAATAAATAAAATGCTGGAGATACTCAGCAGGTCTGGCAGCATCTCTGGAGAGAAAAGCAGAGTTAATGTTTCAGGTTTGTAACCTTTCATCCATTCTGTGAAAGGTCACAGACTTGAAACATTGGCCAGAATTTTATGTTGGGTGGGAGACCAAACGACGGAAACGTCAGGGGTGAGCCCGCCTCTGCTGGGCCTGGAGAGCCACACCAGGATTTTAGGCTCCCCAGGCTCTGAATTGGCCTCAGGCGGGACTTCCGCTCCTTTGAGGCAGGACGGCCCACCTCCAAGAGCTGCCAGCCAATCAGTGGGCTGGCAGCTCTCAGTCCCAGTAGCGCCACTGGGAGCGGTGGCCATTGCTGGGACTGCAGCCAGCTTCAGTAGCAAGAGGCACACTGGCTCCGGAAACAGGGTGTGTCTGGGGCCTCACCAGGGTCAAATCGGCTGGACCCTGTCGAGGCAAGTGGGGGAGAGGGGGTCAGTTGGGAGGTGGTGGGAGTGTTGTGTAGTGGGGGAAGTTGGCCCATGGGAGGGAGGGGGGTCCTCTGTGGGGCACAGGGTGCCTGATCAGGGGAGCCCTTCCCTCACACCAGCTGGCAAGAAGGTCACCAGGTTTTACCTGGCACTGTTCTTGGGCCTTTGCCGTCTGGCCGCCGCAGGTAAAATACCAGCGGCGGTGGGAGGGGGCCCTTAGGTGGCAGTTAATTGGCCACTTAAGGGCTTTGATTGGCCTGGAGAGGGTGGCTCATTTCTCATCACCACCACCCCCATAAAATTGCAGCGTGGGCAGGAAGACATCGGGAAAGGGCCCCCCCACTCAAATCTATGAACCCCCACCCCTCTGCCACCAGCCCCTCCTGTGGGGGTGGGGGCGGAATTCTGGCCATTAACTCTGCTTCTCTCTTGACAGCTGCTGCCAGGCCTGCTGAGTATTTCCAGCACTTCCTGTTTTTATTTCAGATTTCCAGCATCCGCAGTATTTTGCTTTTGTTTAAGTGTCCTTAACTTCTGTTCAAATTACTGAAATATAAAGCCCACATGCATGCTCAAGTTGTGAGGAGGACCCAGCGTTGGCAAAGGGACATTGATAGATTAACTGAATGGGCAAAAATTTGGCAGATGGAGTATAATGTGGGAAAATGTGAGGTTGTCCACTTTGGTGGGAAGAATCAAAAAGCAGAATATTATTTAAATTGAGAGATACTGCAGAATGCTGCAGTCCAGAGGGATCTCGGTGTTCTTGTACGGGAATCACAAAAAGTTAGCATTAATGTATAGCAAGTAATTAGGAAGACAAATGTAATGTTGGCCTTTATTGCAAAGGGGATGGTGTATAAAAGTAGGGAAGTCTTGCTCCAACTGTACAGGGCATTGGTGAGACCGCACCTAGAGTATTGTGTACAGTTTTGGTCTCCTTACTTAAAGAGGGATAGACTTGCTTTGGAAGCAGTTCACAGAAGGTTCACTAGACTGATTCCTGAGGTCAAGGGTTGTCTTATGGGGAATGGTTGAGCAGACTGGGCCTCTACTCATTACAGTTTAGAAGGATAAGAGGTGATCTTTTTGAAACATATAAGATTCTGAGGGGGCTTGACAGGGTAGATGCTGAGAGGATGTTTCCCCTCATGGGGGAATCTAGAACTGTGGGCACAGTTTTAAAATAAGGGGTCTCCCATTTAAAATGAGGAGGAATTTCTTCTCTCAGAGGATCGTTAATCTTTGGAATTCTCTTCCCAGAGAAAACTGGAGGTTGGATCATTGAATGTATTCAAGGCTGAGTTAGACAGATTTTTTTTTAATCGAGAAGGGAGTAAAAGGGTATAAAAACAGAAAGTGCTGGAAATACTCAGCAGGTCAGGCAGCATCTGTTGGGCAAGAAGCAGAGTTAACGTTTCAGGTCTGTGAACTTTCATCAGTTCTGAGTATTTCCAGCACTTTCTGTTTCTTTTCAGATTTCCAGCATCTGCAGTATTTTGCTTTTATGTTAGGGAGTAAAAGGGTTATTGGGGGCAGGCAGGAAAGTGGAGTTAAGGCCACAGTCAGATTGGCCATGATCTTGTTGAATGGCAGAGCAGGCTCGAGGGGCTGAATGGCCTAATCCTGTTCCTATTTCTTATGATCTCATACTTTTAAATTATAATTGCAGCAACAAAAATATTTCTGTTATCAAAACCTACAGAAATAACCTAGCAGAAAAAGAGCTGCCAAAGTGACCTGGAACAATTTCTTCATTTAAATTGCTGATTCAATTTAAAGGAATTCCAAATCACCAGTCACGTTTAAATCATCCTGTCAGTTCTCATTGCAACAATTCCTTTTTACTGACTACAGTATTGTCCAGCAAATCCTTAGGAAGAATTGTGGGGATTTCCCCATGTGCTGATTTACATTCCATATGAGAGCTACATCTGTCTATGTTACACCTCTTCCATCCTTTCTCTCACCCATCCACAATGCACCCCCAACCCAGTCACTTCAAACCCCCCCAGCCCTGGAAGGACCCTCATGATGCTCTGTTGGCAGAGGCTTTGTGATTGAATGCTCTGCCAACTCGTCCACCCCTCCACCCCATTCCCTGCACATTGTGCCACTGGTGACAGTGAGAAAATATACCCAATTATTTCAGTTTTATACAGCTTCCCTTTTCTGAGTTGACTGCAAATAGTTTCAATTTAGAATGTGTAATGATACATAACCCCATCTTTAGACAATTTGGGAGGAAAAGTATGAATGATCTGTTCCAACATCTAGTCGCCACACTACAGGAAGGATGTGATTGCACTGGAGAGTGTGCAGAGGAGATTCACCAGGATGTTGCCTGGGCTGGAGCATTTCAGCTATGTAGAGAGACTTAATAGGCTAGGGTTGTTTTCCTTAGAGCAGAGAAGGCTGAGGTGGGACCTGATTGAGGTATACAAAATTATGAGGGGCAAAGATAGGGTAGATAGGAAGAAGCTTTTTCCCTTAGCGGAGGTGTCAATAACCAGGGGGCATAGATTTAAGGTAATGGGCAGGAGGTTTAGAGGGGATTTGAGGAAAAACATTTTCACCCAGAGGGTGGTTGGAATCTGGAACGCACTGCCTGAAGGGGTGATAGAGGCAGGAACCATCACAACATTTAAGAAGTATTTAGATGAGCACTTGAAGCACCATAGCATACAAGGCTACGGGCCAAGTGCTTGATGGCCGGCATGGACACGATGGGCCGAAGGCCTGTTTCTGTGCTGTCTGACTCTATGACTAAAAGTAAATCACGTTATCCACACTAATAATATAAAATATGCAGTTTTATTTTCTTAGTCACACTTAGTTTGTAAATTAACAAGGATATATTAAATATATGCAACATTGCAGGGCACAAAAGCACTTTAAAAACCCATAGGTAATTGCCTGTCAAAACCATTTAGTTACACATGTAATTCACCATGCATATTGTCAGTTCAAATATGTTGTAGAACAGTATAGTCTTTCCACTGAGTGCTATTTTTGAGCACTGAGATACACCAGATTTTTTTTTTTTTAGAGAACATCTGCTGCAGAGAGAATAAACACATTGTGACTTGCACTCCCTGGAGATATTAAACCAGCAGAGTTATGACTGTTCCGTTCTAAACTGAACAATGAAACATTAAATGGATTTAGGGGTTGCTTCAAAATATTTTACTCCTGTTCAATCAGTATATAGTTTTGTTTTGAGTTAGTGATTCCCTTTTGTCTATGAAAATGGACTCACCAACTACATGTGGCACCTGTCTCCTACATGGGTCTATTTGGGTCCACCTGAGGTCATTCAAATCTGCCAGCTGTCAGAAGGTACTCATTACATAGCAAAGTATTCAATTTATTTTTGCCAACCTCAAGAAGAAGCCACTGGAAGTATGGTGAGGCAGTTTTTCTGCTAGTTTCATGTCAGGAATGTTGACCTTAGTTTCTGAGTCAGCCTCATTTGTGTAAGGTGAGCTAGCACTTGGCATTGCAAATGCCTCTCAATGGGAGCTTATCCATTTGGGAGCAGGCATGATGTAAATGCCCGTGGCAGCTTAAATGGCCTGGCATCCATACAATGACTTTTGGCAATGCAGGAGAATATCCACTCACAAAGAAAACAGAAATGTCTGTTGCGGGGCGCAGCTCTGTAGTTTGCTGATGATAATGCGGAAGTGCTCTTCCAGGAAAGAAGGAGGTTCTGTTTGAGAGCAACAGGGGACAGCCCCCTCCCCCACCCACAAAGTGGAGGGTGGGAGCCAGGGCATTCAGTGCCAACTCAGCCACTGCAGTGCAGGATGAAGTTTACTGACCTTAACAGGTCAGGCAAGCTGAGAGGTGTCATTCACGCCTTCTAAGGATGCAGTAGGCTAAGCATGCCTGCATCTTATGATCACCTCTTCCTTACTGTTAAAGTATTTAAATGGCTTACCAACAATGCTTGGGAGATAGCGTGCTTCTTTTTACACTGCCACCCACCCACCACCCCACTAGCCCAATCCTACCTTCACATTCAATTGTTCATTCAATTATATCCTTACATGCTGTTATGCCACGAAAAGCTTTAGATAGCTCATAATAGTTTGGTAGATGCATCTGTCATCACATCATTATAGTCTGAATTGCTACCACCTGACATTGATTGTATCTAATAGTAGAAGGGTAATAGGTGATGGTTTCCCCAAACCTTCACCTAAACAGATGTCTACTAGGTGAACAAGGCCATGCTTCAGCACCCATGGCTCATGGCCTGATCAAGAGATCCCCAGACAGCAGGAGCACGTGAATACAATGCTTTAACTAGAATCACAGTAGGACTTCCTAGTGGGATACTAGAGTAGAGATTCTGCTGTTTGGACTGTTCAGGTAGAATGCTCCTCAATAGCCCAGAAAAGATGTCCAAAATAATCCTGGTCTACTGCAGTTGGCATAACTTTGTAACACATAGAGAAGTAAGAAACAGAATGAGGTACAGCAGTAGCAAAGAAGAAAGATGAGAAAAAGGAAGAGGAATTGGAAGGAACAAAGGTCTATCTTAATGTGTAGTGTTTTTTGTTCATTTGCAATACATATCCATGGGTTGGATTTCCTGGAAGCAATTATTAGCCAGCATGATTCACATAGTGCAGGTTATTGATAACAAATTATTGCTAACTGCTTCCAGGAAATCCGACCCATGGATAAAGTACTGCAAATGAACAAAAAACACTACACAGGAAGATACATTTCCCCTTCTGTGCTCCCCTAAAGCTTGCTCTGGTGTGACAATCTCAATTCCTTTGACCAAAAACACAATTTTGTGTTTTAAAATTAAACTGCCCCAGGTGAACCTCAATAGTTGCTGTTGCTATAATTGAAAAAAAAAGCTGTGAAGTACATTTCTGTGAACCACTACCTGAAATAATTTCAGACAACAGTAAAACAAAAATGATCATCCTGAGCCCAGTTAGTTACATACGGCAGAAAAATAAACATGTTTCAGTTATATAGTACCTTACTACATTTCTCAGGATGCTCCAAAGTTGTCTCGTACAGTATCATAAGTCATCTTTGTTATGTAAACAATACAGCAGTCATTTAGCATGCAACACGGTCCCCCACAAGCAGCAAGTATATGAATGGCCAATTACCTGTATTCTTGGTGGTTCTAATGAAGAAAGGAATGTTGATAAGGATGTTGAGAACATTATTCTTCTTCAGTACTGACAGGAGCATTTTAATGTTCACCTGAACAGGTAGGTGGATGCAGGTTTAAAGGCTGCTTTCGCAGTCAACTACAAACTTAAATTTTAAGACTGATATGGTTATGTTGATCAGGTTAATCCTTATTGTATTTAACTACATCAAAAACAGACACCTGCTCTGTACAGAGTATGCTTGGCAGTTTAGAATGATATGTGATGATTCGATGAATTGAACATATGGTGCAATTTGAATTTTTTTTTTATTCATTCGTGGGATATGGGCATCGCTGGTTAGGCCAGCATTTATTGCCCATCCGGAATTTCCCTTGAGAAGGTGGCAGTGAGCTGCCTTCTTGAACCACTGCAGTCCTTAGAATGTAGGTATACCAAAAGTGTTGTTAGGAAGGGTGTTCTAGGATTTTGACCCAGTGACAGTGAAGGAATGGCAATATATTTCCAAGTCAGGATGGTATGTGGCTCGGAGGGGAACTTGCAGGTGGTGGTGTTCCCACATGTCTGCTGTCCTTGTCCTTCTAGGTGGTAGAGGTCACGGGTTTGGAAGGTGCAGATGGTACACACTGCTGCCACTGTGCGTCGGTGGTGAAGGGAATGAATGTTGAAGGTGGAGGATGGGGTTCCAATCAAGGAGGCAGCTTTGTCCTGGACGGTGTTGAGCTTCTTGAGTGTTGTTGGAACTATACCTGTCCAGGAAAGTAGAGAGTATTCCATCACACTCCTGACTTGTGCCTTGTAGATGGTGGACAGGCACTGGGGAGACAGGTGGTGAGTTACTCCCTGCAGAATTCCTTACCTCTGAACTACTTTTGTAGCCACAGCATTTATGGGGCTGGTCCAGTTCAGTTTCTGGTCAATGGTAACCCCCAGGATGTTGATAGTGGGGGATTCAGTGATGATAATGCTATTGAATGTCAAGGAGAGATAGTTAGATTCTCTCTTGTTTGTGATGGTCATTGTCTGGCACATGTGTGATGCGAATGTTACTTGTTCTTAAATAATTAGTTGCAGCAGCTCCATTTCACACCTACGAAGTACCTAAATGCACAGTGTTAACAGAGTCTGTGGATAGCTATCAATTCGTAAAAAGAGCAAAACCCAAACCGTGAGTTTTGTAGACTGAGTTTTAGTGGGTACGGTAACGTAGTGGTTATGTTACTGGACAAGTAATCCACAGCCTTAGACTAAAAATCCAAAGAACACAAGTTTCAGTATGAGAATTTGAACACAGCGCCCTATTCTTTGTAGACAGAAAGAATATGTGCAAACATTGCGTCTATTTCAGCTAAACGAAATAAGTGACAGCCATTCGTTGGTTCATTCCTTAGGGCAATGCCTTGACCAATCAGAGTCAAGATACCTTGTTTAAATTTCAAACAAAGCTTGGCAGTTAACTGTCAGTCACCATAAACTGGTGCATTCTCCATGGCAACGCCTCTACCAGAGTCCACTTGCTAACCAATCAGCAAGCTCTTCTCATACAGTATAAGCTGTTATTTTCCCATACATTGGTTATTCTTGCGTATTGTCCTGATGAGTGCAAGACAAAAAGCTTCGACAACATGTCTCTATTTTCAGCAATACTCAAGTTCTGTACTACCAAACGACTATTTATTAATGACTTAGAAGACAGGATAGAAAGCCACATATACAAATTTGGAGATGACAAAGGTAAGCTGCATTGTAAGCAGTGTAGATGCAAGCATAAAATTATAAAGAGATATTAATAGATTAAGTGAATGGGCAAAACTGGCAAATGGATTTCAATATAGGCGTGTGAGATTATCCACTTTGGACCTAAAAAGGATAGATCAGAGCACTTTCTACATGAAGAAAAGCTAGAAACAGTGGAGGTCCAAAGAGACTTAGGTGTCCATGTACAGAGATCATTGAAAAGTCATGAACTGATATAAAAATAATCAGAAAGGCTAATGGAATACTAGCCTTTATATCTAGCAGGCTAGAATAAGGGTTAGAAGCCATGCTACAGCTATACAAAGCCCTGGTTAGACCCCACCTGGAGTACTGTGAGCTGTTCTGGGCACCACACCTTAGAAAGGATATATTGGCCTTGGAGGGAGTGCAGTGTAGATTGACTAGAATGGTACTTGGACTGCAAGAATTAAATTGCGAGGATAGATTATACAAACTATATATGCATTCCCTAGAATTTGGAAGTTTAAGGGGCCATTTGATATAAATTAAAAGGAACCGATTTTCTTTGTTCATGGAATGTGGGCGTCACTGGCTAGGCCAGCATTTATTGCCCATCCCTAATTGCCCTTGCGAAAGTGGTGGTGAGAGTAGATAGAGATTTAATATTTCTCTTGGTTGGAGAGTCTAGGAACAGGAGACATAGCCTGAAAATTAGAGCCAGGCCTCTCAGGAGTGAAATTGGGAAACATTTCTACATGCAAAATTTGGAACTTTCTTCCACAAACAGTAATTGATGCTGGATCAATTGTTAATTTTAAATTGATAGATTTCTGTTAGCAAAAGTTATTGAGGGACAAGGTGCAAAGGCAGTTATATGGAGTTAGGGCACAGATCAGCCACGATCTCATTGAATGTTGGAACAGACTCAAGGGGTTAAATGGCCTATTCCTGTTCCTATGTTCCTGTTTCAAGGAAGAGCATGTGGGTTCATCCTTGTTTTCTGGTCAACAGTTGTCAGCATCATTAAACAGATCTTCTGGTAATTATCACATTGCTGTTAGTGGAACCTTGCTGTCCACAAATGGCCGCTGCCTTTCCTACAATACAACAATGAGAACACTTCAAAAAAATACTGCCTTGGCTGTAAAGTGCTTCAGAATGTCCTGAGGTCGTGATAGACATTATATAAATGCAATAATTTTTTTTAAAGGAGAGGTGAAAATAAAGGAAAACGATAAGGAAGTTGAAGGAGGAGAGTAAGGGGAAAGATCAAGGTGATAAGGATGAATGCAGTACTGTGGGAGTTCAGGCAAGGCAGGTTATGAAAAGTACAGCTAGGTGGAGAGGCTACTGTAAGGTGTAAAGTGTCACCACCCTTGAGCCAAATTTCTCTCAAAGACAGAATAGCAATACAATCATCACAATTATGGATAGCACAGGCCTTGTTTGCTTGTAACCCAAAGGACATTCTGTGGTGAAATGCAGGAGCGGAATGATGATTCTTGACCTGACAGCACAGTCCAAGGGTCAGTGAGGTGAGTGGAGCAGGCAGAAGATAAATGAGGTTGGCCTCCAGCCAACACAATGGGCAGAATTCTGCTAAACTGGAAGGTGTGCTAAGTTTTGGTGTAATAATTTTATAATTTGTCAGGTATGCAGAACAAGTTAACTATAATTTGTAAATTGTTTGCTTTATGGCTATAAACTGCTAGTTTCTTCAACAAGATAGGCCCATCTGCACTCCAGGTTGTTGTAATTGGGTCATAATTTATGATTAAGGTTCAAATTTAGATTTGAGATCATCCTGGGTTGACACCATCATAATCTTACAAGGATTTGCAAAATTATCATTTATAAATACAATATACCAATGGGATTTGCAGTTTCCCTGCATGACACTACAGGATTAAATTACCAAGCAGCTCCTCTGCAAATTAAAGTTAGTAAAATCACAAGTTACAGATCAGCCTTTTGTTCCATAACATGCCAAAAGAAAATAATTTGAATTTAAGTGAATCCACGTCCTAGGTTGACACGGAAAATAAAGCCTGTAGAGACTCGTAAATTACCTCCTGGTTTGTTAAGTTTTACCTTTTAATACTTAATAAATTCTTCCAAGTTGTTACGAATTAATCCATCTTACAGTTGACTTTTTTTGTCACGTCCAGAATCCTTACAGTTGGCAACGGAGCACAGAACCTAAATACTCAGGGTAGTTGGCCTGATGAGAATACTTCAGTACAGATGGCAAGCATGGGAGACCGGTATTGAAAGTATGAATTCTGTGCCTGGACCTTGTCAAGGATAATTTTCGGCTTTGTCATCTGGGTGGTAACCTGGTGAAGCAGAATACCAGCCCTTTATAGAGCCAACAGGATGAAAATCAGATGAGGTCAATAAAAGTGGGTGATCCAATCAGCCACATTGCAGTCCAGGCAGTGACAGTGGAGATTACTGCCTTCCTCTCTTTTCAGGAGAAGTTGGCTTTCACTAAGAAATACACTCATGGTGGTGATTGTGTCCACTAACCCCTTACAAGGAGTTCGACTGGCATTCGAAATACTGAGACCTTGGAAGGAGTGGATAAGACAAAGTTAAAGGATAATGCCCACCCACTATTTAGGACCAATTTTTACACATACTGTAATATGCATCTAAAATTGGGAATTTATCATGGGCATTCATGTGACTAAGTAGCAGTGGTGAAAATTACAAGCACTGGTTAAACTATAGGTATTTACATATTTACTCATTTCGTGCTTTCTTTGCACAGAGATGCCAGAACCCAAGGAAGTCTTGCAAGATCTTCCTTGGCAAAGCTATATCACATCAGATAGTGACTCCATCAGACCATGTAAGTATCCACATAGAGACAGAGAGGCTGGGATTTTCCTCCATAGCAGCTTCTTCTCTCTCTATTCTGTTCCCAAATCTTGCTTGCTGTCAGAGGGGTGGGGGGAGGGTGGATTCAGAGAGATGGGTGGCAATTCACCTCACCAGAACTCTACCTCATAAAGCAGAATCCTGTCCAGTCTGAAGGCTGCGTATAGCAATATTGAGATGAGGTTATTGGATAATGCAGAATGCAAAGATGATGAAGTGCTGAAGGTGGGGAGAACAGCTGGACAGAAGCTCCATAGTGACTGGTGTCATTATGATCTTAAAAGTAAAATGTTGCATGAATGGTAACAGACCAACTAGCTGCTTAGGCAATCAAATCTTGCAAGCCTGCTTAAATAGCTTAAGGACTCTGCCATTCAGAACTCTGGTGCTTGGACAGTGTGATTTTCTGCCCTGGCAAGGTTAATGCATGTAGAACTGTGACAGGAGGTGGTGGGGGGGTCGGGGGTGGGGGGGGGGTCGGGGGGGGGGGGTCGGGGGTGGGTGGTTCGGGGGGGGGGGGGGGTCGGGGGTGGGGGGGGGGTCGGGGGGGCGGGGTGGGGGGGGGTGGGGTCGGGGGGGCGAGTGCAGAGGTCATGCTGCTCCCTGATTAAGTCAGGGGCGGGGAAGTCTGAAGACTTCCTCCCCACCCAGAGGCCAATTGAGGCCCTTAGTGGCCAATTATTAGCCACTTAAGGGCCTCTTTCCTCTACTGCTGGAATTAAAAATGGAAAAAAGCTTTGGCTGGAGGTCACTGGTTACTGCAGAGATCTGTTCTGGGTTCACTGCTGTTCACACTTTTCATAAATTATAAGGACAAATGTATCTAATTTAATATACGACTTGGTGGTGACACAGAGCCAAGTGGCCTGGTGACAAATATTAGTGAGATTGATAGGATTCAGAGCAACCTGTGCCAGTTAAGCAGAAGGGATGAAGAGTAACAGATGGACTTTAATGTAGATAAATAGAAAGTTATACACATTAGAACAGGAAATGGCAAACCTGAATGAACTGAAGGGCTGTCTATTAGTGAAGGTGGAAAAGATAAATATTCAATGAATGTACCGAGTCAGTATGAAGCCTTTATCAACACAGATAATCATGTATTATAAAGATTGTCAAGGAAAGATGACAATATCGTGAAACAAATTCTGGTAACCTTGTATAGAACACTTGGAAAATTAGGTGCCATTCAAAAAACTTGATGACTTGGCTAGGAGTTGGAGAAAGGTTATAAAGATGACTTTAGGAATGAATAGCCTAGGTTACATTGAGGGACAAAAAAACAGAACTGAATTTGTTTTCATTACAGGTAAGATGAACAGATTCCAAGTGAAATGTTTTTATTCAAAAAGTGTTAGAAATGTGTTTGGAGCAATATGGACATACTTCATAAGAGAAGGGTTTGAAACAGGCCAATTATTCCAACCAAGTTTATTTGTCTCATCAAAGCATCCAACTGTATTTTTAATAACCTGGATTGTTTTCCCTTCATTGCTTAATTATTCTAAACATTTAGTCTTCTTGAATAAAGAATCAAAATAATCGGGAATTACTGTGAACTTGTTTAGCATCTTTACTCAAAAGAGTGTAAATACGATTGGATGTACTGATAAGCGAGTTAATATGCTAGATGAATAAGCTTTTATGTGATGAATGGCCTTTTTCAAATCTGAGACGAATGCTTGATATAGATACAAGCTGGTAATTTGACTTGTACTAAGGGTGGAGAAGCAGAGGACTTGAGCATCAAATTAGCAAGTCTTAAGTAAAATTTAAGATTAGAATAAATTAATTTTTCCTAAAGACTAGTGGATAAATGAAAGAGACAGATAAAATAGTTAAGAGTGCTTTAATTAGTCCCAATAAGTATAACTGCAAGTATATCTATTTAGGAATCTGCTGGGAATTATAAGGTAAATACAGATTCAGATGATCAAATTCTATGTTCCTGAGCTGAACTGCAAAGGCAAATGGTCAAAAATGATAAATGTATATTAGATAAACATTTTGGAGTTTCACTGATTTACCTGGAAGCAGGGAAAACACCAATAACAACCTACATTTATATAGATGTAGAATACTTCCACAATAGATTAAATGGGTTGGACACAGTCCACAAACAGATTTTACAACTGGCTTCATGGGCTGAATAACCTTTTCTCATTCTATATTTCCTTAGGTTCTTATCTATAACATTTATTGGATTCGGGCAGATCATGCTGGTCAGACTACCCTATCATCACAATATTGGAATGCATTGTCATGCTAGGTAGGCAATGAAGTAAATAATTAGGTCATGGGGAGAATTTGAAAAGTTCTTCCAGATGACAATAAACTCACAATGGAATTGACTTCCTTCAATATTATAGCTCAAAATTGTCTGGCATGTGGAAAGCTGCAAAATATGTGAAATGGGCTACAGGTTGCCCTAAATCTTCTCCAATACACTGTAGGATTCTACTGGTGAAACTATAATTAAATTCACTAATTAAATTCACCAGACTTGCCACAAGGATAAGTCTAGGTGGGGGAAAAGGCAACTTATGCTTTTAGACTCTTGATCTTGTTGCATGGCTCACTCAGACCCTTCTGAGAGGTGGAAGCCCGCAGGTTGCAGGGCAGGCCAGCAACTTTCTCAGATGCCTGTCTGAGTGGATTCCCAGTGAAAAAGAGGTGTGAGAGGCCCGCCTTTCCCATCATTCCTGTGTAATTACAGTGACTCTAACTATTATAATTGCAGACAGACTGTGCCCCTTCAGGCGAAGCCTAGGAAATCCTTGAGCAGTATCAAAGGGGCAGAGATCTCACATTACAGGTCTCTCCTCCTTTTTTGTCTCTTGAATGTTCCCCAGGTGCAGAGCAGATATGAATTAGGATGACATTGTTGAATACATGTACATTACAGATGATGACCATTTTAGAAATCAAACACAACCAGGAGTATAACTGAAACCAAACTGATATGATTGAGTGCAGCCTGCATGAAAATAGCCTTTAAGTACTTCCTGTACATAGTAGTCATTGATATCAATGTTACCATCCTCAAGCTGGTCCTTTAAAGATATGATAGTTCCTTGCTTAATGCTGATCAACTCTTTTCACTCCTGCTTTTATTAATCTCTTTCACCTTTTTCTCTTGCTGATCTTTTCTCAGTTTATTATTCTTGTGATGAAAGCATACTAATACTTTGGTCTACTGCATTGCCATTTTTCTGTTAATATAATCACCAATATATAATTGCCAATTGTTACTTTCTGTGTAATATAAATCCTCTGTCAATGTGCTTTCATCCATTCCCCGCAACCATGTAATTATACTGCAATAAAAACCCACACAAACACAAGCAACAATTTGTTATATCTGTTTGGCATAGCATAGAATCTAGTTCTGATGCCTGAAGAAGATGCAAGCACTTTGATATGCTTCAGATGTACTCTCAGGTGTACTTAACTTTAAATGGCACACCTCAGCTCACCAGTTTAAATCATTATTATAAAACTATCACATTAAGTTGATGTTAAAGTATTGTTAGCAGGCCCAAAGTGGGTAAATTCAAGCCACAATCTCATTATTCTTCTGCAAGTTTCAAACAAAGAATTATCAAAATAATCTAGCTAGACTTCATAATTAAGTTATTGACTGCAAGAAAAGAAAACTCAAATGATAAAATGTAATGAGCTGTGCAAGCAGGTTCTAACATGATGAAAAATATCAGCCCAGCAGATTGGATGGAAGTGGCTGACATTTGACAAAAATAATGATACAGTAAAAATGGAACTGCCATAATTTCAGATAAATTGGATAATAGTTATATCTAAATTATTTAATTTTCTTACATGTTTAATTCCTAACTTTACAGTATATCAAACAATATCCATTTTTTCCAGATTACTGTTTATCTTGCTTGAAACATTTCATGTTTCATCAAATTATTATTTGAATAAGAAATGAAAACTAAATGAACTTTAAGGAATTTTATTAGCTTAGCATCAAAATCTTGTACAATTAAGTGATATAGTGGCAATAACAGAGACCTGACTCAAGGACACAAAAGTCCGAGTGTATCAAGCCTGTGTCCTCAGTACCTTGCTCTACGGCAGCAAGGCCTGGACAACGTATGTCAGCCAAGAGCGACGTCTCAATTCATTCCATCTTTGCTGCCTCTGGAGAATCTTTGGTATCAGGTGGTAGGACCGTATCTCCAACACAGAAGTCCTCGAGGCGGTCAACATCCCCAGCATATGCACCTACTGAGCCAGCGGCACTTGAGATGGCTTGGCCATGTGAGCTGCATGGAAGATGGCAGGATCCCCAAGGACACATTGTACAGTGAGCTCGTCACTGGTATCAGGCTGTCCATATCTCCGCTTTAAAGACGTCTGCAAATGCGACATGAAGTCCTGTGACATTGGTCACAAGTCGTGGGAGTCAGTTGCCAGTGATCGCCAGAGTTGGCGGACAGCCATAAAGTGGGGGGGGGGGGGCTAAAGAGTGGCAATCGAAGAGACTTAGCTGTTGGCAGGAAAAAAGTCAGAAGCGCAAGGGGAGAGCCAACTGTGTAACAGCCCTGACAACCAATTTTATCTGCAGCGCCTGTGGAAGAGTCTGTCACTTTGGAATTGGCCTTTATAGCCACTCCAGGCGCTGCTTCACAAACCACTCCAGGCGCTTACCCATTGTCTCTCGAGACTAGGCAGCCAAAGAAGACTCAAGGAAGACGAGGATTGGGAACTTAATATTCCTGAATACATATATTCAGAAAAGACGGGGAAGGGAAGAAAGATTAATGGCAGTATTGATCAAAGAAATTAATATAGCACTGGAAAGGAATGATGTAGTTGAAGGGTCAAAAGTATTCCATTTGATTAGAATTAAGGAACAATAGAGAAGCTATTACGCTACTATAGGCCACCAAATATAGGGCGGCACAGTGGCGCAGTGGTTAGCACCGCAGCCTCACAGCTCCAGCGACCCAGGTTCAATTCTGGGTTCTCCCTGTGTCTGCGTGGGTTTCCTCCAGGTGCTCCGGTTTCCTCCCACATGCCAAAGACTTGCAGGTTGATAGGTAAATTGGCCATTATAAATTGTCACTAGTGTAGGTAGGTGGTAGGGAAATATAGGGACAGCTGGGGATGTGGTAGGAATATGGGATTAGTGTAGGATTAGTATAAATGGGTGGTTGATGGTCGGCACAGACTCAGTGGGCTGAAGGGCCTGTTTCAGTGCTGTATCTCTAAATAAATAAAAAAAAAATTAAAAAAAATAAATAGCTGGAAAGAGGTAGAGCAGCAGGAACCATAGAATCATAGAAAAGTTACAACACTGAAGGAGGCCATTCAGCCCATCGTGTCTGTGCCAGTTGAAAAAACTAGCTGCCCAATCTAATCCCACTTTCCAGCACCTAGTCCGTAGCCTTGCAGGTTATAGCACTTCAGGTATAGGTCCAGGTATCTTTTAAATGAGTTGAGGGTTTCTGCCTCTAGCACTGTTACTGGCAGTGAATTCCAGACACTCACCACTCTCTGGGTGAAAATGATTTTCCTCATGTCCCCTCTAATCCTTCTACCAATCATCTTAAATCTGTGCCCCCTGGTAATTGACCTCTCTGCTAAGGGAAACAGGTCCTTCCTGTCTACTCTATCTAGGCCTCTCATAATTTTTTACACCTCAATCAAGTCACCCCCTCAGCCTCCTCTGTTCTAAGGAAAACAATCCTAGTCAATCCAATCTTTCCTCATTGCTGCAACTTTGAAGCCCTGGCAACATTCTTGTAAATCTCCTCTGTACTCTCTCCAAAGCAATTATGTCCTTCCTGTAATGTGGTGACCAGAACTGTACGCAATACTCCAGCTGTGGCCGAACCAGCATTTGATACAGTTCCAGCATTACATAAATAAAAGCAAAATACTGCAGATGCTGGAAAACTGAAATAAAAACAAGAAATGTTGGAAATACTCAGCAGGACTGGCAGCATCTGTGGAGAGAGAAGCAGAGTTAATGTTTCAGGTCAGTGACCCTTCATTAGCATAACATCCATGCCTTTTTGTTCTATACCTTAGCCAATATAGGAAAGCATTCCATATGCCTTCTTCACCACTCTATCTACCTGTCCTGCCACCTTCAGCGACCTGTGGACATGCACTCCAAGGTCTCTCATTTGTTCTATCCCTCTCAGTATCCTCCTGTTTAATGTGTATTCCCTTGCTTTGTTTGCCCTCCCCTCATACTTCTCCAGATTGAATTCCATTTGTCACTTTTCTGCCCACTCAACCAAACCATTGATATAATTCTGGAGTCTACAGCTATCCTCTTCACTATCAACTACATGGCCAAGTCATACACCATCCTAACTTGCCTGACATTCAGTACTGGATGAACAGAAATTTCCTCCAATTAAATATTGGGAGGCCATTGTCTTCAGTTTCTGCTACAAACTCCACTCCCTAGCCACCGACTCCATCCCTCTCCCTGTCAACTGTCTGAGGCTAAACCAGACCATTCATAAACTTGGTGTCACATTTGACCCCGAGATGAGCTTCCAGCTGCATATTGGCACTATCACTCAGACCGCCTATTTCCACCTCAGTAACATGATAGAACCATACCACTCACTCCCCCCCCAACTATATCTATAATCTCCTCCAGCCCAACAACCCTCCAAGAGATCAGGTATCATCTAATTCTGGCATCTTGAGCATCCCCGATTTTTATTGCTCCACCTCTGGTGACCATGCCTTCAGCTGCCAAGGCCATAAGCTTTGGAAATCCCTCCCTCTCCACCTCAAATTCCATGCTTTAGACACTTCTTAAAACCCACCTCTTTGATCAATCTTTTGGTCATCTACCAGAATATCACCATATGTGGTTCAGTGTCAAATTTTTCTTTATAACACTCCTGTGAACAGCCTTGGAACATTTTATTACATTAAAGGCACTACATAAATACAAGTTGTTTTTAACTTGTACAGATATCACTGTTCCTTCATCATCACTGAGTGCAAATCCTGTAACTCCTTCCCTAACATGACTGTGGGAGCACCTTCACCACATGGACTGCAGTGGTTCAAGAAGAAGGCAGCTCATCATCACCTTCTCAGTGGGCAACAGGGGATTGGCAAGATATGCTGGTCTGGCTAGTGACACCCATATCCCAAGAATGAAGTAAAAAAAAATCTGTATATATAAAATGGATTAAAAGCCTCATGGCATCAGGTCAAATATGGACAAGGAAACCTCCTGCTGATTACCATCTACCGCCCTCCCTCAGCTGATGAGTCAGTACTTCTCCATGTTGAACAGCACTTGGAGGAAGCACTGAGGGTGGCAAGGGCACAGAATGTACTCTGGATGGGGGACTTCAATGTCCATCACCAAGAGTGGCTTGGTAGCACCACTACTGACCGAGCTGGCCGAGTCCTAAAGGACATATCTGCTAGACTGGGTATGCGGCAGGTGGTGAGGGAACCGACAAGAGGGGAAACATTACTTGATCTCGTCCTCACCAATCTGCCTGCCGCAGATGCATCTGTCCATGACAGTATTGGTAGGAGTGACCATCGCACAGTCCTTGTGGAGATGAAGTCCCGCCTTCACATTGAGGATATCCTCCTTCGTGTTGTGTGGCACTACCACCGTGCTAAATGGGATAGATTTCGAACAGATCTAACAATGCAAAACTGGGCATCCATGAGGCGCTGTGGGCCATCAGCAGCAGCAGAATTGTACTCAACCACAATCTGTAACCTAATGGCCCGGGATATCCTCCACTCTACCATTACCATCAAGCCAGGAGACCAACCCTGGTTCAATGAAGAGTTCAGGAGGGCATGCCAGGAGCAGCACCAGGCATGCCTCAAAATGAGGTGTCAACCTGGTGAAGCTACAACACAGGACTATCTGCGTGCCAAACTGCGTAAGCCGCATGCGACAGACAGAGCTAAGCGATCCCTTAACTAACGGATCAGATCTAAGCTCTGCAGTCCTGCCACATCCAGCCGTGAATGGTGGTGGACAATTAAACAACTAACTGGAGGAGATGGCTCCACAAACATCCCCATCCTCAATGATGGGGGAGCCCCAGCACATCAGTGTGAAAGATAAGGCTGAAGCATTTGCAACAATCTTCAGCCAGAAGTGCCAAGTTGATGATCCATCTCGGCCTCCTCTTTAAGTTCCCAGCATCACGGATGCCAGTCTTCAGCCAATTCGATTCACTCTGCGTGATACCAAGAAACGAGTGAAGGCACTGGATACTGCAAAGGCTATGGGCCCTGACAATATTCCGGCAATAGTACTGAAGACCTGTGCTCCAGAACTTGCCGCGCCCCTAGTCAAGCTGTTCCAGTACAGGTACAACACTGGTATCTACCCTGCAATGTGGAAAATTGCCCAGGTACGTCCTGTACACAAAAAGCAGGACAAGTCCAACCCGGCTAATTATCGCCCCATCAGCCTACTCTCAATCATCAGTAAAGTGATGGAAGGTGTCATCAATAGTGCCATCAAGCGGCACTTGCTTAGCAATAACCTGCTCAGTTTGGGTTCCGCCAGGGCCGCTCAGCTCCTGACCTCATTACAGCCTTGGTTCAAACATGGACAAAAGAGCTGAACTCAAGAGGTGAGGTGAGAGTGACTGCCCTTGACATCAAGGCAGCATTTGACCGAGTATGGCATCAAGGAGCCCTAGCAAAATTGAGGTCACTGGGAATCAGGGGTGAAACATTCCGCTGGTTGGAGTCATACCTAGTGCAAAGGAAGATGGTTGTGGTTGTTGGAGGTCAATCATCTGAGCTCCAGGACATCACTGCAGGAGATCCTCAGGCTAGTGTCCTAGGCCCAACCATCTTCAGCTGCTTCATCAATGACCTTCCTTCAACCATAATACCAGAAGTGGGGATGTTCGCTGATGATTGCACAATGTTCAGCACCATTCATGACTCCTCAGATACTGAAGCAGTCCGTGTAGAAATGCAGCAAGACTTGGACAGTATCCAGGCTTTGGGCTGATAAGTGGCAAGTAACATTCGTGCCACACAAATGCCAGGCAATGACCATCTCCAACAAGAGACAATCTAACCATCTCCCCTTGACATTCAATGGCATTACCATCGTTGAATCCCCCACTATCAACATCCTAGGGGCTACCATTGACCAGAAACTGAACTGGAGTAGCCATATAAATACCGTGGCTGCAAGGGCAGGTCAGAGGCTAGGAATCCTGCGGTGAGTAACTCATCTCCTGACTCCCCAAAGCCTGTCCACCATCTACAAGGCACAAGTCAGGAGTGTGATGGAATACTCTCCACTTGCCTGGATGGGTGCAGCTCCAACAACACTCAAGAAGCTCAACACCATCCAGGACAAAGCAGCCCGCTTGATTGGCACCCCATTTAAAAACATTCACTCCCTCCACCACCGACGCACAGTGGCAGCTGTGTGTACCATCTATAAGATGCACTGCAGCAACGCACCAAGGCTCCTTAGACAGCACCTTCCAAACCCGCGACCTCTACCAACTAGAAGAACAAGGGCAGCAAATGCATGGGAACACCACCACCTGCAAGTTCCTCTCCAAGTTACACACAATCCTGACTTGGAACTATATCGCTGTTCCTTCACTATCGCTGCGTCAAAATCCTGCAACTTCCTTCCTAACAGCACTGTGGGTGTACCGACCCCATATGGACTGCAGCAGTTTAAGAAGGGAGCTCACCACCACCTTCTCAAGGGTAATTAGGGATGGGCAATAAATGCTGGCCTAGCCAGCCACACCCACACCCATGCATGAATTTAAAAAAAAAGAAATACTTGTTACTAAAGCAATACTCCTTTACACTGAATGATTGGTGTCCGTTAAGCAACCTCATCTGCCCTGGAATCTACCTCCCTTGATAGTCTCACATCGGAAATTGCTGGGTGCAACTGGGTGCAAAACTACTCGCAGGTAAACCCAGCAGCTTCTCCTCCATCTCCACTCCAGATCAAACTGATACAGCAAAAAAGACCAACACAGGAGGTCAGGAAATTACAGAAAGATGCAAGTACTATAGCGTAATGATAATCAGCTACTTCAATTATCCTATAGGCTTGGGCAGGAACAATGTAAAGTGCTAAGAAGGGGAGAAACTCCTGAAATATCTAAAAGAGAAGCCCCTTGATCAGTGCGTTTCCAGCCCAATGAGGAAAGACACAGTGCTGCATCTAGTTCTGGGGTATGAAGTACGGCCAGTGTAGGTGCATCATTGAGGGAGTATTTGGGGAATAGTGATCATAATACAATCAGGTTTGGAAAAGTTATGGAAAAGGACAGGGAACAATCAAGCTTAAAAATACTTAACAGGAGAAGAGCTAACTTCAGCGAGTTGAAAAATGATCTGGTGCAGGTGGATTGAAATCAAAAATTCATGGACAGGACAGTAATCGAACAATGGAAAACACTCAAGCAGGAGATGTTCAGGAACACACATTCCCACAATCAGTGAATCATAGAATGGTTACAGCATAGAAGGAGGCCATTCATCCTATCGTGGCTATGCTGACTCTCTGCAAGAACAACTTGCCGAATCCCACTCCTGTGCCTTTTCTCTGTAGCCTTGCAATTTTTTTCTCTGCGGATAATTATTCAGTTCTATTTTGAAGACCTCAATTGAATGTGCCTCCACTGCATTCCAGATCCTAACCATTCACTGCATAAAAAGGTTTTCCTCATGTCGCTTTTGTTTCTTTTGCCAATCACATTAATTTGGTGTCCTCTGGTTCTGGATCCTTCGACCAATGGGAACAGTTTTCTTTTTATCTACTTTGTTCAGACCCCTCATGATTTTGAACGCCTCTATCAAGTCTCTTCTTAATCTTCTCTTCTCTAAGGAGAGCAGACCCAGATTCACCAACTTATCCACGTAACTATAGTTCCTCATCCCTGGAACCATTCTCATGAATCTTTTGCACCCTCTCTAATGCCTTCACATTCTTCCAAAAGCAGGGTGCCCAGAACTAAACACAATAATTAAGTTGAGGCCAAACCAATGTTTTATACAGGTTAATCAGAATTTTACTGTTTTTGTACTCTATGCCCTTATTTATGAAGCACAGGATCCCATATGCTTTATTAACTGCTTTCTCAACCTGCCCTGCAAGCTTCAATAATTTGTACACCTCCAGGTCCCTCTGCTTCTGCACCCCCTTTAGAAATGTATCTTTTAATTTATCCTGCCTCTCCTCATTCTTCCTACCAAAATGAATCACTTGACACTTTTCTACATTAAATTTCATCTGCCACTTGTCTGCCCTTTCCATCAACCTACGTCCTCTTGAAGTCTATTACTATCCTCCTAATAGTTCACAATACTTCCAAGTTTTCTATCATCTGCAAATTTCGAAATTGTGCCCTGTATACCCAAGTGTAGGTCATTAATGTATATCAAGAAAAGCAGGGGTGCCAATATTGACCCAATTATATCACTTCCTCCAGTCTGAAAAACAACCGTTCACAACTGTAATATTACTTGTTCCTTTGGTGTGTGATCTATTGTACGACTCACAGGACTACAAGTAATATCCAAAGAAAATGTGGGTTTTTATTATACTTTAAACTAGAACATATATATACAAACAGTTACTACACGAGCCACATCTAAACACATCTCACTCTGTTGTGCGACACGCACAGCTCCCTGGTCACGTGTGTTATGATATCACTTCCTCCAGTGGCCTTCACCTGCAGCTCTTAAGGTGGTCTGCTCTTAAGGTGGTCTGCTCTTAAGGTCATCCCACAACATTCCCCTTTTTTCCAAAGATAAAAACACATGCACAATATACAATGATGAATAAAACAAAATGTTATTTACAAGTAAGTTCAACACTCTCTAAAACTTAGAGGAGGTTTGCTTATTCATCCTGGTCTTGTTATCATAAACCTCTTCCCAGAACTGAGCTCGTCTTGATGACTCGGAGCTCTGGTTGGTTTGTCCTTCCTCTGTGCTCATAGCCTCTGTAGGTTAATTTTCAGACTTTGTTTTTGAATGCCACAGGGTTGTCGCATGTAGTGTTGTCGTACAGCTCTCCGAGTTGACTTTGGTTCCGTCTGAGAATCGCACCATTGGACATCTGGACCTCATATGATCTGGGCTAGTCACATATCCTCGCAACCTGTGCAGGATACCAAGTTCCCAACACATGATTGAGGACTTTGAACTTCTGTCTTATTTGGAATTGAGCTAATTCTGGTCTTGCTTGCCTGTTGTGCGATGCCTTCATCTTCCCTTGTTTAGACAGAAGTATATCCTTTACTGTGGAAAACTGACAGAGATGATGACTGGGCAGGGCAGTTCTTATCTGCCTTCCAAACATCAACTCTGCAAGTGATGGTAAGCCCATGTCTGATGGAGTAGCTCGGAGGGTGCAGCATTACAACATTGAGATCTTGTCCTGTCTGCCTACAATTTAAAATTAGCATTTTGATGATGCGCACCATGCGTTCAGCCATGCCGTTGGACTTTGCATAATGGGCGACAATGTCACATGATGGTATCCCCGCCTGGCACACATGTCTTGGAATAGCCTTCCTGCATATTGTGGCCCATTATTGGAGATAATGTCTTCCATGACATCAAATAGGCTGAACAGAGAACTGACTGTATCAGCAACCACTGTACTTGACATATCTCGTAGCTACCTGATGATCAGGAACTCGGTGAAGTAATCATAACAAGGAGAAAATCATTAACTTGAACATAAAATAAATCTGTGCCAATCTTTGCCCATGGATGTGAAGGTGTTTCACGTGGGATCGAGGGTTCCTTCTGTTGATTCGGCTGACAACTTTGACATGCCTCACAGGATTTCACCACCATCTCAACAGCACTGTTGTTTCTTGACCAGCAGAACGTCTCTCTAACAAAGCATCTGGTGCACATTATTCCTAAATGCCCTTGATGCAGTTGTGCTAGGCTATCAGAATGCAGAGCTTCGGGTATCAGGACTTGTTTATCTTTGAAAATCGCCCCTTGTGATATACCGAGCTCGTCTCGATACAGCCAGAAACAGCGTAGACATGTAGACGTTTGGTTACTTCCTGTATGGTGTCAGGCCATCCTTCCATAATCATCTTCCACATAATGATAGGGTAGGGTCATGTGCCATCTCATCTCTTAGTTGCTCGCATTTGTGGGCTCCAAATCTCATCAGGTCGATCTTGCGGACATTCTCAATCTCAGTATCCTTGGTTACCATGCCAATTGTCATAGCTGCCCCCAATGCTTGTAACTGTTGGCAACCAGCCACGATGGCTTTAAATTTCCTTCCATCATTAAGAAGTGTATCTGTGGTGTGCCCTTTCTTCTTTTCTAGCAGGTCTTTTTGAAAGGCCTCTATTGGGGTAGATGCGATTACTAGCTCTGTAACCCTTGTTTGTTTGCTGTATTGAACCCTTTGCTGAGTCTATTAGGAAGGATGCGAGCATAAGAGGGGTGACAATCCCAGGCAGCAGAGGCACTCAGGTTAAAACCTCCCTGTACATGGATGACGTCGCCGTCTTCTGCTCGGATCCGCTGTCCGTGCGCAGACTGATGAGCATCTGCGACCAGTTCGAACTGGCCTCGGGAGCCAAAGTTAACCACAGCAAGAGCGAGGCCATGTTCTTTGGGAACTGGGCTGACTGATCCTTTGTCCCCTTCACCGTCAGGTCAGATTACCTGAAGGTGCTGGGGATATGGTTCGGAAGGGCCGGGGCGTGCACCAAAACCTGGGAGGAGCAAGTAGCCAAGGTACGACAAACGTTGGGCATGTGAGGGCAGTGATCTCTCTCCATTGTGGGCAAGAACCTGGTCATCAGGTGCGCGGCACTCACGTTGTTATTGTACGTGGCGCAGGTCTGGCCCATACCCCACTCCTGCGCTGTGGCGGTCACCCCAGCCATTTTCCGCTTCATCTGGGGATCTAAAATGGACCGGGTCCGGAAGGACACGATGTTCAAATCTCTGGACAAGGGCGGGAAAAATGTACCCAACGTGGCCCTCATCCTGATGACCACCTTCGTGTGCGGCTGCATCAAGCTGTGTGTAGATCTCCAGTACGCAAACTCCAAGTGTCACTACGTGCTGAGGTTCTATCTGTCCCTGGTGTTGCGAAGGATGGGCCTGGTCACATTGCCGTGGAACGCTCCATGCAGTTGGGCCGTGCCGTACCACCTATCCTTCGTGGAGCAGTTTATGCGGGAAAACACTTGCAAAGCAGGTGTGGAAAGCGATGCAGTGGTTTTTGTCGAGGTTCATCCCAAGCAGCTCTGTAACACAGGAGTCTGTGCTCTACGGGCTGTTCCCAGGGACGCACACCAAGACAAACATCAACTGCTGCTGGAGGACTATCAATTCGGTGAAAGACGCCCTTTGGTCTGCCCGAAACTTGCTGGTCTTCCAGCGCAAAGAGTTGTCCACTTGCAGACTGTTGCAGACTGGCACATTCCAAGGTCCAGGACTACGTGCTGAGGGACACACTAAAGCTTGGGGCAGCCGCAGCAAAGGCTCAATGGGGAAAGACCACAGTGTAAGGTCCCCCCACCAAGCTGAACTGAGGGGCTGGATCCATGGGAAACCCCTCGAACTGTATCGTTAATATTTTCATTTGCTGTAAATGTAAAACTGTAATTGGCATGACAATTGTGAAATGGAAGGGTTGTGAAGAAACTCTTGATAGTATTGAAGGAAACTGATCTCCCTGGCAATGTTTGTATTTTTTGGTGCTGTTTGAAACTGTTTGGCAATGTAATTTTTACAGATTTTTATGAATAAAGTATATTTTGGAAATTTAAAAAAAGTAACCCGATCTGACGATTTAATATGTGCAAAGTCGCAGTCTTGAGCTTTGCCTCAGCAGTTTGCAACAAACTGGTCATCTTGCCTTTGCCGGTAGCTCATAAGCAGAAATTAACCTTTACCTTCAGTTGCTGCTCCAGGAATGTCCATAGCTTGCTCGGGTCCTTCTGATCCTCAGCTGACAATCCTATTGTATTGATCCATTGCAGGCCCTAGTTGCCCAGTACGATCTTAATTTTGGTAAGTTGTTTCTTTGGTTCACTCATCCTTGATCCAAAAACACAGTTCCATTCAATGTCGAAACAGTTTACATTCAGACGCTATGTCCAATGCCTTCCAATCTATAGCTGGATATCTGAAAGCCATTGTCTTAAATGATCCTGCTTTTTTATAGATGTAGGATTTTTTACAGGTTTTCTCTTTTACAGGCACATTCCTTTTTTTCTTGTTTAGACAGATTTGTTTTCTGTAGGCCTGCCCCTTTAAGAGTGAGACACAACAGCTGCTTTCTGTTTGCACAGCTCATTCTTTTTTAACTGTGAGACTGCATTGTTTACACAGGCTGGTTTGTTTATTTAAATGGAGTTTTTTTAAAACTGGGAGAGTTTTTTTTTCTACAGCTAGCTGCAGCTTACAGTACCGACAGCTGCAACAGTCAGGCTTTCTCACTGTGCTGTGGATCTCCAGTGGCGCTGTTTAGTTCTTTCCTCCCTTTTTGGCTTAGGCCCCGCCCACAAAGCAAAAAAAAGGGAAAATTAAAACTGTAATGGCTGTACTATCAAATTAATTGAAATCTCCAATCATCTGGCAAATTCCCTACTGTACTCACAGAGTTTCAACACCTTCCGGGGTCCTATCTGTGGTCTAGCTCGCTGCACTGTTGTGGGGTCTCCTGCCAACTGCTCTCCAGGATCTTCAGCCACTCCAGGTAAGCAACCTGCTCTTCTTTGTTCTCTCTTGGTATGTTCTTCAGAACAAAAATCAAACTTTTCCACAATGTAATATTTGGCGATCTTCAAAAAAATATATCCCACTGCTGCCACCATATACTATTACTTGTTCCTTTGGTGTATGATCTATTGTAAGACTTTTAGGACTACAAGTAATACTTGGGTTTTTATTATACTTTAAATTAGAACATATATAAACATAATATATAAACTGCACGAGCCACATCTAACACATGTCACTCTGTCGGGCTACACTCACAACTCCTCGTCATGTGTGATGCAACATCACTTCCTCCTGTGACCTTCACTTACAGCTCTTAATGTGGTCCGCTCTTAAGGTCATTCTATAACAACAACTACTCTCTGCTTCCTTTCATGGAGCCAATTTCGTATCCATGCTGCTACTGTCCCTTTTATTTCATGAATTCTAACTTTGCTGAGACAATTGGGAAAGGAAGGGCATCCAAAGCTAGAGCTCCCAAGAGGACTAAAGATATAAGGATCAAAATGTAACAAAAAAGTGGTTTATGACAATGTGAGGTTCTTTGTATAATGCAGAACCAAACTGTTTACAGAAAGTACAGAGGGTATCTGAAACATGGAGTAAGAGGAGAAAAAAGAGAATATGAGAACAGATTAGTGCTAACATAAAAGGGAACCCAGAAGTCTTTTATAACCATATAAATAGAAAAAGGATAGACAAAGGATAGACAAAAGGAAGGGTGGACACGATTAGAAAATAAAAAAGTGATTTCCTGTGGAGACAGAGGGTATGGCTGAGGTATTAAAGAGTACTTTTCATCCGTCTTCACTAGAAATGAGGATGTTGCCAATGTTGCAGCAAAGGAGAAGATGGTCACAATATTGGATAGGATTTCAACAGATAAAGAGAGGGACTTAAAAGGTTGGCAGTACTCAAAATGGAAAAGTCACCCAGTCCAGATGAGATATATTCTAGGTTACTGAAGGAAGTAAGGGTGGAAATTGTAGAGGCTCTGGCCACAATCTTCCAATCCTCCTTATAGAGGAGGTGCCAGAGGACTGGAGGATTGTAAATGTCACACCCCAGTTTAAAAATGAGGACAGGAATAAATCCAGCAATTATAGGCCAGTCAACCTAATGCCGCTGGTGGGGAAACTTTTAGAGATAATAATCCAGACAAAATTAATTGGCAATTGGAAAAGTATGAGTTAGTAAATGAAAGGTCAGCATGGATTTGTTAAAGGTAAATTATGTTTGACTAACTTCACTGAATTGTTTGATGAAGAAATGGAGAGGGTTGATGAAGATAGTATGGTAAATGTGTATATGGAGTTTCAAAAGACATTTGATAATGCATTATATAATAAACTTACAAACAAACATATGAATTAGGAGCAGAAGTAGGCCATTCGACCCCTCGGGCCTGCTCCGCCATTCAATAAGATTGTGGCTGATCTGTTTGTGTCTCACTCCCATCTACCCCCAATAATCTTTGATTCCCTTGCCCAACAAGAAACTATCTACCTCAATCTTTAAAATATTCAATGACCCCACCTTCACCTTCTTCTGAGGCAGAGTGTTCCAAAGTCACACAATCTTCTTCTTCGAATTTCAAATGTTGGGCTATTACATCTGCTTTTGTAGCACCTGATTTCAATTCTAACCCCAGTTGTGCTGCCAAATCTTTTAGTTTAACCTTAGTTAAAGTTTCCAAGTCACTAAGGGACACATTCTCCTTTCCCAGAGAATCTGCAGCAACTGCTAATATCATTCCGCTGGTGTAGACTTTACCCTATTCCACAAGAAACCTGGTTCTTTTATTTTCTCCCCTTACAATTAACGTTATTGGCATTGGATATGATCTCGACAAGAGCCCCCAATTAATATGTTATGACCGAGGCAAGAGGAGTACACTGTTAATGGGTATAAATGGGTGGTTGTTGGTCAGCACAGACTCGGTGGGCCGAAGGGCCTGTTTCAGTGCCGTATCTCTAAAATAAAATAAAATAAAAAAAATAAAACAATTCAGTCCCACTTCTCCACAGGTCACAGAATATCAATAAATTTTCCCACCTACTGAAAAGCAGCCAATTCCATACTCTATTTATCCCCCAGAATAAAGCACACCAACCAGAGACTTGTTAGCAAAATTGAAGCCCACTGGATTAAAGGGACAGTGATAGCATGGTTACAAAATTGGCTGAGGGACGGAAAGTAAGGGAAGTATACCATGGCGTAACTTAGGTCTCAGTATGAGGATTACTGCTCCTTTTGATATATATTAATGGCCTGGACTTGGGTATCCAGGCGTAATTTCAAAGTTTGCAGATGACACAAAACTCGGAAATGTAGTAAACAGTGAGGAGATAAGTAACAGACTTCAGGGAGACATAGACTTGTAAAATGCACAAATACATGGCAGATGAAATTTAATTTAGATTTGTGAAGTGATACGGTTTAGTAGGAAGAATGAGGAGTGGTGATATGATTTAAATGGTACAATTTTATGGGAGGTGTGCTGTGTTTGTAAGACTACTCCCTACGCTGTGTCAGCCCTGAGGGGATGTGGTTCCAAAAGTGAAACTAAGATAGAACCAGGCAGCCATCTGAATAAAACCTACACACACTAGTTTCTTTATGCTTGGGGTATGAAACATAACAAGGTACAGGAACAGAGAGACCTGGCCGGGGGGGTGGGGGGGGGGGGGGGGAGGCGGCAGCGAGGGGGGCTATGAAGGTGGCAGGATAAAAAAAATGAATGTCAGATCCTTGGCTTTCTAAATAGAGGTATAGAGTGCAAAAGCAAGGAGGTTATGTTAAACCATAAAACACTGGTTAGGCCTCAGTTGGAGTATTGTTTCAGTTCTGGGCACTATACATCCTGAAGGTTGTCAACACCTTAGAAAGGGTGCAGAAGAGATTTATGGAATGGTACCAGGGATCAAACACTTCAGTTATGTGAAGAGACTGGAGAAGCTGGGGTTCTTCTCCTTACAGTGCAGAAGATTAAGAAGAGATTTTATAGAGGTGTTTAAAATCATGAACAGTTTTGATAGATTGAATAAGGAGAAACTGTTTGCAGTGGCAGAAAGGTCAGGAGCCAGAAGACACAGATTTAAGGTGATTAGCAAAAGAACCAGAGGTGACATGAGAAAAAAAATTGTGCAGTGAGTTGTTGTGATCTGGAATGCACTGCCTGAAAAAGTGGTGTAAGCAGATTCAATCATAATTCTCAAAAGGGATTTGGATAAATATTTGAAGGGAAAAATTTACAGGAATTTGGGAATGAGCAGGGGAGTGGAACTCATTTGATATCTCTATCAAAGAGCCAGAACTGGCACAATAGGCCAAATGCTCTTCTGTGCAGTATCACTATGATTTAGAAGCACTACATCTCAAAGCGTTAATTATATGAACTAACTCAGTGCACTATGATTTGCCATTAAAAATTATATTTACTTTGGTAGGGACCAACTTGGTGGCATTGCTACAATAGTGACACTACTACTAAAAAATTAAAGATGTTTACATGAAAGGACAGTGAGATCTGTCTCTCTTCAATGTCCCAGTTATTCAATAAGCAACTACACATAACTGAAGAATGGCCTTAATATGCTTAAATATTCTGCATGAGAATATGCAATTTTAGAGAATCGCAGCTCCAATTTTAGACGTTCATTAGGCTTGTTCAACATTTAACAGAAACTAATAGTTTCAGGAAATAACTTCTCTGTTTAATTTGGTATATGGTTTATAGCAAATGACAGGAATTTCATAGGGGTGAGGGTTGCTACAATGTCAATTTTACTATGTCTGGAATTTATAATAATTTCCTGAGTGTAATAAGATAAAGGCAGCTTTAACATTAGTTTTCTCTGATTTCGTAGTGAGAGCGCAAATTTTGCTTGAAAGCAACTTAGAGAAAAAATAAACTTGACTCTCGGAAATGGCTATTTTAATTGCAATCTGAATGCTGGAGCTGCATGTCCCAGGAATCTGTCAGTGGCTCGTAGGTTTAACAAGTAATCAAAATATATTTCTATATATTGTGCTCAGCTGCATTCTATATATATATTCTATGTACTGTGCTCAGCTGCACAGGAAGGGAGGAAGAAGAGTGGAAGAGCAATAGTGATAGGGGATTCGATAGTCAGGGGATCAGACAGGCATTTCTGCAGATGGTATGTTGCCTCCCAGGTGCCAGGGTCAAGGATGTCATGGAGCAGCTGCAGGACTTCCTTTTGGGGGAACGTGAACAGCCAGAGGTCGTGGTCCACATTGGTACCAATGACAGGTAGGAAGCGGGGTGAGGTCCTGAAAGCAGATTTTAGGGAGTTAGGAACGAAATTATAAAGCAGGATCTCAAAAGCAGTAATCTCAGGATTACTCCCCATGCTACCTGCTAGTGAGCATTGGAATAGGAGGATTGATCGATTGAACATGTGGCTGGAGAATTGGTGTAGGAAGGAGGGCATCAGATTTCTGAGGCATTGGGACCAGTTCTGGGACAGGTGGGATCTGTACAAGATGGACGGGCTACACCTGAACAGGACCGGAACTAATATCCTCGCAGGGAGATTTGCTAGTGCTGTTGAGGAGGTTTAAACTAGCTTGTCAGGGGGATGGGAACCAGAGGGATCACTCAAATTGGAAGGAAGTAAAGCTGGTAACAGGAGGTGGAAAAGTAGCAAGTGACATTAGAAGGCAGGTGAAACAAAGGCAAACGTCAACTAGGCTTAGAAAGCAGGATAATGTCAAGAAGACAAAGTTAAGGGCAATCTACCTGAATGCACGCAGCATTTGCAACAAGGTGGATGATTTAAAGGCCCAAATAGAGGTAAATGGGTATGATCTAATTGTCATAACGGAAACGTGGCTAAAGGGTGACCAATACTGGGAACTGAATATTCAAGGATATTCGATATTAGGAAGGACAGGCAAAAAGGAAAAGGAGGTGGTGTTGCGCTGATAATAAGGGATGGGATCAGTACAGGCAGCCAAACCCCCCACCTGCCAAGACTGAGGCACACATTATTTCGCCACATGAACAAAAATGTAATATTGCAAACCCTGAATGGAAGGACATATGCATAGTACCAGACAATGTTGAAACAATGGGGACCCCAGCAATTGCTTCTCCAATACACAGAAGTGGTCAAACCAGTTTTAGTCACATGACTAGCTGGCTGGAGGTTTGAATTTGAACTTCCAACAAAGGATTTGAACTCAGAGAACGCCATGTGCTCATGAACTGAGAACATCTCCTCTCCTGTCTGCCTGCCCTCATCTCTTCCCACAGAATTGAATCTTGTAAAAACACGTGAAACTCAAAGAGAGAAAGGTTTCCTCCATGAACAAGGTTTTTAAGAAGACTACTGGGCCCCAATGAAACGCAAGGCCATATCTGCAATCAAGGACTGCAGCGAGCTTGAGAAACAATAACAAGATAATGCCTCAAACTGTTCTACTTATCTTTTCCTCTGCTCTTTTCTGTCCCTATCGGCATGTTTATATTGCATGTGCATGCTAACGTGGGCGCGTTGTATATCCATAGGCATGAACCATATTAGAGTTTAAGTTCAAGGTTTAATAAATTTCATCTTTCTTCTTTAAACCAAAGAAAACCTGTTTGTGCTAATTTCTTTGCCTTATAATTGGAAACTGTGAACAAGGATTCACAAAAAGGGGAGCTCAAAACACAGTGTGTTTAAAATTAAATCCTGTTACAATAAGACCAGGTAAAGACAGCAAAAGACCCCGAGACATTGTTCACCTGGTCGTAACAGTACATTAGTAAGGGAGGATCTCAGATCGGAAGAACAAAATGTGGAATCTGTTTGGGTTGAGCTAAGCAACAGCAAGGGGTAGCAAACATTGGTAGGAGTTGTTTATAAGCCACCAAACAGTAGTGGTAGTGTATCAGGAGATATTAATCAGGAGATTAGAGAAGCATGTGGCATGGGTAATACAGTAATCATGGGTGAGTTCAATCTGCATATAGACTGGGTAAACCCAATGAGCACTAAAGCGGTGGAGGACGAGTTTCTGGAGCGTGTTAGGGATGGTTTGCTCGAACAGTATGTTGAGAAACCGACTAGAGAACAGACTATTTTAGATCTAATATTATGTAATGAGAAAGGGATAATTAATAATCTTGATGTAAAAGAACCTTTAGGGATGTGACCATAATATGTTAGAATTTTACATTATGTTTGAAAGTGAGGTAGTTCAATCTGAAGCCAGGGTGTTAAATTTGAACAAAGGAAATTATGAAGGTATGAGGGGCAAATTGGTTGAGGTGGATTGGGAAAATACATTAAAAGGTATGACAGTACATAGGCAATGGATAGACTTTAAAGAAATATTACATAGTTTATAGCAACTATATATTCCTTCAAGGTACAAAATCCCCAAATGTAAAGGCAGTCAATTGTGGATAACAAAGGAAGTTTAGGATTGTATAAGATTAAAAGAAAAGGCCTATAAAGTTGCTAGAAATAATAGTAAACCTGAGGATTGGGAAGATTTTAGAATACAGCAAAGGAGGACGAGAAACTGATAAAGCAAGGGAGAACAGAATATGAATGTAAGCTAGCAGAAAATGTAAAAACAGACTGTGAAAGCTTCTACACGTAAGTAAAAGGAAAAGTTTGGCTAAGACAATTGTGGGTCCATTACAGGCAGAGTCAGGAGAATTTATAATGGGGATTAGAGAACTGGCAGTGAAGCTAAATGATTATTTTGTGTCTGTCTTCACTGAGGATGATACAAGAAATCTCCCAGAATTAGAGATCCAAAGGATTAGGGGGAATGAGGAATTGAAGGAAATTAGTATTAGTAAGAAGGTTGTATTGGAGAAATTAACGGGGCTGAAGGTGGAGAAATCCCCAGGACCTGATATTCTACATCCCAGAGTGTTGAAAGAGGTAGCTATGGAGATAGTGGATGCATTGGTGATCATCTTCCAAAATTCTATAGATTCTGGAGCGGTTCCTGCAGGTTGGAAGGTCGCAAATGTAACCCCACTATTTAAGAAGGGAGGCAGAGAGAAAACAGAGAATTACAGGCCTGTTAGCCTTACATCAGTCTTTGGGAAAATGCTAGAATCTATTCTAAAGGATGTGATAAACAGACACTTGGATAATAATGATCTGATTGGGCATAGTCAACATGGATTTATGAGTGGGAAATCATGTTTGACGAACCTGTTGGAGTTTTTTGAGAATATTACTAACAGAATTGATAAAGGGGAATCGGTGGACGTGGTACACTTGGATTTTCAGAAGACTTTTGACAAAGTCCCCCACAGGAGGTTGGTCAGCAAAATTAAAGTACATGGGATAGGAGGTAATATATTGGCATGGATTAAGGATTGGTTAACAGGCAGAAAGTAGAGAGTAGGAATAAGCATTGTCACGTTGGCAGGGTGTGACTAGTGGGGTACTGCAGGAATCAGTGCTTGGGCCCCAGCTGTTCACAATATATTTCAATGATTGGGATGTGGGGACCAAATGTAGTATTTCCAAGTTCGCGGATGACACAAAACTAAGTGAGAAAGTGTGTTGTGAGGAAGATGCAAAGCGGCTTCAGGTGGATTTGGACAGACTTAGTGAGTAGGCAAGAATTTGGCAGATGGAATATAATGTGGAAAAGTTTGAGGTTATCCACTTTGGTAGGAGGAATAGATATGCAGAGTATTTATTAAATGGTAAGAGATTAGAAAGTGTAGATGTACAAAGGGACCTGGGTATCCTTGTCAATAAGTCACTGAAAGCTAACATGCAGGTGCAGCAAGCAATTAGGAAGGCTAATGGTATGTTCACCTTTATCGCAAAAGGATTTGAATACAGGAGTAGTTAAGTCTTGCTTCAACTGTATAGAACCTTGGTTAGACCGCACCTGGAGTACTGTGTGCAGTTTTGGTCCCCTTACCTTAGGAAGGATATTATTGCCATAGAGGGAGTACAACGAAGGTTCACCAGACTTGTTCCTGGGATGGCGGGATGGTCCTATGAAGACAGATTGGAGAAACTGGGCCTGTATTCTCTAGAGTTTCGAAGCATGAGAGGTGATCTCATTGAAACCTACAAAATACTTAAAGGATAGACAGGGTAGATGCAGATAAGATGTTTCCTCTGGTTGGAAATAAATAAAAGGGAAGCCACTTAAGACCGAGATGAGGAGAAATTTCTTTACTCAGAGGGTTGTGAATCTTTGGAATTCTCTACCCCAGAGGGCTGTGGAAGCTCAGTCATTGAATATGTTTAAAGCAGAGATTGACAGATTTCTAAATACAAATGACATAAGGGGATATGGGGATAGTGTGGGAAAAAGGCATTGAAGTGGATGATCAGCCATGATCATATTGAATAGTGGGGCAGGCTCAATGGGCTGAATGGTCTATTCTTGCTCCTATGTTCCTATGCATGTATAAAGAAGTGTTGCACATAGAAAGTCAGAGAATTTGGTCACTCTATTTTGTTGGCCACAGATGCTGATTCTCTTGGTCTCTCCTCTTTTGCTTCTTTCTCCCTTTATACTCTGCTTCTTTTCTCCCTTTTTGTTTCTCCCTCTGTCTTTTTCAGCTTCGCTCTCTGGCTTCATATTTTGGGTGGAGAGGTTGGTTGGTTACATTATGTAGTCGGGAAATGAATCATCAATAACTGCAGTCAGCAATTGAGCTGGGGACTAGATGGAAAATGTGGCCCTCAACAGCTAGCTTTCCATCCCATCCCCCAATAACTCCTCTTTCTGTCCATCTCCTTGCTCCTATCTTGCCTCCTATCACTTACCTTCCCATTATACATTCCTGTTCCTACAATTCCCTAATTCCCATCACCACAACTCCCTCTTTCCCTCTGCATGACCCACTCAATCTCTGTATCCCCCTCCCTTGCGCCATTAACCCCCCATTCTCAGTCATTTCTCTCTTTAACTCATCTCTCCCTAATCTTAAGACACTTTCTAAAGTTTATTAACACAAAAAAGATACAATTGGTGTGTTTTCAGAACACTTGTCTTTCACACATTAATATCCATTATAAATTTTTATCTCTGTAAAGCTTTCACATTTTCCCTTTTGCTTTTCAAACTTATTTCAAAGAAATCGATTGGGCAGAAAATGCTTGTAGGTAAATATAAATATCCAATCGATGCAGTCAATATTGCATATTAAGGAAATTAGGTAAACTGCCTATGCTAAGATTCAAATTTAGGAGAGTCACATCCTGGGCAAAAATATCAGGGTAGAAATTGGACCTCCTTGTGCATGTTTTTCCTAACAGAAAAGGCAGATAAGACATCTCATCCAAAGGACGGCATCTTCAACACTGCAGCACTCCCTCAGCATTGAAGCATCAGCCTGGATCACAAACTTCTGATTTAAACGTGAGAAAGCTACCACTGAGCCAAAGCGCAAACCATTGCAAAATAATGCAGACAAATCCTTGAATTCCAGAAAGCAATATCATAAACATTTAGTTATGATCCAAAATTTTGAAAATAGATCATGACATGTCAATATACATTATGCAAAACCATGGGGGAAAAAGGCATTGAATCATATTAAAGTTGTGAATTTTCTATCTTTAATCTAAAATCCTAATGCTGAAGATAGGGTGGTGGCAGTGTCTTTTCACCTCAAGTTTCTGGATTTAAATCATATCCAGAACAATATGATGGGCGTCACTCGGCTGGCTGCGAAAGTTCCATGTAAATGTGTTTGGGGCTGCAGCCCCACAGCACAATACAGAACATAATTAGGTACTAAATTGGCAAACCCAGCCAGAATGGCCACAGCATAGCTGTTGTGAAAAATCTTACAGTGGAAAGTTCTCTTGAGTTGGGGCTAATGCACATTGTTGTTCCAGAGTTGTAGGAGCTTTATTTTGAAACTGGTTGTGCTATAACTGATTTGGGAGTGCTTGCTGCTTAAACAGGAACATGTTCCATTCTCTTGCATTAATCTTAATGAGCACAAAAATCCACTTTATCCATTTTGAGAGCAAAAAATTTTTTAATTTCCAGTCATATTTGGCACACATTTTAATAACCTTTCAGAGAATATATACTTATAATATTAATATATTTACTTTTACTTAACTGTAATTATTATTTTCTGAAAATTCCAGTAACTGAAAAGTGTTCATACAAGATCTGGCAGTGAATAATTCCACAGAGACAGCACAGATATTTGAGCAGAAGGATACAGCTGCATTGAGTTTGAGCAATAAATTGAAATGAGCTCAGAGTACACCAGTCATGTCGAGCTGACAGAAGCAGAAAATGCCAAATAATTCTGTCAGTGGTTGACTCTTAAAGATTCGTTTGGTTTTTCTACTGCTAATCTCACCCCTCATTACAATTCAAATTATGAATAAGTGTATTACAAAGAGAAAACAAAAATGCAGTTATGTCTTCACATCCTCAGTACATCCCAAAGCCCTTTACAATCAATAAAGGGCTGTTGAAGTGTAGCTACTATAGTAATGCAGGGAAACTCAGCAGCCAATTTGCACACAGGAAGTTGCACAAACAGTAGTAAGATAAATTACCAAGTAATCTGTTTTAGTCACATTAGTTGAGTGATAAATGTTGGACAGAACACTAGGAGAGCTCCCCTTCTCTTCTTTGAATAGTGCCTTGAAATATTTTAAGTTTATCTGAAAAAGCAGGTGGACCGTGGTCTAATGTTTCATTCTAACGACTGTGGGATAGACTTTGAAGCCAAACACAGAGGTCCTATTCCCATCATCTCTGTGGCTGCTGCAGTCTTCCCCAACCCTAACTTTTCCTGGGTCGAGCTTCAGTCCACTTCAGTCAGGCAATTGGCCCATTTACGAATGCAAATAAGGTTCCTATCACGTCCAAAAAACTCTATTGCCATTTTAGGGCAGTACTGGGCAGAGTGTGTGCTACTGAGGCTCAGCCCAGTATCAGCTGGCAGTCCAGCCAACGAGGACCCCCCTCCCCACCAGTAATTTCTACTTGACAACTTTGAAATAACTATTTACCATATTGAAACCACACAAAAGTCTAAAAATAGTTTAGGTTGCTGCTGAACCGGCCTTTAAATTTATTCATGTCTCTTCCAACTTTAAAATTTTACATGCAGTTGGTAGCCAGTAAGCAAAACAATCCTTAATTTTTTGAATCACACGCGTGCAGAAATTCCACAAAAATTTATCCTAGTTTCTATGTCAATCTTGTCGATGGGGACTTGCGCATCTGCCTATATCCAAGTTTAAAAACCAACATAAAACAGCAATGCCACCAATCACTGCCCATTTGTATCACAACTGTAAATGTTATTTTTTTAAAATGAAATTCCAATGGTGGCAAGGTTCTGAAAAATTTCAGGTGCCCTTAAAATGATGGAGTTTGGTTAAGTATAGTGCAGTTCTCAGATTGCAGCTCTCAATGCAGCCCAGTCTCTGCCAGTCATGGATGAGCTGGACGAACAGCCAACAAAATCGGACCTCAGTGATGCCATTGATTCTCTAGCCAGTGGAAAAGCCCCTGGGAATGAGGGAATTACCCCTGAAATAATCAAGAGTGCCAAGCCTGCTATACTCTCAGCATTCCATGAACTGCTTTGCCTGTGCTGGGATGAGGGAGCAGTACCACAGGACATGCGCAATGCCAATAACATCACCCTCTATAAAAACAAGGGTGACCATGGTGACTGCAACAACTACTGTGGAATCTCCCTGCTCAGCATAGTAGGGAAAGTCTTTGCTCGAGTCGCTTTAAACAGGCTCCAGAAGCTGGCCGAGTGCGTCTACCCTGAGGCACAGTGTGGCTTTCGTGCAGAGAGATCGACCACTGACATGCTGTTCTCCCTTCGTCAGATCCAGGAGAAATGCCGTGAACAACAGATGCCCCTCTACATTGCTTTCATAGATCTCACCAAAGCCTTTGACCTTGTCAGCAGACGTGGTCTCTTCAGACTACTAGCAAAGATCGGATGTCCACCAAAGCTACTAAGTATCATCACCTCATTCCATGACAATATGAAAGGCACAATTAAACATAGCGGCGCCTCATCAGACCCCTGTCCTATCCTGAGTGGCGTGAAACAGGGCTGTGTTCTTGCACCTACACTGTTTGGGATCTTCTTCTCCCTGCTGCTCTCACATGCATTCAAGTCTTCAGAAGAAGGAATTTTCCTCTACACAAGATCAGATGGCAGGTTGTTCAACCCGTTTAAGAGCGAAGACCAAAGTACGGAAGGTCCTCATCAGGGAACTCCTCTTTGCTGACGTTGCTGCATTAACATCCTACACGGAAGAGTGTCTGCAGAGACTCATCGACAGAATTGCGGCTGCCTGCAACGAACGTGGCCTAACCATCAGCCTCAAGAAAACGAACATCATGGGACAGGACGTCAGAAATGCTCCATCCATCAATATCAGTGACCACGCTCTGGAAGTGGTTCAAGAGTTCACCTACCTAGGCTCAACTATCACCAGTAACCTGTCTCTTGATGCAGAAATCAACAAGCGCATGGGAAAGGCGTCCGCTGCTATGTCTAGACTGGCCAAGAGAGTGTGGGAAAATGGCGCACTGACATGGAACACAAAAGTCCGAAGCCTGTGTCCTCAGTACGGCAGCGAGGCCTGGACAACGTAGGTCAGCCATGAGTGACGTCTCAATTCATTCCATCTTCGCTGCCTCCGGAGAATCCTTGGCATCAGGTGGCAGGACCGTATCTCCAATGCAGAAGTCCTCGAGGCGGACAACATCCCCAGCATATACACCTACTGAGTCAGCGGCGCTTGAGGTGGCTTGGCCATGTAAGCCGCATGGAAGATGGCAGGATCCCTAAGGACACATTGTACAGTGAGCTCGTCACTGGTATCAGACCCACTGGCTGTCCATGTCTCCGCTTCCAAGACGTCTGCAAACGCGACATGAAGTCTTGTGACATTGACCACAAGTCGTGGGAGTTAGTTGCCAGTGATCGCCAGAGCTGGCGGACAGCCATAAAGGCGGAGCTAAAGTGTGGCGAGTCGAAGAGACGTAGCTGTTGGCAGGAAAAAAGACAGAAGCGCAAGGAGAGAGCCAACTGTGTAACAGCCCTGACAACCAATTTTATCTGCAGTGCCTGTGGAAGAGTCTGTCATTCTAGAATTGGCCTTTATAGCCACTCCAGGTGCTGCTTCACAGCCACTGACCACCTCCAGGCGCTTACCCATTGTCTCTCGAGACAAGGAGGCCAAAGAAGTGCACTTCTCAGATTTCAAACTTCAGAAATCTCACGCTGTGTTGTGCTTAAATCTATACCAGCACATTATTCACATTAATCTGGTAAATTTGCAGGAGCTGGTATTTTGCATAGAGGCGGAGCACTCTAAATGAGCATCAGAAAGTTTCAGCGACATATCTTAGAAGCAGCACAAACGATCGAGTAAATTTGCTTGTACTGATGATTCAGTGTAAAACCATCGAAAATCAGTTACATGCAAATTTTCTCAGCGAAAAAAAAGCCACAACACTATTCTTATGCCATAGTTAATGTCAAAACTTCCAAAGAAATTCAGAGTCGATACATTTTATTTAATGCAAACAGAATTCTCTGCTTTCCCTGATTCAAGAACAGAGTGAGCAGACAAAACAGCACCACGGGACCATCAGTATAATGCTGCCTAATTTACAATTAAATGGCTGCTGATCTCCAGTAATTCATCACTTCGCACAAACTGTAAATCCTTCCAGTTACTGCTTGGCAATATATCACAGTCGCAATGCCTCTATAAAATGCATTTATGGAAAATCCAAACTTCATGAATAGCCTTCATCATAAATCAGGAAAGTGTCAAGAAGATATTTTCAGAGTAAGTTCTGTGATATTGTGAACTTATATCACCAGTGTCAAAAGCACAGCTCTCAAACACATAAGTAATCACGAGGCGTTAAATACAACCTATTACTTTATATTTCAATTTTTACATATGGAAAAACTAGACTGTTGAGTTGCAAGTTAAAATTTGATCTACTCTTCAATTTTCCCACCACTCCCTTATTTTTCTAATGCTTTAAATGCATGAGCATTGCACTTTGCAAGAAACTCAACCTCTTTCAGCAGATTGTGATGCAAGACTTAGTTTTTTTTTTATTTCCAAAATATACTTTATTCATAAACATCTGTAAAAATTACATTGCCAAACAGTTTCCAAACAGCACCAAAAAATACAAACATTGCAAGGGATATCAGTTTCCTTCAATACTCTCATGAGTTTCTTCCCAACCCTTCCGTTTCACAATTGTCATGTCAATTACAGTTTTACATTTACAGCAATTGAGAATATTAACGATACAGTTCGAGGGGTTTCCCAGTGATCCAGCCCCTCAGTTCAGCTTGGTGGGGGAACCTTACACTGTGGTCTTTCCCCATTGAGCCTTTGCTGCGGCTGGCCCAAGCTTTAGTGCGTCCCTCAGCACGTAGTCCTGGACCTTGGAATGTGCCAGTCTGCAACATTCGGTGGTGGACAACTCTTTGCGCTGGAAGACCAGCAAGTTTCGGGCAGACCAAAGGGCGTCTTTCACCGAATTGATAGTCCTCCAGCAGCAGTTGATGTTTGTCTCGGTGTGCGTCCCTGGGAACAGCCCGTAGAGCACAGACTCCTGTGTTACAGAGCTGCTTGGGATGAACCTTGACAAAAACCACTGCATCTCTTTCCACACCTGCTTTGCAAAGGAACATTCCAGGAGGAGGTGGGCGACTGTCTCTTCCCCACCACAGCCAACGCGGGGGCACTGTGCGGAGGGGGCGAGACTTCGGGTGTGCATGAAGGATCTGACGGGGAGGGCCCTTCTCACCACCAGCCAAGCTATGTCTTGGTGCTTGTTTGAAAGTTCTGGTGATGAGGCATTCCGCCAAATGACTTTGACGGTCTGCTCGGGGAACCATCCGACAGGATCCACCGTTTCCTTTTCCCGTAGGGCCTTGAGGACATTCCGTGCAGACCACTGCCCGATGCACCGGTGGTCAAAGGTGTTTCCCCGCAGAAACTGCTCCACGAAGGATAGGTGGTACGGCACCGCCCAACTGCACGGAGCGTTCCGCGGCAATGTGACCAGGCCCATCCTTCGCAACACCGGGGACAGATAGAACCTCAGCACGTAGTGACACTTGGAGTTTGCGTACTGGGGATCTACACACAGCTTGATGCAGCCGCACACGAAGGTGGTCATCAGGATGAGGGCCACGTTGGGTACATTTTTCCCGCCCTTGTCCAGAGATTTGAACAACGTGTCCCCAGACGAAGCGGAAAATGGCTCGGGTGACTGCCACGGCGCAGGAGTGGGGTATGGGCCAGACCTGCGCCACGTAGAGCAACAACGTGAGCGCCTTGCACCTGATGACCAGGTTCTTACCCACCATGGAGAGAGATCGCTGCCCCCACATGCCCAACTTTTGTCGTACCTTGGCTACTCGCTCCTCCCATGTTTTGGTGCACGCCCCGGTCCTTCCGAACCATATCCCCAGCACCTTCAGGTAATCTGACCTGATGGTGAAGGGGACAAAGGATCGGTCAGCCCAGTTGCCAAAGAACATGGCCTCGCTCTTGCCATGGTTAACTTTGGCTCCCGAGGCCAGTTCGAACTGGTCGCAGATGCTCATCAGTCTGCGCACGGACAGCGGATCCGAGCAGAAAACGGCGACGTCATCCATGTACAGGGAGGTTTTGACCTGAGTGCCTCCGCTGCCTGGGATTGTCACCCCTCTTATGCTCGCATCCTTCCTAATAGACTCAGCAAAGGGTTCAATACAGCAAACAAACAAGACCGGGGAGAGAGGACAGCCCTGTCTGACTCCAGATTTGATGCAGGACTTAGTTAACAAAACAATAAGTTGCTTAAACCTTTGAAAACTGAAATGGAACCTTTGCTCATTGATAATGCTTAGTACCACACACCACATCAAAGACAATACACTTGGGTAGTTGCCAAAGAAAACCCTTTGTTATCAACATATGTGACCTTTGCATTATGCCTTTTATTCTGCCCGTCCTCTTTACTTTGCCACAGGTGGCTTTAACGAATCTCTGTTAATTAGGAGCAAAACTGCAAGGCTTTTCTGTTTAAATCAGCATGCTGGATGGTTGACCTGGATATTGCTCTGCTGATTTTCTGTAAGCAACCCATTGCTGCAGTTACTTTATAGCATTATGTCGGTGGATATCCTGACTCTGACAGCAACATTGTCAAGTAAAGGAGATAGTGCCCACCAACCTCAAATCGTAGAATCACAGAAGGCTGATAGCAGAGGAGTCCAATCCACCCATCATGTTCGTGCCTGCTCCCTGCAAGAGCAGCTCAGCTAGTTCCAGTCCCCCACCCTTACCTCGCAGGCCTGCAATTTTTTTTTCTCTTCAGGGGTTTATCCATTTCTCTTTTGAAACTGGTGATTGAATCTGCCTCTGCCAAGCTCTCAGGCAGTGCATTCCTGATCTTACCCACTCGCTGGGCAAAATTTTTTTTTCCTCATGTCGATATTGGTTCTTTCGCCAATCACCTTAAATTGGTGTCCTCTGGTTCTCAACCGTTCCGACACTGGGAACGTTTTCTCTCCATCTACTCCGTCTATATCCCTCGTGATTTTGAATTCGTCTATCAAATCTCCTCTCAACCTTCTCTTCTCTAAGGGGAACAACCCAAGCTTCTCCAATCAATTCTCATAACTGAAGTCCCTCATTACTGAACCATTCTTTTAAATCTTTTCTGCACTCCCTCTAAAGCCTCCAGATCTTTCCTAAAGTGTAGTGCCCAGAATTGGACACAAAACTCCAGTGGAGGCCAAACCAGAGTATTATAAAGGTTGATCAAAATTTCCTTAATTTTGTACTGTATTCCTCTATTTATAAAGCCTGTATGCCTTTTTAACTACTTTCTCAACCTACCCTGCCACCTTTAACAATTTGTGCACATATATCCCCACGTCTCTCTGTTGCTGCGCCCCCTTTAGAATTGTGTCCTTTATTTTGTATTCGCTGTCCTCATTCCTCCTACCAAAATGTACCTCCTCACACTTCTCTACATTAAATTTCATCTGCCACATGTATGTCCATTCCACCAGCCTATGTCCTCTTGAAGTCTATCACTATCCTCCTCACAGTTCACAATAGTTCTAAATTTTGTGTCATCTGCATGATACTTCAAAATATGGTTTATCTCCTCAAAGATGGTAGTAACAGAGTCCATAGAGGAAGATAAAAATAGTTGTTTTGGCATTGCTAGTCAATGTGGACCTTCCACAGCTACTGGAGAGAGTCGAATGGTCAGACATCAAAGTCACTATTGTTTTTGCATTTAACCTCAAGTTAAATGAGATGGATTCCAAAGCATTGATAATTAACCCCAGGTAAACAAATTTTTAGCAACGTAAGACAGGATGATTCACTATTGCTTATTTTACTGTATTGCACAAACTCAAAATTACCCAAGTGAGAAAAAGAGCCATAAACAAAGAAAGATGACCTCAAGAAAAAGCAGTTGAGAAATAAAAAGGGAGACATAAATCACTTAAAAGAAGACAGAAGCAATTGGAGTGATAGACAAGAGGAGACATAATTAAAGGAAGCTAGTGACAACACATCCTGAAATTCCATTGTGGTCCACCAGTCTCCCACTTTAACTTAAGCAGGAGAGTGACGGAAGCCAAAAGTGAACTACTTTTACATTTTCAGTCACTTCTGCTGCTTCCCTGGGGGTTGCACTGGTCTCTTGTCAATATTCCAGCAGAAGGTCAGTTTAAAGTAAACTTAATTTCCTTTTGTTTTCGGCGGAGACCAGGGGGCTGCTGGGTAAGTAAAACCCTATATATTTGGGCTGTTTCTGAACCCGAGACACTACACCTGCAGTGTCTCCCATCCGGCCTCCTCCTCTAACCAAAAAAAAAGGACTCGCTGGTGTGTAGATAAGGTAAGGCTTTTTCTATTTCTCTTTTTTGTTTTATAGTGTGATTGGTTAAAAACTTTTCGTTCCTTTTTCATTTAACTAAGTTTAAGTTTAAGATTAAAAATGGCAGGAGATCTTAGACCGTGACATGCTCCTCTTGCTCAATGTGGGAGCTCAGGGACACGGCTGATGTCCCTGACTCCTTCACGTGCAGGAAGTGTGTCCAGCTGCAGCTCTTGTTACACCGCATGACGGCTCTGGAGCTGCGGATGGACTCACTTTGGAGCATCCGCGATGCTGAAGAGGTCGTGGATAGCACGTTTAGCGAATTGGTCACACCGCAGATTAGGATTGCTGAGGGAGAAAGGAAATGGGTGACCAAAAGGCAGAGAAAGAGCAGGAAGGCAGCGCAGGTGTCCCCTGCGGTCATCTCCCTCCACAACAGGTATACCGTTTTGGATACTGTTGAGGGAGATGGCTCACCAGGGGAAGGCAGCAGTAGCCAGGTTCATGGCACCGTGGCTGGCTTTGCTGTTCAGAAGGGCGGGAAAAAGAGTGGAAGGGCTATAGTCATAGGGGATTCGATTGTAAGGGGAGTAGATAGGCGGTTCTGTGGTCGAAAACGAGACTCCCGAATGGTATGTTGCCTCCCAGGTGCACGGGTCAGGGATGTCTCAGATCGGCTGCAGAACATTCTGAAGGGGGAGGGTGAACAGCCAGTTGTCGTTGTGCACATAGGCACCAATGATATAGGTAAAAAACGGGATGAGGTCCTACAAGCAGAATTTAGGGAGTTAGGAGCCAAGTTAAAAAGTAGGACCTCAGAGGTAGTAATCTCAGGATTGCTACCAGTGCCACGTGATAGTCAGAGTAGAAATGAAAGAATAGTCAGGATGAATGCGTGGCTTGAGAGATGGTGCAGGAGGGAGGGGTTCAAATTTTTGGGACGTTGGGACCGGTTCTGGGGGAGGTGGGACTATTACAAATTGGACGGTCTACACCTGGGCCGGACTGGAACCAATGTCCTTGGGGGTGCTTTTGCTAACGCTGTTGTGGAGGGTTTAAACTAATATGGCAGGGGGATGGGAACCAAATGAGGTCAGTGGAGAGTAAGGATGTAGTGACTAAAGCCTGTAAGGAACTAGATAATGAAGTCAGCGTGAATAAGGGAAAGAGTAGGCAGGGAGCAGATGATGAAAGCAAAGGGACTGGTGGTCTGAGGTGTATTTGTTTTAATGCAAGAAGTGTAATAGGTAAGGCAGATGAACTTAGGGCTTGGATTAGTACCTGGGAGTATGATGTTATTGCTATTACTGAGACTTGGTTAAGGGAAGGGCATGATTGGCAACTAAATATCCCAGGATACCGATGCTTCCGGCAGGATAGAGAGGGAGGTAAAAGGGGTGGAGGAGTTGCATTACTGGTCAAAGAGGATATCACAGCTGTGCTGAAGGAAGGCACTATGGAGGACTTGAGCTGTGAGGCAATATGGGCAGAACTCAGAAATAGGAAGGGCGCGGTAACAATGTTGGGGCTGTACTACAGGCCTCCCAACAGCGAGCGTGAGATAGAGATACAAATATGTGAACAGATTATGGAAAGCTGTAGGAGCAACAGGGTGGTGGTGATAGGAGATTTTAATTTTCCCAACATTTACTGGGATTCACTTAGTGTTAAAGGTCTAGATGGAGCAGAATTTGTAAGGAGCATCCAGGAGGGTTTTCTAGAGCAGTATGTAAATAGTCCAACTCGGGAAGGGGCCATACTGGACCTGGTGTTGGGGAATGAGTCGGGCCAGGTGGTTGACGTTTCAGTAGGGGACTACTTTGGGAATAGTGATCACAATTCCGTAAGTTTTAGAATACTCATGGACAAAGACGAGAGTGGTCCTAAAGGAAGAGTGCTAAATTGGGGGAAGGCCAACTATACCAAAATTCGGCAGGAGCTGGGGAATGTAGATTGGGAGCAGCTGTTTGAAGGTAAATCCACATTTGATATGTGGGAGGCTTTTAAAGAGAGGTTGATTAGCGTGCAGGAGAGACATGTTCCTGTGAAAATGAGGGATAGAAATGGCAAGATTAGGGAACCATGGATGACAGGTGAAATTGTGAGACTAGCTAAGGGGAAAAAGGAAGCATACATAAGGTCTAGGCGGCTGAAGAAAGACGAAGCTTTGAAAGAATATCGGGATTGTAGGCGCAATCTGAAACGAGGAATTAAGAGCGCTAAAAGGGGTCATGAAAAATATCTTTAGCAAACAGGGTTAAGGAAAATCCCAAAGCCTTTTATTCATATATAAGGAGCAAGAGGGTAACTAGAGAAAGGATTGGCCCACTCAAGGACAAAGGAGGAAAGTTATGCGTGGAGTCAGAGAAAATGGGTGAGATTCTAAATGAGTACTTTGCATCGGTATTCACCGAGGAGAGGGACATGACGGATGTTGAGGTTAGGGACAGATGTTTGATTACTCTAGGTCAAGTCGGCATAAGGAGGGAGGAAATGTTGGATATTCTAAAAGGCATTAAGGTGGACAAGTCCCAGGTCCGGATGGGATCTATCCCAGGTTACTGTGGGAAGCGAGAGAGGAAATAGTTGGGGCCTTAACAGATATTTTTGCAACATCCTGAAACACGGGTGAGGTCCCGGAGGACTGGAGAATTGCTAATGTTGTCCCCTTGTTTAAGAAGGGTAGTAGGACAAATCCAGGTAATTATAGACCGGTGAGCCTGACGTCAGTGGTAGGGAAGCTGCTGGAGAAGATACTGAGGGATAGGATCTATTCCCATTTGGAAGAAAATGGGCTTAGCAGTGATAGGCAACATGGTTTTGTGCAGGGAAGGTCATGTCTTACCAACTTAATAGAATTCATTGAGGAAGTGACAAAGTTGATTGATGAGAGAAGGGCTGTAGATGTCGGATACATGGACTTCAGTAAGGCATTTGATAAGGTTCCCCATGGTAGGCTGATGGAGAAAGTGAAGGCGCATGGGGTCCAAGGTGTACTAGCTAGATGGATAAAGAACTGGCTGGGCAACAGGAGACAGAGAGTAGCAGTGGAAGGGAGTTTCTCAAAATGGAGACGTGTGACCAGTGGTGTTCCACAGGGATCCGTGCTGGGACCACTGTTGTTTGTGATATACATAAATGATTTGGAGGAAAGTATAGGTGGTCTGATTAGCAAGTTTGCAGACGACACTAAGATTGGTGAAGTAGCAGATAGTGAAGGGGACTGTCAGAGAATACAGCAGAATATAGATAGACTGGAGAGTTGGGCAGAGAAATGGCAGATGGAGTTCAATCTGGGCAAATGCGAGGTGATGCATTTTGGAAGATCCAATTCAAGAGTGAATTATACAGTAAATGGAAAAGTCCTGGGGAAAATTGATGTACAGAGAGATTTGGGTGTTCATGTCCATTGTTCCCTGAAGGTGGCAACGCAGGTCAATAGAGTGGTCAAGAAGGCATACGGCATGCTTTCCTTCATCGGACGGGGTATTGAGTACAAGAGTTGGCAGGTCATGTTACAGTTGTATAGGACTTTGGTTCGGCCACATTTGGAATACTGCGTGCAGTTCTGGTCGCCACATTACCAAAATGATGTGGATGCTTTGGAGAGGGTGCAGAGGAGGTTCACCAGGATGTTGCCTGGTATGGAGGGCGCTAGCTATGAAGAGAGGTTGAGTAGATTAGGATTATTTTCATTAGAAAGACGGAGGTTGAGGGGGGACCTGATTGAGGTGTACAAAATCATGAGAGGTATAGACAGGGTGGATAGCAAGAAGCTTTTTCCCAGAGTGGGGGATTCAATTACAAGGGGACACGAGTTCAAAGTGAAAGGGGAAAAGTTTAGGGGGGATATGCGTGGAAAGTTCTTTACGCAGAGGGTGGTGGGTGCATGGAACGCATTGCCAGCGGAGGTGGTAGACGCGGGCACGATAGCGTCTTTTAAGATGTATCTGGACAGATACATGAATGGGCAGGAAGCAAAGAGATACAGAACCTTAGAAAATAGGCGACAGGTTTAGATAGAGGATTTGGATCGGTGTCGGCTTGGAGGGCCGAAGGGCCTGTTCCTGTGCTGTAATTTTCTTTGTTCTTTGTTCTTAGAACTCCTGCAGAATGTCCGGGCCATCATATTGTTTTTAAGTGATTTTTTTGTGATTAATACCATTGGAGATAAACTGATTTAAAAAAATAAGTTTAAAAAAACTGCACACTGGCAAACAGATGCACACTTTCTTAAACATTTAATTTTTTTGTGATTACCCGAAGGAGACACAGCAGAATAAATATTCCAACGAGTGCTTCAGTTGCAGTACAGTAAGGAATGGGAAGGGACTTGGGGTAGGCATGAGGTTGAAACTATCATGCACTTTGGACATGGCTTTATCCCTCCTGTTGGTTTAAACTGACCTGCATTATAGTCAAGGTGGATTTACCAGCAGGAGGGTAAAACTGTAAATGTACAAAGCCACTTTGAAAAGCAGCTCTATGTTAGACATGAGATGCTGCCCAAAATTGAGCCAGATCGAGACAGTTCATAACTGGCTGCATGTTTAATCATGATGAAAAAGCTCTTCCAGATTAAAGATGGATATTTTTCCTGCTGCTATATGCATATATTAAAGGTATCAAAGTCAAACATCTTATTAACAAATCACCGACAGTGTTTGTTCAACAGAAAAGGAAATAAAATACAATCAGCTTTAAGTCTGAATTGGAATGCTATAACTTTCCCCTTGTAAAGATCTTCATGTTAATGTGAATGATATCATTAAAATATTTAGGTAACATTTTGGTCAGCAACTTTGAAAATAACTACATATCTGCTATAAGGTCATATACAGCTTTCAGAATTTGATTCTCTTTGTCATTTTTCTGAAACCAATAGCTTTTAATATTGGTACTTGTAGCTTAGATAGCACAGAAGGAGGCCATTCCGTCCATCATGCCTGTGCTGGTTGTTTGGAAGAGCTATCTAATTAGTCAATTCCCTGGATCTTTCCCCTTAGCCCTGAAAATTTTTCCTTTGCAAGTATAGATCCAATTCCCTTTCAAAAGTTATTATTGAATCTGCTTCCACAACCCTTTCAGGCAGTGCATAATAACTTGCTATGTAAAAAAAAAATCCTCATTTTTCCTCTGGTTCTTTTGCCTTAAATCTTAAATCTGTGTCCTCTGGCTGCTGACCCACCAGCCAGGGAAACAGTTTCTACTTACTCTATCAAAATCCCTCATTACTGGAAAGCCTCCAATAAATCTCCCCTTAACTTTCTCTGCTCTAAGGAGAACAATCGCAGCTTCTTGTCTCTCCACATATCTGAAGTCCCTGGTATCACTCTGCAGCTTCTCTAAGGTCTTGATATCCTTCCTAAAGTATGGAGCCCAGAATTGGCCACAGTACTGTAGCTGGGGTCTTAGTGATTTATAAAAAGCTTTACCATAATTTCTGTGCTTTTATACTCTATGCCTCTATTTATAAAGCCAAAGATCACCAACTTTTTTTTCGAAAACAGTTTGATCAACTTGTCCTGAAACATTCAAAGATTTAAACTTCCAGATCCCTTTTTTATGCACCCTATCTTGGATCCGATTTGAATTGCAAAAGTTCTACAACAAAACATAATAAGACAGTCTTAATATGAGATAAAGAGCTTAAAATGTCAGGGAAATAGTTTTAAACAAACAGGTATAACACATTTCTTCTGTAGCATTAAGTTTTGCTCTTTTCGCAGCTATTGAGGTTTATGTAATATATAACTTGGTTAAGTGTATACAAGGGCTGAGTGGGTGACCTTAAGAAACTGGCCATCAGATCTTGGCATGCACCGTTGATCTTGTGATGGTGAAATTGGGAGGGTAGTTTGAACTTGGTAACTAATTTCCTACACCTTTTCCACATGTTCAAGAAGCACTATCACTGCAAGTGGGCAGAGAATAAGGCACACAGATTCTCTTTGGATCTCTCCAACGTTGCTTCCAGACCTGCTGAGTAGTTCCAGCATTTCTTGTTTTTATTTCAGATTTCCAGCATCTGCAGTATTTTGCTTTTATTTTATGCACAGTTTCTCCTATGGGGCTGCTGCTCCTTGTTATTGTAGGTCATGGTTCTGCCCGAATGATGGAGAGCAGATGAAGTGGCACCAATGGCCAAGTGGCAGAACTGCTCACTTTAGTTAAGAAGGTCTAAGGCCCTGAAATGCCGCAGTGGTTTTACAGGTATCCTGCTGTAACTCCAGTGGGAGATTGATAAAAACCCCCAGGAAATGGCTCAAGTGACCATGGTCAGCCACTTAAGCCATTTCCTTAGCGATTTGCCAGTCCCCACTGGAGTTACAGTGGAGAGCAATAGAACCCCATGCCCTGTAACAGAATTTCAGAGTATCAAGGTTATTACTGGAAATGATGCAACAGGGCAAGGTCTCCATTTTTGAGGCAGAGTGCAATCTTCCCCTCAGAGGCAATGTGCAGAAGCATGACAAAATGTTGTCAGGAATTTCAACACGTTCCCTGTTCCATAATTGTGAAAGCAGATGAGGAATGAGTTCTCTGGATTGAAGAACATTGCAGTTGAAGATCGTTTGACAGCCCAAATGAAATGAATGCCTGTGCTATGCATGAACTAAGCAGTGAGCCCTCAACATAGTTCATTGTCAGCAATACAGCTTGGAAAGTGCCTGCACTATCTCCTGCATCTAGAAACCTACCATGTCTGCAATTCTTTTGGTACAACTTGGTTGACGGCAAAGTGAAAGGCTTCCATTGTCTCGTATAACTGTCATATGTTTTGCCAACAAGTTCATAAGGCACTGTAAATTATTTGCTGTGTAGTCATCCATTTGCACTGGGATGCACCTAATGCCAGATTCAAATGTGAGACGTTTTTAAAGGACAAGGTTTGCACAAATGCCAAAAGAGAATTTGCAAAGGTAACAGCCCTGCCAAACTGTGCTGCCATGAGAGGTCACATATCAAATTATCAGGGTGGAGGCCACAAAGGGTGTGGGTGAGGGAGAATTTTGTGCTATTCTAAAAAGGCAAATCTTTGCTTCAATTTCTTCTTCCTTGCCTTCAGCCTTACATATTCAGGAATGTGCTGGTGCATAGCACTATATTGGCTTTGCTATTGCACACAGAAGCTTTTTCCACACAGTCTATGCTAACACATCTTACTTTTTTCTTTGTCCAAGGGCCTCCAACAATTACTAGCAGAAATTTTATCACCTCACATGGGCACCTGTCAAGCACTTCTGACCATGCACATGCCTCTGCCTTGGGGAATCCGAAACATAAATTCAGGAAGTTTCACCTGGTGAGGTACCTCCTGGCATAGCATGGCAGAGATTATGCAGAGTTGCAGCTCCAACATGCAGGTGAGCAAATTGGCTTGCAAACACCTGCAGTCCACCATGGAGCAAATAGCAATTCCATAGACCTTAGAGGGTTAATGTACAGTTTGACCAATGTTGTAACTGCTGCGATTGAGATGAGGAGTGCCAATTTAGAGGAGGGTCTCACTTACAGCTTTGAGAGACTAAGGAATCGATGACTGTAACTTGACAGTGTGATTCACATTCCTACATGATGGTCAATGGTCTCACCCCATACAGATCCTTGGTCATTACAAAAGTCACCCAGCAGCAGAAGCATATCAAGAAGAGGCATAGATGAGTCAATTACTTCTCAAGATAAAGCCCCATTTGCCCAATCCAACTGTTCCCTAAGAGCAGCTGAAGAGGAAACATAGAAACATAGAAAATAGGAGCAGGAGTAGGCCATTCGGCCCTTCGAGCCTGCTCCACCATTCATTATGATCATGGCTGATCATCCAATTCAGTTACCTGTTCTCACTTTCCCAGAGGTGGTGGACAGGAGCAGCCAGCCAGCACAACGGCTGAAATGCTTGTGGAAGTTGTACAGCTCTAAAATGAACAGAAAAAGGCGCCATACCACAGTTAAATCAAGAGGCCCCCATTGAAAAACACACTTACTCCTCCCACTATGGTGGCACTTAAGGGCTGCTGCAAGATGATGATTAATGTCTGCCCCACTGGATTACTCACCCTCCCCAATGGTGAGCTGCCTGTAGGCAGTGTAATTGGTGCTGGCAGCATCAGTGCTAATGAGAATTGAACATAAAAATTCATTGAGAGTCATTTTTGACGTCAGCAGGCAGGCAGAGCAGGCACTTCAAATGAAAATCAATCCCACTAGTTCTTTTGTTTTGAACTAGCCTTGGTCTTTGTTTTTTACCTTTGTACCTCTGCCCCAAATCTTCCAGGATTGTATCAGTTCCACTCTCTTTATAGTAAATGGGATATCGTAAACATCCATGACTGTGTATACCCTGTGTGACTTTCTAGAGATAGAATCAGCAAAGTGCATTTATTCTACTTAATTTCTCCTACATTAAAATTATGTTTAGAGATATGCAGCTGGATTTTACCAGCTCTTTGGGGATGGGCTGAGAGACAGGAAGGTTGGCAAGATGGCACGAGGTCAGTGGGTGGCATGTTCATTTCCTTCCCACCAGCATGCCATCTTGCTAGAGGTGGGAAGATTTTGCCTGCCCAGAGCCCAACTGAACTGCTTAAGTGGACAATTAATGGCCTCTCCTCACCTCTGTTGGCATTTAACCAGCGGTGGGAGTCCCTCGGCTGTGTGGGAAGAGCTTCAGGTTACCCTGGCAGCCTCCTGACATGCTCTGGGAGGGAGGGACCCTCCTTTTCGGGCATTTTTTGGCCCTTGAAGCTGTCCCTCATCGGCAATGGCTACCCCTGTGGTAATGGCACCACCCGCCCTCCGCATCCTCCCCACCCTCCCTTCGGGCTTACCTGACTAGTCCCAGTGTCCCCAGACCCAGCTTACCTGCCTGTGAGGTCCATGGCTATTGATGGGCCCTCATCCTCCAGGTGCAGTCCCAGCATTGGCCACCACTCCCAGGCGGAGGCTGTTGAGTTGCCAGTCCTCTGATTAGCCAGCAACTCTTGGGAGTCGGCGGACAGCTACCCAGTGGCAGCCACTTAATTGAAGAGGACATAAGGAGATTAGAGACCAATATAGATAGGTTGAGTGAGTGGGCAAAAATCTGGCAGATGGAGTATAATGTGGGAAAATGTGAAATTGTTCACTTTGGCAGGAAGAATAAAAAAGCAGAGTATTACTTAAACGAAGAATGACTGCAGAATTCCGAGGTGCAGAGGGATCTACGTGTTCTATTGGATGAGTCACAAAAAGTTAGTATGTAGGTGCAGCAAGTCATTAACGGAATGCTATCCTTTATTATGAGAGGAACTGAAAATAAAAGTAAGGATGTGATGCTTCAGTTATACAGGGCATTAGTGAGACCACATCTTGAATACTGTGTGCAGTTTTGGTCTCTTTATTTCAGGAAGGATGTGAATGCATTGGAGGCGGTCCAGAGGAGATTTACTAGATTGATACCTGGAATGAGCGGGTTGTCTTATGAGGAAAGGTTGGACAGACTGGGCTTGTTTTCACTGGAGTTTAGAAGAATGAGGGGAGACTTGATGGAAGTATATAAGATCCTGAACGGTCTTGACAAGGTGGATGTGGAAAGGATGTTTCCTCTTGTGGGTGAGTCCAGAACTAGGGGGCACTGTTTTAAAATTAGGGGTCACTCTTTTAGGACAGAGATAAGGAGAAATATTTTCTCTCAGAGGGTTGAGAAACTTTGAAACTTTCTGCCTCAAGAAGATGGTGGAGGCGGGGGTCATTGAATATTTTAAAGGCGGAGGTAGATAGATTCTTGTTAGGCAAGGGAATCAAAGGTTATCGGGGGTAGATGGGAGTGTGGAATTCGAAACACAAACAGATCAGCCATGATCTTATTGAATGGCGGAGAAGGCTCGAGGGGCTGAATGGGCTACTTCTGCTCCTACTTCATACGTTCGTATGTTTGTAAACTGAATTTCAGAGATAAAGATTTCTTGGTGTCCGTGGCAGGAAACCTGCCAAAAATGACACTTGTGACCTGTGGGGGCGAGGTGGCATTGGCGATGAGTGCTAATTCTTTCATTACCCTGGACAACAGATGGGCGCCTCAAAAGGTTCAATGACATGACCAGGGCAGGCAAGGGATCACACTGGCCACTACCTACTTTCCTTGTGCATTTTGTATACCAGTACACTCTTCACCCTCCAAAAAAAAGGTTGCACAACTAACCCTTCACCATACTCCCTCATTAAGGGTGAAGGGGCACTATCACAAGAGCTTGCACGATAGCCACATACTTCCCCTCAGAGCAGTTGAACCCCTACTTCTGCTTTAACATGGTGATGCCAGTTCGATTACATCAGTTCTCTCATGCCATGTAGCAGGCGCTCCTCAATTGCTAGCTAACTTGTTGTAGAACTAAATGATGCACAATACCTACCTTTGAGAGGCAGGCCCAAACCTGAAACATCTCACAGCTTATTAGGAGAAAACATCTCACAGCCTTTGAGGAGAAGGCCATGGAGCTCAGGGGGAGGCGTTCTGCTCTTGTCGTAGGAGGTGGTGAGGTTAGGATACATTGTTAGCACCAGATTAGTGACTGAACACCTACACAGTTGCTGTGGCATCCCCGTGAAGCATCAAATTAGACACAAATTTTCAGTGGCTTTTCTGTATTCTTAAACCTAAGAGGCCAACGCTGTTGAGGGGGTTTACAGCAGGAGTTTGCAAAGCAAAATGGGTGTCATTGATTGCAACCTGGACCTTGGGGAAGCCAAAAATCTTGTGAAACTGGATGGCCCTATCTTGCTACTGTCTTGCTGTAATGACAAATATAAAGAATTCTCCAGCTCTTCTGTAAAGTGCGTCAGTTAGTTGATGAATACGTGCTCATACTGCAGTCTAGCTGAGATTACAGGAATTGCCTGTGGCTGCCTGTATTGAGCCTGTGTCATAAAAGTTGACTGCAGTTGTCAGCTTCAAAGAAAGCAACGTGGGCAAGCATAAGTGGTTGCAGGTCTTCCTGCAGTAGCTGGCAGTGATGCCCGATTGTCTCTTTGGTGAAGCGCACCTCTCCTAATGGACAACTTCTCACTAAGGTCCTCACAGAACCTGGGTTTCCTGGATATTCTATGGAGATGAGTAACATCTGATGGGCTACATCCTCCATAGATGCTGCCTGACTCTCTTTAGCTCCATTCTGAGTTTCTTTTCCTCCTCCTCCTTATTAATGGCATTGCAAATATCATTTGAATATCATATCTGCTCCTGAGAAGCCCTCACTGTGGTTAAGGGGTGAGAGGAGATAAATTCATCTGGTGGTCTGACACTGTCAGAAGCAGGCCCTGCGTAGATAGTGAAACATGGGGCTGAATTTTTCCAGCATGTAAGAAGTCCTGGCACCAGGACCGAAAGTGGGACCTGAACTGGTGGGTGTCAGGACACTGGATGGCATTTTACCAGCAGTAGCTAATTAAGATTTCACGGGCCATCGATCTGGTCGGGAGGAAATGATTGCCGTTCCTCCGGCCTGGGTGTTCTGCTGCGGGGAGGTAACTTCACCATCTCCGAAGTTAAGGAGGTGGTGGGCGGTCGCCTCCTCATAGCAGACGTAATGTACAACAATGCTCCGCTCCGGTTGATCAACGTGTACGCCCCGGTACAACGCAGCGAGCATCTGACCGTCTTCCAGCAGCTCCCACTGCTGCTGGCGACGTCCAGGCCAGTCATCCTAGGCGGTGACTTCAACTGCATCATCGATGCGGTTGGACGATCCGGCAGTGACGACAGCAAACTGGACGCTACGTCCAGATTCCTAATAGAAACAGTTAAAGATGCCAAACTGCACGACGTCTTCAGCAAATCTGCAGACGGAGCGCAGCGTAGATAGACATGGTGAAGATCAGATGGGTCTGCCCGTTCCAGGATTGACTTCCTGTTTGTGTCCCGTGCTGTCACGGTCGGATCCACCGACGTCAAGCCGGTGTTCTTCTCCGACCACTGCCTCTTACTGGCCGACTGTCACTTACAGGACGACCAGCGGGTTGGCAGAGGAACGTGAAAGCTCAATGCGACACTGCTGACCCCAGAGAACGTTGAGAAACTCAAAAGGGGTTACAAAGGTTGGAGGACCATGAAACCCCTCTTTGAGTCTCCAGTTCACTGGTGGGAAGCGATCAAGGAGAACATCAAGAGGTTCTTCATCCACAAAGGTGTTCAGAGGGCGAGAGAGAGACAGAGGGAAATGTCCAGACTCCAGAAAATTATGCAAAATCGGCTCCAGCTGCAGTCGATAGGGGTCGAGGTCAAGGAGGACCTCCAAGAGGTGAAGAGCCAGCAGGCCTCGCTCTTTGCCACGGAGGCCTCCAAGATCATCTTCTGGTCCAGAGTCCGCTCCATTGAGCAGGATGAGACATGCTCGTGTTACTTCTTCCAAAAGGTACACAGAGAGAGCTCTGTTATCAGCAGCCTGAAGGAAGAGGATGGCTCGGTGACGTCTTCGCAGTCCGACATATTAAGGATCAGCAAATCCTTTTATGCTGGGCTGTATGACGCGAAGCCCACAGACAGCAGAGCCTCCCAGTCCTTCCTTTCATCTATCATAGAGGTCTTAGATGACAGCACGAGGGGGAGACTGGACAAGCCGCTAACTCTGGACGAGCTGACAAGGGCCGTCTAGTCCTTCGAGGCGAGTAAAACTCCCGGAAGCGACGGCTTACCGGTCGAGTTGTACTCGGCCCTGTGGGATTGGGTCAGCCCGGACCTGCTGGAAGTATACGAGAGTATGCTGCTGGCTGGCAGCATGTCAGAATCCATGAGGAAAGGCATCATCACCCTCATTTACAAGCGGAAGGGGGAAGAGGGCAGAAATCAGAAATTGGCGGCCCATCTCACTGCTTAATGTTGACTACAAGATTCTGTCCAACGTCATAGCCAGTCGAGTCAAGTCTGCTCTGGAGTTGGTGATCCACCCCGATCAGACCTGTACTGTACCCGGCAGGAAGATCTCTGATAGTCTCACACTACTCAGGGATACAATCGCCTATGTGCGGGACAAGAGGGTGGACACCTACCTCATCAGCCTTGACCAGGAGAAGGCTTTTGACAGGATATCGCACACCTACATGATGGACGTGCTTTCCAAAATGGGGTTTGGGGAGGGAATCTGCAATTGGATCAAACTGCTCTACGCAAACATCAGTAGCGCAGTCTCAATCAATGGGTGGGAATCGGAAAGTTTCCCGAAACAATCTGGAGTCAGACAGGGCTGTCCTCTCTCCCCGGTCTTGTTTGTTTGCTGTATTGAACCCTTTGCTGAGTCTATTAGGAAGGATGCGAGCACAAGAGGGGTGACAATCCCAGGCAGCGGAGGCACTCAAGTTAAAACCTCCCTGTACATGGATGACGTCGCTGTCTTCTGCTCGGACCCGCTGTCCGTGCGCAGACTGATGAGTATCTGCGACCAGTTCAAACTGGCCTCGGGAGCCAAAGTTAACCACGGCAAGAGCGAGGCCATGTTCTTTGGGAACTGGGCTGACCAATCCTTTGTCCCCTTCACCGTCAGGTCAGACTACCTGAAGGTGCAGGGGATATGGTTTGGAAGGGCCGGGGCGTGCACCAATACCTGGGAGGAGCGAGTAGCCAAGGTACAACAAAAGTTGAGCATGTGGGAGCAGCGATCTCTCTCCATTGTGGGTAAGAACCTGGTCATCAGGTGCGAGGCGCTCACGTTGTTGCTGTACGTGGCGCAGGTCTGGCCCATACCCCACTCCTGCGCTGTGGCGGTCACCCGAGCCATTTTCCGCTTCATCTGGGGATCTAAAATGGACCGGGTCCGGAGGGACACGACGTTCAAACCTCTGGATAAGGGCGGGAAAAACGTACCCAACATGGCCCTCATCCTGATGACCACCTTCGTGTGCGGCTGCATCAAGCTGTGTGTAGACCTCCAGTACGCAAACTCCAAGTGTCACTACGTGCTGAGGTTCTATCTGTCCCCGGTGTTGCGAAGGATGGGCCTGGTCACATTGCCGCGGAACGCTCCATGCAGTTGGACCGTGCCGTGCCACCTATGCTTCGTGAGGCAGTTTCTGCGGGAAAACACCTTTGACCACCGATCCATCAGGCAGTGGTCTGCACGGAATGTCCTCAAGGCCCTACGGGAAAAGGCAACGGTGGATCCTGTCGGATGGTTCCCCGAGCAGACCGCCAAAGTCATTTGGCAGAATGCCTCATCACCAGAACTTTCAAACAAGCACCAAGTTGTAGCTTGGCTGGTGGTGAGAAGAGCCCTCCCCGTCAGATCCTTCCTGCACACCCGAAGTCTCACCCCCTCCGCTCAATGCCCCCGCAGTGGCTGTGGTGGGGAAGAGACGGTTGCCCACCTCCTCCTGGAATGTGTCTTTGCAAAGCAGGTGTGGAAAGAGATGCAGTGGTTTTTGTCAAGGTTCATCCCAAGCAGCTCTGTAACACAGGAGTCTGTGCTCTACGGGCTGTTCCCAGGGACGCACACCGGGACAAACATCAACTGCTGCTGGAGGACTATCAATTCGGTGAAAGACGCATTTTGGTCTTCCCGAAACTTGCTGGTCGTCCAGCGCAAAGAGTTGTCCACCACCGAATGTTGCAGACTGGCACATTCCAAGGTCCAGGACTACGTGCTGAGGGACGCACTAAAGCTTGGGGCAGCCGCAGCAAAGGCTCAATCGGGAAAGACCACAGTGTAAGGTCCCCCCACCAAGGTGAACTGAGGGGCTGGATCCATGGGAAACCCCTCGAACTGTATCGGGAAAATTTTCATTTGCTGTAAAATGTAAAAATGTAATTGGCATGACAAATGTAAAATGGAAGGGTTGTGAGGCAACTCATGATTGTATCGAAGGAAACTGATCTCCCTTGCAATGTTTGTATTTTTTGGTGCTGTTTGAAACTGTTCGGTGATGTATTTTTTTACAGATTTTTTGAATAAAGTATATTTTGGAAATAAAAAAAAAAATTGAGGAGTGCAGCCTGCCTCCCAGAGTTGCCGGCCCAATCAGAGGGTAGGCTGCATTGCACCCTTGGCAGTGCCACTGCTGAGGCTGCAGGATGAAGGAAAGTACACTTCTGACATGCCTTGAAGACAAGCTAAGTTTTTTTTTTAAACCATGCCAGGCCCTTGTGATAGGGGAGTGGGGGTGGGGGGCACCTTCCATTGGCAATGTGTGGGTGATCATTGCCGCCAGGGGTCCCCTCCGTGGGCCATGGAGTGGCCATAAAGGAGGGCACCTGCCCCTCCTCAAGAACCTGCTGGGAGGCTGCCAGATTTTACTTGGCCATCTCCCCATGCAGCAGTGGTCCCTTCCAATGTCGGGAAAATGCTGGCGGAGGTGAGAGGTGGCACTTATTTGGCACAATTGGGCGCCCCGCGGGCAGCTGCACCACTGAGCCTCCCTCATCAATATGCCACTGTGGCAGGAAAATGTCGGGAATCCCTCCTGATGCCTTCCGCCATTTTACCAACACGCCCAGCTTCCAGCCCATCTCCAAAGGGCTGGTAAAATCCAGCCCATTATAATGTATTTGTGACTTGATGGGAAGATTACAGGAAGGGCCAAAAAGTCAAATAATTTTGTGGGTGTGGGGGGCGGGGTGGTGCGGGATGATTGGTATTTGGGCAAAAATGTGTAAACAGATTCTGCCTAATTTTTCTGCCAAGAAAAGTTACTTGCCTTGATTTATATACTGAAATTATGCTGGAAATGGATGGAAGTTCTCGGCCAAATTTCCTATTTTCTTTCAGTGAATACCTGCATGCAATTGGCACGAAAAGCAGAGACTTATTGTGCACTTTCGTATAACTATCCTTATTGTCCATTTTTGTACAAAATGAAACCTTATAGATAAGTAAGCCCAAAATAGACATCCAAACACTTTGGGCTGAGACACTGGAAGATTACCTTCTAACTGACAGTTTCTGCGGATAAAAGAAACTCAGAATACAGGATAAGCAGTAACTTCACCACAGAAAATCAGCAAGAATCAGAAAACATGTGAAATTTTATGCAAATTACACTGCTTTTTCACGCAGGTGCTCATTGTGAAAATGGAAGCAGTTCAAGAATTGCTAAGTTACATGAAATTATTTCTTCGAAAAAGCCATTGCTAACCACTTATAACTACCTCACATTATCCACAAAATTCTATACTTGAGCTTTACAAGTAATAAGACCTCAGTCTGTGGAGCAACACTGTACAATAGCTACTTAGTGCCTCAGTGTCCATGCATTCAGAGCTGGCACTTGCAGTGAACCCATGGTCTCCTGTGCATAACCATCTGATTATATTAGCAGTTAAGATGTTACAGCCAATGTAGACACTCATTCTAGAAGACAAATGGATGAAAAAAACAAAAATAAAGAATGGACTTCTGACAGCTTTTACAAAGTTATTTGAAAGCTTGAAGGAAGCACAGTTAAGATGTTAATTTTACTTTGATTAAACTCTTGCATTGCAGGAAGCCAGCCTTCCTTCTCTTCATTTCTTCATTATTATTCAGGTCATAGCTGCAACTAATCCCATATTAAGCAAGGATTGATTTAATTTTTATCATACACTGCACAGTCTTGAGTGATTAGTACAACTAAAAACAACGTAACTATAAGTAATTCTACACAAACAAAGCAGCCATGCCACAACTGCTGTACTACAAACTAGGTTTGTTGAATCTTCTCTTGAAATGCTACTAGACAGGATTTTCTGCAGGAATTATACAGACTCCTTGGCATAATGTTAATGGGCATGGGTGGGAAAGTGCTCCAGGAACCATATAGTTGGTTCCCTGTTCTTCTTTACTCCTCGAATTTCTACTGGAAGTGATGGACGATGCGTAATATAGTCATGCAAATATGGACAAGTGTATTTATAAACCATGCTAATGATGGAAGCACAGCACCTGACATATTTCCTGTCATTTACACCCTAGTGACTCTGGGCATGGGAAACACCTGTGTGTTTCTGGGTCTAGTGTTGCTGTAGTGTATAAAAATGTGAATGTAAAAAATGGCAGATGGTTGATGACTGCATCAAGTGTATCCCACATCTTCATGGGGCAATTTAGCAATCATGACCACATTCCGCTTGTCCTCTCCCCATCCATCCACGACCACGCAACCTTTTGAGAGAGCTAAAAAAAAAAAGAGAAAAACCCTTGGTCAATTCACTCCTCTCTCGGTACCTCCAAAGGTTATCAAAATGTGCAGGAGTCATATTGCCCAATGCCACGCCTTCCTTTCTTAAACTGTACTATTGACCATAGTTAGCAACTTGTCCAGCTTCCTTTTGAACACTTTCAGTGAATCCGTACTGAGAGACTAGCTGGCAATTTGTCCCAGAAGTTGTGAACCTCTTCAAAAATAAAAACTGCCTGACACCTAACTCAGTTCACAAGCAAAAGTACCGCGGATGCTGGAAATCTGAAATAAAAACAGAAAGTGCTGGAAATATTCAGGAGGTCAGGCAGCATCTGTGGAGAGAGAGAAACAGAGTTAACGTTTCAGGTCGATGACCTTTCATCAGAAGTTCAATCAGAATCTAGTTCAATGTTTAAGTAAATATGCATGTTCCCTGTTCTTCCCGAAACCATCTAACTCAAAATAGTCCATTCATTATTTTAGAAGTTTCAATCCAATCTCTTTGAAGTCTTGGGCATAAGCCTATGATTAGACAAATAATTTTTTTATTATGTTATATGTCTTTATATTTGAATTAATTTCTCTCCCTGGCAACAGTATGAGATTAAGCCAGTCTGTTCACAACCTTGGTGTCACATTTGACCCAGAGATGAGCTTTCCATCTCATATTCGTGCTATCACTAAGACTGCCTACTTTTACCTCCGTAACATTGCCCGACTTCGTCCCTGCCTCAGCTCATCTGCTGCTGAAAGCTTTATTCATGCCTTTATTATCTCTAGACTTGTCTATTTCAACACACAGTTGGCTGGCCTCCCACATCTACTCTCCGTAAACTTGAGATCATCATTACTTTGCACGTGTTTTAACTTTGCACCAAATCCCGTTCACATATCTTCCCTGTGCTCATTAATCCACATTGACTCGTGGTCAAGCAATGGTTTGATTTTAAAATTCTCATCCTCGTTTTCAAACCGCTCCCTATCTCTGTAATCTCCTCCAACCCCACAACCCTCCAAGATATTTGCGCTCGTCAAATTCTGGCCTCTTGTGCACCTCTGATTTTAATTGCTCCACCATTGCTGGCCACGTCTTCAGTTGCCTGGCTCCTAAGCTCTGAATAACCTCCCTACAACTCTCCACCTTGTTTTCCTCCTTTAAGACATTCCTTAAAACCTACCTCTTTAACGAAGCTTTTGGTCATCAGACCTAATATCTCCTTTTGTGGATCATGTAGTGTTCAATGGTTTGATTGATCTGAGTATGATTGTATTAATCTGCTCACTGATCAGTCTTCACTGTGTTTAATTGCTTACGGCTGGTGTTTTGAAACTGAAACTAAAAACAGAGACTGTGTTCTGATAGAGACATTGTGCTGAAATCTTGTAAGTGCTGAGTATTTTAAAGTACTGTAAACAAACTAGTTGTTGCTTTAGAACTAGTGTCATCTCTGCATTGCTCTGAGATAAATCAGATACATAAAATATCCAGCAAACCAGCAAATACATAACAAAAAGTGGCAATGAGGATGGTTGAGCAATGTTTAACTTTATCAGCGCCAGAACCATTTCTTTCAAAGCTAGGAGATCCTCACATGTCCTGGGAACAATGGATTTCGGGGTTCAAGACCTACTTGCTCGCTACGGGGATGGACAGTCCCGATGTAGCAGCGATCCACAAGAAAGTGATCCTTGTACATCGTCTTGGAACAGAAGGCCAGCATCGAATCTGCCATGTTAGATTCAAAGAGGTTACACACACATGCACCCTTAGACTCAGGGTTGCAGACATAGCTTACCCAACCAACTTCAATGCAAGGGTTGCGGCCAAGAAGACCTCAGCAACCTCATCAAAATGTGCCCCATCATGGTGAAATACCTTCAAACTGTGCCCAAGTTCTAGAAATACTCAATGAGTTACAACACCTTGTCCAACTCGAGGAAAAAAGTGGAACTCATGTTTAAAGTGGAGGCCATTTTGAAAAGATGTGCAGGTCGTCAAAGAAAAGGACTTCATTGGTTCGACATGTGAGGGAGTCTCTTCCCAAGAATGAGGTACAACATGTATGCACCAGGTCACTTTAAGGAGTGCTCAGTCGAGATTGCAGGCATCTCGGTGTCACTTCTCATTGATGTTGGCGCGAAAGTATCTATTTTGAGTGACAAACTCCACCAGCAGTATCTTTCACAATTCTCTCTCACTCCTGCAACAGACACTCTTTAAGCTTATGATGACTCTATCATTCCAGTTTCAGGGACGATTACAGTTCCAGAATGCTACAAAAACATCACCCTGGACAGGTTCGCTTTCTTTGTAGCCAAAGGCTGTAGCCTAATGGGGCAAACCTTTTCAATAGCCTTGGAGTCAAACTTTCTGATCCCACCAAAGCACACATTAATGGGTTTTATGATGCAGATTATACATGCCAGTATCCTTCCTTATTTACTGGATTTGGCGAGATCAAAGGGTAATGTCATGCTCCTCGCATTGACACATCAATTCGACCAGTTTCACAAAATTTGAGATGGTTGCCATTTGCAATCCATGCTGACGTGTCACAGGAGCTGAAATGACAAGATGGTATTATTGAGCGAATCAATTCATTGCCGTGGATATCAAATCTAGTCATTGCACGACGATAAAATGGAGAACTCAGGCTATGCATTGATCGTAAGGCAATCAACAAAGTTATTATACCAGCCAAGTATCCACTTCCTACAATTCAAGAACTGTCAGCATCATTTTATGACTCCAGTCTTCACAAAGCTTGATATGGGATGGAGTTATTTTCAGATACCTCTAGAAGAACAAAACCGATATCTTACAGCTTTTATTACTCATGAAGGTGTGTTTCAGTACTGCAGAATGACATACGGACTAAGTTCAGCACCTAGTGCATTCCAGAATATCGTTTCTTCAGTCTTGTCAGATGTTGAAGGGATGTCGTCATTGATGACATCGTTATCCACGGAAGGGACAAAGCTGAACATGATCAACGATTATCAGCAGTGCTGACCAACGATTATCAGCAGTGCTGACTCGACTTGTAAAACACAATTTGATGCTTAACAAAGACAAATGCACATTCGCGGCACTTGCAATTGACTTTCTAGGTTACAGAGTGACAGCAGCTGCAATAAAGCCTACACACGACAACGTCAAAACCCTTCAAGCGCTTCCAGCACCATCTAACGTGAAATAGTTGGCATCGTTGCTAGATACTACCAAATTTTATCATAAATTGGTTCCTAAGCATGTGGAGATCGCGGAGCCTCTTCTGAAGCCACTGCGTAGAGGCTCAATGGGAATGGACAATCGTGCAACAAACGGTATTTAAAACATTAAAGGCGAAGATAGCATCTTCGGCGATCCTCACACATTTCAGCCCACATGCAGAAACATATGTCACAACAGATGCGTCGGAAACTGCAATTGGAGCTGTAATCTCACAGTCCATCGATGGATGCGAATGACCAATGGCTTATGTGTCACGCCAATTGTCGGAAACTAAACGAACTCTACTGGAGAGTGGGAAGCACTCGCCTGCATCTATGCATGTGAACATTGGCACATGTATCTTTTCAGTAGAATGTTTACTCTCTGCCCCGATCACCAATCGCTGGCGACATTGTTAGCTACGTCAGGGATCAGGTCATCGACTTCTACACATCTACAGATGGTCAGAGTGTCATCAGTATAACTTTGAGGTTGCGTATCTTGAAGTTTCACGCAACCGAGTAGCTGATATGCTTAGCCATAATACTGTCGTGGACAGCGTTAGTAATAGAAAAGCATACTTTGACCAATGTACAGTTTCAAGAGAACCACAATTTAAAGTTGAAGATTGGGTTCAAATCAAGTGACAAAATCACGACCACAAACTTGCTTCATCAATATCCAAAGCAGATCAAGCAGTTGCTCGGTACCAATGCTTATCTGTTGGATGACAACGCCAAGTGGAATGTGAGATGTCTGATAGGGAGTAGACCAGGCTATTTTGAGGATAGTGGTTATGAGGATACATTTCCTTTTCCTATGAATGATGTTAATCATCCACCTCATCAAGCTGATTGCACGGATCCATAACCTCAAATATGTAAATCTAAGCGCAGACCTAAGAGATCTTCATATCTCAAAGATTACTTCTGTACTTGGAGAAAACCAACAAGTTGAACACCAAGAAATAATTTGATGTATATAAGTTTGTTGTTCAGAATACTTATCAAAAATAATGTCATAGTCAAAAGGGGGAACATGTAGTGTTCAATGGTTTGATTGATCTGGGTTTGATTGTATTAGTCTGTTCACTGGTTAGTGTTCACTGTGCTTAATTGCTTAAGCCTAGTGTTTTGAAACTGAAACTAAAAACAGAGACTGTGTTCTGACAGAGACATTGTACTGAAATCTTGTAGGTGCTGAGTCTTTTACAGTACTGTAAATAAACTAGTTGTTGATTTAGAACTAGTGTCATCATTGCATTGCTCCGAGATAAATCAGATATATAAAATATCCAGCAAACCAATGAATACATAACAGTTCAGTGTCATACTTTGTTTTATAATGCTCTTGTGAAGTGCCTTGGGATGTTTTATTACATTAAAGGTGCTATATAAATATGTTATTGTTGTTTTTGAAGCCCAAATGCATTTTTAATTGAATTTTCCACTGATAGTCACAACAGGATGGCATGCAAAATTCTCACAGGCTCAAAGTATTTCTGTTACACCACTTCTTATTACTCAGATGACATGTGAGGTTTTAACTTTGCAAATAACAGATAAAGGTACATTAAAGTATATTAAGTGTTTTTAAATTGTTATTTAGCTGAGGAGCAAGCAATATATAGAACAGATTCAAAGACAGCAGTAGGGGGAGCTTTTTCTCATTATCAGAATCTCAGAAAATAACATCTAAATAGATCTCCATATAGATCATCGGGAATGGTAGCACAGTGGCTACCAAGACTAGTAATCCAAAGGCCTGAGCTAATGATCGGCGCTCAAATCCCATCACGGCAGCTGGCAAATTTAAGTCCAATCAATTAAATAAATCTGGAATAAAACACTAACATCAGTAATGGTGACCATGATACTACTGGATTGTTGTAAAAACCCATCTGGTTTACTACTGCTCTTTAGGGAAGGAAATCGGCCACCTTTACTCGGTCTGGCCTACATGTGCCTCCAGACACACAGCAATGTGGTTGACTCTTAACTGCCCTCTGAAGTGGCCGAGCAAATCACTCTGTTGTACTCAAGAAGGTAGCTCACCATTACCTTCACAACAGCAATTAGAGAGGGGCAATAAATACTGGCCTTGCCAGTGATGCCCACATCCTATGAATGAATAAAAAAAGAGGCTATGTGGGTTATAAAAATAAAATACATCATGTTCTTTGCTGTATGGTGCAGTGTTACCTTAAGTTTATTTTACTAGTGAGTTTAATAAAGTGTTTTTAAAAACGAGAATTTTCAATAATATGAAGTATTAAGGATAACTACTTATTTAACTACCATAAAATGATGGCCCTGAATTTTTGGGGGGATTCTGCCAGACTTAATTACAGCAGGAGTCTGGCAGAACCGCCTGGAGAATGGCAAAGGGCCCTATTGTGCTGGCTCCCTGCCCTTTTTGGGATTTTTCATGCAGCCTGGTAAGGGGTAGATCTGCTGTCCACTGATTACAGGGGAGGCTGGCTGTGGGCAGGTGGGCAGGATTCTCTATACCAGGAGTTCCAACTTGCCCAGCTCAGTAAGGACGTGCTGCAGGTCTGTAGGTCTGAACCTATGCATGTGTCTGCATAAATATAAATATAACTATTTTGCCTTAAATTAATCAAAAGTATGCAATTTCATAGGCAGGATACTCAATGAACTTTGACAAAGATGGATGCTTAAATTTGAAAAAATGGCTGGAAAATTCTGACAGATCCATCAACATATGTTGTGGTAAAAATGTTAGGAAAGTTTGTGTGAAACTAAGTAAAGTGAAAGATGCTTTCCTATTCATGTCAAGTAGGAGGTAAAAGCTGTACTGGAAACCTTTCTGTAAATAACTATTTATTTTATTTAGAGATACAGCACTGAAACAGGCCCTTCGGCCCACCGAGTCTGTGCCGACCATCAACCACCCATTTATACTAATCCTACACTAATTCCATATTCCTACCACATCCCCACCTGTCCCTATATTTCCCTACCACCTACCTATACGAGGGGCAATTTATAATGGCCAATTTACCTATCAACCTGCAAGTCTTTGGCATGTAGGAGGAAACCAGAGCACCCGGAGGAAACCCACACAGTCACAGGGAGAACTTGCAAACTCCACACAGGCAGTACCCAGAATTAAACCCGGGTCGCTGGAGCTGTGAGGCTGCGGTGCTAACCACTGCGCCGCCCTAAAAGAATAACCTGTGAACTTGAGTGATTGTAGTTTTTACACAAGAAAGCAGTGGCTAGTCCAGAATTATATAATAATGAGGCTTTGATCTGGAATGTTCTGTAGTTTAGAGTGATTCTTTACACCAGTTAAAAAATTGTTTATTGATTCAAATTTAATTTACTGCTCTCCCTTCTAATTCTGTAATTTTTAAATGGTGGTTTACTGATGTTATGGTTCTTTCAATTATTTTAAAATATTCATGTCATTTAGAACTGCATATCGTTGCATATTAAAAGAATTCTCGTGAGGATACACCGCCGTACCTGGTAGGAGGAAGTTTGTGAACATGTGCTAATCTCCTGTAACTTTGTAAATGGACGTCAATCTCCTGTAATATTGTACATTAATGAACACCAAGTGCAGCATACAGGTGAAGTAGGGTTAGAAGGCAGAGGATAACTGAACGTAAGTGGGGAAGGAAATGGGAAGTAGGGTGGAGGAAGAATGGAGAGAAGAACAGACGGAGTCAATGGCACAGGAGGTTGGGTAAAGGGGGATGATGGAAGAGGAGAGGGGACAGGAAGAAGGGACATGAGATGGAGGTTAGGAGGATGGAAAAGCAGATAGATAGGGAAGGAGATGGGGACAGAATTGGAAGGACGGTGATGGAGAAAAAAATGCAGACGGGGAGGCAGCTAGCTGTAAAGCAGAATGGGGATTATGGAAAGAAGTCAGCGTGACAAGATGGGTGTAAGGCTGGCAAGTATCTCCATTTGAGAAGGGAGGGAAATTGGGAGTTGGGACATCAGAAGATTTCCAGCAAGATCCTCTTGTAATGTAAACTATCTTAGTGCCAGACTGGGAAACTTACTCAGCAGGGTGGCGATTTGGGGTTGGGGGTGGTGCAGAGGAACAGGCTGCAGAATGATAGACAGGAGAGCGTGTTGGGGCAGAGGAGGAGATTGAAGAGGGGGCAGGAGGAGATTGAAGAGGGGGCAGGAGGAGTGAATGGAAAGCAACCTCAGTGGGGTTGGAAGCCAACATACTTATTGTGGGTGGGAGAGATTGGTAGGTCGTTAAAATCTCAATGGAGGCTGCAAGGCCTGTGAATTTTCTCAGTGAGAGGGCAATTGGGACCTCAGAAAAGCTGCAGGAAGAACCCATTGTATTATGAATGTTTCACATTCCCATTGTTTCTTTGACCCTGGTTCATCATTATCTGTAAAACAGGTGGAATTGTAACCCTGCCTAACTGACAGAGAGTGGCCTGGCAGGCAGTTTAATGCATACAGGAGATACACCCGCCAACATCTCACTCCCTTCTCGCAGTCGTCGATTTTAATTTTCAGAGCAAGCAGGAAGGACACCTGATGAAAACTGGTGGTGTGCTTCTTTAAATATGTCGATTCAGCTCTGAGGATGTAATTGGCCACGACTGTGTTTTTTTGTCAGCAGCCTTTGTAGACCTGGAAAAACTGGTAGGGGCGTAAAACGGATATTAGATCCCTTATTTGCATATTAATGGCACCTGATACCTGTTTCACATGGGCATCCTTCCAATTTGGCAGCTGGCAGACCATCCAGGGGAGATTGGGTTTGAGAAATCACACCCAAATTTGGTCCAGTGCTAGTTTTTTTCCACCCAAAATAAGGGCGCGACAAGGACCAATTTCTCCTTCTACAGTCGATACCCGAGCAAGCAAACCAGCCATCAGTTGTTTGCTGACACTGGGCTCTCCTCCCATATGATGCCGCCCACCTACTGACTGCTGAGAATTGATAAAATTAACTGTCAGCCACCCACAAGCACCAGAAGCCTTGGTCATAAAAGTTTAATAACATGATTTCAAATGCTATGCTCCCACACTACCCTTAATTCCATTTGTTACAAATGATTTATTCAACTGACATGAAAATGTTTAAATGTTGCCATAAAGAAAGGTGATATTTTAAAAGGTAATGTAGCCCAAAAAAAAATTGCACTTGTGACAGGCAAGTATGAAGCTCTTCCTCATTTTACAAATCGTTTCATACTCATCTTAGCTTTCTACACAAAACAAACAGAGATAAATAACACCACGCCTTACATTATTAATCTGAACAGTGTCAAACACAAAAAGTAACTCAATTAAGTAAAATGAATAGCTTATTTTAGGAGCCATCTACAATTCTCAGTATTTTATGAACAGTATTCCGAATGTGCTGGATTATGCTCTAGCTACAAGTATACATACGTGCTATAAATGGTCAGACAGTAGGCTTTTGGGTGGGAGAAGGGACAGGCAGAAGAGTAACAGTATTTTTGTGGAAAAGATGCCATTTATGGATAGCTCCTTACAGATGAAAGTAATGGGACCAATTTTTCTTATGGCAGTCAATTTCAATAGCTGTGACATATTCACCTTGATCAAAATAGTAAAACAAGATAAAACATTACAGACTGGAAGTTTAGATGTGCATTACTATGAGGAAGGGGTCGTGCTAATGCCTTCCATATTCTATTGCTGAAGGTACACCATGCTCCAAGCAGAGGGCTTGTAATATGCATATTTATGGCATATATTTAGTTTGAGTTGGCAAACGCTCGGGAATCTTATCTTGTAAATCTTCATCAGACTGTATTTTTGTTTTATTTGCTCCCTTGGCTGATGGATGTGGGAAACTGCATCCAGTTTCCATGCCCGCTTCTTCGTGCAGGCTGCAGGCGGTCTCAGAAGAGGACTCTCCCCTGTCCCAAATATGGATACCTTCCTATAGCTACTCAAACATCTATTATCTTCTCACCTGTCCATTTCTGAGATTCCACAAGCCCTCCCACCCACCCACCACTCCACCCCTGCAGCAAGAATCAGGCATAACAAACAACATACCTAGAGAAAGACATTTCCTCTTATTCTTCACCAACATGCAGACCTGGTGCTCCTCTGCACTTTGAAAAAATGCAAGTTATTGAAGTGAACTGTCACTGGTGATTCCAATGCAATTAGGTTGCCTCTTCACTGGTGTAAGTGTTGTCATTTACCTCAGGGTCATTTCCGGTGGGATTGTGGAATTCCTCTCAGATGAATTAACAATTAGGAAAGAGGTGCAGCTAGCTAGAGTGCACAAAGGCCAAAGTGCCAGCAGGAGTTGGAGACCATCTCATGACTCAGCACAAAAAGGTACAGTGCTACAATCAGGATGTGTTCCCCTTTGAAGAGCAGTAGGCTACCACCACATTGACTGAGGTAGTACTTAGAAGGAGCACAAGACTGGGTTATAGACCCAATTGGGTCATGCACCATACACTCTCACCAAGGTCCAGGAAGAAAAATGTTGAAGCATGCATACAGGACAATAAACTAGCTGCACCTTCCTTGGAATTTACAGTGTAGATTTGTCTGAAGGGACATATTAATGTTTAGAGATACAGCACTGAAACAGGCCCTTCGGCCCACCGAGTCTGTGCCGACAATCAACCACCCATTTATACTAATCCTACACTAATCCCGTATTCCTATCACATCCCCACCTGTCCCTATATATTTCCCTACCACCTACCTATACTGGGGGCAATTTATAATGGCCAATTAACCTATCAACCTGCAAGTCTTTGGCATGTGGGAGGAAACCGGAGCACCCGGAGGAAACCCACGCAGACACAGGGAGAACTTGCAAACTCCGCACAGGCAGTACCCAGAATCGAACCCGGGTCCCTGGAGCTGTGAGGCTGCGGTGCTAACCACTGCGCCACTGTGCCGCTGTGTAGAGTTGGATGACAGGCAGGGATGGTAACAGATGATGATGAAGCAGAGCATGTTGTTCCTGGGACCAATATATCAGGAAGAATAATACAGTTCTTGCAAGGCTGTATTTTCAAATTTTAAGAGAAAGTCTTGTTAATCAATGATTGATGCAAGTCTCCCTGGCTGTACAGCAGCCGTACCCATTTCAACTTCCTATGGCTGCAGAATGATCTGCCTGGTCCTCTGCTGAAGGGTTTGCCCTCTCTCAATTGCAAATTTATAATAGGATAGCAGGTGCTAGAGATTTTCAACATGTTTTCACTTTCGCTCGCATGTAGAGCAGCAATCAACCTGATCTGTCCGGAGGGCAGATTTTCTGTTTTAACATACTAAATGTACATTCCAGCAGAATTTGGGTGGAGGCATGATGCTCGTTGTATTTCCTTTTGGCCTGTGTTCATTAGTTCCTTACTGATGTTAATAGCCAGGCTTCCCCTGCTTCCTATAGCAGCCATCGGTCCGCATTGCCTGCTCTTTGGAATAGTGCTGACAAATGGAATGCCATGTGACAATGTCATTGCTGCAGCCGCTGACATATTGCACATTCACTTATATTATCCTGTTCCTATGGTCCAACACCTGTACATTACGGAATGCAAGTTCTTCCTATTCATAGACATGTGGTTGTTGATGAGATCCTTGATTTCTGTCTATGTGCCATCAATCAAGCCATACACCTTAAATTAAAAAAACCCGACACTTGTTAAATATGCTGTGCCTCCTTTCTGTGGGGAAAGAAGTGCTGAGTGGATGATCCATCTTGACCTACTCCTGAGGGCTCCAGCATCACAGATACTTGTCTTCAGCCAATTCAATTCACTCCACAAGATATAAAGCAGAAAAGGCTATCAAACCTGACAACATTCCGGCAATAGTACTGAAGACTTGTGCTCCAGAACCTTCCATGCACCTAGCCAAGCTGTTCCAGTACAGCTACAACACTGGTATCTACCTGGCAATGTGGAAAATTGCCCAGGTATTTCCTGTCCATAAAAAGCAGGACAAATCCAATCCAGCCAATTACCACCTGATCAGTTTACTCTCAATCATCAAAGTGATGGAAGGTGTCATTGGCAGTGCTATCAAGAGACACTTACTCAGCAATCACTTGCACACTGATGCTCAGTTTGGGATCAGCCATGGTCACTTGACTTCAGACCTCACTACAGCCTTGGTCCAAACATGGACAAAAGAGTTAAATTCCAGAGGTGAGGTGAGAGTGACAGCCTTGCCATCAAGGCAACATTTGACCAAGTGTGGCATCAGGGAGCCCTAGCAACATTAAAGTCAATGGGTATCAGGGGAAAACTCTCCACCCACTTGTTGGATTCATGCCTAACACAAAGAAACATGGTTGTAGTTATTGGAGGCCAATCCTTTCAACCCCAGGGCATCTCGGCAGGAGTTCTTCAGGGCAGTGTCCAAGACCCAATTATCTTCACTAGCTTCATCAATGACCTTCCTTCCATCATAAGGTCAGAATTGGGGATGTTCGCTGATGATTGCAGTGTCCAGTACCATTCGCGACTTCTCACATTCTGAAGCAGTCTGTGCTCGCATGCAGCAAGACCTGGACAACATTTAGGAACGGGCTGATAAATGGCAAGTAACATTCATGCCACACAAGTGCCTGGCAGTAACCATTTCTGTAAGATTTCACACTGTAGATTAGCTATTGTGAGAAACACACGACACTACCTTGGGGATTGCTGCTGCAAACTGAACCTTTATTATTGCCTCCCTCTAGTGGCACACTGCGCATGCTACATCCCTCCCCTTCTTGGTAAATGAGAGTTTCAATGGTTTTTTTACATTGTTCTGTTTGGACATTACTTCAGTTTGTAACATAATTGTTTAAGTCTGGAAGATGTTTCCACTCACAAGTAGGGTGTGACATCAGGTGTTGTCTCATCTGCTTCTTGCTTGGTTCATCAGAAATATTTGTTTCATATATTGCATTCTTCTTGGGCATTAAATAAATTGTTAGTCTATTTTTTGCTGAATCTTAGTTGTCTTGCACAGGCGTAAGTGTCTCAAAAATATTTTCCAATTCTTCAAGTCCACGGTGGAGAAGCAAGGCCTTTTTTTCTTATCATCGGTGATTCTAAAGCCCACCATTGCACCCTCGAATCATCGCAGCCACTTCTGGCAACAGGAGAACTAAGTTGAGGGCTCGGAATGCACGTCAAAATATGATAGATTGAGTATAGCCATTGCCATCTTGATCATCAGTGCATGATCAAGGATCCAGGTTAGCACTCCATAGGCACAATAACACAAACCTCATCAAAAGTAATAATGTTGGTGGAGGAAACAAATGCACATTTTGTGGGGTGCTATAATCCTGCCATCAATTCTTCATTATGGTTTAAGCAGACCAGACTATCCTTGCATTGGTGTATGGGACAAAATGGCTGTCCTGCATTAGCTGCACAAAAATACAAGGACTGCTATGCACGTACCCAACACTGTCTGTATCTGGCGATCTGCATTATTTTATTTTATTTATTTTGTTTAGAGATACAGCACTGAAACAGGCCCTTCGGCTCACCGAGTCTGTGTCGACCAACAACCACCCATTTATGCCAACCCTACAGTAATCCCATATTCCCTACCACCTACCTACACTAGGGGCAATTTACAATGGCCAATTTACCTATCACCTGCAAGTCTTTGGCTGTGGGAGGAAACCGGAGCACCCGGCGAAAACCCACGCGGTCACAGGGAGAACTTGCAAACTCCACACAGGCAGTACCCAGAATCGAACCCAGGTCCCTGGAGCTGTGAGGCTGCAGTGCTAACCACTGCACCACTGTGCTGCCCCTGGATTATCTGGAGTTCACAGCTGAAATATAGCGAATTATACCTGGCTATAAAGTAAAAGCAGATTCCATCCTTGTAGCTATTGTAAGATCTCACATTGTAGATCTGCTATCGTAAATTTCTGGAAGAAACACATGGCAGTATCTTCTGGATTGCTGCTGTAAACTGAACCTTCAGACTCCCGCTAGTGGCACACTGTGCATGCTACACCAAGCATGTGCAGTGACTTCAAATGAACAATACACTAAAGGCCTGCTCGGGTCTGCAAAAAAACCCCGACCCGAGCCCGACAGAACCACATCCGACCCAAGCCCAACCCGGCCCGAGTCCTTCCATTTTTTCCCGCGCCCGACCCGACCATCAGTTAACTTACCTTCCAATTTTCACTTTGTTGCTGATCTGCACAAGCTTAAAATAACTGCAACAAAACCACCTTTCTAGTCCAAAAATTAAATTAACATTGGAGCCACTTACCTGTGATAGACCGTGTCTGACCCGGCCCGACCTGAGCCCGAATGCTGGACCCAGAAGTGCAACCCGACCTGACCCGAACCTGACACATGACGTCAGGTCCTGTTGGGTTCAGGTCAGGTAGCAGGCCTTTACAATACACTACATATCAAATTAATAATAAATGAACAATGTACTACAATCTCCAACAAGAGAGAATCTAACCATCTCCCCTTGACATTCAATGACATTATCATCACTGAATCCCCCACCATCAACATTCTAGGGGTTGCCATTGAAACTGAACTGGATCAGCCATATAAATACTATGGCTGCAGGAGCAGGTCAGAGGCTGGAGATTTTGTGGTGAGTAACTAACCTCCTTACTCCAAGGCCAGTCCACAAGGCACAAGTCAGGAGTGTGATGGAATACTCTCCACTTGCCTGGATGAATACAGCTCCAACAACACTCAAGAAGCTCAACACCACCCAGGACAAAGCACCCGCTTGATTGGCACTCCATCCACCACCTTCAACATTCACTCCGTCCACCGCTGACAAACAGTGGCAGCCGTGTGCACCATCTACAGGATGCAGTGCAGCAACTTGGCAAGCCTCCTTCAACACCTTCCAAACCCACGACCTCTACCACCTAGAAGGACAAGGGTAGCAGACACATGGGAACACCACCACCTGCAAGTTCCCCTCCAAGCCACACATCATCCTGACTTGGAACTATATCGTCGTTCCTTCGCTGTCACTGGGTCAAAAACCTGGAACTCGCTCCCTAACAGCACAGTGGGTGTACCTACACCACATGGACTGTGGTGGTTGAGGAAGGCAGCTCACACCTTCTCAAGGGCAATTAGAGATGGGCAGTAAATGCTGGCCTTGATGTTCACATCCCAGGAACAAATAATTTATTTTAAAAAACCTGGCAAAAGTATTTTCTCTGGCAAACAAAACTTCTGGTCAGCTATTTGCTGCATCAATGTACTGCAATCTGACTAACATGACAAATGATCTTGATAGTGATTTGAAAGTATCTAGTCACATAAAAATTTGATGCTGTGATGATCTTTATAGCAATGGGCAGGTCTGTCCCAGAACTGGATTTAGACTGCAGGTTGGGCTCCAGTAGATGGCATAATTAGATGACAGCCTTCCTCATGAAATGGAGAGAACAATGGCACGTCTCCTCTGACAGCTACAAAATGAAGGCTCTTGCCATGGCACTGTGCTTTTATTTATGTCCCTGTGGTCCTAAGCCTGTCCGTTGGTAGAATGGAAGTCTTTGCTATTCATCTGTTCATGGGGCTGTTGCTTGGAGCCATGCAGGTTAAATATATACCATTAATGCACTTTAAGGAGTCATGCCATCTGGGAAAACTGCCATGGTCACTTTTCTGCAAGTGTGCCTAGATTGGAATATTTGAGTTTTGGGACAAGTCCATGTGGGCACCAGACTTCGAAGGTGCAACCACATTTCTTCCCTCTACATCCTCCTCTAAATCTCTAAGAGCCATTGAAAGGCCCTATGAAATGGTTATGTTGATTCGTGTAATTACAGCTAAGGCTTGGAGCTGCTGGCAACAATAATGTACTTACAGATCTGTGCAAAGGGAATCCTATTGTGCAGATTCAGCAGCAAAGAGCATAATAAAAGAATGTGGAAAAAATAATGCAGTACCAGCAGTATGAAAAGTCAAGCATTAAACTAAATTACAATGTGGTACAAAAGCTCTTAATCCCAGTTTTAGAATCAAGCTCAAGCAAGCAACACTGATGCCCAGAAATACATTTTTTTTTTACTATTGAGCAATGCGAATGAAATTAGAAAACTTATGGAATTCATTGAGGGACCTTTTTGAATAATAATGAATGAAATTAGGGAGTATAATGAGGAGCATGCTTGTTCAATACAGCATTCATTTTTCAAAAAATTCTTTCACAGGATGTGGGCATTGCTGGCAAGGCTAACATTTATTGCCCATCCCTAATTGCCCTTGAGAAGGTGGGGATGAGCTGCCTTCTTGAACCGCTGCAGTCCTTGGGGTGTAGGTACACCCACAGTGCCGTTAGGAAGGGAGTTCCAGGATGTTGACCCAGCAACAGCGAAGGAACAGTGATAAAATTCCAATTCAGGATGGTGTGTGGCTTGGAGGGGAATTTGCAGGTGGTGGTGTTCCCATGCACCTGCTGCCCTCGTTCTGCTAGGTGGTAGAGGTCACAAGTTTGGAAAGTGCTGATGAAGCTGCCTTGGTAAGTTGCGGCAGTGCCTCTTGTAGATGGTACACACCGCTACCACTGTGCATCAGTGGTGAAAGGAGTGAATGTTGAAGGTGGTAGATGGGGTGCCAATCAAGCAGGCTGCTTTGCCCTGGATGGTGTTCAGCTTATTGAGTGTTGTTGGAGTTGCACCCATCCAGGCAGGTGGAGAGTATTCCATCACACTCGTGACTTATGCCTTGTAGATGGTGGACAGGCTTTGGGGAGTCAGGAGGTGAGTTACTCGCCGCAGAATTCAAACCTCTGACATGCTCTTGTAGCCACGGTATTTATACATGATTATACAGTTCAGTTTCTGGTCAATGTTATGCCTCAGGATGTTGATGGTGGGGGATTTAGTGATGGTAATGCCATTGAATGTTGAAGGGAGATGGTTGGATTCTGTCTTGTCAGGGATGGTCATTGCCTGACACTTGTGTGGTGTGGATGGAACTTGCTACTATCAGCCTAAGCCTGAATGTTGTCCAGGTTTTGCTGTGTATGGACACAGATTGCTTCAGTATCTGAGGAGTCGCGAATGCTACTGAACATTGTGTAATTATCAGGGAACATCCCCACTTCTGACCTTATGATAGAGGGAAGGTCATTGATGAAGAAGCTGAAGATGGTTGGGCCTGTGACACTATCCTGAGGAGCTCCTGCAGTGATGTCCTGGAACTGACTTGATTGACCTCCAACAACCACAACAATCTTCCTTTGTGCTAGGTATGACTCCAACCAATGGAGAGTTTTCCCCTTGATTCCCATTGATTTCAGTTTTGTTAAGGTTCCTTGATGTCAAGGACAGTCACTCACGATTCACCTCTTGAGTTAAGCTCCTTTGTTCGTGTTTGGAAGGCTGTAATGAGGTCAGGAGCTGAGTGAGTGGCCCAGGCGGAACCCAAACTGAGCGTCAGTGAGAAGGTTATTGCTGAGTAAGTCTCGCTTGATAGAACTGTTGACAACACCTTCCATCACTTTGCTGATGATCGAGAGTAGACTGATGGGGTGGTAATTGGCTGGGTTGCATTTGTCCTGCTTTTTGTGTATAGGACATACCTGGGCAATTTTCCACATTACAACACTGGTAGATACCAGTGTTGTAGCTGTACTGGAACAGCTTGGCTAGGGGCGCGGCAAGTTCTGGAGCACAGGTCTTCAGTACTATTGCCGGAATGTTGTCAGGAATGTTTTCCGTATCCAGTGCCTTCAACTGTTTCAAGTGCAGTGTATCGAATTGGTTGAAGACTGGCATCTGTGATGCTGGGGACCTCAGCAGGAGCCTGAGATGGATGGTCCACTCGGCACTTCTGGCTGAAAATGGTTGCTATTATGACCAGGTGAGAAAGAGGTCTAGGGTTCCCTCTCGGCCTTCACCTGGTCTTACTGTAACAGGGTTTAATTTTAAACACACTGTGTTTTTAGCTCCCCCTAGGTGAATCCTTGTTCACTGCTTTCCAATTATAAGGCAAAGAAAACAGCACAACAGATTTTCTCAGGTTTAAAGAAGAAAAGTGAAATTTATTAAACTTAAACTCTAATTCAGTTCATGCCTATGGATACATGATGTGCCCACGCTAGCATGCATACACGATACACACATGCAGATAGAGACAGAAAGAGAAGAAAAATAAAGTGAAAATGTTTGAGGCAATATCTGAAGAGTTGTTGTTTCGGTTCTTCGAGCTCACTGTAGAGTCCTCGATTGTAGGTAGATCTTACTTTTCGTTGGGGCTCAGTATTCTTCTTAAACCTTGTTCACTGTCAGAGACTTTTCTCTCTTGGGGTTCATATGTCTTCAGTGGTTTTTGGAGTTCTGTGAGAAAGAGATGGGAGCAGGCAGACAGGACAGGAGGTCTGCTTCAGTCCAGGAGCATTCTGCTTTCTGTTCAAAACTCTACAATTCAGAAAAAAAACAGACTGCCAAGTAGGTTAGTCATGTGACTAACTGGTTTGACCAGGTCTGTTAGTGGATTGTATTGCAGCAGGGAATAGCTACTTTGTTCCAACACTGTCTGTTAATATGTAAAAATGCCTATGCAGCCAGGAACCTGGCAACCCCTTGTAACAGGCCTTCTCTTCTCCCCAGCAACAATTTGAAATTGTCCTACTGTCTTCCGATCATGTTCAATGTAACAATTATGATCACAGCCTGAGAGGTTACAAAACTAACAGTAAAATCATTTTACCGATGTTGACATTTTGTTTGGCAGCTTGCTGATTCCATTGAATACAACTTCACACAATGAAAGTTCTCCAAAAGCCTTTGAATATCATGGATTGTCTAGAACCGAGCAACATACCATTGTAACTGCATAAATCTAACAACATTCGTGTAGAGCACTGGGGCTTTGTAATTAGGTACTTATACCACAAATGTGATCTTTATTTAAGAAATACCTGACAGCATTTTCAATAAATAGAATATATAACAAGATATAAAAATCTAAAGTATTCAACTTATAACTTGTTAATGTAACATATTTTGCCTTTATTGCGTTAGGGGAGCGAGGTTGAATCACTTATTTATTATAGCTTCAATTTTCCATGATATCATTGAGGAACGCTGTGTGGGCTGCGTAGATAGCAGTCCACAGTGCAGCTTGCCCCCAGGGACTCAACATAGCCTTGTAGCGCTGCTAAAAGCAGTGCTACGTGAATGAATTTCTCCCCCTTATATATTAGATGTGTAATGAATAGAATACTTCACTACTAACTAGCATTTATTTCATACGAGCATACGAATTAGGAGCAGGAGTAGGCCACTCAGCCCCTCGAGCCTGCTCCGCCATTCAATAAGTTCATGGCTGTACTGATTACTCCACATTCCCACCTACCCCCGATAACCTTCCACCCCCTTGCTTATCAAGAATCTATCTGCCTCTGCCTTAAAAATATTCAAAGACTCTGCTTCCACCACCTTTTGAGGAAGAGAATTCCAAAGACTCACGACCCGCTTAAAAAAAAATTTCTCCTCATCTCTGTCTTAAATGGGTGACCCCTTATTTTTAAACAGTAACCCCTAGTTCTAGATTCTTCCACAAGGAGAGACATCTTTTCCACATCCACCCTATCAAGACCCCCTCAGGATCTTACATGTTTCAATCAAGTCACCTCCTACTCTTCTAAATTCCAGCAGATACAAGCCTAGCCTGTCCAATCAGCAAGGTCCGACAACAGCAATATGATAATGACCAGATAATTTGTGATTTTGTGAAGTCGACAGAGGGATAAATATTGGCCAGGATGCTGGGGATACTCTTCAAAAGAAGACCGTGGGGTCTTTTATATCTACCTGACAAAGCAGATAGGCGTAGGTATAACATCTCATCAGAAAGACAGTACTGCACTCCCTCAGTACTGCACTGGGACAGCAGCCTAGATTTCTATGCTCAAGACCTGGAGTGGATTTAAACTCACAACCTTCTGCCACAGAGGCAAGAGTGCTAACAAGTGAGACACATGATACTATTGCAATACTGAATACTAATTCAACAAAGCAGGCAGCTTTTAACCATATATTTCAACTGTTACTAACCTGTGAATGATATGATAGCTCTGCAGGTAGTCCAGGGCTAAGGCCAGTTCACAGACATAGAGTTTCACTGCTTCTTCATTGAAATGTACATTTTGCTGTAAATGATAGCGTAAATCTCCACCTAACAAAAGATCCACCACCATAAACATGTCTTCCTCATCTTGGAATGAGTACCTGAAAGAAAAGACACTTCTTTTAAAGCAGGAATGTGAACAGTAAGCTTGCTTATTTAAATGAAGACAAACTTCTAAGAGAAAAATCAAAGCAATGGCATTTATGACTAAATGATGAGTCACCCTCTCACTGTCATCAGATCAAATAAGTAAACTGGCAGTCAAAATTATTCAAGCAGATATTGGAAGAAATCTTGTATGACTCTATTAAAACATGGTTTTTGATTTAATGGTAAAAAATAGCATGTATTCTCAGTTTATTAGGCTTGCACACGATGCAGATTGTGAATAAGATAAAATGACAGTTTATGCAGATTTGTTACTGTATGGAATACCCTGGGGGCAGAGGGTACATTCTCTAAATCCCACTAAGCGTATCTGGCTGGTGAGGCGCCTAGCCAGAAATGTGACATTCTCTGTAGAGCCACGTCTTACTGGGTCTCAGGAATATAAACCCCATCTACCATTGTTTGGTGATTATGCAGGCTATTAGTTAAGTTTGTAAATTTTTTTTTAAAACTGCTCATTTGAATGCAAAAGACCTGGGAATGCCATTCCACCTGAATTAGTCTGCATCTAATGGAGCTTTCCTGATCTCCTGCCATACCTATGGCAGAAAATCACAGAAGTTCCTGGAAAAAGAGCATAAAGAGCCATTTTTAGCCACTTGTGCCATTTCTCAAGAGGTTATGTAAATCTCTCACCCAGAGAGTGCATGCAGAAATTCCAGGCACCTGCATTTTGTAAAATCACATTGCTCATGAAGGGCCACACTCTGTATGTTAGTTTTGAATGAAAAAGTAGACTTGATTAAATAGGTGAGCGAGATTGGTAGAAAATGAGAAAGGAGCTTTCAACTGCTCTGTAGTGCCAGGGTGGCATATTCTGCAGCACTCTTGTCTCCGAGTCTAAACGTTGTAGACTTCACGCACAGGTGCAAGGTTGATGCAGAAAATCACAACCATTATCTAAGCTGGTTCCATAATATCTATCATAACCTGCTTACCATCATCAAAAACTGATAGAAGGAAAAGGAAATTCTTGAACTAATCCAATATAAACTGTAGTACAATTTTTTCACATTTTTAGTTTAGTTTATAATAAAACAGCTAATAGCTGCGTAATGCCAGTTACAATCCACAATAGAATGTCATAATGACATTTACTCTCTGGATATTAACATCACACTCTTCCTCTGTAGGGAGGCTTGATACAATGTCCAAGGTATTGTATCATAACAACAATGCCCTGTTAAGCTTCAATGTATGATTTCAAAAAATGACAGTAATGCTACTGTATCAGCAAGTACTGCAGCACAAATTATTCTGTATTATGTGGATTTGCACACACAAGGGGTAAATCACCTTTATAAACAATTTGTAGCAAAATTGTAAGCAGCAATTAAAAAGCAAAATAATGTTTGTTTATTACAAATTGTTGATAATAATGGGCAAAATTGAAATTATTTGGATTTATGAAAAAAAATCAAAATAAAAATATTTGCAAAAACCAAAGTTGATGTCATACTGAGATTACAGACCCAAGCACAGGATTAAAGCCACATAAAAGGCATTATACTACCAGAAATTGTATAAATATCACATAATGTCACGGCACCAGTAAAGATTTGATATACATCACCTATTGGTGCCATTCCAGTATAAGAATTTTTTTGAGGTCGCACAAGACAGAGATTCAATAAACACCACATAAGGACTTTATAGCACTAACGATTGTACAAATCTTATAAAATGGCACTACACTAGTAAAGATTAGATCAGTGGCGTCCAATAGAAATTGCAGACTGACCAAAGGAGCGGCTATGGCAATATATTTTTAGCCACATTCATTAAATTTAATACAAAACACCTTACATACACACACAATACAAATAAATATGCTTCACATGTGCTTATTTTATTCTACATTTTTTATTTTTCAATGTACGTATCTCCTGGTGTTGAAATGTGGCACGCTGCAAATCGGACACGCTAGCTCATGTGCCCGATTTCATGACCTGCACTGGATCCCAGTGAAGTTCTGCACTGCCAACGGAGCCTTGTAAATCATGGCCGATAACTGTACCTATACTATAATAACTGTACTACCTGAGATTAGATAGATATCATATAATGGGATTATACCACTAGACATTGTATAACAATACTGGATACATAGCACGTGTTGCAACTAGACCACCAGAGACTGAGTAAGTACAAATACTCCTCCTCCTCCAAGGAATGGATAAGTATCATCTGCCAGAACTCTAATAGCACAGAATTGAAAGTTAGGATCTACTGATGCTAAAAACTAAGGGTTAAATAAGTACCCCATTCTAGTTGAAACCCACAAGAATGAGGTAAGTACCAAATGCTGATGCCAGGGACTGAATGTACACCATATCAGTTCTCCGATAATTGAACACCAAATCTGGCTCTACTTTTATCCAATGTAACACACTTCTAGCATGGATTGGTGGCATTACTCAGTCTCTGACGATCCAGTCTCAGCATGTGTTATGTATCCAGTTCATAATGATACTGCATTGTTATACGATTTCTAGTGGTATAATCCCATTGGGCTGGATTTTACCCTCGGTGGATGGGAATTCACCACCGACTTTTACGTCAGTTGTGAACTCGCTTCCACCTAGCCTGGGGATCAGTCCCCCATTTTACAGGTCTCCGGGCTTTAATTGTCCTGAGGCGGGACTTCCACCCGGCGGGAGCGGTGGCCACTGCTGGGACTGCAGCCCAGCTGACCAGATGGAGCCAGGAGACAAGGTAAGTTGGGTATGCCTCACCAGGGAGATCACTCCTTCCTTGGTGAGGCTGGAGTGGTTGCTTGGGGGGAGGGGGCATCTGGGGTTCCAGGGGTGGTTTGGGAGCTGGGGGCGGCCCTCAATCGGGCACCCTGTGCCCGACAGCCATAGCCCCCTCCTGACATGCGGAAAGGACGGGAACTATCACTGGGCAGACTTTCACGTCCCCCGCATGCCCCGGGTAAAATACTTAAGGGCCTTAATTGGCTTCAGGCGGGCGGGCCGTTTCCCCACCACACCCGACTGCAGTTTAGTTGACTGGAGGCGGGAGCGGGGCGGGTAGGCCTCCCGGAGCCTCCCGCTCAATTTTACACCGCCCCCACCCCACCATCCGACCCGCTGGGGCAGCTTAAAATTCAGTCCATTGTGTGATATGTATCTAATCTGAGTATGACTAATACAGTTATTAGTTATAATATAGGTACAGTTATCGGCCATGATTTTCAAGGCTCTGTTGGCAGTGCACAACTTCACAGGGGTTGAGTGCAAGGATTCCAGCTGATTTTTCTTTTCTCTAACCCAGGGATGTTGAGACCAATTTACTGTTCTATTTTTGTTATCATAAAGGTTTGCTGATTCAGTACAGACCAGGGATTAAATCTGAAATCTTCCTGATCTCTGTGCCTCAATATCATACCATATTGTTCATTTACCCACTGAGCCATCGAGGTAGCTCTAATGTTTGCAACTTATTCTGCGAATCCTTTCCAATACTTTTTTTCTTTTGATAAGGTCTCACATGGGAGGTTGGTTAAGAAGGTAAGAGCCAATGGGATCCAGGGCAATTTGGCAAAGTGGATCCAAAATTGGCTTCGTGGCAGGAAGTAGAGGGTGATGGTCGAGGGTTGTTTTTGTGATTGGAAGCCTGTGACCAGTGGTGTACCACAGGGATTGGTGCTGGGACCCTTGCTGTTTGTAGTGTACATTAATGATTTACATGTGAATATAGGAGGTATGATCAGTAAGTTCACAGATGACACGGAAATTGGTGGTGTCGTAAATAGTGAGGAGAATAGCCTTAGATTACAGGACGATATAGATGGGCTGGTAAGATGGGCAGAGCAGTGGCAAATGGAATTTAATCTTGAGAAGTGTGAGGTGATGCATTTTGGGAGGACTAACAAGGCAAGGGAGTATACAAAGGGTGATAGGACCCTAGGGAGTACAGAGGGTCAGAGGGACCTTGGTGTGCTTGTCCATAGATCACTGAAGGCAGCAGCACAGGTAGATAATTTGGTTAGGAAGGCATAGGGGATACTTGCCTTTATTAGCCGAGGCATAGAATATAAGAGCAGGGAGGTTATGCTGGAGCTGTATAAAATACTAGTTAGGCCAGAGCTGGAGTACTGTGTACAGTTCTAGTCGCCATACTATAGGAAGGATGTGATTGCACTGGAGATGAGGTTCACTAGGATGTTGCCTGGGCTGGAGCATTTCAGCTATGAAGAGAGACTGGATAGGCTAGGGTTATTTTCCTTAGAGCAGACAAGGCTGAGGGCAGACCTGATAGAGGTATACAAAATTATGAGGGGCATAGATAGGGTAGATAGGAAGAAACTTTTTCCCTTAGCGGAGGTGTCAATAACCAGGGGGCATAGATTTAAGGTAAAGGGCAGGAGGTTTAGAGGGGATTTGAGGAAAAGATTTTTCACCCAGAGGGTGTTTGGAATCTGAAGGGGTGGTAGAGGCAGGAACCCTCACAACATTTAACAAGTATTTAGATGAACACTAGAAACACCATAGCATACAAGGCTATGGGCCAAGTGCTGGAAAATGGGATTAGAATAGATAGGTGCTTGATGGCCAGCACGGACACGATGTGCCAAAGGGCCTGTTTCTGTGCTGTATAACTCTATGACTCTAATACTGTGATCACTTGGCGTATGGAGACCATAAATAGATAAAATAATTTTGCCAGTGTTTTATAAATACTGCTCTTCAGGTCTGTCGTCTAAATGTCACCTTACCATTCTATTTCCTTTGGCATACCACACTATATAATGTGGCATTTGGACAACAAGCACACCTAAACCAATTTCTTGCTGTATTTTATTTAGTGGTTCTATACATTGTTATCTTCAGCACCAATATACATTGTTAAATATTAAGGTGATCCACATTTGTTAAAACAGCGCAGAGGGAATTTAATGCAAAACCAGGTTAACCAAGATGCTAAAAATAGCATATCGGAACTAAACCCCCAAAACATTACTTGCTTGTAGTATTAATATTGGTGTTGGATTTAAGGAATTTTTTTTGTAAAACTAAATGATGAAATGTTACAATATTTACTCCTTATGTATTAGGTAAAAAAAAAATGGAGAGTTATATGCCCCCATCTTTGGCTGTGCTCCAAGTACCATCAACCTTCTATTTTACTGAATTATGGAGAAAAAGTGAATTTTGAACATGATTACAGATATGATGCAAGCTCCTGCAGTTTCTTTATTGTTACATTTATTTCTGATTTCTAGAAGCTCAGAAATCAACCTTGTACAAAAGCTGTTATATTTCTGATTCTCAAACAAGATTAAGCATATGACGCTGTCAAGATTGTCAATGATAAGTTCCATCTTCAGTTTGCAACATTGCATGGGATGGTATTAACCGAGCAAAACAGTGGGTTCCTCACTGAAAGCTGAGCTTTTGTTCGAAATGTGTCTGGTCGGTGATCCTAATCCCTTGCTGATAAAATATAGGTCTACCTCGGCTTTGAAACAGTGATTTCCTTGGAATATTACACACTTTTGCAACCTGTATGCCAACTCATAAGATTTGAATTGTAATTTCAGTGATACTGAAAGGATTACCCAGAAATCTCCAGTAAATAGAATTTTTACCAAAATCTGAGAAGATTTATTTTTATTCACTGGCTCTGAAACAATTTCAAAGCATTTTCTTCCAAATGCCATGAGTAAAGCTGTATTCATTTAACCCTGTTACTAACTGAAATTATATTTTGAAATTACTTGGCAAACATCCACAACCGAGATTAAGTCTTGCAGAATTACAGATCAATGGGCGGGATTTCAGTTCCCGGGTTGGTACCCTGACATCATGGTGACTCCTGACCCTGTGCCGATGTAGGAACACGCACAAACACCGCAATTTTGTTGTGCAAAGCACTTAATTGGCCAGGTGTTGCGCTTGCTGCAAAATTAGTGGCAGTGGATGCAGGAGGGAAGTGGGTTCAAGCCAGAAACGGGCCCGATTTAAAGGGCAAGCAGCAGTCATTGCTGAGGCACAATCAGAGCAGAGGGTAGAGGACAGAGAGGGCCCCTGTGCTAGGACAGTATCCCTTTTTTCAGACGATTCACTGGAGATCCTGCTGGAGGCGGTGAGTGCACAGAGGAACATCCCTGCTAGTGGCACCAGGAGGCCCCCAAGACTGACCAAGAGGTCATGGCTGGAGATGGCACACAAGGTCAGCAGCAGGGGAGTGGTGAAAAGGAACTGGGTACAGTGCCGGAAACACTTAAATGACCTTCTTAGGCTGGCAAGGTGAGTGGGAAGAGGGAAAGTATGCTTCCTGGTCAGCCGTCACGAGAGTGCCAAAGAGAGGGGCATCCTGTGGATGCCTAGAGGTCACCTCAGCATGGAAGAGGGATGTCCTCAGGTGACTTGCTGGTCATAGATCAGAACCCTAGTGCTGTTGGTCAAGGGGTTAGAGTGCAAACTGCAATGTCATATGACAATCAGAAACTGCAAGTGGAGAGGGAGGGAGGCATTGTCTTAATGACATCGCTCTTCAACTTGAAGGCCAAAAGGGGGTTGAACGCCCGGTACAACGAGGGGGCACACGTGGACGATGAGCTGGCACAGCTTGTGGTACTGGCGCAATTTGAGGAGCAGGCACTTGCCGCGACCAGAGTGTCCAGCCTCAGGGACGCTGAGGGACGGAGAAGCGGGAGTCCCCCGCAAAGAGAGTGAAGACATCTCCAGGTTCAGGGGATGCATGCAACCAGCTGTCACTGCATAAGCTGTCATCTCATTATTTTAAGCAGCAGAAGCATCTGTTGATTGTCCCAATCTCTCATCACCATCTTCCATCATGTCTCCCACAGGGTCAGCTGCAGAGGGGCAGGGGTCCTCACTCAGGAGAAGTTCCCGAGGACTCAGAGGAGGAAGACACCTCAGAGCCTGCACCGTCAGATCTTACCAGCGCACTCTCCAACAGAGCAGACACTCGCACCTCGGTGGGTCCTTGCGCATTATTAGAGACGGTAGCGCAGGTTGGTGCACACGTCACTTCAGAGCAGGCAGATTCAGGGGATGCAGTGTTGGCTGTGGCCAGTACCCCTCAGAGGATGGAGGACAGATGCAGCCCTGAGCAGCAGCTTTGGGAGACACAAAACAGGCAGCTCTACCTGGAGAACCAGTGTGAGATGTGTGCCCACATGTCAGAGTTACTTGAGGCACTGTAGAGTCATGGGATGAGAACGAAGGAGTCCATTCATCTCATGTGCTCCACAATGTCTCAGTGCTTTGAGCGTGTGGGCTCCTCCCTTGAGACAGTGGCCAACCTCTTGGAGAGCCATATGTGGCATCACTCAGACTGAATACAGGACCAGCGTACTGACATGCAGAGGATGCATGCCAGATTCAGCAGCATTGACCAGTCAGTGGCACAGAGAGACGTAGACTGGATGCCAGCTGCGCCCCAGCTGGTGATCCCCTCCAGTGATCAAGAGTGCCATGAAAGGGAGGAGAAGGCCACAGATGGTGATGAGGTCACCCCACACAGGGCTCTGTCAGCATCATCCACCTCTGTGGCCTCTCTGACGGATGAAGCAGCTGTAGAGTCACGCCCTGGGACAGAGGCTGCCCCTGCAGTGATGCTGGTGAAGCAGCCTAAGGAGGTGCCCCTGGCACCACCATGACGAGGACAACTGCCACATGCATCTCTCACTGAGATAGGCATGAGTGAATAGCCTGCCTCCACCTCATCCTTTACCGAGGGGCAGCACCTTGTAGGCTTGGCTGTCCACTGAGGCCACTGCGTCAGTAATTCACTTTGTGGGTCATGGGTGTTTGGGATGTAAATAATAGTGAACTATTAAGCCATAAAGCACTTGGAAAGTTGTTGCCTTAAGGCTGACTTACGTGTTTCCATTTCATATTGACAAAACTCCGGAGAACGGGAGGTAAGGGTTGGCTGAGTGATGGAGTGCACTGGCGACGATTGTGCCAGGTTCAGAATCTGGAGCCTTCCTGTCCTTCCTTCCTCACTCTGGGCCCCTGCTGCCCAGGGGTCTTCCTCTGCTCCAGCAGATACTGCTGCTCTTCGCTGGTTGGACCAAGCTCAGTGAAACTTGATACCATTTCCTCTTGTGCCTTTCCTTTGCTGGTATTGAGTGTGAAGTCTACCTGAATACCCACTCCCCCAATGAAAAAAAGCTCTTGTGAAGAGTGCAAAGATCTGAAGGATACTTCTTATCACAGAGCATAACTGTTTTCCTGTGAAGGAGTGCCATCTCTCAGACTTCTCTCTTCAATGCTGCCTTTTGCCTCTGTCCCGCCATTGCAGATCACTCCCTGCTATGGCACCACCTCCTCCTCAATGTCGTGGTTCTGCGATGCACAGAAGCCAACCCTTAAATCCAAAATTAAAGTCTGTCCCTTAATGAGCTGACAACAAGCTCATTAATGGCTTTAAGTGGCCATTTAAGCAGATTGGGTGAGTTGCGTCTTTCGGTTCCCGTTGGCGCCTTTTAAAATTTGAGCATGCCGTTTTTGCATTGAGAAACTGGCACGCCACCCCCAAACCTATACACTCAGATGATCCAAAATCCTGCCCAATATTTCAACAAGAACTCACCACTCATAAACTAACAATTTAAAAAAACTGCCTAACAAATAGCCAGCTGCTAAAGATTAATGGAACATGTATATTTTTATCTTGAAAAGATTTAGAAGTCACTGTTAACCAAGGTGGGGGTGGGGTGAGGGCAAGCTAGTTATTTTAAACACATTTTCCTACTGAATTTCATTCATGTATACTATAACTGAGATATCAGTTTTTATAACCTAGATAATAGAAAATTATTTCGGGGCAATTCTTTGTGTTTCGTGTAACTTATCAGTTTTAATTTAGCTGTTGATTTTGACAATTCATTTTTCCAGTACAAGCAAACATAAAAATAAACCCTAAATATTGATTGTGGTGCAGCTTAATCACTCACCAAAAGTGTAGCAAGGGAATCTGTGTAATTCCTGACACTAACTAAGCAAAGTGATTCTACCTTTGTGAGCTTCTTATCAGCTTAAAAATGTGAAGGCAAATTGAAAGCAAGAGCGTGCCAGATTGTATCTGCAGCAGATCAGATACGTTCCTCATCGGTGGACCCTATGGCAACAGCTTTTTTATCCAACATTATAAATAATCCGTGTCTTATTCCTATATAAAATGAGCGAAAGGAAAATCAGCAAAAACAAAAATTGCTTATTAGGACATTGTTGTAGGACTCTCTGTGGAAACTCATACAGATTTATGTTTGGGAAGTATTTGCAAAAAGCAAGTGCTGAACTTATGTCTGGAATTTAAGTTAGTGATATGAAAGAGGAACAAGATTATAAAGTAACAGTGCAATTATAGTTTATTTGAAGGAAATGTATAACTGAATCATTTGCATAAATGCAGTGATAGGACCAGGCAACTGATTTCATAACTATTATATCTCATTCATAAAGTAATTACACATTAAAGACAATACCCAACCTTTTTGCAAAATGTTGGAGCACAACCTTCAGAGCACTGATGAATTAATACTCTAATTATTTTCAGGGAATGAATTAGATATTTTGGAATGTGTTGCAGAAACTCTTATGAACCTGAAGCAGTCACAACTCCAAAAGTGTTTAATTATACTCATGTGCCTACTGTTATGGCATGACTGCTCAAGACAAAGCCGCCAATCAAAATACATGATTCTAATTGCGGTGGGTGCAACGCACTGTCAGTTCAGTCCCGTCACTCCACAGATCATATCACATATCTTTAAGTTTCCCCAAATCAAAGAAAGCCATAGCTGAGTTGAACAATCTATTAACCCCTGAATGAGGTGAGCCAAATCAGGTATCTTTAGATATTCACAAATTAACTGTTTATTAGAAAAAACCCTAAAATCTTAAACACTACTAAGGTAAAACAACATTTAACAAATAGGAATAACAATAAAGTCCTTTCAGATTTATGTTTCCTGACAAAATAGTCCTCTGATTCAAAGTCCACTTGCAATCTTCCAGGGTCCGATGAGGAAAGGAAAACAGTTCTTCATGAATAGACAATTCGGGAATAACAGTTCAGTAGTTGAAGCATCAAACTCTTCTTTCCAGTGATGAGCACAGCAATTACAGTTCACTAGTTAAAGTAATTGGTTATTTTCTTTTAAGAAAATAATCTGAAGCTTCTTTAAAATTTTGAGAGAGTACAATATAGGGTTTAAGTAGACTGAGAGGGAGAGCTCTCTATTTCCTTCAGTACAGACTGGCCCAGCTGTGTCAGTGTCTGTCTTTCAAATGCCTCTGCAAAAGCCAGTTTTTCTGCTAGTTTCAAAGTTAAACGGCAACATTGTGTATCCTGTTCTCTGTCTCTGAATGGTTATATCTAGGGCAACCAAGATGCACTTTCGATTTGATTTGATTTAGATTTAGAGATACAGCACTGAAACAGGCCCTTCGGCCCACCGAGTCTGTGCCGACCATTAACCACCCATTTATACTAATCCTACACTAATCCCATATTCCTACCACATCCTCACCTGTTCCTATATTCCCCTACCACCTACCTATACTAGGGGCAATTTATAATGGCCAATTTACCTATCAACCTGCAAGTCTTTTTGGCTGTGGGATGAAACCGGAGCACCCGGAGGAAACACACGCAGACACAGGTAACTTGGTAACTTCTGAGGCTGGCTTGTTCTCCCTTTCTGTATGGTTGTATCCAGGGCAACCAAGAAGCACTTTCCTTGGTAACTTCAGATCTTGCTGTCTTGAAGCAGTACTGATCCTTTGCTGTCTTAAAGACACACCACATATTTCCCGAAAAAAAAACAGGATCATGACACTACCCTTTCTAGTTTCTACCACCCAGATACTGGGAGGGATTGTTTACTCTCCCCTGTGGCGTATTTGGTGGTGGGGAGAGCATTTAATCAGGCTGGATGGTGAGGGGGTTCCCTGCCTCCACTCTAATTAAGTCTGTGGTGGGAAGGCCCATGCCTTCCCTCCCGCCGCCAATTGAGGCCCTTAAGTACGAAATTAATGCCCAATTAAGGGCCTCATCCCGCTGCTGCCAGAATTAGCCCAGCATCCGGCTGGCTTGTTACCAAGCGGGGAGCACACCAAGCAAACTCGTATGGGGCTACTTGTCAGCTCCGGGGGGGCGGGGGGGGGGGGTGGAATCCCTCGTTAAAAGGCACGTAGTGCCTGATCGAGGGACCTGGTATCGGGGAGGGGGGGGGTCCCACTGAGAGTCACCCCCCTGCCCTTGCTGCCAACCCCGTTACAACCCCCAATCCACTAAACCCCTCGCACTATGACTCATTGTGGCCTAGGTCCCTCAACAATCCTAGGCCTCCGATGGGTGTATTACCGGCAGCAGTCACCGCTTCCGAGGTGGCACTGCTCAGTAAAACAGCTGCAGGCCTCTGATTGGCTGGCAGCTCTCGGCAGGCAGGACTTCCATCCCCAGGTCCTTAATCCCGAGGTAGACCCACCACTGTCCACTGAAGTGCCTAATTGGCATGTAATGTGTGGAGGTGATGCAGGGCTCTTGCCCACTCTTCAGCCAGTGGCCTAGGCCCCTGTCACCTATATAAAATCCCTCCCCACTGATTTTGGCTATAAATTGATAATCAACAATGTTGTTGATTTACTATGAGACAGCTTAACTGCCTTTTTAACTTCTGTGATTCGTTATGTTAGTTAACCCCATCTACTAATTATTTGCCTACTCCACGTTTACATTTTGGTATTGCTAATTATGATTCTGAAGTTATTGAACAGTTGTTAGTCCCTGACTTTTCTTTCATGATCTGGCAAGAGAGGTTGAATGCATTCATTCAGCAGCTTGTGCATATCTTAATTGGATTGAAGGTTGCCTAGGTAAATTCTGATATAATCCAAACTAGTTGATATAAGCCAGTTCAGCAAGCCTAATCTAAATATTATTCACTGCTCAGTGCAAGCTGGGTGGTAAACTCTAAACAGAAGCTTAAGGAATCATCTGGTGTTTTGAAAAATATTTGTTGGCTTACTGACTTCAACAAGTATGTGCCTGCAGCACTGGAAAGCAATATGTATGCCTCTAGCTGCACAGAAAAAAATTGAATTTGTGGTTCTGTCCCAGTGGCAGAAAATAATACTTGTGGATTCACTTACTAACCCCAGGTTACAAATTCCAAGGCTCTGCGTCAACACAGATCTCTGGCTCTGTACAGATTGGCACAACCATCAAAATGAGGAGCAATGACATTATTACTATGAAATGGAGAGATGAATTGAAATTGATCGGACAGCATTGAAGGTTACGGTGCTGAAGTTTAGGAAACACAGTCTTTTGAGACAGAACTTTTTGAACAATCCCAGAAAATATGCCTGGGGTGATACATCCCGCTGGATGGGTATTGATGGGTTGGACTGACTCTTCCTCTGATGCTGCCTGACTAACCCGTCTTCCCTTACCGCCTTCAGCTGGTCTTCTTCCTCTACCAAGTATATCATATGATGTGAGATTCACATTGTAAAACCCATTGTACTTCCTTCAAATATTAGCGAACAGTTAAAGAATATAACAAAAACTATTCAAATAAGTATCCTTATAAGGTGCACGTCAGATTACTTCCAAGTTTGAGGAGACACAAAAGTAAATCCAGGACATAATGGGCTGGGTTTTCGTTATGGGGGCAGGAACCCGACTCCTGATACATTTCCGGGTCCCGATTCTGCACTGTGTCAGGTGCTATTTTAATATGTAAAACACTTAATTGGCCTGGCTGCAAGTCTGGTGCTCATTGTAAGGTGCTGGAGGTGGGAGCAGCTCTCTGAGGGCAATCTTAAAAAGCAAGGGGCAGCCATGACTAGGTTTTCTGTTGCCTTCAGTGCACACCAGGGAGATCGGAGGCCCTCTGCAGGTATGGGCATGCGTCCCTGGGTGGCATCATGTTTCTCTGATGCCTCCCTGGAGTCACTCATTGATGCAGTATCAGAGAGGAGACAGCTGTTCTTACCAGCCTCAGAAAGGAGAAATCTGCCAGCGAGACCAAGAGGTCATGGATGGAGGTGGCCACGGAGGTCAGCAGCGAGGGACCCACAAGAAGGACCTGGGTCCAGTGTAGAAAACGGTTCAATGACCTCTTGTGGCCTGGTAAGGTGAGTGGCCAGTAGAAGAGGCCTGCTACCCGACCCGAACCCGACGGGACCCGACACTTGTCGGGTTTGGGTCAGGTTGGGCCCATCTTCCGGGGCTGGCTTCCGGGCTCGGGTCAGGTCAGGTCGGGCCGGACACACACGGTAGGTGCTCTGCCAGTAAGTATCGAAATGAAAAAAACTTACGTGAGCTGGGAGTCCGGGACGAAACTGAGTCTGCACAGTGCGCGATTACATCACTATGATGTCATCGCGCACGCGCTGCAACTCGGTGGAGCTTCCCAGTGGGAAGGTAAGTAAAGTGATGGTTGGGTCGGGCTCGGGTCAGGTCGAGTAGTGGCGGGTACGGGTCTGGGCGGGCTCGGGGCAAAATCAGAGGGACTCGGGCCAGGTCGGGCTCGGGTCCGCTGTGGTTCGGTCGGATTCGGGTCAGGTTCTTTTTCCCAACCTAAAGCAGGCCTCTAGCGAGCAGCACCCGGTTCATTGGGCACCAATTCTCTAAGCACCAGAATACATGCGGGCTAACCTCACAGAATGTCCATAGTTCCCTCTCATATTGTCAGAGTAAGTCAACTGAGATGCAGCCACGCTCACATATGGGGCGACATTTAGATGGTGACATCACTAAGCGGAACACTAAGCCCCTGTGTACGTCATGCTGGAAGAGATGAGGGAGGGAAGCCTACTCATGAATCATTCTCCCCTCATCCTGCAGGAGAAGAGCCCAAAATACATGGGAAATGGCCAGAATGGGAGGCTGACAGCAGTGGAGGAGGTGACGCTGGAGATCGCCAGGGTGCCATTGAGGCATTTGGTGGGAAATGATGAGACAGGAGACCATGAGCAACTTTGCCATTCATTGCATCGCTCTTTCCTGAGGTGAAGTGCATGGAGCAGATTCCTGCCCAATGTGCTGTTAAACTGCTGTCATCTGACGAGTTGGGTTTGCTGGGGAATTTGTTGAGTAGGAACAATTCTCAGCACCATTTTCTTATGTCTCCCAGAGGGCCAGTGGCAAAGCAGTGCCAAAGCGTACCACCTGTATCAGCACCAACATCCTCGCCGCAGAGTGTGTCCACGGAGTCTGCACCATCACATGATACCTCGGCACCTTCCACCAGTGCAGAGACACTCACCTTGGTTGGGCCTTGATTAGTGTAGAAAGGGGAGCATGGGGTGAACATCACAGTACTTTTGAGCAGGAGGAAGAGAGTGAGGCAGAGTCACCTGTGGGCAGTCCCCCTCGGAGGACAGAGGGCAGACATAGCGATGCTTCGCTGGGCGAAGATGCTAGGCCTTGGGTGTCACAGACAAGGAGGGCCTTCCTCAAGAACCAGAGGCTGATAAGTTCCTCTCAGTCAAAGCTCCCTGAGGCCTTGAGGAGCCATGGACAGGTAATAGAGGAGTCCATGCAGTGCACGTGCTCTATCATGACTCAGGGATTCGATTGCATGAGCTCCACCACTGAGAGATTGGGTAACCTCTCGGTGAGCCTTATGCAGCACCACACTGAGTAGGTGCAGGAGCAGCATGCTGATGTGCACAGAAAGAGTGAAACTGTGCTCTGAGTGGATGCCAGCTGCGTCCCAGTCGGTGGTCGCTTCCAGGATCCACGGACACCAGGAAAGGGCTGAGGCAGTCCTTGCAGTAGATGAAGGGGCCTCCCCTCAGGGGGCACCAGCATCACCTTCAGCCCTTCACCTCCTTCAACTCAGGAGCCATCTGTGTGCAAGGGCCCTGTGATAGAGGCAGCCCCTTCTATACCAAAGGCGCAGCAGCCTGTGGAGGAGTCCCGACAACACCTCCAAGAGGAGGACGGAATCCACAAGCATCTTAGACAGTGGCAGAGAGTAGAGAGCAGGCTGCCTCCACCTCATCCTCTGCCACTGGGGGAGCACCCAGCAGAGGTGTTAGGGAGAGGAAGACGCCACAGCGTGGAATTCACGGATTGGGTCACCTGGGAGCTATCGTCTACATCTGTCAATTATGTTGTTTGCCTCACAATATAACTTCTTTATCTCACTACCCTGACAGGTCTGTTGTTGTCTCATCTCAAAAGGAGGACATTGCATTGTGGGGCGGGTGATAGGAACATGGGGCCCTGGAAATGTTATGTGCCCAAGCCTTACAATGTTGGACAATGGTGGATGGTGGAACCTTCCATCTGCATGATCATGACTGCCAACGGGACCTCACAGTTAAGGGCCATAGTGATAAAATAGCTTGGTATGCTGGAACGTGAGTTGTGGGGTTATCAGCTGCAAAGGCTCAGGGGAGATCAGGTGATGCACTGCTGAATCAGCTTGGTCCTTGCTGCCATGCCAGCCTGCAGTTCACCCTGGGAAGGCATGACTGGGCATCTTTCGCTGCCTGGGAACCACCCACCTATGGAGCTATCCCTTCCTCCTCCTCCTAGTCCACCTCAGAGGTGGAGTGGCATTCCAGCTCCTCCTCCTCATCCATCTCCAGGCCTCTTTCCAGTGTCATGTTGTGTCCGATGCAGCAGACGATCACAATATGAGACACTCTGGCTGACTCGTTCTGAAGGGAACCACCCGACCGGTCAAAGCAGAGGCCAATGGTCTGTTTAATGCAGATTCCATGTTAGGAGATGGCTCTGATTGTTGTGCCACTCCCCATCAGTGTCTGGGTTTCTAATGGGCATTAACAGCCACCTCCTCAGGGTATAACCCTTATCCCACAGCAGCCACCCACAGAGTCTGGATGTGGGCCTGAAGAGGTGCAGCACCTGGAACTTACGCAAATATGAAGGAGTCATGACAGTTGCCCAGGAACTGGATGCAGACCTGCAAGATTCGCTTCCTGTGGTCAGAGATCAGCTGAACATTCAGTGAGTGGAAGCCCTTTCTGTTCAGGAAACTGACTGGCTGGTCTGTAGGTGCCTTGATGGCTACGTGGGTGCAAGCGATGCCCTGGACCTGAGAGAATCCATTGATGGTGGCAAAGCCCAAAGCCCTCTGTGCTTGCGCTGGCACATCTGTGTTAAAGTGGATGTTGTTCCCTCCTGAATATCGCATCCGTGATATTTCTGATAATGTGATGAGCTGCCAATTGCAAGATGCAACCTAGGTCCACAGCTCGTCCCTGGAATGAGACAGTTGCATAGACATTTAGGGCAACAGTGACCTTGAATGCTGCAGGTAAGGGGCTGCCATGGAGACCGCGAGGCCTCAAATCATTGTGGATCAGAGCACACAGGTCCGAGAGCATCTGCCTGGAAAGGCGTAGCCTCCGATGCATTGGCGCTCTGTCAAGTGCAGGTAGCTGACTCTTAGGCGGTAGATCCAATGTCTTGGGTAGTGCCTTCCTCCCCTTACAGCCCCCGGCTGTGCTCCTGTGGCTTCCTGCCATCCAGGAGGTTGCATCTGCCGCAGCTCATCCTGGCTGCTCTGGCCAATACCAGAGTAGCCTGTTCCCATCCGAAATCCCTCAGCTGGGCTTTGTGTGTTCACCAGGCCTTCCCCGGCCAAACCCAGCTGCCCAAGTGATGCCAGCAGCCTCATGTCCCTCTCTGGATGCCTACCACTCACCACTGAGAAAAGCAAGCCTTCAGCTCCAGCAATGGCTTCTCTGTGACACTTTTGAAGCAGTTGAGCTTTATTTTGCATCTCTGATTATTTTAATTAGCCCTTCCCATTTCCCTCATGCCATTACCCCTGGAGCGTTCATGACTGCCATGCTCTGCCATGTTCGAGTCATGGCATTCTCCCCATCCCCCTTCCTTTAAAAATTGAAAACTACTGCTGGCAAGCCTGTTAATGAGCTCCTCAATGGACTTAATTGGAGGCATGTGGCGTTGCCGTGCTCTCTCTCCCAGCGTCCCTTTAAAAATGGCATATTATTCCGGAGGCGGTCGGTCCCTGTGCCGATCTCTGAGAATGCAATCTTTAAATTGTGCTCACACCCGCTCCTGCCCCCAGTGGGCTTTAAAAATCCAACCCAATATGCTGATCCATGCCTTTCCTACCTCCAGAATTGACTATTCTATCGCACTCCTGGCTGGCATCCTACATTCTACCTTCTGTAAACTTGAGGTCATCCAAAATTCTGCTGCCTGTATCCTAACTGGCACAAAACCCCACTCAGCCATCACACCTGTGCTGACCTACACTGGCTCCCGGTTAAGCAATGCCTCAATTTTAAAATTCTCCTCATTGTTTTCAAATCCCTCCATAGCCTGGCCCCTCCCTATCTCTGTAATCTCCTTCAACCCTCCGAGATATCTGCGCTCTTTCAATTCTGGCCTCTTGAACATCCTTGATTTTAATCGATTCACCATTGGTGACCGTACCTTCAGCTGCCTGGGCCCTAAGTTCTGGAATTCCCTCCCTAAACCTCTCTTTCCTTTCCTCCTTTAAGATGCTCCTTAAAATCTATCTCTTCTACCAAGCTTTTGGTCATCTGCCCTATTATCTCCTTGTATGGCTCAGTAAAATATGTTTTATGATGCCTCTGTGCAGTGCTTTGGGATGTTTTATTACATTAAATGTGATATATAAATACAATTTGACGTTGTTGTTGATGAGTAAGAAATGCTAAGGGACAATTTAATAATTGGGCCTGCCATGTGCTTCAGGCGGGCACCCTGAACGATTAAAAGTTGTTTGATTCAATTTTATGTGAGGAGCACTACCGTGATTAACTGACACAGGAGAGCGGGACCCGAATTTGGACCCCATTTTGCCTATTTCATTGCCAAAAAATAGGTGCGCCAATGTTCAATTTCGTCCCCCATGTATCACTTTCCCCTACTTACAGTTTTCTTTTGGCTTTACTCAGATATTTCTCTCCAGCTCAGCATCAACGATCACTATCATAAATAATTACTCACTTGTCATAAACCTGAAGTACAATCTCACTTGCACAATATTGTAGCATTGTCCATCAGATATCAGAGAGTGGAAGAGTTAACACTTCCAGACCTTGTTTAGACTATAAATACAGAACAAGTTTATTAAAAGCAATAGATAAGCACTAACAATAGTTAAACAGCAACTTGCACCATTTTTTGAATTTTTTTTTAACACATGTTTCCACCCTCGGGTAGAACAATAACAGAAGAAATGACACTTGACTAACTTTACTGATATAAAATCTGAACTGGCATCCATTATGACACTTGAATATTCAGCTAAACTATAACAGTATAATAAATTTAAAGTGACCTTTTTACCTCTCTAATTGATATCAAATAAGATATAAAGATTACTATTAAAAATGGCGATGAAACTTCCTATTCGTTACACACTGCCATCGCCGACAGAGAAGGAGACTTGTAATTCAGTGCTAAAAGTGGTGGATTTCTGGCATTGCACCTTTACTTTTAAACAACAGAACTGATAGCAGCTCGGAAGGCCAAGGAAAACTTTCTTCAGAGTTGCCATTTGATAAGCAAAATTTGCGTCTTTACATTAGGAAGTGCCATTGACTCATGAAAGTGTCATGCTATGGCCATCAGTGTCACTCCAAAAGGATTTGTTTTCTGTAGTAATGAGATAAAATAACCCTGAATTATGAATTCAGAACTACAAGTGAAATGGATCTGAAGTTGAACAGCTTTGTGGAATGGGAGAGTTGAGTTGCAGGCATCACAAGTGATATTTATCATAATGGCTTATTCATTC